>NC_090371.1:169929319-171129319 GCF_036365525.1 Heterodontus francisci | reverse complement strand
AAATTTAACTAGACCAGCCATATAAATACCGTGGCTACAAGAGCAGGTCGCAGAGTCGGAATCCTGCGGCGAGTAACTCACCCTCACCTCCTGACTCCCCAAAGCCTGTCCACCATCTACAAGGCACAAGTCAGGAGTGTGACAGAATACTCTCCACTTGCCTGGCTGGGTGCAGCTCCAACAACACACAAGAGGCTCTACACCATCCAGGCCAAAACAGCCTGCTTGATTGGCACCACATCCACCACCTTCAACATTCACTCTCACCACCACCGATGCACAGTGGCAGCAGTGTGTACCATCTACAAGATGCACTGCAGCAATGCACTAAGGCTCCTTAGATAGCACCTTCCAAACCCATGACCTCTACCACCTGGAAGGACAAGGGCAGCAAATGCATGGGAACACCACCACCTGCGAATTCCCCTGCAAGCCACACACCATCCTGACTTGGAAAAATATCACCGTTCCTTCACTGTCACTGGGTCAAAATCCTGGAACTCCCTTCCTAACAGCACTGTGGGTGTACCCACCCCACATGGACTGCAGCGGTTCAAGAAGGCAGCTCACCACCACCTTCTCAAGGGCAATTAGGAATGGACAATAAATGCTGGCATAGCCAGCGACACCCACATGCCATGAACGAATAAAAACATAGTTTCCTTTTATAACAAACTGATTTCCTCAAAAAAAATCAATTATATTAGTCAAGCACGAAACATCTGATAAAGGGTTGGTTGCCTCGTTTGAGAATTTGCCCAAGTTCAAGATCAGAAGGTTTGCCCATTTCCAAGTTAAATACTAATTGCCTAAACTTACTAACCTTAAAAATTAGGAACCATGTAGAACTTAAGAGTTCAACCACCATTCTCTGGAAATTGGGAATGATTTAATCCATAAACAAACAAGACTTTTTTTTATAAAAGGGGGAGGGGGAAAAAACTATGACCATCAAAAAAATGTTCTATATTTTACTGTAGCAGGATATCTTACAGCTTTGGCTGTTAGAATTGCCCTGGCAAATTTGTTATTTAAACTTTTTTTTAATGTTGCTGAGAGTTGACAACGTTGTAGCAAGGGAAACCGGGCAACTGGAACAAGGCAAGCAACTGTGTATCTCCTGTCACAAAAGGTTTTATTTTTGTACTAAAATCTTAGACTTCTATGTGTTTTAAAAACTGAAAAAAGGATTTTCAGTAGACTTGGACACCAGCAAATAGCTGGAATTTTTGGATGTTGACTTTGTATACAATAATTGGAAAGCAAGCAGTTTCAAGGAAGCTAGCCAGGGGTTTGACCTCCTCAAAGAAACACTTTGAATGACAATGGAGACTCTGTCTGGTCACGTGATCAGCTCAGGAAGGCTTTGTGCTTTCATTTTGAACTTTTAAAAACCAGTGAGTTGGACAGAGAGCAGGCATTTTGAAACTTAGACTTGACCTGCCTGGAGACCCAGAAAAAGACCTCTCTCTGTAAAGGAGACTCGTATCTCCTAAAAAAGAAAACTGTACTTGAAAGGTGGCAGATTCCTATTGCCTCCTACCTCTGAAGAATTCCTGCATCCAATGAGAGTCCTGTTGCTTCCTGTGTTTTGGGAAATCTTGGAACGTGAACAAAGCTTCTACTGCTGTGAGTCCTGAGCAGACCGGTTGCTGCACCCCACTGCTCAAAGATCTGTGCTACGCCTGCTGTAGTTGAATTACCTTGCCTGCCTACCCAAAGACTGTTCATCAACCTCACCTGGACAGACTGCGAGTGGCATACAACTATTCGACTCTGGGACACCTCACCATACTGAAAACATCCTACCATAATGTGATGAACCGGTTTATTTTTATTATTCGTTCTATTCCTAAGAAACAGCTGTAAACCAAAATCCTTTTTCCCCGGTTAACCTTTTTAAAAAATGTATGTATGAGGGCTAAGGAACTAAAGAGTTTTTCATATATACAAATTTACCTAGTAGTTAAGACCTATTATTTATTTTCTAATAGTCAATGTTGTTGCTGTTTAAAGATACCTGGTTTGGTGTGCTTTATTCTGGGGGACAAACAGTGTGTCTAATTTGGCTATTCTTCGGAAGTGGGACATTTTATTGATATGCTGCAACCCGTGCAGTAGTAGGACAATTAACAGTGCATTTCGCCTACCTTGGTCATAACACTCCTTAATCAATCAGATTAAAAGATTGAGAAATAAAAGATAGGGGAAACATGATTGGGTGAAGAGAGATAAAAAAAAAAGAGACAAAGGAAAAGTTTTTTTCTACATTTTTAAAATCGCCAACATCAATTTATACCTGTAGGAATGAGACTCCACTCTTCCAATAGTTAATTTTCAGTGCCGGTGTAATGTAGGGAAACCCAACAGTCACTTTGCACTCAACAACATCCCATAAACGATTGGAAGCTAGCAAATCTAACACCTCTATTCAAAAAAGGAGATAGAGGGAAAACAAGGAACTACAGGCCAGATAGCCTGACATCAGTTGTCGGGAAAATGCTGGAATCTACTATTAAGGAAGTCTTAACAATGCACTGAGGAAGATCATAGTATGAGCAAACAGAGCCAACAAGGTTTTATGAAAGGGAAACCTCATGTTTGACAAATTTATTAGAGTTTTTTGAGGATGTAACTAGTAGGGTGGATAAAGGAGAGCCAGTAGCCAAAAGGCATTTGATAAGGTGCCACACAAAAGGTTACTAGGCAAGATAAGGGCTCATGGAGTTGGGGGTAATATATTAGCATGAATGGAGGATTGGTTAACAGACAGGAAGCAGAGAGTAGAGATAAATAGGGCATTTACAAGTTGGCAGGCTCTAACAGAGTGCCACAAGGATCTGTTCTGGGATCTTAGCTATTTACAATCATAGGAACATGAGAGCAGGAGTAGGCTATTCAGCCCTTTGAGCCTGCTCCGCCATTCTAGATAATGACTGATCATCTACCTCAATGCCATATTCCCGCACTATCCCCATATCCCTTGATGTCATTAGCAACTAGAAATCTATGGATCTCTGTTTGAACTTACTCAGTGACTGAGCTTCCACCACCCTCTGGGACAGAGAATTCCAAAGATTCACCACCCTCTGAATGAAGAAGTTCCTCCGCACCTCAGTCCGAAGTGGTTTCCCCTTTATTCTGAGATTGTATCCCTGGTTCTGGACCCCACAGCCAGGGGAAACATCCTTTCTGCATCTACCCTGTCTATCCCTTTAAGAATTTTGAAAGTTTCTACGAAATTGCCTCTCATTCTTCTGAACTCCAGAGAATACAGGCCCAGTCTCCTCAATCTCTCCTCATAGGACAATCCTGCCATCCTAGGAATCAGTCTGGTGAACCTCTGCTGTAGTCCCTCTATGGTAAGTACATCCTTCCTCAGGCAAGGGGACCAGAATTGCACACAATGTTCCAGGTGCGGCCTCATCGATACAATTGAAGCAAGACTTCTTTGCTCCTGTACTCAAATCCTCTTGTGATAAAGGCCAACATACCATTTGCCTTCCTAATTGCTTACCGCACCTGCATGCTAGCTTTCAATGACTTATGAACAAGGACACCCAGCTACTTTTGGACGTCAACATTTTCCAATCTCTCACCATTTAAGAAATATTCTGCACATCTGTTCCTTCTACCAAACTGAATAACCTCACAATTATCCACATTATATTCCATTTGCCATGTTCTTGCCCACTCAGTCAGTCTGTCTAAATCCCCTCGAAGCCTCTTTGCATCCTCCTCACAATTCACATTCCCACCAAGTTTTGTGTCATCCGCAAACTTGGAAATATTACAATTGGTCCCCACATCCAAATCATTGACATAGATTGCGAACAACTGGGGCACAAGCACTGACCTTTGCCATACCCCACTGTTTACAGCCAGCCTACCCAAGAATGACCCATTTATTCCTATTCTGTTTTCTGCCTGTTACTCAATCTTCAATCCATGCTAGTATATTACCCCCAATCCCATGCACTTTAATTTTGTTTACTAACCTCCTATGTGGGACTTTATCAAAAGCCTTCTGAAAGTCCAAATACACCACATCCACTGGTTCCCCCTTATCCACTCTGCCAGTAACATCCTCAAAAAACTCCAACAGGTTTGCCCCTTCATAAATCTATATTAACGACTTAGGCGAAAAGACAGAATAATGTACCCAAGTCTGATGACGATACAAAGCTAGGTGGGAATGTAAGCCGTGAGAAAACACAAATTAGTTGCAAAGAGGGCAACAAGACGGCAGTTGGAATAAAATGCGGCTAAGTGTAAGGTTCTTCATTTTGGTTGTAAGAATAGAAAAGCAGAATTTTCTTTTAAAAAGCGTGAAATTTCTAAATGTTGATGTTCAGAGCGACTTGGACATACTCGTACAAGGAACACAAAGTTAGCATGCAGGTACAGCAAACAATTTGGAAGGAAACTGGCATGTTGGCCTTTATTGCAAAGGGATTGGAGTAAAAGACTGACTTGCATTTATATAGTGTCTTTCATAACCACCGGACCTCTCAAAGCACTTTCCAGCCAATGAAGTACTTTTTGAAGTGTAGACACTGTTGTAATGTAGGAAACACAGCAGCCAATTTGCACACAGCAAACTCCCACAAACAGCAATGTGATAATAACCAGAACAAAGAACAGTACAACACAGGAACAGGCCATTCGGCCCTCCAAGCCTGCGCCGATCTTGATGCCTTCCTAAACTAAAACCTTCTGCACTTCCGGGGACCGTATCCCTCTATTCCCATCCTATTCATGTATTTGTCAAGATGCCTCTTAAACGTCATTATCGTACCTGCTTCCACCACCTCCCCCGGCAGAAAGTTCCATGATAATATGTTTTTGCGATGTTGATTGAAAAACAAATATTGGCCAGGTCATAGGGGATAACTCCCCTGCTCTTCTTTAAAATAGCGCTCTGGGACCTTTTATGCCCACACAAGCAAGCAGATAGGGCCTTGGTTTAACATCTCATCCAAAAAAAAAAAGCATGTCCAAAAGTGTAGCCCTGCTGCACTGGAGGAGTGTCAGCCTTGGGTTTTGTGCCCTGGAGTGGGACTTGAACCCCTAAGTTTGTAGCTCAGAGGTAAGTGCGCCATCAACTGAGCTTCAGTTGACACAGGTGCAAGTGAGTACAAGAATAAGGAAATTTTGTTACAACTGTATAGGGCTTGGGTGAGATCACACCTGGAGTACTGTGCAGTTTTGGTCTCCATATTTAAGGAAGGATATACTTGCCTTGGGGGTGGTACAGCAGAGGTTCACGAGATTGGTTCCTGGGATGAGAGGGTTGTCCTATGATGATAGGCTGAGTAAATTAGGCCTATACTCTCTGGCATTTAGATGCATGAGAGGTGATCTCATTAAACATACAAGATTCTGAAGGGGCCTCAACAGGGTAGACACCGAGAGGTTGTTTTGCCTGGCTGGGGAATCTAGAATACAGGTGCATAGTAGAGGCCTGCTCCCCGACACGCACCCGACGGGACCTGTCGGGTTCGGGTTGGGTCGGGCCCATCTTCAGGGTCCGACTTTCGGGCTCAGGTCGTGTCGGGCTGGACAGACACGGTAAGTGCTCTGCTGGTAAGTGTTAAAAATAAAAACTTACCTGAGCTGGGAGTCCGGGACAAATCTGAGTCTGCGCAGTGCGTGATGACATCATCGCGCATGCGCTGCAGCTTCGTGGAGCTTCCCAGTCGGAAGGTAAGTAAAGGGATGATTGGGTCAGGCTCAGGTCGGGCCGAGGAGGGGCAGGTTCGGGTTGGGTAGGGCTCGGGTAGAAATCGGAGGGACTCGGGCCAGGTCGGGCTCGGGTCCGCTGTGGATGGGTCAGTTTCTTTTTTGCCAACCTGAGCAGGCCTCTAGTGCACAGTCCCAGGGTAAGGGGGTCAATCGTTTAGGACTGAAATAAGGAGAAATTTCTTCACTCAGAGGGTTGCAAATCTCTGGAATTGTCTACCCCAGAGGGTTGTGGCTGCTCCATTGTTGAATGCACTCAAGACTGAGATAGTCAGATTTTTGGTCTCTTGAGGAATGAAGGGATGGAGGAGCAGGAGGAAAGTGGAATTGAGGTAGAAGATAAACCAAGATCATAATGGCTCGAGGGGCCATGTGGTCTACACCTACTCCTACGTTCTTATAAATAGCAATGAGATAAATGTCCAGGTTTTGGTGTGTTGGTTGAGGCATAAATGTTGGCCAGGACACCAGGATAATTTCCCTGCCCTTCTTCAGATAACGCCATGAGATCTTTCACATCCACCTGAGAGGGAATGCAGAGGTACAAATGACAAACATGTCAACGTGGCAACTATTAATCAGAAATCTTTGAGAAAATTTTGTGAACAATGAAAATGGCATAGTAAAACGGGCATGGAAGTCACAAAACAGGCCAAAACCTGATATACTGCACGATCATGTTGACTTGGAAATGTTAACAGGAAGAAATACAAAGCAAACCAACCTTGAGGTTAGTTTCACTCTAAAAACTATCCAAACAAAATGCCTCAAAGATGTGCACAAATGAGACAGGCCTTTCAACCCAACTAGTTCATTCCTCCATGGAAACCTATGAACTATGACAACTTATAATGTCAGTGTGACCTCTCAGGAGATTCAACGCTGAAGTATCTCCCATTGCAGATACACGTGGCACTGGAAAGCAAGTATTTACTTGTGAGAGGAAATAATCCAATAGGAAGCAATGGAAAAGGGAAAAACAATTATTTTCAGTATGGAGTTACTTCATTCTGCACATTCAAAACATATGGGGCACCTGTACAAATCCACCATATAAATCTGGCATAATCACAACTGGTAATTGGTAAGCCACATAACATTATAAAACCAAAGAAGAATTATAGAATGGCATAATGTCCAACGTATTAAAAAAAGGTCACTTCTCCCACTTAAATTCTACTTGTCCAAGAAATAACTGAAAGAAAACCCGACACACTCAAGATATCAGAGCAACCTAGAAAATCCAGACAGTAAAATCATCCATTTATACAAATGTGAGCTGACAGAGAAATATATTATTGTTGGGCTGAGATGAGGAAACTGTACGGCATACATTTCAATCCCACATTTTACAGTCTAGTTTCACATAATGTATCATGAATGCTCACCATCTGGCTTTTACATGGACTGGCGGCTGGGATTCAGCACCCACTTGGCAATTTTTGTAGATTAACAGGGGTTCATTTTTTTTTTTTACTGAGGTCACTGGATAAACTACCATGACTCAATTGTAATCGTCCTACTCTGCCCAGGTTGCACGCCTATTTTTCTCATCGGATTGGCCCCTCACCACTGCCTCAGTTTCTACTTGATACTATGATTGAGAACTGAACTCTGCTTCACTCTGCTGCAAGGAAGGAAAAGGACAACAAGAAGCGGTGTCAAGTGAACGTTGCTTATCCGCCTGAATTGTTATAAAGTGAACTTAAGACATTGGTGGCCGAGAGGGACAGGGAATTCGCCATCTCACCACAGTGACATCAGGAACTCCCAACTACAGCGGGCAGTGTAGTTTGACCCTCAGAACATCATCAGGTAGGGGCTGGAGTATGAGTAGGTGGGGGTAAACTGGGTAAGAATAATGTTCATGTAAACTGGGAATGGGGAGGGGGCGAAGAAGGGGGAAGCAGAGGAACAGAAAATAAAAGCTAAAATTAAAGTTCATGGAATTGAAGGCAAATGATGATCTGTTTAGGAGATTCATTAGCTGGTAGAAGACAAAGAATAGGGATAATGGGCATGTACTCAAATTTATTGGAAGAGACTTAGTAGTGCCCCACAAGGATCTGTGCTGGAGCCTCAACAATTCACCATATTTATTAATGACTTGGGGCGGCACAGTGGCGCAGTGGTTAGCACTGCAGCCTCACAGCTCCAGGGACCCGGGTTCGATTCCGGGTACTGCCTGTGTGGAGTTTGCAAGTTCTCCCTGTGTCTGCGTGGGTTTTCTCCAGGTGCTCCAGTTTCCTCCCACAAGCCAAAAGACTTGCAGGTTGATAGGTAAATTGGCCATTATAAATTGTCACTAGTATAGGTAGGTGGTAGGGAAATATAGGGACAGGTGGGGATGTTTGGTAGGAATATGGGATTAGTGTAGGATTAGTATAAATGGGTGGTTGATGTTCGGCACAGACTCGGTGGGCCGAAGGGCCTGTTTCAGTGCTGTATCTCTAATCTAATCTAATCTAATTACAAGAGAGCCATACGTTACGACCAACTGAGAAAGAGGTCTAGGGTTTACTTCAGCCATCACCTGGTCTTACTGAAACAGTGTTTAATTTTAAACACACTGTGTTTTTAGCTCCCCCTTGGTGAATCCTTGTTCGCCGCTTTCCAATTATAAGGCAAGGAAACCAGCACAAACAGGCTTTCTTAGGTTTAAAAAAGAAAAGTTGAAAATAATTACACTTAAACCTTAATTCGGTTAATGCCTGTGGATACACGACGCGCCTCACACTAGCATGCATATGAGATATACACATGCAAAGAGAGAGAAAAGAGCAGAAGAAAAATAGAGTGGAAAGGTTTGAGGCAATATCTGAAGAGTTGTTGTTACGGTTCTTCGAGCTCACTGTAGAGTCCTTGATTGTAGTTAGATCTTGCTTTTTGTTGAGGCCCAGTGTTCTTCTTAAACCTTGCTCACTGTAGGAGACTTTTCTCTCTAGGGGTTCATGTGTCTTCAGTAAATTCAGAGGTTTGTGAGAAAGAGATGCGAGCAGACAGGGGAGAGATCTTCTCAGTCCAGGAGCAAACAGCTTTTTGCTCAAACTGTTTGTAAAAATTCAAAAAACTCAGGTTGCCCAGCAGGTTAGTCATATGACTAGCTGGTTTGACTATGTCCATTTGTGTATTCGGTCATCTTAGCAGTCAACCTGGAATGCGAGCTCTCCCACCTTCAACATCTGGTGATCAAAATTCCACTGTGGGTTGAATGTCAGGGAATGGCTGCTTTGTCCTTCCAAACATCGTCTGCCAATATGCAAACGTCCCTTCCAGCCGATCTGTTCAACAAGTCCTCCCCTCACTCCAGTAACAGTTTCAAATCAATGTTCATGACAAAATTAATGTGCCTCACTCTTGGCAGGTGGGGGCCTAGCATGACACATATATCCAAGTTTGTTACAGACACAAAGATTGATGGTATAGTAAGTAACAGACAAGAGCATAAAATTACAAAAAGACATTGATAGTTTCACTGAGTGGGCAAAAGAGTAGCAGATGGATTTCAGTGCAGCTAACTGTGAAGTCACCCATTTTGAACCAAAAAGGATAGATCCAAAAATTATGTAAATGGTGAAAAGCTGGCGATAGTGGAGCTCCAAAGAAATCTGTCTAGCAAAAATCTATCACTCAGAATTAAAATTATTAATTAAGCTAACATCCACTGCTTTCTGTGGCAGACAGTTCCACACTTCTACCACCCTTTAAGAAAATAAAGACTTGCATTTATACAGCACCTTTCAGGAACAGAGGGTGCCCCCAAAGTGCTTTGCAGCCAATGAAGTCATTTTATTGACGTGTAGTCACTGCTGTAATGTAGGCAATACAGCAGCCAATTTGTGCACAGCAAGCACCCACAAACAGCAATGCGAGGAACAGATAATATGTTGTTGTGGTGTTGCATTCTTCCTCAGTGTTAGCTATACTCCCCAGTTTTGTATCATCTGCAAATTCTGATATTGAGGTACTTGCTTCCAAGTCTAAATCATTATTGTAAATTATAAATAACAATGATCCCAGCACTGATTCTTGTGGACCTTTGCTTTCTACCTCCTCCAATCTGAGTAACTACCCTTTTCCTCTACTCGATGCTTTTGATTTTTAGCCAATTTGCTATCCATTCAACTATTTGTTCCCTAATTCCAACACGCCCAAACCTTTGACATGAGCCCAAACTGTGGTACCTTGTTTAAAGGCCTTTTGAAAAGCCAAGTATATGCCATCTAGTGTATTACCCTTATCTACTCTTTCCATTACTTCTTCAAAAGAATTCCATCAGATTAGTTAAATATGACTTAGACTTTCAGAATTCATGCTGGCTATTTTTTATTCTATTTTCTGAATTTAGATGCTCTCTGTCACTTCTTTTAGTATAGATTTTGGTATCTTTCCCATCACTGACATTAAGCTGATTGGTTTACAGTTCAGATTTTGTTATATATATATATATAAAAACTAGCGCCTCTGCCATCACCTCCCTAGTCTTCCTAGTTTCCTTGAGTACGCGTGGGTGCATACCATCTGGACCTGGGGTTTTAGCCTCTTAACTTTGCGAGCTTGTCATTTTCTTCCCCCTTTCTTTCCCAACTGTATTAATATCCTCTTTAAGCCCATCTCCAGTGGTATCTATTTCGGTAAATCTTTGGTAAAAACTAAGCTAAAGTAGTTATTTAATACTTCTGCCATTTCTCTATTACCCGAGAGTCTGTCTTGCTTATCCTTTAGTAGCCCTATCTCTACTTCAATTTTTCTTTTGTTATTTATGCGACTATAGAACACTATTTTTTTTTATATTGCTTGATAATTTGATTTTGCAATTTGCATTTTGCCTTCCTGAGTTTTTTTTAAAACTTCTTTCCTAAGTTGTTCATATTCTCTTTTGTTCTTTCTCCTTTCATATCTCAGTACTTCTTCTATGTCTTTTTTCTTGAGATTCAATTTTCCCTTCAGTCCTTAATGAATACAGTGAAAAGCTAAGGCCTCAGCACAAATCCTTGTAGGACACCACTAGTCATCTCCTTCCAAATTGTGTATGTACGCATTATCCCTACTCTCTGGTTAGGCGCTAGAAGACAATCTCTTAACCAGGTCAGTAAATTGCCTTCTATTCCATGATCTTTAATCTTAGATAACAATCACTTATATGGAACCTTATCAAGTGCTTTCTGAAAGTCCATATAAACCACATTCCCCTGTCTACTACTTTAGTTACTTCCTCAAAAAAGTCAAGTTTATTAGACATGGCTTATGCTTTACAAATCCATGTTGCCTCCCTCTAAGTCATCAGTCATTCTGTCCCTAATTATAGATTCCAATAACTTCCCCACAACAGATGTTAGACTAACAGGTCTATAATTTCCTGGATTCTCTCTCTCACCATTCTTAAAGAATGAAAATACATTTGAATTTTCCAATCTAAAAGAAAGAATTCTTGAATCGATGTTTAAAGTATCTGCAATTTCCTCACCTACTGCCTTTAAAACACTAGGGCGAAAACCATCAGGTCCTGGGAATTTGTCAGTATTTAGTGCCAGTACACTTTCTAATACTGTTTTCTGGCTTACGTTAACTTTAGTGAGTTCCAGTTCTTGATTAATTTATTATTTTCCCTGGAATGTCAGGTATATTATCCTCTTCCTCTACTGTGAAGACTGACAAAATAATTATTCAACAACTCCATTTCCTTATTTTCAATATTACCCACATATATTTTTTAAAGGGTCTACATTATCCTTAACTATCCTTTCTCTTCTAATATAATTGTAAACCTGTGTGAATTATTCTTGATATCGCTCACAAATTTCTTTTCATATTCCCTTTTTGTAGCTCTTACTATATTTTTTGTCGCGTTTTTATCTTTCCCAGTCCCTTGGACCTACCCTATTCTTTTCACTTGTGTATGCTCTTTACTGCTAAGAGTTACTGAACCCAATGTAATTGCACTCTCCCCACACTCATGAGATCAATGCATGTCTCATCTGCCACATCGGGCTCAGTAAATTCGACCATGTTAGCAGTTTTCACTGTTTAAACAAAAACTTTCAACAGAAATTGATGGGGAAACAGAAAAGATGAAGTTAATAGAATGCATGGTACTATAATGGTTTAATTTTTAACAGGGGTGCAGATAGTGACAGTTCTTTGTCATCCAAATAACATTGAGGAGGCTTAGCCAGGTTAACGTTTAATGATTAGATGCCAACAATGAAATGGAAAAAACTAAAAACACATTAATAAGTTAATCTCAGAGACTTTTGTCCAAAACAGTCCAATAATCCAAAAAATGAAAAGCTTTTACAAATAGAAAAAGGCACTTCAAATACACTCAGAAGATCAAATATAAAATTCTGACACAAAGTAGAAGAGTATTCCATGTGCATTTATCAATATAAAAAAGTTACCCAATGACAGGTGGAAAGTTACTGCAAAGTGTTTTCTCTGCACTCACCCAACTCCTGAAAAGGCAGAACTGGAGAAAAATATTTGCATTACCTCCAAATCCTGAGGAGGCTGTTGTGGAAGTAGTTCCGAAACCAAAACTGGGCTGTGCTGTGGTTTTGGCACAAAAAGAACCAAAAGAAAATCCAGTGGTTCCTAAAAAGAACAGATTTATCACTAAGGAGACATGGGTACAGGGTTTTTTTTCTGTGGGAAGGCGGTGGGGGTGTCATGAGAGCAGGATCTGCATTGATGCTAAAGCTATATAATCAGACTTAGGAATACATGAGCTTTTAGTTATGTTGGATAAAACATTTCCTCATCAAGAAATGGATGGCATAGTGACTTAGAATATTATTTTTCCACCCATGCAGTCTGAAATTATATACAATGCAGACTATTGGAGTGAAAATCTACTCCCTTTAGTAGCTTTAAGGGTTCTAAGCAAAATCTCAAGCACAATCTTGATGTAAAGACAAACCTATAGTATCAAATTGTCAATCTCATACATTTCAACAGCTCTAAGGAAGCGTCTCCTCCAAAAGAATTAAATCATCTTTCTCTTTCAGATGTCACGGTGAATTTCCAGCTGTTTCCAAACTCTATAATCCATAGAGATACTTTCATTATTTCAGTGTATGGTTGGTTCAAACCCCGGTTCCAAATGGGATCTATGCATATCTATTCTGCTCTCAGCAGGGAGCTGTTTTTTCCTCGACCACCACCATTACCATTACTGGAACTTCAAGATGAAAACAGAACATATGTACCCTTATGTAGAGGTAAATGAGCAAAAATATCATTCAAATCTGACAAGTTGTCTTCTCAACTTGTGCCAGTTCTGTCTGTATCTGCTTTCAGCAATGCAATCACCGATTTTAAACCCATGTTTTCAGTGGGGACGCTGCAGTGTAAAGACACAAGGGGGAGAGAGAAAACAGTAGACCTGACATGCCAAACCCATCTCCAAAATACTAATTACAAAGAGCACTTAAACTAATTCTTTTTAAATGATTTCCACTTTTAAAGGAGGTACAAATATCATGACTAAATCATACAATTTTAATGGATGTCCCAAATACATGAATAATCATATAACTGGGTCACAGATTTGTATTTTCCATTCTGTTATTTTTAAAGGGTTTATTGAATTCAGAATATCTATTGCAGAAATCATACAGTCACACTGATTTTTATCTGAAATTTTTTTCTGTGAGCAGAAGAAAGTAAAACCTATTTTTTCATGCTTCAAACCCAACATGGTATAAAATCCTGGGACTCAGTTCTGAGTTTCTCGTGAATACTCATTGACCCTAAAAATGAATATATCCACATAAGCTAAAAGCACAGGAATGAAGAGGATAAACTTTTCTTACTGAGTTTATATTGGTTAACTGCAGACTTACAATGGACCAATATAAAAGCCACTACAAAATGATCTCCAAAACCAGCAGCAAAGAGCAAAATGGGGTAGTGTTTCCACTAGAGACACAATCAGCAATCTGGGTACAAATTGCACCCATTTGGAGGAGTTTTTTCCCTCGATTTCTGCTCAAATGGATTTACATATCCCCAAATGCAAAATCTGCCATGAATCAGCACAATAAAGCAGTGTAATAAAAATTTAAGAAAATTACTTCAAAAATATTTCTTGCTATATTTTAGAGTGGCAACTTAGTGCAGTTTGATTAATACAGCTAAAAATGGGTTCATCACACAAAAAATAAGCATTTTTAATCAGTTTCAATGCACAATGTGGATTGAAGGGAGAAATGTAATTTTCAATTTAAAATTATGTTTAAAAACATGAGAAAACTACTTGCTAGTTACATTAACGTACAACACTCAGTTTCTTAGTAAATTAAAAACATAACATTCAAAAGCTTTTAAAATGTGGCCATTGGCGTCCTTGTACTCAGATCAACCATCATAATTTTTAGTGCCTCCTCAAAGAGCACAATTAGTGGAAACTTGTCATGGTAATTAACTTGATTTGGGGGCATGGCTAGTTTAGTGGGGGCTGCCAGCTTCTGGCGCAATGCTTTTAAACTAACGCGAGGGATCACAAAAACTTGATTTGTACTGACAAGGGTAGTGTGTGGCTGGAACTTGCTGCATTTAAGGGCGGCAGAGACCCTCATAGCATGCAAGAAAAATACTTGGATATGCACTTGAAATGCTGCAACCTACAGGGGGATGGACTAACAGCTGGAAAGTGGTATTAGGCTAAATAGTTCTTTTGCAGCTAGCACAGACATGATGGGTCAAATAGCCTCCTTCTGTGCAGTAAATTTTCTACGTTTCTATGTTTCTAATTTGTACTTAAAATTCTGTGATTTCTTTTTCTGTGGTTTAAACAGATTTTAGGCAAATTGTACTGAAAATATTTGTACAACCTAGCAGAAACTCTAACCCTCTACTTGTTAGTTGTGCTAATATAAAATCAAAACACATGGCTACGGCTAGGCTGAGTCACTCCCGCCTGTATAGGTCGACAAATTACTTTGAGTAACACTGATGCATACAAACTTTCCTCGCTTATTGCTTTGGGTACCATCACCTGCACAATACAAATGCTACTTATGTATTCATCAGGTTGCACATGCACAGCTCAAGAGGCTTACAATGTTGCAAAAAATGGTAGCAAGTCTGAGGAATGAGTGTTTTAGAAACCAGCAAAGGACCACCAAAAAGTTGATAAAATGGGGAAAAAATAAAATGAGAGTAAACTAGCCAGCAATATAAAAACAGATTGTAAGAGCTTTCACAAGTATATAAAAAGGAAGAGAGTAGTTGAAGTAGATATTGGTCCCTTACAGGCAGAGACACAAGAAATCATCATGGGGAATGTGGAAATGGCAGAGGCATTGAACAAATATTTTGTGTCTGTCTTCACAGTAGAAGACACAAGTTCCATACCAGAAATAGGTAGTAACCTAGGGGCTAAAAAAAAAGTGAGTAAATTAAGGATATTGATATCAGCTGAGAAAAAGTATTGGAGAAACTTGAGGGACTAAAATCTGACAAGTCCCCAGGACCAGATGACCTTCACGCTAGGGTTCTAGAAGAGATAGCGGATGTGCTAGCTATTATTTTCCAGAACTTCTTAGATTCAGGAATGGTCCCGTCAGATTGGAAGTTGGCAAATGTTACACCGCTTTTCAAGAAAGGAGGTAGAGAGAAAACAGAGAACTACAGTCCAGTTAGCCTAACATCAGTCACTGGGAAGATGCTGGAAATTATTATTAAAGAAGTCTTAACATTGCACTTGGAAAAGCATAGTATGATTAGAACAAGTCAGCCTGGTTTTACTGAAGGGAGATCCTGTTTGATAAATTTATTAGAGTTTTTTTTGAGGATGTAACTAGTAGGGTAAAGGGGAACCAGTAGCTGTAGTATACCTGGATTTTCAAAAGGCATTTGATAAGGTGCCACAATAAAAGATTAATAGGCAAGATAAGGGTTCAAGGTGTTGGGGGTAACATATTAGCATGGATAGAGGATTGGTTAACAGACAGGAAGAAGAGGGTGGGCATAAATGGGGCATTTTCAAGTTGGCAGGCAGTGAATATTGGGGTGCCGCAAAGATCAGCTATTTACACTCTATATTAATGACTTGGATGAAAAGACAGAGTAATGTATCTAAGTTTGCTGATGACATAAAGCTCAGTGCAAAGGTAAGCTGCAGGGAGGATGTAGAGAGGCTGCAAAGAGATACAGACAGGTTAAGTGAGTGGGCAACAAGATGGCAAATGGAGTATAATGTAGGGAAGTGTGAAGTTGTCCACTTTGGTCGTAAAAATAGAAAAGCAGAATTTTTTTTTAAAAGGTCGAAACTGTTAACTGTTGATGTTCAGAGAGACTTGGGGGTACTCGTACAAGGAATGCACAAAGTTAACATACAGGTGCAGCAGGCTATAAGGAAAGTAAATGGCATGTTGGCCATAATTGCAAGGGGATTGGAGTACAGGAATAAAGAAGTCTTACTAAAATTGTATAGGACTTTGGCGAATCTGCACCTGGAATACTGTGTTCAGTTTTGGTCTTATCATTTAAGAAAGGATATACTTGCACTGGAGATAGTGCAGCTAAGATTTACTAAATTGGCCCCTGGGATGAGGGGGTTGTCCTATGATGAGAGGCTCAGTAAATTGGGCCTATATTCTCTGGAGTTTAGATGAATGAGAGGCGATCTAATTGAGACATACAAAATTCTGAAAGGGCTTGATAGGGTAGAAGCTGAGAGATTTGTCCCCACTGGTCGGGGAATCTAGAACACGGGGACACAGTCTCAGGATAAGGGGTCAATCATTCAGGACTGAGATGAGGAGAAATTACTACATTCAAAGGGTTGTGGATCTTTGGAATTCTCTACCCCAGCGGATTGTGGATGCTCCATCATTGAATACATTTAAGGCTGGGATAGATAGATAGATTTTTGGTCTTGCAGGGAATCACGGGATATGGGGAACAGGCAGGAAAGTGGAATTGAAGCCCAAGATCAGCCATGATTGTATTGAATGGCAGAGCAGACTCGATGGCCCATATGGTCTATTTTTGCTCCTATTTCTTGTGTTCTTGTGTGCTTCAACATGCAGAAACTGCACTGCAATAGGGCATTTCTACAACACGGCGTGTAGAAACCCAGCACTGGAGACTTGGCTCAGCATTTCAATATTTCAAAACAACATTTCAATAAAGAGAGACTTTTCTCTCCATCTAGCAAACTGGACAGGAAGAAATTCGGAATTAAGTGGATTGTATTAATTACAGAAACAGCCTAAATTCTAAGCCTCTAAGAAACAAATGCAGTAGTTTCTGTTTGCAGATTGTTGTTTTATCTCATTGAGATGCAGGAAGAATATTTGAAGTTCTTGCTGGGCCAGCAGTATTGCTGTTTTTTTACGTTTTGTGACAAGTTGTTGGAAGCAGCTCCAATAGGGAGCCATCAAATGTTTATAGAAAAATAAATTTGGATTCAAATATGTTAATATAGGACATAATATAATAGACATGCTAGAATATGTAATGATTTAACTTAATAACTAACGGGTTAGATACACTCTACACTGTTCCATCAAACTGATCCATTGGATTCATTGAGCAGTCAAGGCAATATTAATGTGTTGAACCTCTCCAGGTGATAGTGGTAGAAACTTTGTGACTGAAAATTGGTGACTTCACACCTCTGTCTATATCTTTTAAACCTCAAAATATTTCTGAAGAAGTCTGAAGAACAGTTCAGTCAGGTCAGCCTAAATGATCTGTGTACCTAGACCCCCAAATCTCTTTGGACCTCCACTGTTTCCAGCTTTTCACCTGTTCTATCTTTTTTAGGTCCACAGTGGATGACCTCACAGTTGCCTGCATTGAAATCCATTTGCCGATTCATTTAATCTATCAATATTATCAAGCTTTGTAACTTTATGCTTCATAGAATATAATCATAGAAAGTTTACGACACAGAAAGAGGCCATTTGGCCCTTCGTTTCTGCTTCCATCTACACTGCTTACAGTGCCACCTATCTTTGAGTCATTGACAAACTTAGATATGTGGCTCTCAATCCCAGCATCCAAGTTGGTAAATACAGTGAATAGTTGAGGCACTAACGCAGATCCGTATTTAATGCCAGCAATTACTTCATGCACATTATCCCTATTCTCTGTCCCCTGCTGCTCAGCTAATTTCCTAACCAGATCAATAATTCGCCTCCAACACCATGAGCTTCACTTTAGCAAACAGTTTCTTATGAGGGACTTTATCAGATACCTTCTGGAAGTCCATATAAATAACATCCACAGACATTTCCCTGTCCACTACTTTAGTCACCTCTTCAAAAAATTCAATCAGGTTCATCAGGCATGATCTACTCTTTACAAATCCAAGCAGGTTCTCTCTGATCAGCTGAAAAATTTCAAGGTGTTCAAGGTATCCTTCATTATAGACTCCAGTAATTTCCTGACAACAGATGTTAGGCTAATTGGTCTATAATTCACTGATTTCCCCCTCTCACCTTTCTTAAATAGCAGAGTGACATGTGCAATTTGTGAGTCTAAATGAACAGTTCCCAAATTGAGAGAACTTTGGAAGATTGCAGTTAGGGCATCTGCAATGTTTTCGCCTACCTGCAGCGAGGCGAGAGGCAAGCAGTTGAGAGGGGAAGCGGCGAGGCGAGGCGCCGAATGGGGAAGCGGCAAGGCGGGAAGCAGCAAGTCAGGAAGTGAGCGGCTAAGGGAAGGCAGCTGGAAATTAAAAGCGGCAAGTGAAGCTGGGATGGCAGGAGGGAGTGGGGTACTGTTAGTAGGAATCGAGCGATCACAGCAATTGAGGGGTGAGGACTTCATTGCGTGGTATCAGCACGCACATGCATGCATTCATACTGGTATGCTGGCAAATGCTCACACGCACTGATGACGTTTGCAATCACTCTGCGCTGTCAGGAGTCGCTGTGTTCTCCATAACATCCTCATAAATTTCAGAATCATCTCCTTTGTACCCTCTCTAATGTAATCACATCCTTCCTGTAATATGATCAGTACTCCAGCAATGGCCAGATTAGTGTTTTAAACAGTTCGAGCATAACCTCCTTGCTCGTATATCCTATGCCTCGGCTAATAAAGGAAAGTATCTCATATGTCTTCTTAATCACCTTATCTACCTGCCCTGTTACCTTCAGGAATCTGTAGACATACACTCCAAGATCCCTCTGTTCCGCTACATTTCTCAGTATCCTACCATTCATTGTGTGTTCCCTTGCCTTGCTTGACCTCCCCAAATCTTACACTTCTCCGGATTGAATTCCATTTCCCACTTTTCTGCCCACCTGACCAGCCCATTGATACCTTCCTGTAGTCTACAGCTTTCTTCCTCACTATCAGCTACACGATCAATTTTTGCATCAAATGCAAACTTCTTAATCATGCCCCTTACAGTTAAGTCTAAATCACTGATATACCATGAACAGCAAGGGACCTAGTACTGAGCCTTCCGGAACCCCACTGGAAACAGTCTTCCAGTTAACAAAACACCCGTCAACCATTACCCTTTGCTTCCCGCCACTGAGTCAATTTTGGACCCAACTCACCACTGTCCCTTGGATCTCACAGGCTTTTACTTTTCAGATCAGTCTGCCATATGGGACCTTGTTAAGCTTTGCTAAAATCCATGTAGACAACCTCAAATGTGCTACCATCCTTGTTACTGCCTCAAAAAATTCAATAAAGTTAGTCAGACACGACCCTCCCTTAACAAAACCATGCAGACAGTCCTTGATTAATTCATCCTTTTCTAAATGATATTGTCTCAATTTTTTCCAATAATTTGCCCACCAAAAAAGTTTGGCCTGTAATTACTCACTCTATCCCTTCCTCCCTTTTTAAACAATGGTACAATGTTAGTAATTCCCCAGTCCTCCAGTACCACATCTGTAGACAGAGGGGATTGGAAAATGATGGTCAAAGCCTTATTTCCTCCCTTGCCTCTCTTAGCCGCCTAGGATTTATTTTCAAAGATACTAAACACCTTAACAGTTCCTCTCTCACTATGTTTATCCCACTCAGTGTCTGCAACATCCCCCTCTTTTGTGAAGACAGACGCAATGTATTCATGAAGAACCATGCCCATGTCTTCCACTTCCATACACAGGTTATCTTTTTAGTCTCTAATTGGCCCTCCTCTTTCTTTAGTTATACTTTTGCTTTTTATGTTTTTATAAAACAACATCTTTGGGTTTTCCTTGACTTTACTTGCCAATATTTTTCATGCCCACTGTTTGCTTCTCCAATTTCCTTGTTAATTTCACCCCTGCACTTTGTATACTCCTCTCAACTTTCTGCAGTATTGAGCTTAGTATCTGACGCAACATCTAGGCTTTCTGCACTGTTGAGTTCAGTCAGTAGGTAAGATAGTATAGTGGTTAATGCAACAAAAACAAGAAATGCTGGAATCACTCAGCAGGTCTGGCAGCATCTGTGGAAAGAGAAGCTTCTCTTTCCACAGATGCTGCCAGACCTGCTGAGTGATTCCAGCATTTCTTGTTTTTGTTTCAGATTTCCAGCATCCGCAGTATTTTGCTTTTATTTTAGTGGTTAATGCAGATGCTTCCAGACCTGCTGAGTACTTACTGCATTTCTTGTTTTTATTTCAGATTTTTAGCATCTGCAGTTTTTTGCTTTTATTATTGTAATCCAAAAGACTGGACTAATGATCCACATGTGCTCCAATCCTACCACAGCAACTGTGAAACAATATTTCCTGATTTAATTCCTAAACAGCCTAAGATTTATCCTATTGTTCTGGATTCTTCCACACCAGAGGAAACAGAATCTCTTATCTATCCCGTTGAATCATTTTAAACACCTCAAATAGATTGCCCTTCCATCTTCTAAACTTAAGGGAGTACAAGCCAAGTTTATGCCGCCTGTCCTCATAATTTCACCCTCTCAACCCCGGTATCAATCTGGTGAATCTGCTCTGTACCCCTGCCACGGTGAGTATATCCTTCCTGAGATGGGGAGCCCGAACTAAACGCATTACTCCAGACACTTAGTCTGACCAAAACTCTATATTCCAGCATGTTACCCATGTGTAAGTCTTCCCTTCCGTGTACGTCTCTGGTTAAACTAAGGCCCAAGGTAACAATGAAGTTCCATTGTCTCCCGGATCCGGACCACATTCCAAATCCTGGGGCTCCACACAGGCCTCGCGCCACCGGCTGCAGCCTGAATGCAGCAAAACGCCTCCGCCAGCTGCAAGACCACGGGCAGCACCGACCTCGTACATATTTTCAAACACTCTCTGTCTGCTGAACGCCATCCTCTTTTCGCTCTCTTGCCCTCACTCACCTGAGCTCCCACCGCCCAGGTTGAACGCCATAGTGCAGCACACCGCTCCGTGCTACATTCTGATCCGGGTGGAGTGACAACAGCACCATTAAAACGTTCCGCCCGTCTTCCTGCACCCGGAGCTTTTAGTCAGGTCACCAGCATTGTTGAATCATTTCACTTGGGAGGATTGCAAGCGGCAAGCGAAAACATATCATCCAGATATTCATTTCTTCCTCGTCTCTGTAACATTACTGATGTGCAGGAGTAGGATATGTTGTCACAAAGAAGCATGACATGAGGTGTTTATATATATCAAATCACAGAAAAGACCAAAGGTACACTTTATGGGAAATGCGGAATTAACACTTCTCTTGGAAAGAATGGCCAATTGTTTTAAAACTGTAAAATACATCATAATTGCTGAGTTTTATTCATGGAATAGTGAAATAAAACGCGAAATTTCACTTATGTGGCAACTCATTAATTCAGGTCACGACAGGCATTCAAGTAGGATCTGTACTCACATTGTTTAGTGGAATGTGTCTCCGACAACAATATAAACCAGTGCATTTGTTTACAAAATAGTTAATTTGAGACAAACCACTAAATTATTTGAATCTGTTAAGTACATCTTTTTAGAAATGCAATTTCAGCTTCAAAACACTCACACTTGTTCTCAAAATTGCTATCAGTACCGGCCCAGAGCGACAACCAAAGGGAGCAGAGAATTCAACACTTTTTTTTTGTTTAAATGTAATTTGTAATTTTTTGAGTAAGTGTCAAGGACACAGTTGAGATGATCTTCTGTTAAATATATTGGAATTGTCAAAAAGAGATGAGTAAAACCATAACTTTCAATGTTTTTTCGCATCAGGTCACACAGATCTTCAAGTGCAAGTTTACCTTAGCTATCTGTTCCCACTCTGGCTTATAAATCATAAGGCGATGGATTCAAGACCTCCAATATTTGCACAAAATCTTAAATTAATATCTCAATACATTACTGAGGGAGTACTCTCCAGACGGATGTGCTTTCCTTTACTATGTTAACATTAAGCTGTATCTGCTTGTTCATGTAGATGTGAAAGTTCCCATAGCATGAATTGAAGAAAATAACATTCAACCAAAAACTAATTAATTGGCCATTTACCTCATTTGCTGTTTGTGGGAACTGGCTATTGTATTTGTCTCAAATCAAATGTAAAAATACTTAACTGGAAGAGAGCTAATTTCAGTGAGTTGAAAAGGGACCAAGCCAAGGTAGCTTGGAATCAAAGATTGACAGGGAAAACAGTAAATGAGCAATAGGATGCCTTCAAAATAGAGATAGTTCGGGTACAGCTGAGACACACAGGAAGTGCATCCAAAAACTAGAGTCCCCTGGATGATTTAACGATATAGAGATTAAAATTAAATATAAGTGGAGACTTATAATAAATATCAGGTACATAATTCAGCTGAGAACCAAGCTGAATACAAAAAGTACAAAGGAGAACTGAGAAAGGGAATGAAGGGTAAAGAGAGAATAAGAGAATAGATTAGCGACTAACAAAAAAGGGAACTCAAAAATCTTTTATAAACATAGATAAAGGGTAGTCAAAGGAAGGATGGGGCCAATTATGGACCAAAATGGAAATCTTCTTGTGGAGGCAGAGGACATGGTTGAATACTAAATGAGTATTTGCATCTGTTTTCACAAAAGAGGATGCTGCCATTGTCACAGTAGAGGTAGAGAAATTGGATTGGATGAGATAATAATGCTTAAAAGATTGGCAGTACTCAAAGCAAAAAAGTCACCCAGTCTGGATGGGAGGCATCCTAAATTGCTGAGGGAAGTAAGCTTGGAGATTGTGGCAGCTATGGCCACAATCTTCCAGTCCTCCTTAGATAAGGGAGTGGTGCTAGAGGATTGGAGGATTGCAGATGTTACAAAACTCAGAAATGTAAAAAAAACAGTGAGGAGGATGGTAACAGATTCCAGGAGGACATAGACAGAATGGTGAAATGTGGCAGACACGTGGCATTTGAAATTTAATGCAGAGAGTGTGAAGTGATTCATTTTGGTAGGAAGATAAGGAGAGGCAAAATAAACTAAATAGTATAGGGTTGCAGGAAGAGAGAGACCTGGGGGTGTATGTACACAAGTCTTTGAAGGTGGCAGGCCAAGTTGAGAAGGCTGTTAAAAAGGCATGGTATCATTGGTTTTCTACATATGGCATAGAGTACAACATTCTGGGCATCACTCTCTAGGAAGGATGTCAAAGCCTTAGAGAGGGCGCAGACCAGATTCTCTAGAATGGTACCAGGGATGAATGACTTCAGGTACATGGAGAGACTAGAGAAACTGGGGTTGTTCTCCTTAGAGCAGAGAAGATTAAGGGCAGATTTGATAGAGGTGTCACTGGACTAATAATCCAGAGGCCCAACTAATGTCCTGGGGACACAGGTTCAAATCCCACCATGGCAGCTGGTGGAATTAAAATTCAATTAATTATAAATTCAATTAATTACTTAAAATCTGGAATTGAAAGCTAGTCCCAGTATTGGTGCCATGAAACTATCATCAATTGTCATTAAAAAAAATGTGATTTATTAATGTACTTTAGGGAAGGAAATCTGCTGTCCTTACCTGGTCAGGCCTACATGTGATTTCAGCCCCACAGCAATGGGGTTGACTCTTAACTACCCTCTGAAATGGCCTAGCAAGCCACTCAGTTGAAGGGCAATTAGGATGGACAACAAATGCCGGCCTGCCAGTGGCACCCACATCCCGTGAAAGAATTTAAAAAGTAATAAAGGGTTTTGATAGAATAAATAAGGAGAAATTGTTTCCAGTGTCAGAAGCTTCAGTAACCAAAAGACACAGAATTATGGACTTGACAAAAGAGCCAGAGGCGACATCACAATTGTGAATCTGGTATCTGTTCTCCTTTTCTGTGATTTAGGTGACAGCTTATTCATAAATTAACAACAGGTTACAGAATGGGTTGGTAAATGGTGTTGTATTAAAATATACCTACTATAAACAGAGAATTATCAATGGTATTTTATGGAGTATAGCTAGCTTAGAAAGAACTGAATAACTCAAGTGGTGAAGGAGCTGTGTAGTTCCTCTTTATGTATGGAACACTTTCCTTAATTTGCAGTTGAAAAATATAATATTCAAATTAATTTTATTTCATTTTAATTTGATTTCATGCAAGAATATGATTATCATCATCACTTCAGCTCCTTCTAGAGATATTTGGTTTAAAAGTCCCTTCAGCAAGATTCAAGTTAGAAATTAAGGGCAGGTTCAGTCTCCAAAACAGTATTGGGCAAAATTTTGCAAGGTGTGGTCTCTGCCATGGGTCCTCATTGAACAGGATTTCAAGGTCACACAATAATGTTGGATAGTTTATAAAAGGAAAAAAAAATCTGAAAAATAGAAAATTCTGCAAACAAAGATCAGCATGCATTTGTAAAGAAAAAAGACACATTTCAAAGCAGTAAGGATAGAGAAGTTTTAGGAAACATGAAATGTAAGGAACAGAAAACAGTTCACCCAGGAAGCATGCTTCTTTATTAGTGATCTGAAATCCACTTGCTTGTCTTACACCATAAACGTATCTAGTTGCCTCCTGAACACAGTTATATTAATTCCTTCAGTAGCCTTCCTTGGGAATTTAGTCTATTTGTTTATCCTCCTCTGTGAAACCATTCTGCCAATTCCATATTTATTTCTGATTACTATATTTCTTAAAATTACAACTTCTTATAATTCCTTATAAAAGGAACAGAAAAAGGAGTGGTTACTTTGCTGGGTATTTATTATCAACCTGAATGTTGACTAGGTCTTGCTGTGTGCGGAGGAAATGCGAATTGAACTGAACAGTGTGCAATCATCAGTGAACATCCCCACTTCTGACCTTATGATGGAGGGAAGGTCATTGATGAAGCAGCTGAAGATGGTTGGGTCTATGACACCACCCTGAGGAAATCCTGCAGTGATGTCCTGGGACTGAGATATTTGGCCTCTGACAGCCACAACCATCTTCCTTTGTGCTAGGTATGACTCCAACCAGCGGAGAGTTTTCCCCTAATTCCCATTGACTTAAATTTTTCTAAGGCTCCTTGATGCCATACTCGGTCAAGGGCAGTCACTCTCATCTCATCTCAAATCATCTGGAATTCAGCTCCTCTGTCCATGTTTAGACCAAGGCTGCAATGAGGTCTGGAGCCAAGTGACCCCGGCAGAACACAAACGGAGCATCGGTGAGCAGATTATTGTGAGTAAGTGCCGCTTGATAGCACTGTTGTTGACTCCTTCCATCACTTTGCTGACAATTGAGAGCAGACTGATGGAGTGGTAATTGGATTTGTCCTCCTTTTGGGGACAGGACATACCTGGGTAATTTTCCACATTGTCAGAAGATGCCAGTGCTGTATCTGCACTGGAACAGCTTGGCGAGCAACATGGCTAGCTCTGGAGCACAAGTCTTCAGTACTCCAGGCAGGATGTTGTCAGGGCCCATAACCTTTGCTGTATCCAATGCTTTTGCCTGTTTCTTGATATCACAGGCGAACTTCCTTAATCAGTATATTTCAAGCCCAATGAGGAAGAAAGCAGTGCTGGATCTAGTTCTGGGATATGAAGTAGGGCAAGTGGAATGTGTTGCAGTGGGAGAACATCTTGCCAATATTGATCATAATATAATTAGGTCGAGAGCAGTTAGGGAAAGGGACAAAGAAAAATCATAAGTGAAAATGCCCAACTGCAAAAGAGCAAATTTCAGTGATTTGAGAAGGGATCTAGTGTAGGTAGATTGGAAACAAAGATTGGCCAGGATATCAATTAATAAGCAATGTAGGCCTTCAAGACGGAGATACATTGACTACAAACTAAGGATAGCCCCATATGGAGGAAAAATGAGACATTCAGATCTAGAGCTCCCTGGATGACAAAAGAAATAGAGGTTAAAATAAAACAGAAAAAGGTTTATTTTTCCAGCAACAGTACAAAGAGTGCAGGGGAAATTAATAAAGGATATAAAAAAGACAAAGAGAAAGTATGAGGAAAGATTTGCAAGTAACATAAAAGAGAATGCAAAATCTTTTTATCAACATATAAAAAATAAAAGAATAGTTAAAGAAATAATGGAGCCAATTCGAGACAAAAAAGGAAATCTTTTGGAGGCAGGGGGTATGACTGAGGTACTGAATGCATCCTTTGCAGTTGTCTTCACAGAAGAAAAGAATGAGGAAGCAGAGATACTGGAAGGATAAAAATAGATAGAAAGGAGATGCTAAATAGGTTGGCATCATTCAAAGTTTCATCTGGTCCAGATGGAAAGCATCCTAGGCTCGTGAGAGAAGGGAGGGTGGAGATAGCAGAAGCTCTGAACACAATCTTTTAATCCCTCCTTGGACATGAGAGTGTTGCCAGAGGACTGGAGGATTCCAAATGTTACATCCCTGTTCAAGAAAGGGGCGAGAGGGATAAACCTGGTAACTACAGGCTAATCAGTCTAATGTCAGTGGTAGAAAAACTGCTAGAGACTATTGCCAAGAACAAAATTAATTCTCACTTGGAGAAACCTGGGTTAATAAGGACAGCCTGCATGGATTTTTTTAGAATTAGAATTAGAATTAGAACATTACAGCGCAGTACAGGCCCTTCGGCCCTCGATGTTGCGCCGACCATCTGACCTACACTATTCCATTTTCATCCATATGTCTATCCAATGACCACTTAAATGCCCTTAAAGTTGGCGAGTCTACTACTGTTGCAGGCAGGGCGTTCCACGCCCCTACTACTCTCTGCATAAAGAAACTACCTCTGACATCTGTCCTATATCTTTCACCCCTCAACTTAAAGCTATGTCCCCTCGTGTTTGCCATCATCATCCGAGGAAAAAGACTCTCACTATCCACCTTATCTAACCCTCTGATTATCTTATATGTCTCTATTAAGTCACCTCTCCTCCTCCTACTCTCTAACGACAACAACCCCAAGTCCCTCAGCCTTTCCTCGTAAGACCTTCCCTCCATACCAGGCAACATCCTAGTAAATCTCCTCTGCACCCTTTCCAAAGCTTCCACATCCTTCCTATAATGCGGCGACCAGAACTGCACGCAATACTCAAGGTGCGGCCTCACCAGAGATTTGTACAGCTGCATCATGACCTCGTGGCTCCGAAACTCGATCCCCCTACTAATAAAAGCTAACACACCATATGCCTTCTTAACGGCCCTATTAACCTGGGTAGCAACTTTCAGGGATTTATGTACCTGGACACCAAGATCGCTCTGCTCATCTACACTACCAAGAATCTTCCCATTAGCCCAGTACTCTGCATTGCTGTTACTCCTTCCAAAGTGAGTCACCTCACACTTCTCTGCATTAAACTCCATTTGCCATCTCTCAGCCCAGCTCTGCAGCCTATCTATGTCCCTCTGTACCCTACAACACCCTTCGACACTATCCACAACTCCACCGACCTTCGTGTCATCCGCAAATTTACTAACCCACCCTTCTACACCCTCATCCAGGTCATTTATAAAAATGACAAACAGCAGTGGCCCCTAAACAGAACCTTGCAGTACACCACTAGTAACTAAACTCCAGGATGAACATTTGCCATCAACCACCACCCTCTGTCTTCTTTCAGCTAGCCAATTTCTGATCCAAAGCTCTAAATCACCTTCAACCCCATACTTCCGTATTTTCTGCAATAGCCTACCGTGGGGAACCTTATCAAACGCCTTACTGAAATCCATATACACCACATCCACGGCTTTACCCTCATCCACCTGTTTGGTCACCTTCTCGAAAAACTCAATAAGGTTTGTGAGGCGCGACCTACCTTTCACAAAACCGTGCTGACTATCGCAAATGAACTTATTCTTTTCAAGATGATTATAAATCCTATCTCTTATAACCTTTTCCAACATTTTACCCACAACCGAAGTAAGGCTCACAGGTCTATAATTACCAGGGCTGTCTCTACTCCCCTTCTTGAACAAGGGGACAACATTTGCTATCCTCCAGTCTTCCGGCACTACTCCTGTCGACAATGACGACATAAAGATCAACAACAACGGCTCTGCAATCTCCTCCCTGGCTTCCCAGAGAATCCTAGGATAAATCCCATCTGGCCCAGGGGACTTATCTATTTTCACTCTTTCCAAAATTGCTAACACCTCCTCCTTGTGAATCTCAATCCCATCTAGCCTAGTAGGCTGTATCTCAGTAATCTCCTCGACAACATTTTCTTTCTCTACTGTAAATACTGACAAAAAATATTCATTTAACGCTTCCCCTATCTCCTCTGATTCCGCACACAACTTCCCACTACTATCCTTGATTGGCCCTGTTCTAACTCTTATCATTCTTTTATTCCTGATATACCTATAGAAAGCCTTAGGGTTTTCTTTGATCCTATCCGCCAATGACTTCTCGTGTCCTCTCCTTGCTCTTCTTAGCCCTCCCTTTAGATCCTTCCTGGCTAGCTTGTAACTCTCAAGCGCCCTAACTGAGCCTTCATGTCTCATCCTAACATAAGCCGCCCTCTTCCTCTTGACAAGCGCTTCAACTTCTTGAGTAAACCACGGCTCCCTCGCTCGACAACTTCCTCCCTGCCTGACAGGTACATACTTATCAAGGACACGCATTAGCTGCTCCTTGAATAAGCTCCACATTTCGTTTGTGCCCATCCCCTGCAGTTTCCTTCCCCATCCTACACATCCTAAATCTTGCCTAATCGCGTCATATTTTCCTTTCCCCCAGCTATAATTCTTGCCCTGCGGTATATACCTGTCCCTGCCCATCGCTAAGGTAAACCTAACCGAATTGTGATCACTATCGCCAAAGTGCTCACCTACATCTAAATCGAACACCTGGCAGGGTTCATTACCCAGTACCAAATCCAATGTGGCATCGCCCCTGGTTGGCCTGTCCACATACTGTGTCAGAAAACCCTCCTGCACACACTGGACAAAAACAGACCCATCTAAAGTACTCGAACTATAGTATTTCCAGTCAATATTTGGAAAGTTAAAGTCCCCCATAACCACTACCCTGTTACTCTCGCTCCTGTCGAGAATCATCTTCGCTGTCCTTTCCTCTACATCTCTGGAACTATTCGGAGGTCTATAGAAAACTCCCAACAGGGTGACCTCTCCTCTCCTGTTTCTAACCTCGGCCCATACTACCTCAGTAGACGAGTCCTCAAACGTCCTTTCTGCCGCTGTAATACTTTCCTTGATTAACAATGCCACACCCCCCCCCCCCCCCCCCCTCTTTTACCCTCTTCTCTGTTCTTACTGGAACATCGAAATCCCGGAACCTGCAACATCCATTCCTGCCCCTGCTCTACCCATGTCTCTGAAATGGCCACAACATCAGGATCCCAGGTACCAACCCATGCTGCAAGCTCACCCACCTTATTCCGGATGCTCCTGGTGTTGAAGTAGACACACTTTAAACCAAGTTCTTGCTTGCCAGTGCCCTCTTGCGTCCCTGTAACCTTATCCCCTACCTCACTACTCTCAACAGCCTGTACACTGGATTCCCCTGCTGATTTAGTTTAAACCCCCCCGAAGAGCACTAACAAATCTCCCCCCCAGGATATTGGTACCCCTCTGGTTCAGGTGAAGACCATCCTGTTTGTAGAGGTCCCACCTACCCCAGAAAGAGCCCCAATTATCCAGGAAACCAAAACCCTCCCTCCTACACCATCCCTGCAGCTACGTGTTCAACTCCTCTCTCTCCCTATTCCTCTCTTCGCTAGCACGTGGCACGGGCAACAACCCAGAGATAACAACTCTGGTTGTTCTCGCTCTAAGCTTCCACCCTAGCTCCCTGAATTTCTGCCTTAAATCCCCATCTCTCTTCCTACCTATGTCGTTGGTGCCTATGTGGACCACGACTTGGGGGTGCTCCCCCTCCCCCTTAAGGATCCCAAAAACACGATCAGAGACATCACGTACCCTGGCACCTGGGAGGCAACACACCAACCGTGAGTCTCTCTCGTTCCCACAGAACCTCCTATCTGTTCCCCTAACTATGGAGTCCCCAATGACTAATGCTCTGCTCCTCTTCCCCTTTCCCTTCTGAGCAACAGGGATTTGTTAAAGGGAAATCGTATCCAACGAACCTGATTGAGTTCTTTGATGCAGTAGCAGAGAGGGTTAATGTATGTATGAACATTCAAAAGGCATTTTATAAAGTACCATATAACAAACTTATTCAGAAAATAAAAATGCATGGTATTAAAGGAAAGATGTTAACTTGAGTACAAAATTAGCTAAGGGATGAGAGGCAGAGAGTAGTAGTGCAGAATATCTATTTTTCTGACTTCAGTGACGCATGCAGTGGGGTCCCCCAGGGGTCGGTATTAGGACCATTGTTTTTCTTGTTTTATATATTTAAATGACCTGGATTTGGGTATAGGGAGCTCAATTTCAAAGTTTGTGGATGATACAAACCTTGGTACTGTAGTAAATTGTGAACAGAGTTGGTGACGACATCAGGAGGACATGGACAGACTGGTGAAATGGGAAGACACATGACAGATGCAATTTAATGTGGATAAATGTTAAGTGTTTTACATTGGGAGAGGCAGTATTACCTATTTTGAGGGGTGCAAGAACAGAGGGACCTATGGGTGCATATTCACAATTCTTGAAGGTGACAGGACATTTAATAAGGTGCTTAAGAAAGTGTATGGATACTTTGGAAATAACAGCTTTGAATTCAAAAACAAGCCAGTCATGCTAAACTTTTACAAATCACTGGCCAAGTCTCAGCTGAAGTATTGTGTACAATTCTGGGCATTACTCTTTCGGAAAGATGTCAAAGCCCTGGAAAGGATACAGTGGCAAAGGCCTGCTTGGGTCTGCAAATGAAACCCGACCTAAGCCCGACCCAGCCCGAATCCTTTGACTTTTTCCTGCGCCTGACGTGACCTGACCCAACCACCAGAATATAATCAACTTTATTGAAGGGGTTGTGCTCTACCTAGGATAGAATCGCTCACTGCAGACTAGTGCAGAGTCTAAATGCACGTTTCCCGCCTTGACGTCCTGGCTGTCACTGTGTCCAACCTGGCCCGACCTGACCCGAGCCCTAATGATGGATCCAGAAGAACGACCCTACCTGACTCGAACCCAACACATGTTGTTGGGCCCAGTCGGGTTCGGGTCAGGTAGCCATGCTCTATCTGGAGGTTTACCAGGATAATAGCAGGGATGAGGAAGTTCAGTTGTGTGGAGAGATTGGAGGAGCCCGGAAGTAATGTAAGGAAGATTAAGAGGAGACCTAATACATATATTCAAAATTATGAGGGTTGTGATAGTTCCTCCCTACTTGCTTTATTTCCTCTGGCAAGTGGATCGTAACCAGAGATCATAGATTTAAAATAACTGACAAAAGAACTGGAGGGAAAAGAAATGAGAAGAAATTTCTTCACACAGAGGGTTGGTAAAAATCTGAAACACTCTTTCTGAAAGGGTGTTGGAATCAAATTCTGTGGGAACTTTCAAAACAAGCTGGTGTGTGGAATTAAATTGGCCAACTCTTTCAAAGAATCAGTACAGGCACGCCGGGCCGAATGGCCTCCTCCTGTGCTGTAAGATTTTATGATTCCTTGTATCTTGAACCCTTTATTAGTACAAACTAGTTGATTAAATGTCGTCCATCCTTTTCTTGAATTGTGAAAAGCTCCAATTAGATCACATTGAAACCTGTTTCCCCAACAAGAACAAGCCAATTTATTTCATCTTTCTTGTAACTTGAAACCCTGATACCTGTTAGAAAACCCTAACTGCTGTATACAGTGAAGGGGAATGAACGGAGGTTAGTTCGGAACAGCATATTAATGAAAGGGATATTATCCCCACTGATTTTTCTTGAGAAGAACCAAACGAATAGGGATTTGTGATATCAAAGACATGCTATCTCTTTCGCAGATAAACTAACAGCCCATTTTGTTTACTTTTTTTCTCTAAGAAGCTCATGGAAAAATACTGTAAACAAATAAAAGCTGTGTGAAATATTTTACGTTGTTTGCAGATCCTCGATGTGCTGAATCCATATTTACAGGCAGTCTTTCCACAAGTAAAGTTATGAAAGTTTTTTAAAAAACACCGTTATTAAATCTCAGTTCATAAACCGATCACACAATTGCGTAATTTATGTCACTGGAACCAATCCCGGGCCGGGACGTTGCTGATGTTGCGCAGCTCGTTCACACTCCAGCTCTTGCCGGCAATGATAATCCATTGCCAGCAGAACTTTCCCAGGCTGTCCGGTCTGTCGTCTGCTGCCCTGTGGACAGCTTGTGTTCACATCTCCTGTTAACTGGCTGCTTGCCTTCATACTGATCAGGTGACAGTCGAATGCCTCTAATAAATAGTTGCAAACCGCCCATGCATATATGCGCAAACCTGAGAGTATTGAATTCAAGAGCTGTCACCATGAGGGCTCTGCTGAGCAAGGTGCTTGCGGTCACAGGCACACTTTTATTAGTCTGCAGCAGTACGGTAAGGAACTTCTTTTAAACAAACACTTACATTGAAACCGTGAAGAATAAACCAGGAGTCCCGACAGGTGTGGAAGGGGAAAACGCTTTGAAGGTGTTGTGCTGTGCCAAAATAATTCACTCCGGGTTATCTCCGAATCGCTTCCTCACAGTACAATAATTTAGAAAGTTCTCAGGTAAATACAGAATATGCATAATACACAATAGGAAAACAAAATGTGGCTCATTAGAGGTTACATCTGGTCAGATATGAAAATTCCAGCGCAGTCTCAGCCAGTTATCTTACAGTTGTGGAGAATGTCTGCTGCCGACGTGCTGGACCAATAAGTCTATTCGAAAACAGTGCAAGTTAGTATTTTCAAAGTGTTAGGGTTATTGCAGGAACGTGTAAGTCCCATATATTCTGAAGAGCGAAAACACCAGTGACTTAAATCTGGCATAAATAAGATAGGGGCAGGAAGCCACCATCTGTCTGATGTTTTACATATTAATAATGCAACTTTGAAAAACAGAACTTAATTTTTTTAAGTTTTCCATTTGCGAGCAGTGACAATTCATACAACGCTCTGATAGTAAACTAGTGCATTTAAAGCGTTATCACTTTCAAGAATATTCCATCTTTTTGTTTTAGAGGGAGAAGGGCCTGTAGAAATTGAGTACTTTTTAAAGTTGACGTATTTCAGCGATACTAAGCATGTAAGTGAAATGGAAAAAACAAGTTCACTAAATATTTTTTTTCAACGAGACAATGCTGTTTTAGCACCAGGAGGTAACGACCCAGTATTGGGAGCACGGAGGAATTCATATATAACTGGCAGAGGTTACAATAAGAGTTTGTTAAAAATGCTTTTTTGTGATGGCTCTATTTTCAACTGTATTAGTAAAACTGCATCAGGTTACCACTCTTGATCGCAGAATACTTTTTAAATGGAGAGGGAGAAAAGAAACAATTACGTTTTATTACTCTGGCCAATTACGCTGGAACATGGAAGATTTTACATTTTTAATTTTTCAATATAGCTTTCATTACAACTGTTTTCATTCAGCTGGATGAAAGACAGTATATCTGTTACATAAAAGGAATATCTTACAGATAAAGAATTGACACCAATTTATTCTGTGTTGTAAAATTATTATAAACAACAATGGTTATCATTAGACTAGCTTTTAATTCCAGATTTATTAATTGAATTCAAATTTCGCCATCAGCCATGTGCATTAGCCTAGGCGCTGGCTTACTTGTCCAGTGACTTTTCTCACTACACCACAACATAAAGCTGACCGTGCATTTATCCTTTTCAAGGTAAAATTCACCTCACAACGAGACTTGGACCGGCTGGGGATTGAACCCAGGACATGCGAAGCAGCACTCTATCACTGAGCAACAGCATCAGGACTGAAAAGTTGCCGTTATGAGGAAAGATTGGATCGGTTAGAGTTGTTTTCCCTAGAACAGAGGAGGCTGAGGGATGATTTAATTGAGGTGTACAAAATTATGAGGGGCCTAGATAGAGTAGACAGGAAGGACCTATTTCCCCTAGCGGAGAGGTCAATTACCAAGGGGCACAGATTTAAGGTGATTGGTAGAAGGATTAGAGGGGACATGAGGAATAGCATTTTCACCCAGAGGGTGGTGGGTGTCTGGAATTCACTGCCAGGAACAGTGGTGAAGGCAAAAACCCTCAACTCATTTAAAAGGTACCTGGACATGCACCTGAAGTGCTGTAACCTGCAAGGCTAAGGACCAGGTGCTGGAATGTAGGATTAGATTGGGGGATAGTTTTTTTCAGCCAGCACAGACATGGGCTGAATGGCCTCCTTCTGTGCCATAATTTTTCTATGGTTCTAATTTTACTGATGAATTTTAGTGGAAATTTGTAGTGGACCCTAACCAGCACATGTTCAAACATATTTTGGGTGTACTTTTCCGATTGCACCGAAAGTGGAAACTCTACCCAGAGAACTTTAATAGTCAACTAAAAACCGAACAGTACTCTCCATGTAGCAAGAGCTATTATCGTAGAATTCCTCTCTAGCCCAGAAATCGGAGACCTGACACACCATTTTAAAAAAAACTGCAGATGCTGGAAATCTGAAATAAAAATTGAAAAATACTGGAAATACTCAGGTCAGGCAGCATCTGTGGAGCGAGAAAGAGAGTTTACGTTTCAGGTCTGTGACCTTGCCTGACCTGCTGAGTATTTCCAGCATTTTCTGTTTTTATTACACGGTTTTGAAAACCACACAAGCATGGCCAAGTTCCTGTTCTTTTGAAACTGTCCTGCCGTACAAACAGAGCAGTTTCATGAAATAAAGCAAACTGATGTCAGATTTTAATTCACATTTCATGTCTTGTCCAGTAAACTGGGCATTTCAAAATGGAACCAAAGTAGAGGTTTTATGGTGTATTGTTGTCTAGTTAAGGCGTTTCGAATAGAGATGGTATTATAGAAACAATTTTGTGCATTCACATTCGGTGTGTAGTTTATTAGAGCGAATTGACCTCACCGTTACACTAACCCAAAAACACAAGGCACTTTGTTCACGTCGGTGGGTTCTTTAGGGATGGCAAATATTGTAACAAAATATTGTTATTCTGGACTCAATTCAAATTTCTTTACAGATCTGTATCAATCAACCTTTAATCTTAATCCTTTATTATATCCTGCTAATTTAACAGCAACTGTGTATGCATCAGGGCCTGACTGCTCAATTGAGGGAGATAGGTTTGCTTTGTAGTTTTGTTTGTTTCCTGGGATGTGGGCGTCACTGGCCAGGGCAGCATTTATTTCTTTACATAATTGTCCTTGAGAAGGTGGTGTTGAGCTGCCTTCTTGAACCGTTGCAGTCCACCTGGTGCGCCTGGTAATCACAATGTGAAGTTACATAGTACCTTTTAACATAGAGAAATAGACCAACTCACTTCAGAGGTGGAATCAGACAGAAATAAACCCAAGACAAAAGGAACAGATATTAGGAGGGATGGTACTAAATTTGGCCAGAGATGAGTTTGAAGGATGATCGTGAAGAAGGACGGGAGATTTCGCGAGGGGGAGGAGCTTATAGAGATCGAATGGGGAAAATCCATGAAGAGGTTTGAGTATGAGGATAGGAATTTTTAGCTGGAGGGGTGTGTGTGTGGTTGGAGCTAGGAGGAACAGGAAGATACTAAGTTAACAAGGACAGGAGTGATGGATAATTGCGACTTGGTATGGGATAGCATGGCAGCAGCAAAGTTTGATTGGCACCCCATCCACAAACATTCACTCCCTCCACCACCGACGCACAGTGGCAGCAGTGTGTACCATCTACAAGATGCACTGCAGCAACGCACCAAGGCTCCTTAGACAGCACCTTCCAAACCCGCAACCTCTACCACCAAGAAGGACAAGGGCAGCAAATGCATGGGAACACCACCACCTGCAAGTTCCCCTCCAAGTCACACACCATCCTGACTTGGAACTATATCACCGTTACTTCACTGTCACTGGGTCAAAACCCCGGAGCTCCCTTCCTAACAGCACTGTGGGTGTACATACCCCACATGGACTGCAGCGGTTCAAGAAGGCAGCTCACTACCACCTTCTCAAGGGCAATTAGAGATGGGCAATAAATGCTGGCCTAGCCAGCGACACCCACATCCACATGAATGAATAAAAAAAAAGACGACAGTATGGAATTGGAAGTAAACGGCTTTTGAGTTGGAGTGGCAGAGGGCACCAGGGTTGCGAACATTCTGGTTGAACCTGAGACAGGGCCCAGGGATGATAATGGAGAGAGTCCAGACTTTCCGCTAGGACTGAAAATAAAGGCTTCCCTATGTCTAGCGGGAGAAAATTAGTTTATAAATTTAATGAAAGTAATAATTAAATAGCATTACTTGGTGTCTCTGACATCATATGAATTGTTTTTTTTAGTTTTTAGAGATACAGCACTGAAACAGGCCCTTCGGCCCACCGAGTCTGTGCCGACCATCAACCACCCATTTATACTAATCCTACACTAATTCCATATTCCAACCACATCCCCACTATCTTTCCCTACCATTTACCTATACTAGGGGCAATTTTTATAATGGCCAATTAACCTATCAACCTGTAAGTCTTTTGGCATGTGGGAGGAAACCGGAGCACCCGGAGGAAACCCACGCAGACACAGGGAGAACTTGCAAACTCCACACAGGCAGCACCCAGAATTGAACTCGGGTCGCTGGAGCTGTGAGGCTGCGGTGCTAACCACTGCGCCACTGTGCCGCCCCCGTAACTAACATCCTCGCAGGGAGATTTTCCACACGTTTGCGCAGTAAATTGTTCAACAACAACTTACATTTTTAACGGGACTTTTATATATTAAAATTATACAGACCTTTAATGTATAAAAACAGAAACACATTGAAACACAAATGGGTACTGGGATAAAGAAGATTTAACAGGATCAAATGCTTGATGGAAGAGGTAGACTTTAAGCAAGGTCGACAAAGTGGAGAGGTTCAGTGATGAATTCCATAGCATTGGTCCTAGCGGAAGCTATGGCCACCAAAGGAGGAATTTTAAAAAAAACTCAACACCCCAGCCCCCAAAGATTTCTTGCCCTTTTTTACCTTTCCATCTCCCAGATTAATTAATCACCAGGTTAGCAGATAGTAAATTAACCAGGGTATTAAACAATTCTTTTGGAAACGTGAATCAGATCAACATTGCTTTTGTATGCAAAAGACCTACCAGATGAAACGTGTCAAGCAACAGTTCTCAAACTGGTCCATTGGTTGGACAGAGAACAGTCTGCTGGGTTGCCCCGTTTATTTATTCGCTGCATTTACATGAACTCAACGATACGCGGTTAGACATTATATATAAAGATGTTCACATAGAAAATGTTAACGAGATAAATCAAACAAAAATGTCGGCCAGGATTATGACATTAAGATTGATAAATGGCCAGAATCTGTTGAGCAGTTTCCATGATTTATCAGCATAATTCGAAATGAAAGCAACCATTTGTCAGCTAAATTAACAAGTAGAATGACATTCTCAGATCGCAGTAATACAATTCAAAACGAAACAAAAGAAGTCAATTAATTGAAAGTTTGCCGATGTAGATAGTGTTCATCTGAATGGGACAATTGAGCGTTAAACTGGCACTAAATACTGCAATTATTTGCAGGTCCAGTCGTCTCCAGTTTCCAACAACCCAAGACCGTTAGTTCAGCGGATGAGGAGATCGATGCTTTGGCGCTGGATCACTGAGAGACCCATTGGTGCGATTTGTAGAGTGGACTCTGAATGTATCACCAATTACTGTGAAACTCAGGATACGTACGTATTCAAGTATCATTTCCAGGCATATAAATGTTTTGTCTAAATAAAAATTGCTTAAAGACTTCTGAGAAACATTTAACCCATGCTAAATAGGCATGTCGTTTACAAAGTGTAATTTCAGTAGTATTGCATGCCAGTTTGGCCAATGTTAATTTCAACGCACAACTAGGCAGGTTTAGAGCAAGTTCTTATCTAGAGTTCCCCAAGATAATCAGAAAATGCTCGGTTACACGAGCAAACTTGTTTTGAACCGTTCTGAAGAAAAATATATATCGATAGATTAACAGGTCTTATTTCTTTCCAGATGTTAACAGGCCTACTGTGCAGGTGCAGCATTTTTTAAAAAAAATTTGCTGCCTTTCAGACTCTGGAATTGAGAAAACTCTTGCCAAACAAGTTAGTGATTTTAACAAAAAAAAGACATATATCGTGTGTAAGTCATGGGCTCTATTGGTCGTTTTATATTTTATGTACTATTTTTACATCCAGTTTGTTAGGATCGCTTGGCGGCCGGAGCTCCTGAAGTGGTACATCAATATTTACTTTTCTTTTGTTGACTTTGAACGACAAAAAATTAATACTTAGTACCAAAAGCTATCCTTCGTTTTCTTCGTACAGGCTGGAGAAGTTTGAAAGTTTACATGAATTAATTTGCCCACACAAAATTCTGATCTTTTAAGCAAAATACTGTACTGCTGCTCAGTTGAGACATTGCGTTCACCCACTTCAGTCACACTCATTTAAGGCAAGGGGATGGTATGCATCGAAAGCCATTGTTAAATTCGACATCTTTGTACAACATTTATATATCATGTTTTATAGTGGCTACAGCATAGCAGCTGAAAGCAGACACCCTGGTAGCATGAGTTGTGGGAATCAAATTAAAATCAATTAACTCTCCACACCATCTAATAGAGGTTAACAGTGTACCGTTTACTTTTCACTTGCAAGGGAGAAGGCTCTGCAGGCTCCTGTTCTCCAGGGATCGCAGCTCCTTCTCAATAAATCTTACAGCCACAAGAGCTGATAAAAATCCTCAAGGGGCCGGCAGCAACGTACACTTACCCAAAATGCTGCTGTCATTTCCCATAATGCTGTTGTGTCTGCTGAATATACTGAGTGTATTTTTCACTCTTTCAGTCCCCCCTTTTGGCCCTTGGCGACTACTTGCCCAAGATGACCACGCTAACTATCTACCACTGCTCTGGACTGCCTGCCCCATGCCATTAGCCAGGTGGCTGGATAGTGTGGTCCAGGGCTTTGCTTTTTGCTACTCTAAATTACGCTAAGGCTTTGCATTTCTTTAAGGTTTTGCCTCCTTCTCTTCCTACTGTATGACTTACAAGCCAGGGTTACCCATACTAGGGACAAGACAAGTTGTACAACCACCAGGGCATGGGACACTATCCTGATCCAGGGGTGGATGTTTACCCCAATTCCAAATCTGTTGGTACCAGGGGTCTGTGCTTAGGGTATGATCTACATACTCCCGGATGTCTTGTAGCTCCTCCTCCAACTGGTAATACCGCTTGACCATCCCCTCTTGCTCTGTCCAGAGGGTGTTCAGCTTCTCTGGCAGCCTGGGCAACAGTGGTGCTGTCGGGGAAAGGTATTGGTATTGGTCTAGGTCTCCTCCGAGGTCGTCTGTAGCATGCAGACAAACTTTGTCTCTCTTGTGTATGCAGACCAGATGGACTTCCCCTATGGTAGTTGTATCCCGCGGGGATAGGCAGAAATTGAGGCTTGGTACTGGGCATCTTTAGGGTCCATTTAGGTGCTCCGTTTCTGCAGTAGTCACATAGTACTCCCCTTTTCCCCTGTATGCCACATGTGTGGGCTCATGTCTTGAGCTGCTGACTTGTACAGTGCAGTTCGTCATCCTGCTAAATCCTCACAATGCCCTCTCTCCCCTTCTGACAGGATGGGGGCATATGATGTAGTACCCTGCCTTTCTACATCCTGTCACTATCACCATTCCTGTCAATGGCATAGGTGGGCACCTGGTGGTACTGTATGTACTTGTCCCTTCTTATTACTCCAATGTTTTCAACCGCATATTGTGGGTAGGCTCCCTGGTCGTTTGGAACCACCGGTATCATCAGTATTTGCCCTACCATCATCAGATTTACAGCAACACATCCTTGGAATACAAGATACACTCTGGTTAGACCCTTGAGCCTACAACCATTCATATTGCCTGGATGCTGTGCCATTCCCTTAGGTGGGTGCTATTAATCCAATCTGGGATTTGTTGTTCCTGTATCTGCCTGAGGCTGTGCCTGACCTGTCCCACTATCCATGCTCTGTACACATGGCATGCAGCAGTCTTTTGTTCCTCTCTCCCTTGCTCCTCTGTACAGTCTATCAGGGAGTTAATGGCATGGGCATGACCCTCAATAATGGTTATCCCCTCCAATATTTCTTCTATGGTCTGTTTGCCCAGTGCAGTCCCTTTCTGGACAGCATCATTGGCCCCAAGACTCAGCTGCCTGAAGTTTTCCTTGAGGGTCTGGGTCTCGGTGCTTAATCCTGCAATGTCTAGCGAGTTGATGGTTGACATGTCTGTTGCCCACTCGGTGGCAACAACATTCACCAGGCTTTGTTTGTGCCAGCTGAATGGGTCTCGCCCCATCTTGGTGTAGTCATATGCCCCAGCAGCACCCGCTTCCTCCCTCACTACTCTATGTACCATTCTCTGGTATAATGCCCTTATCTCGGGCCACTTGCACCACTGTGGGAGGGTCAGTGGCATCAGGTCGATTACAACTGGTATTAACTCATGGTGTATATTATCATATAATTCGCCCCTTTCGCACTGCATTACCAGCCCATTAGTTGGACCAGGGTCCATGGTGGGCATGTCCATGGGGTTGTTGTGGGGGCTAAAGTTCTTGTCGGTGACTAGGCTGTGGGATTCGGCCCCTCCTGCCCCCAAAGTGAGATGGTCTGTATTCGGTTCTGTACCGCCTTGTCCTCGCCCTGACAGATGAACATGAAGGTTTTACAAGTATTGGGTTTGTAACACATCAACTCACAGTCATTGTCCTTGCATGGCGATACCAAGACCCCCTCCATGACGGCCTCGCAGGACTTAGAGCCCTTTGGGAATTCGATACATATCCATTGTCCCACACTGACGTTGACTATTGTGAATTTTCTCTCGTTGGTCTCCCTCAACCCCTGGTAATTGCCAGTCTGTCTCTACCAGTTAGACGTCATCATCCAGATGTCCTCCTCTGAACCAATCTCCGCTACAACACTGAACGTTATGTGGTCTGTCATTCCCTGTTGACACGTTGGAGGCCACAGCGATTGCCAGGAGAAATGTTGGGGCCCACATCCTGTAAAAACAAAAGATTATGGGGCACTCTGTGAGCCCCCAGTGTTAGGGGGTTTCAATTGGGTCCAATGTTTCCATCAGCCTTTGCCTTTCATTTCCACGCACGCACAGGTGTCATGGTCATAATTATTGGGTTTGGACCCGTCCAACATGGGGCAAACCCCGGCTTCTGGAGTAGTTCCTTAACCATTACCATGTCCCCTACCCCAGGCATGTCTCACACCTCTGGATCTAGCTCCTGATCCTTTGCCTGGTGTTGATCTCTAGCCTCCTGCCTAAGATCTTTCAATTGTTTAGGTTTCCCTCACATATCTCTGCACCCTATCCCTCAACAGTCCCAAGTCCTATCCCCCATGATGATAGTCTCGGGGAGCTGCATGGCCCTCCCGGTCATTAACTCATAGGGTGTAAGTCCTGTCATCCGATTTGGGGGGTGGGGGTGTGGTCACCTGCAACTTCATTAGGACTGTTGGCCGCAGATCTGCCTATGCCTGCCCAGTCTCCTTGATGGATTTTACCTGGGCTGTCTTTAGGGTCGTGTTCATACACTCCACAATTCCCGAGCTCTGAGAGTGGTAGGTATCAAGCAGAGATTTCACATACCCCAACGTTTTACAGGTTTCCTTAATGACCCTTTCCGTGAAGTGGTGCCCCTGGTCCAGTTGCACCGGGACTCCCCACCTGGGGATGATCTCCTCGGCCATTATTTGTGCCACGGTAGTGGCAGTGCTGTCCCAGGTTGGGAAGGTCTCCACCCACCATGTGAATTGGTCTATGAGTTCCAGACAATGTTTTCCCCCTACTCGGTGGTGGGGTCCCGTAAAGTCTATCTGTACATTCTCCCAGTGACCCCCCTCGGCCTAGCTGGTGTGACAGCCTAACTTTGAGTGGCTTCCCGGGCTTGTACTGAGCACACATCACGCACTGCTGGCAATATTTTTCTACGTCTTGCCCCATTCCCGGCCATCACCAATCCTGGGCAAGGGAGTGCATCATAGATTCCCTTCCCGCATGACTGGGCCTGTGGTGCAGGTGAAGTAGCATTCCAGCACCACCACCCTCTCATCATACCACCAGATACCATCTGGCCCGGGCGCCGCCCCCTTGCTCTCCCACATCGCCTTCTCTGCCTCCGGTGTGTTGGTGTAGTATGCTGAGGTCATTGTCTTCCACGTTGTTTAGTGCAGCACTTACCTTCAGCTCGGAGTCAGCAGCTTTCTTTGCCTCCTCATCCACTCTTTGGTTCCCCTCCTGGATTTCGTTAACTACCTTCTGGTGAGCTTTTACCTTAACGGACGACTTCTTCGGTAACCTGGTTGCTTCAATAAGATTCCATATTATCTGCTCATGTCTAACGGGCTGTCCTGATGAGGTATTAAAACCCGTCTCTCCAAGGCCCCATATAATCGTGCACTACCCCGAAGGTATACCCACTGTCGGTGTACACGTTTACTCTCTTTCCTTCCGCATATCTCAGGGCCTCCATGCCAGCAACCTGTTCCGCCACTTGGGCAGATTTGGCCCCGTCTAACAGTCCCACTAGTATCAGTTCTCTGCTCCCTCCTACAACCACCCACACGTCTTTGGGCTCCCATCCACATACCTCTTGGATCCGTCTACAATCAGGTCCAGTTCTGCCTCCTTAAGTGGGTCCTCCACTATTGCTCCCAGGGTCTCGTACAAGTCCTCTTTGGCACATTCCGAGATCAAACTCTCGGCGGGGTTTGCTCCTGTGTCCCGTACAATCTTAATGGATTTGTCTCTCGGTAACAGGACAGTCTCCCATATCACCCTTCGGGCGTTGGAGACTGTTCTCAGTCTTCCCATATTCAATAGTGCTACCAGGGTATGTCGGGTATGTGGGACTATGTCCCCTAGAATAACCACAAGCTCACTAGTCCTGACTGCCTACGCTGCACACAGTAGCCGCTGGCTTACGACGATGTGTAGCAGCGCTAGACTGAGTTCTGTCTTGTTGTAGTATGCTACTGACCACTCTTTATCCCTGAGCAACCACAGCGCAGCAAAACTGTCCCTCATGTGGAAGGGACACTTTGAGTGCCAGACTGAGACCAGGGCCCGTTTCAAGGCCCCGTAAGCCTCATCATATTCCCTTGTCCACTCTAGGCTTTCCTGTGCTCCTTTCCCCCCACTTTAGGAGGTTCTGTAGGGGTTGGGCCTCTGCACATAGTTGGGGATAAAGTTCCAACAGATCCTCATTGTCAATTTAATAATGTCAAATTTAATAGACACACTCTCAATCCCATTCACACTTCCTAATTCCAAACAATTTAGAAATATTGATTCCTGTAATAGTTTAGTTTAGTTTAGTTTAGAGATACAGCACTGAAACAGGCCCTTCGGCCCACCGAGTCTGTGCCGACCATCAACCACCCGTTTACACTAATCCTACATTCCTATCACATCCCCACCTATCCCTATATATTTCCCTACCATCTACCTATACTAGGGGCAATTTCTAATGGCCAATTTACCTATCAACCCACAAAAATATATAACAAGCAACAGACTCATGCTTTCACTATTAAATCCAGACTACAAAGTGTTAACAACTGCTAGCTCTGCAGAACACTGATAAGGACATTCATTCGTGGAAGCTTCCAACATCCATACATACTCGAATGAAAGACACAGTAATTTTCTCTTACTCACTTTAAAGTTCCTGCCTGAGTTTTATTTTCTCAGCCTCATTTCTCCTACACTGTCGCTGATATGCCATCAGCCAAACTGCTTTCATCAAGGTCTGTGTACAAGTGGACCCCTGTATCCACTGTTCTGCCTCATCCACCAGATCATCCCACTTTGTTCCTAATCCTCAACCATTTAACTGGTTCTTCAAATTATTGCACTTAAATACCAGGTCCTTGCACCTTAAATCAAGTTCTTTAACCTTCTCCTTGGCTCGTTTTGAGTACTCTAGATACCTGTTAACTGCCTTATCACCTTTATCCTTTTTCTGTCCTTGCTACCACTCCTTCTGTTATAAAAACAAGAAATGCTGGAACCACTCAGCAGATCTGGCAGCATCTGTGAAAAGAGAAGCAGAGTTAACGTTTCGGGTCAGTGACCCTTCTTCGGAACTGACAAATATTAGAAAAGTCAAAGGTTATAAGCAAGTGAGGCGGGGGTGGGGCAAGAGGTAACAAAGGAGAAGGTGTAGATTGGACCAGGCCACATAGATGACCAAAAGGTCATGGAGCAAAGGCAAACAATATGTTAATGGTGTGTTGAAAGACAAAGCATTAGTACAGATTAGGTGTTAATGCACTGAATATTGAACAGCAAGTGCAAACCTGAAAAAAAACAGTGGGTAAGCAAACTGAACAAACTAAGATGAAATGAAATAAATGCAAAAAAAATTGTAAAAAATGTAAAAAGGAATGTAAAAAAAAAGAAAAAATAACTAAAAATGAAAGTAAAATGGGGGCCTGTTATGCTCTGAAATTATTGAACTCAATGTTCAGTCCGGCAGGCTGTAGTGTGCCTAATCGGTAGATGAGATGCTGTTCCTCGAGCTTGCGTTGATGTTCACTGGAACACTGCAGCAATCCCAGGACAGAGATGTGAGCATGAGAGCAGGGGGGAGTGTTGAAATGGCAAGCAACTGGAAGCTCAGGGTCCTGCTTGCGGACTGAGCGGAGGTGTTCTGCAAAGCGGTCACCCAGTCTGCGCTTGGTCTCCCCAATGTAGAGGAGACCACACTGTGAGCAGCGAATACAGTATACTACATTGAAAGAAGTACAAGTAAATCGCTGCTTCACCTGAAAGGAGTGTTTGGGTCCTGGGATAGTGAGGAGAGAGGAGGTAAATGGTCAGGTATTACACCTCCTGCAATTGCAGGGGAAGGTGCCATGGGATGGGGACGAGGTGGTGGGGGTAATGGAGGAGTGGGCCAGGGTGTCGCAGAGGGAACGATCCCTTCGGAATGCTGACGGGAAGGGAGGGGAAGATGCGACTGGTAGTGGCATCACACTGGAGGTGGCGGAAATGGCGGAGGATGATCCTTTGGATATGGAGGTTGATCCTTTGGATATGGAGGCTGGTGGGGTGAAAAGTGAGGACAAGGGGAACCCTGTAACGGTTCTGGAAGGGAGGGGAAGGAGTGAGGGTAGAGGTGCGGGGAATGGGCCGGACACGGTTGAGGGCCCTGTCAACCACAGTAGGGGGAAATCCTCAGTTGAGGAAAAAGGAGGTCATATCAGAAGCACCGTCATGGAAGGTAGCATCATCAGAGCAGATGCGTCGGAGACGGAGAAACTGGGAGAATGGAATGGAGTCCTTACAGGAGGTAGGGTGTGAAGAAGTGTAGTCAAGGTAGCTGTGGGAGTCGGTGGGTTTATAACAGATATTAGTAGACAGCCTATCCCCAGAGATGGAGACAGAGAAGTCGAGGAAGGGAAGGGAAGTGTCAGAGTGGTTCGGATCCCACCTGCCTTTATCCATTTTGTCATAGATTTTCTTTCGCCTTTTTCATTACTATTTTGGTGAGTGAGTCCTCCCGGCCCCACTGGGGCTCCAATTCCATCATGACTACCAAAGCCTGGATTCCACCGAGGTCCACCTAATCTCCTGGTATTCCCACAACTTAACAAGAGTGGCTGATACACACTCGTTGCTGTTGTCTCATTGTGCGGTGTTCCCGACTCTCGGTGAATCCTGCTGACTACGCCAAAATGTTGTGGGAATCAAACTATAATCAATTAATGACTCCACACCGTCTGATAGAGGTTAAGAGTGTAGCATTTATTTTTACTTGCAAGGGAGAAGGCTCTGCAGTCTCCTGTTCTCCAGGGAATGGCAGCTCCTTCTCAATAACGCTTAAAGCCACAAGAGCTGATAAAAATCCTCAACGCGTCGGCAGCAACGACGTACACATTACCCACAATGCTGTTGTGTCTGCTGAACATACTGAGTGTATTTTTCACTCTCTTTCAAGGTCAAGGTACCTCTTCTTACTCATATTCTGTAGGATACCAGCTTTCATTTATCCTTCCTACATTTGTAGACCAGTAAATACTCCTAGAAAACATGAGAATTCTGTCCATACAAGTCCATACTACTGATCAGCCATAAGAAATACTCTTGTACAGCAGGATAAGTTCAAGAATGATGTGAACCAGTACAAATTGTGAATGAGTTTTTTTCCCCCCCACCAGCAGGATTGCACTTTGTTCATTACAAACGTTCTCGGCCTAAACCAGCATTGGCCATGCGGGCCCATCATCGGTATTTTGAAGTAAAGGAACCACACTCTAAAAACTACACTTACATCCTCCTAAAAGGTGATCTTCAGAAGCAAAACTTCCCTGAGAGTGAAAGAAAACTCTGATCACGGGAAACGAATAGAATCATGAGGCCACAATAATAGATCCTAGTACTTACTGTAGGAAATGGTGATTTAATACAGACCAACATTGATCATCTGCTGTAAAATTGTATGAACAGTTTATAAATGATTAAAATGCACAAATTGAATCACATCTTTTATTAATATTTTGGAAGTAGCATTGAAATGACAGACATGCAGCAGTGCCAAACATGGGTCATCTGTGTTATAAAATGTTTGAACCACAAGCAAGTGGGTATGTGTTGTTGTTTTCTTTAAAAATAAAAGCATTATCTAAAACATTTTTATCCATATAAAAAATATACAACAGTGCATTATTTGTTAACACATTCAAATGTATGGCATACAGGGTGGAAGTAAGTAAGAGCTCTCCAAACAGACACATGAGGTTGCGTTCCTAGAATTTTGTTCATATTTTGGGTAGTACTTAGCTCCACATCATTGGCGTGAACCAGAAGGATGAGTTCAGAAGTTTAGCCATGTCATCGAAGTGATAAGGATGGATTCCTGACAGAGATTCAACGATGGATGCCAACTTGGCTATAAACCACACAAGTGGGCCAAGAACTGACTGTTTAACAACTTCTACAAAATATTAATTTGATGCATATACACCTTGGGCCCTTACCTTCCCTTTTGCTCATGCACCAAAACTTGGTGCATGAGCAAAAGGGAAGGTAAGGGCCCAAGGTGTATATGCATCAAATTAATATTTTGTAGAAGTTGTTAGACAGTCAGTTTTGGTGCATCACTATTCATTGGTAAAACTTTCTACATTACACTAAATATGCAAGTATCAATCTTAAAACTAATTTGTCTACAATCCCACCTCTGGATTCATTTGAACACAAAACACAGGGGAAAAAAGGGCTGCTTGAGGAATAAGAGGCCCTTCATATCTTTTCTATTACATGTTAAATTAAATCTCATAATTGGGCTGCTAATGGTGGCTGGAGCATGTTGAACGAACAGAGTACACATTAAAACCCACTAAGTCCAGATTCATATGTAAGATCAATCAGAGAGGGAATATTGTTTAGCATAGGCACTCCACATCAATTTTGACCATATTCATCCACTCTTTTTCTCTGAATAACATATGAACAAAACCATTATTCCATTTGCACCCATATACAAATTGGCATTGCTTGACTGCATCAATGTAACCCTACTGTCTAATATCACAAGGTGCTCATTCAAAAAAAAAATCAAGAGTTTCAGTGTATGTGGTAAGTGCAGAATAAATATAAAGTGCAAACAAGGTTTTTTTGATGGGGTAGGGGAAGAAAGTAAAGGTGGATAGGATTAAGTGTCATCACACCCAAACAGGCTAGCTCTCTCAGAATAAAAGAAATCACCCATGTTACATATACTCCAATATATACACAAAAAATTACTTGGAAATCCCATGGAGGGCCATGCACAACATTGATACTACAGCACACAATCAGAATTAATGTAGATTATAAGCAAAGACTGTTCTACCTTCACAAATGTCAATGTTGCAAAACTGTAGTAGTTAGTTCCATTTGAAATCATTCTAATCACATTACTGAAATTTTTAAAAGCTCCATTTGATACTAGAAGTAGCGTTATATACCCTCAAGGCATGATTTTGCAAGTTTAACCTTGGAAAATAGATGACTTCATTTAACACAGAATTTGACACTTTTGGGAACAGCCTGCGCTCAATGAGACTTTGATACCTTTGCAACTCTAGAAAATGTAAAAAAAAACATGCATCCTTTGCATAGCTGCTCTCACTCAGGGCTGCAGAAATGCTGGCACGGAGGTTCAAGATGGTTTCAACAGGGGTGTCCTTTCTGCTTCTGATGCCTGTTTTAAAAAATATATATACATCATTATAAAAACACAAGGACAGAGCAAGAAAAGACCATCATTAAGTGTTCCAATGTAAACTCCTGAGGAGGATGAATGTTTGGTTTCATATTTGAATATGGGTATTACTCATTATTACTCATAGGAAAGCTTGTTAAGTGCCAATTTTAAAGGGGCAAGTACCATGTAGGTGAGGGCCGAGGCTGATAGCAAACCATCCGAACCACCAGTACGTGAGGCCTGAGAGATTTTGACTACTGGGCTCATTTGTTTAGACTGCAAGTCTTGAACCTGTAGGGAAGCTGGCTGGCTCTCCTGCTCCTCCTGGAAGAGTGGGACACACAGGCCATTTTAACAGCCTTCTCATCTGGTTTCTGTCAGGTGAGTGGAGTTAAAATTAGCCCTTTAATTTCAGGTAGTCTAATTTTCAAGTTACAGTTATATTTAGAAGTTACTTTTTTTTTTAAATGAGGGTTTAGCAACATCTAACACATGACAGATTCCTTATTGGACTTCATAGTTAAGTTTGGTTTAATTTTATACAAGATAGATTTATGGTCGCTAAAATTGCCATCCAAATATTCTATTGGCTTACAAATTTGTAGAGGCAATATAGAGAAACATGCCTTGATTTTCTTGCTATTAACAGATTAGAGACCATTACATGCAGAATTTATCATTGCATGCTGTGACCATTATAAACCCGTGTCCATTCATGTCACAATTTTGGGTGCTGCTCCAAACCAGAGTCGATGACTTCTATCTCCCTTTCTCTTTTCTTCTCCCAACCCTTCTTGGGCCCTTCTCTCTGTCTCCTCCCCATCTTGTCACTGAGTTAGTTCACTTTTATTTCTCTGCTACTGGGTATTTTTTCTTCCCTAATCCCCATCCCAACCCATTGCGACTATTCCATTGTCCTGCTCTCCTGCCACCATTCCAGGCTTGAATCCTGCATGGATAAGTCCACAGCTTTCCTGCATCTCTCTCCAAATTCTCTGAAGGGCACATAGAGGACCAGCAGCTGCTTCCTTATGAGGAGCAACTGCATCCTCCTCTCTCCACTTCCTACTCAGCATGCCTGCTGGGGCTAATCTCACCAATATCTTTCCTGTCCCACTCATCACTTCCCCGTTGGGCACTGATGGCAAACCAACAATCACCACCCTTTTCCACATTCCCCTCCAGAATGCCTTCAGTCACAAACAAGGTTTTTGCTTTCCATTACCTTGTGTAGATGATTGCATCAATATCATGGCGTTGATGGAAACTTGGTTTATGGGCATTATTGTTCCCCTTACTGAAACCTCCATGTCCAGCTTATACAATCCACCATCTACCCCACCCAAACTGCCTTGGGGACATTGTGGCCCTCACCATTGATTCACATCTTGGTTCCCCGCTGCCCCCCTACTCTTCTGCTCCGTTCGGCACCTCACATTATTTCACCCCTCTTGCCTCTTCAAAATCCTCATTTCCCCCAAACCCCACATTACTTACTGACATATCCTACCTCCTTGCCTCCCCAAACCTATGAATAAAGGATAAGAAATCACTCAATAATTTCAATCTTCATCACAGCCCACCTTGCCCACTTGCCTCAGATTTCACTCCTCCAGTAACCTCTCCCACCATATAAACTCCCATTGCCATCTCTTGAAGGTGAATGTTTGGTTTCACATTTGAATATGGATATTACTCATAGGAAAACATATCAAGGGCAAATTTTAAAAGGGAAAATGCCATGCAGGTGAGAGCCGAGGCTGATGGCAAACCATCTGGACCTCTGAAGCCACCCCCACGAATTGGCCATCCCACATGGCCTCTTGTCTGGATCACAAATAAGGTCATCTCTAGCTTCTTCCTTGCATTTTCTACCACTCACATCCTCCTTCTAACTCCATGTTTTTCTGCATCCATTCCTGGAATAAGATCCCCAAGTTACTCACAACTGCACTTTCAAACTCCCAACTGTCTAGCATTTGGCTCTCCATTTTGCATGTCAATTTGCTCAACAACTCCCTTATCTTCACCTTGATTTTTTTGTCATCAAACACTTATTCTCTCCCACCCTATTTGTTCCCCTGATATGGCCCCCACCTTTATTCCCTCGGGTTCAAGGCACACAACTGGTTTTACCATCTATCAAAAGATCTGGCTGGACCACACCAAGTACAATTAGGCCTTGCCAAAACCGTTTATTCCAAGATCTATTGGGAGAGCAAAGATAACCTCCAGCTTCTTTTCTTCAGTACCAATTATCTTATTAAACCCCTCTCCCTACCATCAACCTTACCTCCAACAGGTTCAAGGAACTCACAGATTTCTTTATCACTAAGATTCAGGCAACCACCCCACCCCCCCCATTTTCTTGCTCACTAAGCCAAACATTCCCCAAGCTCACTGCTGCCCAGGCCCTGAACCCATTCCCTCTATCCTGGATCTTCAGAAGAACATTAAAGATTCCATAGCAGCATTGAAGAGAAGCAAGTTCATCTGATGTCCTGGTCAACAGTTTTATTTCATGAGCAGGAACAGAGGATTCTTGTTGCACATTATATAGTTATTGTTTATTATTCTACCATGTTAACTTAACAGTTAATTTCTCAATTCTAATTCCTCAATTAATATTCCTCCATCAACCACTATCAATAACAACAGATCAGTTTGTCACTCATCTAACTGGTGTATGAGACAAATTGCTGGATACAAAGTGGCTGCAAACTTGAAAATAGTTGTGATACATGAAATGCTTTGGGGTGCTTAGAAACATTATGCACTATACAAATGCAAGTTCTTTGTTTTCTTACAATGCAACCTTAAGAGCACCAATATTCTTTCCTGTTGGACTGTAACCCAAACTGCACATGCTACTCCCAATGCCATGTAATTAGTTTCTTTCATAATAATGACTCCTGTTTTCACTCTGATAATGCAAGCCACTGCTTTGTTTGCCCATCTTATTATAGCTACACTAGTCAAGGGAGTTTTCAAATCTTCCCCAATAACTCCCAAACCTAATTTTTGATGTGTGTTGTTCCATTCAACATGCTAAGTTTGGTTCCTTGCTCCTATTCTAATTTTACATTTGTGTGCACAGTTTTCTCAATTGATGCAGGTTGCACTAGACAGATTCTTAAAATGGCACTGGGTGTTAAAAATGGCACAAGAATTTTTTTTTTGATTTTCAAAATGAGGTAAGGAAATTGTGAGTGTAACTAAAGGACCAAGGAAGACGCTACTGATTTTTTTTTTAAGAAAGGTGAACAGATAAGTAGATACTTAATATGTTTATGTTGTGGAACACATTTGGGCAATTTTTTCTGTAAAAGTTAATGCTAAAAATAATGGCAGGGCTATGGGGAAAGGCAGGCAAGTGGAACTAAATGAGTTGCTCTTCCTGAGAGCCAGCATGGACACGATGGGCCAAATGGCCTCTTTCTGTGCTGTAACCGTATATGTCATCTTGCCTTTTCCGAGAACATTTTGCAAGATAAGGTATCGATTAGCTAAAAGAACAAAATGTGCTGGTCACAGTTCACATCAGAACAATGACAAATACTGTAACTTTCAGAAATATTTAAATCAGCCCAAAACATTTCAAAACAAGATGCAGTCTCAATGAGATAGCGTCTGCCACCAACTGCTGCCGCCGCCACCCCCACTTTCGGTACTGTTAAAATAGCCTGATCTAGGTTTTAAAAAAAGTAGATTGCAATGATTTTATACTGCTATTCTCAAAGTTTATAACCAGGACCTTGGACTACGATCGAGTGAAGTCATAAAATAGAGGGAGAAAAGTTGGAATATTCAAACATCAATTATTTTTCAAATTCTTAAACTGCCATGATGGGATCTGAACCCACGCTCTCGGGATATTAGCACAGGCCCCTGGATTATTAGTTCAGTAACATAACCACTAACTGTGCCCAAAATCTAAACACAGACCTAAAATTTATTAAATTGGGCCCATTAAGGATATGTATTGTGTCATAATTCTGTTGTGTCAATGAAGTGAAATTCTACTTTGAATCCCTGTTTACACCACCATTTCACTGGGAGTTTGATAGAGTCACATGCAGGAGGGATAAGCAGAAGCTTGTGTCTTGAAAATTGACCACCAGAAGGCCACCAGAGTTCAGACGTCTCCAATAGATATGATCAATGCAGCTCCTTTTCAAGCTGAAAAGAGGCAAGTTTAGGTAGTAGTGAAAGGCAATCTTTACTCTTTTCCCATTCAGCCTCTATGAATGCAGTGCCAATATCAGGCAAGATGAGGCTGCAAACTAGAATCTTCTGTCACAAGTTAAAACTGTTGTAATCAAAGTAACAATTTTGCAATTAATGCAGTTGGGCATGTTGAAAATAGGCACATGTTGCTTTCTTTTCACATTAGAACTGTTTTTCGTGAACTTTTGTTTCCATCTAGCCTCTGGAAGCTTAGTGTTTTGACTGATCTATGGGTTTTTTTCTCAAAGGTGCTTTTTAAAACAAGTTGTTTTTGTTGGATTTGTCATTGGGCTACAATCAAATGCTACCCTCAGCAAATAGTCATCTAAGACTCTCACCAGTTTAAACTTAGGCCAGGCCAAATAGATTTTCACAATGCAGACACTGCAAGAACAGATTGAAGGTATAGAATCTATTTTTGGATCATAATTTCTTCATATGGTGGCAGGTAGCTTCATCCTAAATTGCCTCTCCTTTTTTAAAATCCAAGGAGGGCACAAGCAATCTAACATAAACCGATCTTTACTAGAGGCTGAGGAATTTGGTGAATTGAACCCTAAATGCAGCAGAGCCTACCAGCTTCAAGCCTTTATTCTCAGGACATTGAAAAATGTCTCTTCCTCTATACATGAAAGGTACTTATATCTAGGCTTTGGGATTCAGTTTGGCAAATGACTGATGTTTGAGCAAAACTGGAAGCATTCTAGAGTTGGGCTGGTGGGCGAGAAAGAATGGGAGCAGTTAATACATGAAAGACAAATTTAAAGATACTTTTTTTCCTTCATTTGCTTCTTTGTGCCATGGAAAATTCTTCTGAAGTAGTATATTTAAGGAAGAGGGCAGGGTTATTCAGGAACCACAGTGGAGGTCTGAAGACACAAAATAACGCACACCCCAGTTTCAGTACACTCCCAATAATATCTGACGCCAGAAATTTCAGCATTTTTAGTCACTAAATGTGCATTTGCCTTGGAAGGTACCTGCAAAATAGGTTAAGGAGAAATTATGTTACAGCTTCAATGTACTGCACTGTTGTGTGTACGCCTTTAAGAGCTGTGGTTATGTTATCATGCCAGCAGTGTAAGAGCTGTGATGTAACACACCCTGTGACTTCTGGGTGGGGGCAGTCTTAAGTACCTGTGTTTCCATGCAGAACCATCCGCAAATACAGAATCTACATTACTGCATTATTGATCACATCTTGAGTGGTCAGTGCTTTGTGTATAGTGGCAACTAACACAGAGGTTAACAGAACACATAACAGGCATCACAGGGTTGTAGGACAGAAGTTCATTCCTGGAATGCTTGTGTGCAGACTCCCAAACTGAGCTATATCATGCATTGTGAGCTGCTGCTGATTAGGGGTTAATGTGCCTCTTTAGTATGAGTCAATAAAAACAAAAAATAAGTGGAATTGCCATCCTGTGCTGCTCATAAACCATATATTTCCTGATTTCAAAGTGCACTAAAAAAGATCCAGGAGCAAGGTGCCCACTCAACCTCTCAGCTGGAAATACTGCATGACAAGAAAGTCAAGAAGGATAAAAAGGAATGGGAATCAATACATAAATGGAATTGAGAAAAAATGTTTTGAAAGCCATATTGGAAAATTGAAACACCATAATGTAAAATGAAAGCAAGTTTAACTGTACAGTTATTTTCCCTTTATCATTGCAATTGTAGGGATTGAAGGTCAATTGTTATTTATAGCAATTGATTATAGATACAGTTGACATCATAGTTAATATCAGTGCCAAGCTCAGCAATTTTCAGGAAACAAAAAGTTAACAGTCCGGCCTTTATCTTAATTAATGTGCTCAACATCTAGCACACATAATGTGATACTGATGGAAAAAGTACATAAATCTAAAAAAGCAGATTTTAAGTTTGTGACAATGGAAAAGTTTGGTCATTCCATCCTCTACCCAAGCTATTAATGGGAGTAATTTTAGCTCAAGATTACTAAATCCTCAATGTATGCAGCCTTCCTATTTGTTGTTAAGTCTCAAAGTGCAATGTGTTTAGTGCGCCTAACATTTCCTTTCTTCTCCATTGTTTCTCTTCTTACCCACTTTTCCTGAAGCCTGTGACTCTTGCTGGACAGTGGTGCTTAAGAGGGCACCAGCTAGATTTCATAAACAGGACTGGACATGGCAGCACAAGGGGGTGATTCTCACAAGGGACCAACACGGTTGATGCCTAACTATGTCCTCATTCAGCATCCACATATTTGAATTGACAATCCGAAATGCTGGCAATTTGTAAGGCACAGACTCCACAGGAGCTGAAGTCAGTTAACAGTGCAGACCAGCAGGGTGAAGCAGAAACTTGCTTGCTCTGTACAGGTTATCACTACTCCATATAGTAAGTTTAAAAGAATAATCCAATTGAGTGGATAAATGTATTATTTACTGCCATAAACTTAGTGTTGTGTGTAATATAAACAAGATACAACAAAATTAGAGCACACTTCATACAGATCATGAGCACCCACCTCATTAGCCACATTGCGATTAGTGCACACAAGTATGATGAAGATCAATCCAAGAAGAATTCCCAGACCCATTATCATAAATGGAATCACAGTTACCACTTCAGACTCCAGGAGCATGGAGTTTAATTTAGCAGCCGATGCATCATCAATCAACACACTCTGTAACAAGGACAAAAAGCACATTAAACAATACCAAAAAAACCTCATTGGACAAGATATAACCACGTAACCGTGATCTACAACACAGCAACATTCATCGCTCTGAAACGATTAAAACATTTATTATTGCTGAAAACAGACATTTTGTCAAAGCTTTTCATCTTGCACTCAGCAGGACAATTCGCAAGAATACAAATGTAAGGGAAAGCAACAAATTTATACTGTATGAGAAGAGAGTGCTGATTGGTTGGCAAGTGGACTCTGATTGGTAGGGGCGTTGCCGTGGAGAATGCACCAGTTTATGGTGACTGACAGTTAATTGCCAAGCTTTGTTTGAAATTTAAACCAGGCAGCTTGACTCTGATTGGTCAAGGCATTGCCCTGAGGAATGAACCAGTGAATGGCTGTCACTTATTTTGTTTAGCTGAAACAGGCGCAATGTGCGTACATGTTCTTTCTATCTGCAAAGAACAGGGCCCTGTGTATAACATATGTAGCTTCCAGTCCATGCAAATGCACCACATTGTACTGGTAATTTTGATGACATTGCACAGAACTACTTGTAAGCAGTCTCTACAGCATAAATCATGTTAAATTTATAGATGCAGGGTATTTTATTAATACAGTATTTTCACTATGTATTTTGGAGTAGCCCAGCATCTATAGTATTGTCTTGCTTTCTCACAGGAGAGGGGAATAAAAGTGTTTAGATTGTTCATATCTTTCAAATGTCCAAATACCATTAATTTCTGCTACAAGACTGATTAAATACTCAAAACAACAGTTCCAGTCAGCATTTTGTCCTTGGAATAGGAGTGCTCAGGACTGAATCGTGCATGTTTTCATGTGGAAACCTGCAGACCTCTGCGTCTAACCACCCCCCACCCAACCCAAACTTATAATGAAAAAGAGAGGAGACTTCATAGACAGAACCCTGGGTCAGAGGTGATTGTAGAGGTATGAAAGGAAAATCTATTGGAAGGCAATATATTGTCTAGGTACAAATACTTCAAACAATGTCTTCACATACTGGCAATAATAAGTGTACCTTCACTCTGAATATTTAGATTTCATTTGAGCGTTCTGAAATAGTCTTACCTCATTGAGATACATCATAGGAAAGACAAGTGTTTGAACATTCCCAGTCTGCCTGCAGAAATAAAGTAGAAAGTTTTAGTAATAAAATGGAAGAAATTACTCAACTCCAGTTCTGCAAGTTTCAGAAAGTCCTTCTCTCCTCGTCATTTCCTCTCCTTTTCTGAAGAGAACTATCTGGAGCATGATGTTGCAATCTAACAGCACTTCATACATCTTTGACAGAGGAGTTTAGAAAGTGAACATCAAGCACGTTTAGCTGTGGCGGGGAGGGTAGGTGGTGGGATATGTGTGAGGAAAAGAGGGAAGAGGACATCACCGCTGAGCCAGGCCCCATTCTCATCCAATGCATTTCTAGCAGGGTGTGCTGGATAGCAATAAGTGTAGGAATTCACTCTTCTCTTCCACCTCCCCCATGCAAGTCAAAGGCACTAAGGCCAACTGAAGCACCACCAGCTGACTGACAGCTAATATAGGTCAGGTAGGTACTCAATGTCTAGAATCAGCTGAGGCATCAAAGGAGAACTCAGTCTAAAGGTACAAAAAAATTGTACATTTATAAGTTAAAGAACTTTTGCAATTTAAAAAAGTCCCTCCTTCCAGAGTACTGGCAGCTCATTGGCATGAACCCAACATTTGCAAGTCTGTTGCTTTGAAAATCATACACTCTTGTGAATTTGTTTAGGCCTCTGGATCCAGAATGCCACCTGCATCCTAATTTTAAGCCCGACCATATTTTTCCAACAATCTGAACATCAACTTTCTGGCAAGATTCAGTTCAGAATTACATTACAGAAAACAGTTTCATATTAAACCACATTTGATGGTGAGATTCTTGTATAAATCAGTAACAAAATGCTGAACCATGTCACGGCTAAAGTCCACTAGAGAGAAAAAAAAACAGTGTAACGAATAGTCTAACAACAAATGGTTAAAATAGTCACAATTCAACGTGTTTTTTTAAAAAACAGGAAGTCACTCAAAGTAGAATGACATGTAAAGTATCAGTATTTTGATTTAATCTTAATATTTATTTGAGAACTATAACCAACATAGTCGGTGTTCACAGGATTGGGCAGTGAAATACACATCCATTTTTGATGCCAAACAGTCTATATTCTTGTAGTCTTTCCTTTTTAGGGGTGGTGTTGGGTTGAAGGTAAGCTGCATTTCAAGAATTTCTATTGGAAGCTAGACCTTGGCCTGCTGGAGACCCCAGTACTCTGAACAATCTGCCTTAAATTACTGAGGAGACACAATCATAAGCACAATATTACATTTTCATATGTATATTACAGCTGATCAGGGAAACAATGAACTTCTTTGCATAGTGCAGGGAGGCAATGGTTAGATTTGTGTCCACCTGGGAAATGACAGTAGGGGAGAAATTTCTCTCTCAACTCTAGCATGTCGGGAAGGCTTGCTTTTCAGAACATGTGCTTTGTGTGGGTCACTATTGAGCGTCCTCCAGTAGCCATCCTTTTCCAGTTTTTAAATACATAAAAGTGGATCAGGTTGACATTCTCGCATTTTTATCTTTAAAAAAAAAACTGCCCATAAGTATCAATTCCAATGAAAGCCAGGACATAAAAGGTAAGTAACGATAAAGTGAAATAGAAAGTTAAGATAAATGAGAAGATATGAGAAATAGAAAAAGTAGAGGAAAATAGAAAATTGGGTCATAAACAAGGTCAAGGGATAATGTGGCAAACAAAACTGAAATGCTTAAAAAATTCAGTTTTAATTCTGAGATGTTACAACACAAGCTACTCTTGCCATTTGAGTAAATTATTATTTCAGCTTCACTGTACACAAGCTAAAAGCATACAAAACCATCCAGCACAAGGAGACTAAAATTTCTCTGAGCTACTGCAGTTTATGGGATTGATCTGTAGCCATTAAACCAACTGCTAACTCTGGATGGAAATTATTGATCCAAACAGTTTTGAGTCCACAGTATAATATAGAATATGCTGCAAACTAAATTTCTGGTGCATTGCATTTAAAAAATACATTCAATTCAAGGCAATATGCAAATGATAACTGTGCAAAAGCAGATTACTTCCATCATTTTTACATTAATATATGCTTGTATGCTTACATTAGTTAAAATTAGTTTCACAACTGTGTTTTTGCATATCAATTTCTCAAAAACTGTTCTTCCACATTTGAAAAAGCGCTTGAAGAGGTAGTGAAAGTTTTAATCGGTGATGCAGGAAGTACATGTTTCCATGTTGCCGTTTAGCAATATCTGCCAACTGGACTGTACTTTATAACTCACTTCAGTTTCATCAACTGACGGCCATTGCACTGTACTGTGGAATTGATTAGAGGTTATATCTTACAATGACTTACATAACTGCACCTGTTATATAACTGAATCATTACCAAAAAAAAAAACTTTCCTTTAGTGTGGGAAAACACCCTATGAGCGTGATCAGACAAAAACTGACATCAAGCATAAAAAAAAGAGATACTTGAAGAGGTGACTAAAAGCTTGTGTAAAGCTGTGGGTTTTAAGAAGGGTCTTAGAAAAGGAGGAAGGAGAGGTTATGGGAGGGAATTTCAGAGCCTGGTGCCTGGACAGCTAAAACATAGTTACCAAGAGTGGGTCAAGAAGAGTGCAGGAGCTGCACTGAATGTCAGTTTAGATTTTTGTGCTCAAGTCCTGGAGTGGCACTTGAACTCACAATCTTCTGACTCAGACAACAGTGCTGCCAACTGACACTCATGTAGGATGCAAAGCACGAGAAGGGATAGTTTACTATGTCACAGATTGTTATTTCTGACTTTGATTAGGCCAATTTCAGTACTATAACAGGGTGCAATGGTATGCAAAGGTTCAAATATGGAATTGCAGAAAAATTGGCCATAGATTTGGGAAGTGACAGCATGTTCAATGGGTTGAGTGAAGGGAGTTTGGAGATGGGGTGGTAGTTTTCAAGGATGGAATGGTTAACGTTGGGTTCTTTGAGGAGATAATGAAGGCAGTTTTGAAAAGGAGGGGCAGTACCTGAGAAATATGGGTGTGTCAGCAGTGGTTCAGTTGATAGCATTCTCGTCTGAGTCAGGAAATTGTAGGTTTAAGTCCCACTACAAGACTTGAGCAAACAAAATCTAGACCGACACTCCAGTGCAGTACCGAGAGAGTGCTGCACTGTCAGAAGTACTGTCTTTCAGATGAGATGTTAAACTGAGGCCCTGCCTGCCCTCTCAGGCAAGCATAAAAGATTCTACGGCACTATTTCGAAGAAGAGCAAGGGTGTCCTGGTCAATATGTATCGCATAATCAACATTACAAAAAAGATTATCCGATCATCATCACATTGCTGTTTGTGGCAGCTTGCTTTCTGCAAATTGGCTGCTTTATAACAGCGACTACATTTGAAAAAGTAGTTCATTGGCTGTAAAGTGCTTTGGGACGTCCTGGGGTCACGAAAGGCACTTTATAAAGTCTTTCTTTCCTTCAAACCATTTGCTTTCTGACCTCGGGGATCTACATTAAAATCCAGTTCAGATAGCTAGGATTCAAGTTTCTACTTGGCGATTCATAATAATTGTTTGGGTAATCTCCATCCAGTTTGAGCCTCACATCAATGCACATCATACAATTTCCTATAATTTGGAGTTAATTGGACAATCACAGTTAGTCATTCTACAGGGATGCAGAGTGTGGGAAATGGAAAGATCATACTTGTGCAGTGTGGTTTACTCAAGGTTGAGATAGTGTAAATGTAATTTATCCCGCCCTCTGAATCACAACTTCAAATGTTTGTTACTATCATCTGGTTTATATATTTTTTTAAAAAGTCACTTTTAGTTTTGGGGAAATTAAATTTGTAGAAGTAAGGTAATTGAAACTCTAGAATTTAAAAGTTGCCAGACCACCCAAGAAATTTAAGCTTCAAAGGTCTTTCCATGTGTACTTACAGAGTCAGAGTTTCAGGGGTGAGAGCCATAAAACACCAGGTGGACCTGTTTAGTTGGGGAACTCAAGTCAGTAAGTTTGAAGAGAATTGCCCTGTCTTTGCTAGCAATGTGAATTATTCATGTAGGCTCCGGATCAAAGGTTTTATTTTGAAGCTAGAAGTTAAATTAGTCTAAATTTCTATCCGGAACATCCCAAATATACCACATTGCAATGGAGGTAGATTATGCAAGGAGATGCCCCTTTTAGTCCGGTATTTTATCTCTGATTTCTCTCAAAGTCAATCTGTGTTTTGGAGCAGCTTGAACCTGATGGAGAGAGAATTGGGACAAGGAGCAGAAAGGCCATCAGGAACCAGGGCTGTTTCTGATTTGAAGTCACTACATCAGATGCAAGTGAGGCCCATACTCAGGCTGGAGAAATCCAAATTCATGAGGTCTTGGAGGGTTTGCCTAGCTGGATACTAAAGGGAGAACCCCAAGAAATGCCTCACCTCAGAAGATATCTGGGAAACTAAGGGAAATTGGAATGAGTTCCTGAGAGCTGTGATATGCATTGTACTGGTCCCAGGAGAAGTGACTGAACCTTCAAGATCTTGTAAAGCATAGGGGAACTCTTGGGTGGAAGCAAAAAAACAGGGAGTGTTCTGTTAAGATTTTCGGGATTAAATGTAAGACTTCATGTTCAGTTGAGACTTTGGGTTTAAAGTATAAATGATTACAAAATATAGCGTTTTAAGTTAGAAGTACTTGCTTTAACTCTTGTACAGTAAAGGTGCTTGCTTAAAACATGAAATCTTGTGGTGTTATTTTTTCAGTTAATAACTGGGAGTTCAAATTTCTTTTAAAAAGTTACTGTTCTTTAACCAGATTGTAACACACTGAATATGACAATACTAGATGCAAGAAAGTGGAAACATTTTTAAAAAGGTTATAAAATATATTACTATTAGCACATTTTGTGCATTTAGAGCAGTGGTGTCTAAGCTACAAATGTTGGGCAACATAAAGCCTCATAGCCCTAGCAACAGTCCTTTGTGTTTATATTTCCTATTTGTTAGTTTGTCCTATTCCAATGTCATGGGTCTGAATGTTTGGAAAGGTCTGCTGTCAAGTATTGATGCCTCACTGGCAGATAAATCCTAAATCAGAAAAGCACAATCTGTTAGTATCAACAACTTGGATACATATGCAATATTAATGAGAACACATATTTAAACCAGTCCCAGGTTTCACAGTACATATCCAGGTCAGCCATAAAAGCAAAAGCTTGGATTAGAGCTTTAGTACGAGAGTAGTTTAAAAAAAAATCAACTCCTGATAGTGCAAACCACCGACACTAGCAAACTGTTCTAGATCCATAAACAATGCAGAAACATCACAGCACACAAGACATACTGAAGAACCTATACTGCTGAGAATACTCCAATCCAAGAGCTGAGTATACAGAGCTTTATACAGAATCTGCATTGCACGCTCATTTTAATGTCTGAAATGAGGTTTTGAAGTGCCATCCATAGCATTAATCTCATTCACTTCCAGGTGGCTAGGAGTTGTAGGTACTCTTAGTATCCATTCAGTATAATTCTTTTATTAATTACACTGGTTTCAAAGACACAGTTCAGTCATCTAGACATCCATAGAGATCTGCAGAATCATTTACAAAGCCACATCATACATGCACTGCACTTTGGTCAGTCTGTATTTTTCTAAATCTTGCTGTCTGCCCCCAATTTCCATCAGCTGATAATTAAATGCATTTTATTCCATGAAACTTTAAACACCCTTCAGATAGGTAACTGCTGTTGTATGATTGCCTTAAGAGTGATGTGCCTTTAAAAATATTGGTATGCTAATGAGCTAAGTGCCAGGATGTAGTCATGTGAATACAAGCCAGCATCACTCTGCAACTGTAACAACCAGACAAAGCTTCTGTAAATAGTTTGCTCTATACTGTATATAATAGTTTAGCTGTTAATAAACCTGTTAGAGATCTTCAGCAAACTGGACTCCTCGCATCTCATTTATGTTGCATTAGACAACATAAACAACTCATTACATGGTGGCAGCTGTGGTGAAAAGACAAAGTCCAAGATTGAAAACCACAAGTAAAACATCTCTGAAAACAATCCTTCCAAAAGGCAAAATAGAAAGTTCAAAAGAAATAAATGACCCACAACTGAAGGCACCGTGGAGAGTCATCGTAAAAGGAAGGCCTGATATAGTAAAAGAGGTACCAGAAACTCTCAGATGCTTTTGGCCTTATAAAGATGAACTTGGTATCTTGAGAGGCATCATCTTCAAGGGAAAACAAGTGATTGTGCCCAAAGCTCTCAGAGAGGACATCTTGTCACAACTTCACCAAGGCCAGATGGGCATAGAGCGAACAAAATGACTGGCACGAAACACTGTTTATTGGCCAGGGATCAACAGTGACATTGAAAGGCTAGTGAAGATGTGCGAGGCATGCAAGAGCCACCAACCACAACAATGTAAAGAACTTCTACACCATCACGAGATTCCATCAGTCCCTTGGTCCAAAATCGCCACCGATCTATTTTCCATTAATGGCGACGACTTTATCTTAGTCACCGATTATTTCTCCAAATTTCCAATTGTCAGACAGGTAAGACACTACAAGCATGGTCGTTGCAGACACATTGAGTGCCATATTCAGTCTATTCAGTGGATCTGAAGAAATCATTTCTGACAACGGGCAACAGTATACGGCCAAATGGGAGATAAAACATGTGACATCCTCACATTACCCGAGATCTAATTGTCTTGCCGAGCGAATGGTTCACACAGTCAAATCACTTATCTTGAAGTGTGGGACAAGGGAACAAGATTTTCGTGTTGCCCTGTTCCACCTCAGAGCTACAACTCTGTCACCAGCAAAGGTCATGTTTGGCAGACAAATGCGGAAGACTCTGCCAAAGCATCATCTGTCCAAATTCTCTGAGATGCAGGAGACACTGCTTGAAAAACAATGGACAATGAAGATGATGCATGACCGATAAGCAGGGGCAGAATTACCTCAGCTACACGTAGGATAAAAGGTCGGGTCATAAACCCCACAATAAGAACATGGCTACCCGCAGAGGAATCGAAGCATGCAGTGAGTCTAGGTCCTACAAGATTACAACATCTAGTGGAGCGGTGTTGAGAAGGAACCAAAGCCAACTAAGAGAAGTGTGCAATACTCCAATTGCGCACAGCAGACTCGAAAGAACACACTCCGACGATGAGGGTGTGACGGAACAACAGGACAACAACCAACACCATGCCTGCAAACCAAAAACAGGCAAGGGTGAAATCCACACTCCCCAGAAGTTGATACCATAACAAAATCTGGAAGAGTTGACAAACCACTGAAATGATTATATGGACTTCTAAGCCTCTGCACTTGTAAATTTCACAATCTCTATCCTCATACCTGTAAACTGTATAATCTATAACCCGTATAACTAATTTTGATATCTAATTTTATGTGTTCTTACTTTTAGCATACGAGACATATCTTTGGAAAGAAAGGGGATGTTGTATGATCGCCTGAAGAGTGATATGCCTTTAAGATTTTAGTATGCTAATGTGCGAAATACCAGAACATAGTCATGTGACTACAAGCCAGCCTCATTCTGCAACTGTAATATCCAGATGAAAGTTCTGTAAATAGTCTGCTCTGTACTGTATATAACAAGTTAGTTGTTAATAAACCTGTTAAGAGATCTTCAGCAAACTGGACTCCACACATCTCATTGGTGTTGCATCAGACAACATAAACAACTCATTACAACCATAGTATGTCCAAATCTGAAAGCGGGAAAAGCTTATTTCATTGGAATGAAAGTGCCCTCAGATCACGTTTCATTTTTCAACAGATGACATTGTCTTTAAACTATTCCATTTTGTGCTTTTTCTCTTCGGAAAACAAATGAAATAGGACTTTGTACTTGCCAATATTTTTGTTATGTACTGTATGGCCAGGCCATTGTGGACAACTGATTCCTTAAAAATCTCCGCCATTGCTGTGCTTAGCAAATTATCAGGTGCCATTAACTTGCCAAAGAAAAAAAAGTCACAGAATGATTGCATCTCAGGATAAAATTCACTTAATTTAAAAAAAAAATGCTATTGTTAGAAAACTTGAGAACTCAGTCCTGTCAACACAAAACCTTTGTTCATACAATGCCTCTGCATGGCAAACAAAGGTGACTGCTGTGGGGTTTATCCCTGATCTCTGCCAACTGGGCATGGTCTTCATTCAGTTAACTGTGAACTTCTGGTTTTACTTTAATGCTAAATGTAAGTTTCCAAAGCCATAAATCCCAGTTGGAGCATGAGTTTTTATTTATAATATTTACAGTGGCAGTCAGCTTTGAACGGTCTACTGGTTTTGATTCACTGAATGTAAAAGTACTGATGGGCCACCGTTCAAAGGCCAAGTTAAATGTTGGAAATGCAAAATAGTATGTTCATAATCTATAAAGCAGATAGCTCTGCTATTAGGAGATTGGGGTCAGACTGCACGTGTGTAAAGACTAATCGGCTAAAGTACAGTGCCACTGCTCTGTGATATGATATGGTATATGATTCTGCACATCTCTACAGAGATTTAAAAGACTGGACTGTGTCTCAGTAACTCCATTTGTTGGTAAGAGATACTGATACTTAAAATACTTTCAACTCACATCCTGGAAATCAATGTAATTAATATGAAAATTAGACATATTGACTGATGACAGATTGATACATTACTGAGGATTACCCAGCCCCTCTCGGGGGATCCTATGGATGGTGCTTTATTAATACATTTTAATCTATGAAATTAGTTTTTCATTTTCATTATCAAATGAACTGCTACAAATGTACAGCAGTTCAAGAAACAACACCATCAACTTCTTAAAAGAAACTAAAAATGAGCAATAAATGTGGCCATTGCAACAACACCCGCATCAAAGAACAAAGAACAGTACAGCACAGGAACAGGCCATTCGGCCCTCCAAGCCTGCGGCGATCTTGATGCCTGCCTAAACTAACACCTTCTGCACTTCCAGGGCCCATATCCCTCTATTCCCTTCCTATTCAAGCATTTGTCAAGATGTCTCTTAAATGTCACTATCGTATCTGCTTCCACCACCTCCCCTGGCAGCAAGTTCCAGGCACTCACCACCCTCTGTGTAAAAAAACTTGCCTCACACATCCCCTCTAAACCTTGCCCCTCGCACCTTAAACCTATGTCCCCGAGTAACTGACTCTTCCACCCTGGAAAAAAGCTTCTGACTATCCATTCTGTCCACGCCGCTCATAACTTTGTAAACCTCTATCATGTCGCCCCTCCACATCCGTCGTTCCAGTGAAAACATCCTGAGAATTCATTTTAAAAAAAACGTTGCACTAGCTTAAGTCCATGTTCCTACTAATTTACATGCATTGTGAGTCGCTAATACAGAACTTGGTGTTCTGGATTAGGATTTTTCTATCAGCAAAGCATCACTGCTAAAAACAGTTGGCAATTTCCTTCAGAGCACCAGCACCCAGGCACCAACAGTAATGGATAAAAAAAAGGAGAAACATTAACAAAAAAAAAGTAATTAAATCACATCTTCTCCAGCTATAGATATAGCTGAAAAGTGAACACTGTGCTATGGATTCTGGATTAACACCTGAACTTGTTGTGCCACCAGCATTGTTACATTGCCAGCTCCACGGAGTGCTCTCGCACCAAAAAATGAAGGAAAGAAAAGTGTGGAAAGTTTCTTGGTTGTGACAGAATTGGATTTTTAAAGTTTTATTTTTAAGCATCAAAACAAAGTTCACTATGGAGAAGGACGATGTAGGTGTAGAGATCAGGGAGGGGGATTATGATGCACTTGAACATATTAGCACTGAAAGGGAGGAAATATTAGCTCTTTTACCAGGCTTACAAGTGGATAAATCCCTAGGCCCAGATGAGATATATCCCAGGATGTTATGTGAGGCAAGGCAGGAGATTGCAGGGGCTCTGACACAAATTTTCAAATCCTCTCTGGCCACAGGAGAGGTACCAGAGGACTGGAGAACAGCGAATGTGGTACCATTATTTAAGAAGGGTAGTAGGGATAAACCAGGTAAATACAGGCCGGTGAGTCGAACATCAGTGGTTGGGAAACTATTGGAAAAAATTCTGAGGGACAGGATTAATCTCCACTTGGAGAGGCATGGATTAATCAGGGGTAGTCAGCATGGCTTTGTCAGGGGGAGATCGTGTCTAACTAACTTGATTGAATTTTTCGAGGAGGTGACTAGATGTGTAGATGAGGGTAAAGCAGTTGATGTAGTCTACATGGACTTCAGTAAGGCTTTTGATAAGGTCCCGCATGGGAGATTGGTTAAGTGGTAAGAGCCCATGGGATCCAGGGCAATTTGGATCCAAAATTGGCTTAGTGGCAGGAGGCAAGGGGTAATGGTGGAAGGTTGTTTTTGCAAGTGGAAGCCTGTGACCAGCGGTGTACCGCAGGGATCGGTGCTGGGATCCTTGCTGTTTGTAGTGTACATTAATGATTTAGATGTAAATATAGGAGGTATGATCCGTAAGTTCGCAGATGACACAAAAATTGGTGGTGTCGTAAAGAATGAGGAGGAGAGCCTTAGATTACAGGAGGACATAAACGGGTTGGTAAGATGGGCGGAGCTGTGGCAAATGGAATTTAATCCTGAGAAGTGTGAGGTGATGCATTTCAGGAGGGCTAACAAGGCAAGGGAATATACAATGGATGGTAGGACCCTAGGAAGTACAGAGGGTCAGAGGGACCTTGGTGTACTTGTCCATAGATCACTGAAGGCAGCAGCACAGGTAGATAAGGTGGTTGGGAAGGCATATGGGATATTTGCCTTTATTGGCCAAGGCACAGAATATAAGAGCAGGGAAGTTATGATGGAGCTGTATAAAATGCTAGTTAGGCCACAGCTGGAGTAATGTGTACATTTCTGGGCACCACACTATAGGAAGGATGTGATTGCAGTGGAGAGGGTGCAGAGGAGATTCACCAGGATGTTGCCTGGGCTGGAGCGTTTCAGCTATGAAGAGAGACTGAAAAGGCTGGGGTTGTTTTCTTTAGAGCAGAGAAGACTGAGGGGAGATGTGATTGAGGTATACAAAATTATATGAGGGACATTGATAGGTTAGATAGAAATAAACTTTTTCCCTTAGCGGAGGGGTCAATAACCGTGGGTGGGGGGGGGGGGGGCAGAGATTTTGAGGTATGGTGCAGGAGGTTTAGAGGGGATTTGAGGAAAAAGAATTTTTCACCCAGAGGGTGATTGGAATCTGGAATGCACTGCCTGAAGGGGTGGTAGAGGCAGGAACCCTCACAACATTAAAGAAGTATTTAGATGAGCACTTGAAACGCCATAGCATACAAGGCTACGGGCCAAGTGCTGGAAAATGGGATTAGAACAGTTAGGTGCTGGATGGCTGATGGGCCAAAGGGCCTGTTTCTGTGCTGTATAACTCTATGACTCTAAGTTCCCCCACCTGTGTCTACCCCAGGCAAATATAGGGGCAAGGGTGGGGAGGGGTTAATATAGAGTAATGATTCATATTCAAGAAAATAAGCAATAAGGACCAACGAAGGTGCAGTGAAGCAAAAAGACAGCCACCATTACTTATACAATTCACAACACCTCCAAGGGGCTCAACGTTAGATTCGGATCTCCTAGAGATCTTTTTTCTCAAATAAAAAGTTAAAAGTGAGGAACCCATTCTTATTATTGTGACTCTGGCCAGAGATCAACCACAATGACCATGGGAAAAGAAATATTTATGGAGATTAAGCTAAGGGAGACAGTTGAGATGTTTTTTCAGGAACAAGCCTTGGTGCATGGCCTGTGTTGACCTTTGATGGCCTCAACCAATGGGGGAACTATCAATCAATGTGTTAACTGTCAGTGTACTGCTGTCCTTCCACCATGTTCAATTAGGAATGAAAGACCAAGGTTTGCTGCAGATTAAAGACATTCTTCTCTCAGTACCTACTAAGGACCATCAATGTTGCCCCACTCCCACCTTTTAAAACTGCTTTGATCCAAATGACACAACTTTGGTTTCTTTCCCTACAGAAATCCATGCACTTGCCAAAATTCAGAAATAAAAACAAACTTCTTAACACCAATGATTGATTAAATAGACAAGAAAGTAACTTACTGACCATATGGAGTCAAAACACTATGCATGTGCGTACACTTGCAATAAATAAATGAGGCAGTGGTTATCATTTTAAAAACATAGAAAGATATATTTTGTAGAGTTATTAAAAATTATTGACTAATGTTCCTCAAATTCCTGAACTTTTTGTTTCACTTGGTGAGGCAGCCATAAACAAACAAGTCACCCCCAAATGAGGTGGTGACTTAAAAACCATTGTTCCAATACCAAAACAAAATAGATTCCAGAGATACACATGTACAAATCGCAAAAATCATATCAGCACTTCCAAATAAAGAGTGACACTTTGGGCACTGCAGGAGAAGCTGCTAGAGTAACACCTACGATGCAACACGACAACACACCACTGTAGTGGAGGGTTACTCAGGCAAAATTGAAGGTGATGACAGAGGTGGAAGAATCATCTGTGAGCTCTGGCTGCAGTTGTACTGGGTTAGATAAAGACTTTAACAAGAATGGTCTTATTGTGGGCAGGATGTCTGATTGCAATTTTTAAAAATTCATTTATGGGATGTGGGCATCGCTGGCTAGGCCAGCATTTATTGCCCATCCCTAATTGCCCTCGAAAAGGTGGTAGTGAGCTGCCTTCCTGAACTGCTGCAGTCCATGTAGAATATGTACACCCACTGTGCTGTTAGAAAGTGAGTTCCAGGATTTTGACCCAGCCACAGTAAAGGAACGGCAATATTGTTCCAAGTCAGGATGGTGTGTGACTTGGAGGGGAACTTGCAGGTGGTGGTGTTCCCATGCATCTGCTTCCCTTGACCTTCTAGGTGGGAGAGGTCGCAGGTTTGGAAGGTGCTGTCTGAGGAGCCTTGGTGAGTTGCTGCAGGGCATCTTTTGATGGTACACACCTCTGCCACTGTGCGTTGGTGGTGGAGGGAGCGAATATTTGTGGATGGGGTGCAATTAAGCGGGCTGCTTTGTCCTGGATGGTGTCAATCTTCTTGAGTGTTGTTGGAGCTGCACCCATCCAGGCAAGTGGAGAGTATTTCATCACACTCCTGACTTGTAGATGGTGGACAGGCATTGGGGAGTCAGGAGGTGAGTTACTCGCTACAGAATTCCTAGCCTCTGACCTGCTCTTGTAGCCACGGTATTTATATGGCTGGTGCAGTTCAGTTTCTGGTCAATGGTAACCCCCAGGATGTTGACAGGAATGCCATTGAATGTCAAGAGGAGATGCCTAGATTCTCTTCTGTTTGAGATAGTCATTGTCTGGCACTTGTGTGGCACGAATAATACTTGCCACTTACCAACCCAAGCTTGGATATTGTCCAGGTCTTGCTGCATTTCTACATGGACTGCTTCAGTATCTGAGGAGTCACGAATGGTGTGAACATTGTGTACTCATTCCACTCAATGGCCAGCGACAGGGGTCTCGACTACCGGCAAGAGTGCTGGCGAGAGTCCCACGTTGGCTCCTCTGGGGATAGCCCACCAAATCAAGTGCCAATTAGGATCAAGGACCCCGGCGACGGAAGTCCCGCCCGCTGAGAGCTGTCGGCCAATCAGAGGCCGGCAGCTCTTTAACTGAACAGCGCCACTGGCAGAGGCAGTGGCTGCTGCCGGTACTAGACTCACCCAAGGCCCTGGAATCAGGTCACACAGCAGGAGGGTTTCGTGGGACGGGGACGGAGGGGTGTTGCAGTTATGTAGGGATGTCAGTAGCAAGCGCAGGGGGGTGGCTATCAGTGGGTTACCCTCTTCTCTAAGGCACTATGTGCCTTGTAACGAGGGAGCCCCCACCCCCATAACCCCCGGAGCCGACGAGCAACCCTTGGCGTTTGCTTGGCGTGCCCCCGTGTGGTGATAGGCCTGCCCGCTGCTGGGCTAATTCTGGATGAGGCCCACTTAATTGCCCACTTAAGGACCTCAATTGGCAGCAGGGCAGGAAGGCTACTCCCAGGCCTTCTCACCCCAGACTTAATTTGGGTGGAGGCGGGGTCTCCCCCATCCACCATTCGGACTGATTATATGCTCTCCCCGCCTCCAAACCCGACTTGGGGGGAGAGCATAACATTCCACCCCCACCCCCCATTGAGACCCTTCCAAGATTTTATAATTATTTTTGGATATTGCAGTAGTTGTTAGAGCTTTTATTGTTGGTGGGGGGAGGGAGGTGGAGGGGAAGCAATGATGGCAGTTTCGAAAAAAATTTATTTTTTGGAGCAGGCTTCTTCGACAGCTTTACTGAAGGCTGGGGGGGGGGGGTGGTGATATGGGGGATACTATAGGGCAAGATGTGGGGGAACTGGAAGAAGGTTTAAGAACTAAATGAGCAAAAAAGGTGTCCAAAGGAGAAGTAAGACAGTGTGGAAAAGCTGAACAGAGGAGTCAAATCACCAAGCGTGGTAGGCCTAAGTTGATGCAGGATGGAGTGTGATAGGTCACGTGATCAAGCCAGGATGGTATGTGAGGTGGAGGGGCAGGGGGTCCATAGAATCGATGGGGTTCCCTCACACTTACTGCCCTTGTCCTTCTAGAAGGTCGGGGTTGTGAGTTTGAGAGGTGCTACATCTTGCACCAGCCCTCAGCATCAAATTCAGAACGTTATCCCTCAGCTAGAACAGTCTCATCCCTCCCTGTCTCTACAAACTCCTACGATTCTACATTCTTGTGCCTGCCCTCCACTCTTATGACTGTCCTCCTTTGCATCCACACTCCACTATCAGTGGCACAGCCTTCAGCTGCTTCAGAAATACTCTTCTAAAACCACTCTGTCCTACTATTACCTGCATCTTCTACAAAAAGCCCCTTATATAAAAACAAAATACTTCTTTGACCATATCTTTGGCCATGTTCCCCAACTCTATTCCCATCACGACATGCAAACACTATTCAGACCCTCGAGCCTGTTTTATCATTCAAGTAGATCATGGTTGATCTGCATCACAACTCCAGACACCTGCCTTGGTTCCAGAATACTTAATACCCTCGCCTAACAAAAATCTATCAATCTTAGTTTTGAAATTTTCAATTGTCCTCCCTTAACAGCTTTTTGTGAGAGGGATTTCCAGACTTTCACTATCCTCAGTGTCCACTTTTCATCTCTGAAGTGCTCTGGGAAATTTTATTAAAGAAAAGACATTAAAAAAGTTGTAAATCCATCCAGGATGAACAATAATCTGGGGCCAGTGGGAAAAGGTGTTGATCAAGGTGTAGCAGCAAGTGGGAATGAGCAGCAGGTACACAGATGGGTCGAATAGACAGAGGAGCCTGAGCCCTGAGTGGTTGCCAGTTTGCAATGGAGACAAGAGCTAAGGTTATGCATTTAGCAGCAGTAATCAGTGGCAAGTTAAAAGGTCAAATTGTCTCATCAGCCAAATCAATTGAATAAACTTACTGTATGCAATAAGAAAAGAAGTCTGAAATGAAAATAACCTTAAAATGAGCTTCTATTTTTCCAATGCTTTGTGATCAACTTAAAGAGAAAATCTTCAAAACCTGGGTGACAATAAAATTGGATAGAAACCTAGCCTTTCTGTCTTGAATATTGGGATTAAAATTTTATAGGAACAAAAAAGCTATATATTGGTTTCAAAACTTTTAGGAATCATAAACTTCAACTTTACTGTGCAAATCTTCTATTCATAGAAATGTGTTTTTGTCAAAAATTGTAAGTAAATGTAATGCTAACGATGTACAAAAACAGTACATCCCTAAAATCCTCATTACCAAGCACTAATGTTGCACAGTATTTCAGAACCTACTTACTGAAAGCCATCTATTTTCTCAATGTAAACATTGATCTGGACTCGTTTCGCTGCCCTCACGAGGAGTCCTGTAAGCTGAACAGTAAAAATAAGTCAGCACAGACAAATATATGCGTTTGTGTATTTAAATAGAAATAAAAGTCTATTGTTTCCTATATGCTATTCACCAATCTGCAATATGTACACACCCATTTATATTATTTTATAAATGAGCAATTCTGCACTGTCTTCTTATATTTCATATACTTGCCTTTCAGTCTTAACATTAGGTGGCACTGTGGCTATTTACCAGTGTGTCTGCATTAAATGGTGTTCATGCTTTACATTTTATTTTAAACATCAAGAATTATTTGCCTCCCAACATTTACTTCTCTTACTTTGTTAACTATAATCCCCATTCCCAACCTCACTCAGAGGAAAACCCACTGGCACACTAACCACTCACAGGCCTCACTCCATGATCTAAAACTCCTCTTCAGCTCCCTTTTGCCTTGTCTTGTTAGATTTTTGCCCCTCATTCCTGGCCCCAGAAATACCAGCCAGATTGGAAGCAGAATCCATTATGTCTCAAGCAGTGAGATAAGTACTTGAACAAAAGGAGTTATGAATTTTTGGTCTGCTGTAGGTTTCTGCTCTGGTTCAGTAGCATCGTCATCCCATTAAGAGGCTTGGTAGACGGCCATTTTGCAGTAATGCCAGCCTCACCATCCCATAAATCCAGAGGCAAACCCTTAAAAATCAAGAAATTTGGTATAAAAATCACGAGTTGCTACTTTTTCAAAAATAAATCAGTATAGATGGTTGGTTTCTAAACCTCACTATCATAGAATGGTTACAGGACACAAGGAGCCCATGTGTCCGTGCCAGCTCTCTGGAACAGCATCTCACCTAGCTCCACTGCCCTGCCTTTTCCAAGTAGCCCTGCAAATGTTTCTCTTCAGATAATTGTCCAGTTCTCTTTTGAAAGCCAGGATTGAATCTGCCTCCACCACACTCTCAGGCAGTGCATTCCAGATCCTAACCACTCACATTAGTGGATTATTTAATCTCTAACAAGTCATATGAAACTTCCACAGTTTACCTATGGTTATAAAAGCAAACCCAGAGTGGGGTGATCCTTGATCTCCATACACACCTCTCTCAATTTAATTTTCTTCCTGCTTTCATTCCAAATGAATGCTAATTAACATTCCTCTAAGGAAGGAAATCACATTCCATGCTTTTATATTTGTTAGTTCTGCACTTTTGCTCTTTGGAGAGTGACTCCTAGATTAACATTGCTAAAACTGTCTCCCATATCCTGTAGACTCAAGTGGATTTGTAGACTCGGATTTTCATGGATCCATGATTCTATTGTTGGGATACAGTAGAAGATTTTATAATGGAAACACGGGAAGCCGAGGTACATGTCATTCTCCTGCAAAAGCACCAAAGAGCATGTTTAGTTGTAAATGGAGAACTGATGACAGCATCAAGACTCAGGACAAACTAGGTCTCCCGTGTCATTGAGTCTCCAGACTTTGTGTCACTTTTATGAAAATAAACCATCCTAGTCACAGAAAGGGGTATACTCTGTTCCCCACACTTCTCTTGTAGCTGCCGAATGGAGAAGATCACATCAGATTTACCGGCACGGAAACTGCACTGTGCTTCCAGGTATAATTGGTCTGCAAGTAAATGGAGTCTTTTAAGTATGACCCTAGCAAAGGCCTTCCCCATAATGCTAAGGAGTGAGATGCCCCTGTAGATGTTGCAATCTCTTCTTTCGCCTTTGTGTTTGTATAGTGTGATGCGTCTCCTGTGGAATAAAGCCTACTTTCCAGCAGAGAAGGAGAAGGTCATAAAGGTGTGGAAATAGGTGGGATTTTCTGTGCTTGAGTAGCTCGGGTCCTTGCCAGGTGCCCTTCTGTTTGCTAGGCGATCTATGGCCTTCAAGCTCCAATGATGAAGGCTCTTCATTTAACTCATCCATAATAGGAAGTTGCAGGAGAGCATCAAGCGCAGACTGGGAGATGTCCGACTCACAGCAGTACAGCTCACAATAGCGTTCAGCCCAGTGGGACATCTGTTTATTTGTCAGTGAGTACTTCACCATCTGCCGAATTCAGGGGAGCAACTTTGGTGATGGCAGGGCCAAGTAGAGACCTGCTTTAGGTCGGGAAAAAGAACCCGACCCGAACCACAGCGGGCCCAAGCTCGACCCGGCCCGAGTCCCTCCGATTTTGCACGGGGCCCAACCTGACCCGAACCCGCCACTACTCGGCCCGACCCGACCAGACCATCTATTTACTTACCTTCCTTACATCAAACCTGCAAGAAGCTGCAGCACATGTGCAAGATGTCACAGTGATGTCACTTGCTCACCGCGCAGACTCAGTTTCGTCCCAGACTCCCAGCTCAGGTAAGTTTTTTTTAAATTTTAATACTTACCAGCAGAGCACTTACTGTGTGTGTCCGGCCCGACCCGACCTGACTCGATCTGGACTTGGCCTCACCCGACCAGAGCCCGAAAGCCGGCCCTGGAGGATGGGCCCGACCTGACCCGAGCCCGACACATGTCGTCGGGTCCAGTCAGGTTCGGGTCGGGTAGCAGGCCTCTAGGGCCAAGCGCCTTCTTGACCCCTTCACACAAAGCTCGTAGCTTTCCTTTGTCGCATGCAGTTTGGATTTCTTGACATAAACTGATCCTTTGCACGGCTGTCTTGGCTACTTTCAGGTCATGCAGTGTCTTAGCTGATGGGTTGATGTTGTCCATCATGTAGGCTTTGTCCTTGGCATCAATGACAGAGATCTTCTCAGCTGAGTAGGTCTCAAATCAATCCTCGTTGCAGGCATTGTGTGTATATCCTGGCAGGACAAAATCACAAATCTGGCAGTCTTCTCAAAGGCAGAGCTCCCAAGTGTGTTGACACTAATCAAACAGAGGTGGCTTCAGTGGATTGGACACACCGCAGGATGGAAGATGGTCGTGTACCCAAGGACTTCCTGTATGTTGAGGTAGCCAGGGCCAGACTACCAAAAGGGCGTCCTAAGCTCTGCTTCAAGGATACTTGCAAGTGTGACATGAAGGCCCGAAGTGTCGACTAGCGCACCTAGGCGTCATTAGCTGATGAAAGAGGGAAATGACGCCACATCCTGTGGAATGGTGTGCACTACCATGATGACCGGTGATTACAGCAGCTTGGCAACAGACACCAACGCCGAAAACAACTACTCACAGCGTCACATGACAGCTTCACGTGTGGGGGTGTGGAGGGGTGGGGGGGGGCGGTGTGGAGGGGAGGGGAGGGAGAGTGCGTGGAGAGTGGGACGGGGGCATAGAGGGAGCGGGGTGGGGGGGGGGGGGGGGGGTGGTGTCGGGCGGAAGAGGAGGCGGAGGGAGGGCCAGGGGGGCGAGGGAGAGGCCAGAGGAGGTGGAGGAATCGTCAGAACATGCACCGTCACACCACTCTTTGCCCCTTCCACTCATGCAGACACTCTCACATTGGAGGGTATGAGCTTGGGCTTAGACTCAGGATCACAAGCTGGTGAGACTACGATATACACGCCCGAACAGCTGACGAAGACTGTGACAGCCAAGACCACTGGCAGTCGCAGGGCTGTGGGTAGTCAAACTCATGCTGAGGTCCAGGCTGATGACGAGCCTCTAATGTCAACAGCACAGGGCAGGCTTGAGTTGCAGTGAAAAGTAAGATAACATCTGGCGAAGCTACCAGAAGTAATACAAGGCCACGAGTGGACAATGGAGCAATTTATCTATGCCACGAGTGCTGCCATGTCTCAGGTGTGTGAGCGCATTGCTTCCTCTATCGAGAGGTTGGCAACCCTCATGTAGAGCCAGATCCCAGAGGTGTGTGCAGACCTACACACCATCGCCTTGGCCATGAGCTCAACGCACTAGTGGCAAGGTGAGAGAGTATGAGGCACCTACAGTCTTCTCTGATCAGCAGGGAGGTTCAAGTGAACCTTGAAAGTGAGGAGGGGAGGCTGACTTCCACAGCTGGGGGTGTCCCTCAGGGTGCTCAGAGTGCGGACAGTGGCTCCTCAGCCCCTCCGTCAGTGAGCCCAGCTCCAGTAGCTGTGATGACTGAGGAAGCTCCTGCACCTGTGCAGGATACCCTCAGCCAGCCGGAGCCTTCCAGGCTTCAGGCAGCCAGAGGACGCCCACCACATTCATCCCAGGCCACAGGACAGTGTGTGGGGCGACCTCCACCTCAGCTGCCAGCACAGCAGGAGCACTTCATAGAAGCACATGGAAATGCATGAAGGTCAAAACCTAGACACACTTGGAGTTTCACAGGTGTGTGCAACTTGGTCTCGTTATTGAGCATTGTGTACATTTAAATAAACGGAGGTCACTTTCAATTCTGAGAATCTCTCGTGCTTTTCCTGCTGCCCTGTCAGATGCCACCTTTATTCTGAAGCCCGCAATGGGCTGCCAGGGCAGGGCACGTATGGGCACCTTCTCAGCTTTGTACATCCACCTGGGCACAAGAGAGATAGGAAAGAGGTGACAGATGGAATGCAGAGAGGTGAGTCTTTATTGAGTTCACTCGGAACGGGCATCATGGTGGCAGAAACAGTATATGTAAGATTGTCCTGTGCCTCCCTTGCGTGTCCCTCAATGGCCGTCGCTCCAGTACAAGGGCTTCATCATCCCGCAGTGCCTGCTTGGCATCCTCCTGGTCAGATGTGGACTGGTGTTCAATCATGTCCTCTTGATGGAAGGTCTCCTACCTTGTCTCGGTACCGTCATCTTTAACCGGGTGGGGACCAGGAACACGTGATCTCCATGTGCCATTGATTGATTTTATGAAGGATTTTGAATTTAAAGTGAGATCTGTTCAAATGCATATTAAGTATCTGCTCAGCAATTCAAATTGCAGTCCTGCTACATCATAGCGGCAAGCCCACCTTGGACCTTTCATGCCACTGACAAAATGCAGAACAGTGTCGCAATGCCTGGTTTCTGGGCAAGTGCATCCCCTCCTGATTTTTTGACCCGCACCCCAACACCCCACTCCTGCTCCTGCTGGCTGGATAACATTCAGCCTATTGTTTCAAATCAAGCCAACAATAGCACTGTGATGCTCCAACCTTCACAGCCCTACCAGTGCAACATATTGCTAATAACATTTTAAGTAAACAGAACTAACCGAGTTTCAAACAGCTATTAAAACTGTAACTTTCCAGGCACATTCTGGAAAATGTTTAAAAACATATTGATTGCAGTTCCAATAATTACCAGTAAGTGGCATAAGATAGTTACCAACAAAATGTGACAAGTAAGCAAACTATTATAAAATGCAACAAACTAAGGAATTAAATCTTTTGCTTTAAGAATGATTATCCTCCTTCAATAAATGTGATTATGTCTGTTAAGATAAAATGTCAAGGAAATGTCTCACCCATTTTTATTTGAAAGTTCTAGCTCTTAGGTTACATTATACTTATAGAAACATTGAAACATAGAAAAATAGGAGTAGGCCATTTGGCCCTTCCAGCCATTCAATAAAATCATGGCTGATCATCCAAACTCAGTACCCTGTTCCCGCTTTCTCCCCATTTCCCTTGATCCCATTAGCCCGAAGAACTATATCTCTTTCTTGAATATATTTAATGATTTGGCCTCAAATGCTTTCTGTGGTAGAGAATTCCACAGGTTCACCACTCTCTGGGTGAAGAAATCCCTCCTCATCTCAGTCCTAAATGTCTTACCCATTATCCTTAGACTGTGACCCCTGATCCTGGACTCCCCCGCCATCGGGAACATCCTTCCTGCATCTAGTCTGTCCAGTCCTGTTAAAATTTTATAGGTTTCTATGAGATCCCTTCTCATTCTTCTAAATTCTAGCGAATACAAGCCTAATCGACCCAATCTCTCTTCATACATCAGTCCTGCCATCCCAGGATTCAGTCTGGTGAACCTTCACTGCACTCCCTCCATAGCAAGAACATCCTTCCTCACATAAGGAGACCAAAACTTCACACAATACTCCAGATGTGGTCTCACCAAGGCCTTGTATAATTGCAGCAAGACATCCTTGCTCCTGTACTTGAATCCTCTCGCTATGAAGGCCAATATACCATCTCCCTTCTTAACTGCCTGCTGCACCTGCATGCTTACTTTCAGCGATTGGTGCACAAGGACACCCAGGTCTCGCTGCACCTCCCCCTTTCCCAATCTATCGTCGTTCAGATAATCTGCCTTTCTGTTTTTGCCGCCAAAGTGGTTAACCTCACATTTATCCACATTAGACTGGATCTGCCATGTATTTGCCCACTCACTCAACCTGTCCAAATCACACTGGAACTTCTCTGCATCCTTCTCACAGCTCACATTCCCACCCAGCTTAGTGTCGTCGGCAAACTTGGATATATTACATTTAATTCCCTCGTCTACATCATTATTGTGAATTTTATATATTGTATATAATTATATATAATATATATATATATATATATATATATATAGTGAATGTTTTTAAAATTCATTCATGGGATGTGGGCGTCGCTGGCCAGGCCAGCATTTATTGCCCATCCCTAATTGCCCTTGGGAAGGTGGTGGTGAGCTGCCTTCTTGAACTGCTGCAGTCCGTTTGGGGTAGGTACACCCACAGTGCTGTTAGGAAGGGAGTTCCAGGATTTTGACCTAGAGACAGTGAAGGAACAGCGATATAGTTCCAAGTCAGGATGGTGTGTGACTTGGAGGGGAACTTGCAGGTGGTGGTGTTCCCATGTATTTGCTGCCCTTGTCCTTCTAGTTGGTAGAGGTCATGGGTTTGGAAGGTGCTGTCTAAGGAGCCATGGTGCATTGCTGCAGTGCATCTTGTAGATGGTACACACTGCGTCGGTGGTGGAGGGAGTGAATGTTTGTAGATGGGGTGCCAATCAAGCGGACTGCTTTATCCTGGATGGTGTCGATCGTCTTGAGTGTTGTTGGAGCTGCACCCATCCAGGCAAGTGGAGAGTATTCCATCACACTCCTGACTTGTGCCTTGTAGATGGTGGACAGGCTTTGGGGAGTCAGGAGGTAAGTTACTCGTCTCAGGATTCCTAGCCTCTGACCTGCTTTTGTAGCCATGGTATTTATATGGCTACTCCAGTGCCATTTCTGGTCAATAGCAGCCCCTAGGATGTTGATAGTGGGGGATTCAGTGATGGTAATGCCGTTGAATGTCAAGGGGAGATGGTTAGATTCTCTCTTGTTGGAGATGGTCATTGCCTGGCACATGTGTGGCGCGAATGTTACTTGCCACTTATCAGCTCAAGCCTGGATATTATCCAGGTCTTGCTGCATTTCTACATGGACTGCTTAAGTATCTGAGGAGTCGTGAATGGTGCTGAACATTGTGCAGTCATCAGTGAACATCCCCACTTCTGACCTTATGATTGAAGGAAGGTCATTGATGAAGCAGCTGAAGATGGTTGGGAGTAGGACACTACCCTGAAGAACTCCTGAAGTGATGTCCTGGAGCTCAGATGATTGACCTCCAAAAACCACAACCATCTTCCTTTGCGCTAGGTATGACTCCAGCCAGCAGAGGGTTTCCCCCTGATTCCCATTGACCTCAGTTTTGCTAGGGCTCCTTGATGCTATACTCGGTCAAATGCTGCCTTGATGTCAAGGGCAGTCACTCTCACCTCTTGAGTTCAGCTCTTTTGTCCATGTTTGAACCAAGGCTGTACTGAGGTCAGGAGCTGAGTGGCCGTGGCGGAACCCAAACTGAGCATCACTGAGCAGGTTATTGCTAAGCAAGTGCCGCTTGATGGCACTGTTGATGACACCTTCCATCATTTTACTGATGATTGAGAGTAGGCTGATGGGGCGGTAATTGGCCGGGTTGGACTTGTCCTGCTTTTTGTGTACAGGACATACCTGGGCAATTTTCCACATTGCAGGGTAGATGTCAGTGTTGTAGTTGTACTGGAACAGCTTGGCTAGGGGCGCGGCAAGTTCTGGAGCACAGGTCTTCAGTACTATTGCCGGAATATTGTCAGGGCCCATAGCCTTTGCAGTATCCAGTGCCTTCAGTCATTTCTTGATATCACGCGGAATGAATCGAATTGGCTGAAGTCTGGCATCTGTGATGCTGGGGACTTCAGGAGGAGGCCGAGATGGATCATCAACTCGGCACTTCTGGCTGAAGCTTGTTGCAAATGCTTCAGCCTTATCTTTCGTACTGATGTGCTGGGCTCCCCCATCATTCAGGATGGGGACAGATGTGGAGCCACCTCCTCAGTCAGTTGTTTAATTGTCCACCACCGTTCACGGCTGGATGTGGCAGGACTGCAGAGCTTAGATCTGATCCATTGGTTATGGGATCGCTTTGCTCTGTCTATCACATGCTGCTTATGCAGTTTGGCACGCAGATAGTTCTGTGTTGTAGCGTCACCAGGTTGACACCTCATTTTGAGGTATGCCTGGTGCTGCTCCTGGCATGTCCTCCTGCACTCTTCATTGAACCAGGGTTTGTCTCCTGGCTTGATGGTAATGGTAGAGTGGGGGATATGATGAGCCATGAGGTTACAGATTGTGGTTGAGTACAATTCTGCTGCTGCTGATGGCTCACAGCGCTTCATGGATGCCCCGTTTTGCATTGCTAGATCTGTTCGAAATTTATCCCATTCAGCACGGTGGTAGTGACACACAACACGATAGAGGGTATCCTCAATGTGAAGACCGGACTTCGTCACCACAAGGACGGTGCGGTGGTCACTCCTACCAATACGGTCATGGATAGATGCATCTGTGACAGGCAGATTGGCGAGGACGAGGTCAAGTATGTTTCACCTCCTGCCGCAAACCCAGTCTAGCAGATATGTCCTTTAGGACTCGGCCAGCTCGGTCAGTAGTGGTGCTACCAAGCCAATCTTGGTGATTGACATTGAGGTCCCCCACCCAGAGTACATTTTGTGCCCTAGCCACCCTCAGTGCTTCCTCCAACATGGAGGAGTACTGAGTCATCAGCTGAGGGAGGGCGGTAGGTGGTAATCAGTAGGAGGTTACCTTGCCCATGTTTGACTTGATGCCATGAGACTGCCGGTGGAACAGGACATACCCAGGGATGGTGATAGCAGTGTCTGGGACACTGTCTGTCATGTATGATTCCATGAGTTTGACTATGTCAGGCTGCTGCTTGACTAGTCTGTGGGACAGCTCTCCCAACTTTGGCACAAGTCCCCAGATGTTAATAAGGAGGACTTTGCAGGGTCGAAAGGGCTGGGTTTGCTGTTGTCGTTTCCAGTGTCTATGTCTATGTTGGGTGGTCCGTCCGGTTTCATTCCTTTTTATTGACTTCGTAGCGGTTAGATACAACTGAGTGGCTTGCTAGGCCATTTCAGAGGGCAGTTAAGAGTCAAACACATTGCTGTGGGTCTGGAGTCACATGTAGGCCAGACTAGGCAAGGACAGCAGATTTCCTTCTCTTCAGGACATTAGTGAACCAGATGGGTTTTTACAACAATCGACAATAGTTTCATGGCCATCATTAGACTAGCTTTTAATTCCAGATTTATTAATTACATTCAAATTCCACCTTCTGCTGTGGTGGGATGTCAATCCACCTCCTTTCGCTTTTTGCTTGTCCTTCCTAAATATTGAATACCCTTGGAGGTTCAGTTCCCATCCTTGGTCACCCTGCAGCCATGTCTTCGTAATCACAACCATATCGTATCCATTTACATCTATTTGCGCGGTTAATTCTCCTACCTTATTGCGAATACTCCGCGCATTGAGACACAATGCCTTCAGGCTTGTCTAATATTCTTAGTCATCTTAGCATTATTTCGCACTATGGCCCTATTTATTTCTTGCCCTTGATTTCTACCCTTCCACTTTTGCCTTTTTGTTTCCTGTCTTTCGTTTCTATCCTTGTTTCCTCCTCCTCAGTCTCCCCGCTCAGGTTCCCAACCCCTTGCCATTCTAGTTTAAATCCTCCCCAACAGCACTAGCAAATGCCCCTGCGAGGAAATCGGTTCTGCTCCTACCTGAATGTAACCCGTCCCGCTTGTACAGGTCCCACCTTCTCCAGAACCGGCCCCGATGTCCCAGGAATCTAAATCCCTCCCTCCTGCACCATTTTTCCAGCCACGCATTCGTCTGGTCTATTCTCCTGTTTCTATACTCACTAACACATGGCACAGGAAGTGATCATGAGTACTATCTTTGAGGTCCTGTTTTTTAATTTAGCTCCTAACTCCTTAAATTCATCTTGCAGGACCTCATCCCTTTTTCTACCTATGTCGTTGGTACCGACATGTACCACGACCACTGGCTGTTCACCCTCCCCCTTCAGAAAGTCCTGCAGCCTTCACTGTGCACCATCTACAAGGCACAATGCCAGTGAGTGATTCTTGAAGTGAAGCTTAGCTTGCAGAGGACACTAGGCAACAGCAACTGTGCTGATGTGCTACAGCACATGTCTTTGTGCAATAGACTTTGGTTTTGCTTTAGCTGTATGAGGTACTATATACAGGTGATGAGACACATACCTTAGCCTTAATTTTCATTAAGTGAATTGCCTTTACTTACAGGATTTATGTCCAGAAAAGTTTCATGATTGGCCTTATCTGGATGCATTCCTTCGATATCATCAATATATTTTTGATCTGCCTGGTAAAAGTGTGGAGATGAAAGAATAATAGGTGCACCTATTGTAGCAAAAGAGAAAAAAAAATCAGTTGTTTGAGAGTATGGTGCAGTGGTTAGCACCGCAGCCTCACAGCTCCAGCGACCCGGGTTCAATTCTGGGTACTGCCTGTGCGGAGTTTGCAAGTTCTCCCTGTGTCTGCGTGGGTTTCCTCCGGGTGCTCCGGTTTCCTCCCACATGCCAAAGACTTGCAGGTTGATAGGTAAATTGGCCATTATAAATTGCCCCTAGTATAGGTAGGTGGTAGGGGAATATAGGGACAGGTGGGGATGTGGTAAGAATATGGAATTAGTGTAGGATTAGTATAAATGGGTGGTTGATGGTCGGCACAGACTCGGTGGGCCAAAGGGCCTGTTTCAGTGCTGTATCTCTAAATAAATAAAATAAATAAATTGATTGATTTTAAATGGTGATCTGCCACAGTAACTAATAAAGTTAGATATGCAGGAACAGAGAAACAGACACCAGCACAAATAATGCCTTCACTGGCAGCTTGGCCCAGTGGTAGCGCACTCACCTCTCAGGCGAGTTTATATATGTTAAATGCCCTGAGCCATTTGCAAGAGAAAAACTGTCCGTTTTCAGTGGAAGTTTTAATAAAAAGTGCATCATCTTTTGAACTTCACATGCTAATTATGAGGTCTGCAAGAGCGGCCTCAGGCTGCAACACCTGCCACTTCCAATTCCCCATCGCAATCCCACTCTGATCTCTGAAACAGCGTAGAAGGCCAAGGACAATGAAGCTCAATGCAAGTTCAAGGAACGCCTTATCTTTCCAAGAGGCAGGTTGCAGCCGTAATAATTTCAGACCTAAACCCAGCTCCCACTTTGTCTTCAGCAAGAGGTGCAGGTGATATACAATGAGTTTACCAGGATAGTAGGGTGTGAATAAAGGGGGTGAGTGTGAGGAACCTCAGTCAGAACCACAGCGCTGGTAAATTGGTCTGAAGCCTTGGTGTTGGGATAAATGTTTGTCAGGAAACTGGTGAGAACTCCCCTTCTCTGCTTCAAATAGCACCGTGGGATCTTCCAAATCCATCAGAGGGGGCATACAAGGCCTCGGTTTAACATCACATCCAAAAGGCGGCACCTCAATACTGCACTGCATTGTCAACTTAGATTAATTTCAGTATCTAAATCGGGAGTGCAGTACGTGGCTAAAGTGAGTTTTATTGTGCTTGGTAACTTACTACTGGTATCACAAGTTGCAATGATAAATACTTCAAAGACTACAAATCTTTAAAAAAAAAACACTAGTGTTGTTAGTCAATAAAAACTTTAATTTCATCTTGGAAGCTCTAGAACTTCCCTCCCCAAAAGGCCCTCTCACCATCATTTAAGTACAGATGACTTTAAGCTGGTTACCTTGCCTGCACGTGCTCACGTTCAATACACCTGATCCCAGGCAGTTGCCAGCTGGAACACAGAATCCAGAATTTGCTGGGTTGTCAGAAGAATTCGCAAAAATCTCACTTGGCAGCAGGAATCGAAAGACTGGTACCCCTTTGACACTAAGCTCCTTCTCGAAAGTTGCATAGAGAGACCTATTTTAAAAATAAAAAACAGACACACATTTAAAAGCAGACATTATTACAGTTTTCAAAAGGAAGATCGACATCAAAGCAACGCAAAAACAGTTGTATTCTGTCTCAATGCCATCTAGCACAAATATGGAACCAGTAACAGAAGCTGCTCAATAATATTAAAAAGGGATAATAGTATAGTATACAAAAGGGTTTTAGCTGCTTCACATTGTCTGTTTTAAAACGAAAATTCTTCACACTGATGCAACAACTCACCTTAATTTGAATCATGTGCTGGATGACAAAGAATTCTCAGCTGTTTGCCAAATATCGTTATATGGTGGGAGCCTTCTAAACAATTCAGCAATTATACTTGCCCTCTTCTCTTGAAGGCATGAAGCAATTCCACAGATCACTGGTAACTCATATTAAAGCCTGGCTCCGGCATAAAATTAAAACCCCACCTGGGCCCGACCCGACAACAGCCAACCCGAACCCGACCCGGGCCCCAGTCCTTTCATTTTTTTAAATGCCCGACCCAACCAGAAAATAACATATTACTGAAACAGAAAAAAAAACGTAGATTAAAACGAAAACAATACAAAACAGTACAGTCCAGCCCGACCCGAGCCCGAATGCTGGACACAGAATACAGACCCGACCCAAACCCGACACATGTCGTTTTGGGTTGGGTAGCCAGGCTTTGACTCATATCTGTTGCAGGCTATTCACTGCAGATTGCACCAGAGTCTGTTATCAACAGATGTACAGTCACACGCACGATAAGGAAAAGGACTTTCTCCTCCTTAAACAAAAAGAGATTTTGTGCCAATTACAGCATCACTCAATACCTACAATGAGATAAGCCAACTCAGCATAGGCCGGGTTGGAACTAGGGTTATCCTGGTCAGTATGCTCAAGACAAGTAGCCGAGACAATCAGGAAGCCCAGATAATAAATGCACACTCAGGTAAAATTGTAATGTAGTTCCAAAGTCCCTAAAGTACAAGCTACATTGGGCACAGAGTACAAAGGTAGAGAAGTTCTGACAAACCTTTGTAAGACATTGGTTCAGTGTCAACTGGAATGTTGTGCCCAATTCTGGGCACCACAATTTAGGAAGAATGTGAAGGCATCAGAGACAAGGCAGCACAGTGGCGCAGTTGGGCAGCGCAGTGGTTAGCACCGCAGCCTCACAGCTCCAGGTACACGGGTTCGATTCTGGGTACTGCCTGTGCGGAGTTTTCAAGATCTCCCTGTGACCGCGTGGGTTTTCGCCGGGTGCTCCGGTTTCCTCCCACAGCCAAAGACTTGCAGGTTATAGGTAAATTGGCCATTGTAAATTGCCCCTAGTGTAGGTAGGTGGTAGGGAATATGGGATTAATGTAGGGTTAGTATAAATGGGTGGTTGTTGGTCGGCACAAACTCGGTGGGCCGAAGGGCCTGTTTCAGTGCTGTATCTCTAAATAAATAAAAAAATAAAAAATAAATGCAGAAAGGATTCACGAGTATGGTTCTGGGGATGAGAGATTTCAGTTATGTGGACAGATTGAGAAAGCTGGGCCTGTTCTCTTGAGAGAAGGTCATGAGGAGATTTGATAGAAGTATTCAAAATCATGAGGGGGCTGGACAGTGTAGATAGGGACAAACTGTTCCCATTGGTAGAAGAGTCAAGAAACAGAGATGAATGGCAAAAGAAGCAAAAGCAACATGAGGAAATTTTTTTTTTTGAACAGCGTGTTGTTAGGATCTGGAATGCACTGCTGAGAGTATGGTGGAGGCTGATTCAATCATGGCTTTCAAAAGGGAATTGGATAAATATCTGAAGAGGAAAAAATGTGCAGAGCTACGGGGAAACGCAGGTGAGTGGGGCTAGCTAAGTAGCTCTTGCACTAAGACAGTTTGGATACGATGGGCCAAACGGCCTCCTTCTGTGCTATAACCATTCTATAATTATATGACTCTATAAATCAAACTCTTTGCTCTCAAAGATTGGAAATCATCCTGAATTGCACACAATTCCAAATGTGTGCAAAGGCACTGGAGTTCAAAGTCAATGGATTGCAAAATATTCTTTCCGGTTTCCCTTCCCCCATCCCAATAAGCAAGTCATGCTCCTCTTTAAAGTGGTCAGGAAGTATAAACAACTTGCATTATAAAGCAACTTTAATGTAGTAAATATCTCAAGGTAGTTCACAGTAGTGCTTTTAAATCAATATTCTAAAATATAATAAAAAGTATATGACAACAAGTGCGAAAAGAGAAAATATCTTAACAGTGGCGCAGTGGTTAGCACCGCAGCCTCACAGCTCCAGCGACCCAGGTTCAATTCTGGGTACTGCCTGTGTGGAGTTTGCAAGTTCTCCCTGTGTCTGCGTGGGTTTCCTCCGGGCGCTCCGGTTTCCTCCCACATGCCAAAGACTTGCAGGTTGATAGGTTAATTGGCCATTATAAATTGCTCCTAGTATAGGTAGGTGGTAGGGAAATATAGGGATAGGTGGGGATGTGGTAGGAATATGGAATTAGTGTAGGATTAGTATAAATGGGTGGTTGGTGGTCGGCACAGACTCGGTGGGCCGAAGGGCCTGTTTCAGTGCTGTATCTCCAAACTAAACTAAACTAAAAGTAGGGGAAGATGGTGGCATAGTGGTAATGTCACTGAACTAGTAAACAGAGGCCCAGGCTAATGCCCTGGGGAGACAGGTTCAAATCCCACCACGGCAGATAATTGAATTTATTAATTGAGTTTAAATTCTATTAATTAATAAAAATCTGGAACTGAAAGCTAGTCTCAGTAATGGTGCCATAAAACGACTGACTGCCGTAAAATCCCATCAGGTTCACTGCCATCCTTACCTGATCTGGCTTGCGTGTGACTCCAGACCCACAGCAATGTGGCTGCTCTCTGAAATGGCTTAGCAAGCCACTCAGCTCAAGGGAAATTAGGGATGGGCAACAAATACTGGCCATGAAAGAATTAAAAAAAGAATGGAGACACATACAGTTGAGCAACAGCTGAAGTTGTGCAGGCCTCTTCTTGGTGGGACACAAACCAGTAGCTAAAAGGTGACCAAAACACTTCAGTTTGAAGGAAGGGTTTTCCCTGCAGTGTCCCTTTCCAGCCAGTAGTGGTTTGAAAATCAAAAAGTTGTTGTTTTTCTTTTAAATTGCTGTAGCATGAATTAAAGATCCACAAGAGTGGCTTTAGTTTGCAAAATGATTAATATCAGCATCTAGTGGACAAAGGTGGCCCTCAATTTGTCATGTGGAGTGAGAGTGTTAGGCATGGAGGCAAAACAGGTGAGCAGCACTGCTGTGGTGAGTACCTGAAGTCACTTGTCAACTTCAGCTTTCCTTGCGTTCAGAGGATCTATAGATACTCCTTTACAGGCATCCTGTTGGGCTGCTTTGGTGGTGGGGGAGTTGGATGGAACTGGAGGGAAAGGTGGCTTCAGCAGTCTGTGTCTTATTTTCTTTTGTACTTTATCATGGTATTCACAAGGAAAGTGTGGGAGCTGGGGTGGAGGGGGAGGGGGAACAGGAAAGGGAAAAATGAGAGAAAAAGTGACAAATTTTCCCTGAGGAAAAAAAGTGCTCAAATCCTTCCATGACCACACCACTCCCTAACACTGTCAGCTACTTCAGCCCTACAACCCACCTGAGATATCTGCATTCCTCCAATTCTGGCCACTTGGCACATGCCACATTTCCTTCACCCTGACTACAGGATGCCATCTGGGCCCTAAGCTCTGGAATGTCCTTCCCACACCTCCCATCTCTGTAACTCTCTTTCCTCCTTTTAGGTTCTTCTTAAAACTTGTGTCTTTAACTAAGCTTTTAGTCACCGCAACCCCCCCCCCCCCCCCCACCCCCCCAAAATAATTCTTTGGTTCAGTGCCAATATTTGTCTGATAATGCACTTGAAGACCCTCAGGACGTTTTACAATATAAAAGGCACAATATAAATGCAAGTTCTTGTTGCTATCAGCTTTGCATATTTACCAGTACTTCTAGCTAGTTGAGTGTAACAAAACCATGAAAATGATTTTGTGGAATGCAATACACACAAAAAAAAAATCAATATATTCTTACCGGCAAAGATCTGAAGAAAAGAAGAGAAGGGTTTCATTTTTGTTAATTAATGGATGAAAGGAAGTACCATCAGTACCATTGATCATATTGCATGTATCTGTTGTCCACCAATCCAATGAGCTAAAGATTTTTTTTTTTGGGGGGTGGGGGGTAGAGTGGGGGAGAAGGGCAGAGAAAATGAGATATAAAATCTTGCATTAGAGCTATAATAAAAAGGTACAAAACAACCAACATTTATAAATGCACTAGAAATTCTACTTTTAAAAACTGAAACTGATCTGTACATTACACTTCATTGGGATCAAAGAATTTCCTTAATATTTCTGTATATTATCACACTTCAAACTGGTAGCACTTAATATTCTACCGCAAACTGATTAGCGAGAACTCAATCCTGGTTTAAAGTTCCAGATCAGCAACATTTTTTTTTTGGTTTCATTTTTACATCGAAATGACCAGGTTTTAAATATTTAATTGGAAAACAAAAGAAAAAACACTTACATGTTGCCCCTCCACTTGACGATTCGAGTAAAATTTTTATAGTTTTCTTTCCCCGTGAGAAAAACATAATCACCGTCAGCTGTCCCATTCATCTAAAAACGGTGCATTACAATGGATTACTGTAAAGCAAACTAGCACACAAAGAAAACAGATCATCTGACCCCATGTTAGAAACCTTTAGAACACAAATTTAGTCATTTAATTTCCCCCCTCTCCACACAAAATCATTATTGAAATACTGATGATACATAAAATATAGGAATGTACAGACTCATTTGATAAGTCCCCAGGAAAGTACACAGCTTAAAAATACTCATGGACTGAGGAATTGGGGAAAACTGTATTTTATTCATTTTTTTTTAAAAAGAGGCTACATTCAAGAGTGTGCTTTTGAGAGTCTTTCATGAATTCAGATTTAATCTACTCCATTCAAGAAGGAAGCATTGCAAAGGAAGGGAATCCTTCTTTCTTCCCTGCCCCCTCCCCACACATAATGGAGGACAAATGGAAAACTGTTGATTCTTTTAATTTGTATTCCCAGTTCTGAGACAAAACAAGTTGTTTAAATGTTGTTTTCCTACACAAGAAGAAATTCAGGTCATCACTGATGTCCTGTATGCAACCTGATGTGTGTATTTTTCTTTAAAGCTGTTTTGAGCACATAGGGATCAACAACTCCAAGAGCTATTTATATTATGCTGGGAGACTTCCCAAAATGTCAGTTAAGTAGGTAGTCCCAAACAAATAGGCACTGAGCCATCCTACATTAAATAGGGAGGGTAGGATCAGATCATAGTCAGTATCTGAAGGGAAAGATGGCCAACAGTAACTTAGACCCTATCACTGGAATTGGGTTCAGAAGGTTCCTCGTCTTTCTTTTCAAAATGTTGGCTGAATTGCTGTGCATTTTCAGTTTTCATTGCAGATTCCCAGCAGTAACATTTTATCTTCATCTACGCGTGAGCAAAGTGCAAGAATGACTTACATTATAATAGAGCCCAAAGTAATCATCAATGTCCTTTTTGAAGATCTGAAGAGCTTCAAGTACTGGATCTTTGTAACCCCAGAGAAGCTCATGTACTGTTCGTGTTGTAAAAAGACCTTCTTTTTTGACCATTAACAGAGCTTCTAGCAGTAAAATCTGTATATTGGAATATCTGGCCATGTTCATAACAGTCTATTTACAAAAAGAAAGATAAATCAATTCAAGTACAAGTCAAAATTAAAATAATTTCCAGCATTCATATATAGCTGATTTAGAACAAAATTTTCTCTCTATATGATTGAATACAAAATAGGGCAGATATTCTGTCATTTAACACCCACTTTGCACTAACGCTTTGTCTTTCATCACACCATTAACACACCCTTTGCCTTTGCTCCATGACCTTCTGGTCAGTTATTCTCTGTGACCCTCTGTCCTACCAACACCTTCCCTTTTGTTATCTTTTGCCCCACCCCCACTTTATTTACTTAAAACCTATTACATTTCTAACCTTTGTCAGTTCTGATGAAAGGTCACTGACCTAAAACGTTAACTCTGCTTCTCTCTCCACAGATGCTACCAGACCTGCTGGGTATTTCCAGCATTTTTTGTTTTTATTGCAGATTTTTGACTGCCTTGCCCCTTGTGGTGGTTGGCAAGTTTGGGGGGGGGGGGGGGGGGCGGGTGGGGTGGGTGGTTGGAGTGGGAGAAGACATTCCTCAGGTGCAGGGCAGAGAAAACAAAATATGGACACACCTGTTATGTCAGATCCCTTCCCCTTTGATCCACTGGTTGTGCCCTCTACTTACATAATAGTTGCACTTGTAGGAGGTGCAAACCCAACGTGGCTATTCTAAAGGATGCTGGAGAGGAGTTTCCAGCCTCCTGCCTCATTGTCTAACAAGGTTGCTCAACAGGCACTTCAGCACAGCAGGGTTTGTGAAAAACTGGCTCTACAGCCCACCATACACCCCACCCCAGGACAACCACAGGAGTTGCAAGGGCTAATTGGCAGGATATAACTAGTGTTCTTCAAGGATCTATATTGGAAGGCTCAACTATTCACTACTTATTAACGACTTAGACAATGAGATAGAAAGCCACATACTCAAATTTGCTAATGACACAAAGATAGGCAGCATTGTAAATAGTGTAGATGGAAGCATAAAATTACAAAGAGACATCGATAGATAAAATAAGTGGGCAAAAGTGTGACAAATGGATTTGAATGTAAGCAAATGTAAAGTAATGCACTTTGGACCTAAAGAGGTTGGAAAAGGGTACTTTCTAAATCGTGATCACCTAAAAACAGTGGAGGCTCAAAAAGAGACTTGGGAGGTGAGATACATAAATTAAAATGTCATGTACAGGTACAGAAAATAATCAAGAAGACTGTGCTCGCTGTTGTTGTGCTCGCTTCAGCAGCACACATACTAAAATTGGAACGATAGAGATTAGCATGGCCCCTGCGCAAGGATGATACGCAAATTCGTGAAGTGTTCCATATTTTGAGGGTGGCACAGTGGCGCAGTAGTTAGCACCGCAGCCTCACAGCTCCAGTGACCCAGGTTCGCTTCTGGGTACTGCCTGTGCGGAGTTTGCAAGTTCTCCCTGTAACCTCATGGGTTTCCACTGGGAGCTCCAGTTTCCTCCCACAGCCAAAGACTTGCAAGTTTATAGGTAAATTAGCCATTGTAAATTGCCCCTAGTGTAGGTAGGAGAATAGTGGGGATGTGGTAGGGAATATGGGATTAATGTAGGATTAGTATAAATGGGTGGTTGATGGTCGGCACACACTCGGTGGGCCGAAGGGCCTGTTTCAGTGCTATGTCTCTCTATGACTCTATGACTAATGGAATGCTGGCTTTTATATCTACAGGACTAGAATACAACGGGGTACAAGTCATGCTTCAGCTATACAACGTCCTGGTAAGACCACACCTGGGAGTACGGTGAGCAGCTCTGAGCATCATACTTAAGGACAGATATACAGGCCTTGAAAGGTGTGCAGCATCGATTTAGCGAAATTATACCTGGACTTCAAGGGTTAAACTACACAAACTAGGTTGGGATTTCTAAATATTGGAGCCAGACCTTTCAGGAGTGAAACTAGGAAACACTTCTGTACACAAAGAGTGGTGGATGTTTGGAACTCTCTTCTGAAAATGGCAATTGATGCTAGATCAATTGCTAATTTTAAAACTGAGATTGCTATATTTTTGTTCGCTTTTAAGTGATATGGGGAAAAGGCAGGTATATGGAGTTAGGTCACAGATCAACCATGATCTCATTGAATAGCAGAAGAGGGTCAAGGGGATAAATGGCCTACTCCTGTTCCTATGTTCCTAGAGGCAAGGATGAAGCAAGTACCTCACACTCTCGAGATCATTTTAAGTACTTGGTAACCTTCTGGCTACTAAACCCAAACAGAAAGCCCCGACGTCCAAAGTTCAGAGCATGGTCGCAGGCCCCAGTTTTCACTTTTTTAAAAATATAAACACACAGACCCAGCCTGGAGTTCCTGAGTCATTTGGAGTTAGCTGCCTCCTCAGGGTACAGTGCACCTCAGATATGCTGCACTGTGCCGACAGGGATTTAAAAAAAACCCTTTCAATAAAATCAGGTAGTTATTCCTGAAACATTTTCTGGTTAAGTCCATTAAAAACCAGAATCAGCTCACATTTCAAAGTCTCTCTCAAATACTTGCAGGTTACTCTTACAGTATCTTGGGATATTTGTCAAAAAGTGATTTTTTAAAAAAAAGCCAACAACTCACCACAATTGGAATATTCACTGTCCTAATCAAGTCAGTTTCAGGATCTCCTTTAGACAACTCAGGAACGAATACATAGGTCTTTGAGGTCATAGCAGACACCATCTCGCCATCATCCACAAATGTCACATTTTCTTTAGGTTGATACTCTCTGAAAGATTATGCCAAAGCTCGTTACTATTTAGGTAAATAATTAAGGCTCAAAACACATGGATAACTACTCAAGCACATACAAACCACCCTCCCTTCCCACCTGCACCCGCCCCCCCCCCCCCCACCACCCCTAAAGACCCACTCCATCTGTCTTGATGCCACAATGGGTTCAGTCAGCCTGTCCTTTGAACCATACTGACCCAGTAAGGAGGGAGGAGGCCAAAGGCTTTCACAACGTCTGTACACCACAAAGCATTTCACCACCAATGAATTACTTCTGAAGTTTCCGTCACTGTTTTGTCGGCAAATACAGCAGCTAATTTTTCCAGAGACAGACATGAGACAAGGGAAGCTGATGCATGGGAACACCGGCAAGTTTCCCTCCAAGCCACACACCATCCTGACTTGGAAATATATTGCTGTTCCTTCACTGTCGCTGGCTCAAAATCCTGGAACTCTCTTCCTAACAGCACTGCAGCAGTTCAAGAAGGCAGCTCACCACAACCTTCCCAAGGGCAATTAGGGACGGACAATAAATGATGACATAGCCAGCAACACCCACATCCCCCAAACAAATAAAAAAAAAATGATGAATGGCTAAATGGCTAGTTAATCTGTTGTGGTGGAGTTGGCTGAGGGATAATGTTGGTCACAACATTAAGAGCAGTCCCTGCTTCAAAAAATATGCCACATGATCTTTTACGGCCACCTGAACAGGCATACAGAATCTCAGTTTAGCATCTCCTGGACACAGTGTGCCTCCAACTGAATTGTCAGCCCAGGTTATATCCTGGAGCAGGGCTTGAAGCTACCTCTTTCTGATTCAGGAGAGTATTACCTACTGATCTAAATTGACACTTTAATCCCTGGTGTTACAGACAGATGGTAAGTGGTGTGGATGGCTTCCACTATTGATCTCCCAACTGACCGCAATCGTGCTTTGGTAAAAATGGTGCTTCAATCCCCGAGTAGTTTCAGGGTCCAATAAATAGACAGGTTTTCTCGTAGGTTAAAAAATTACTTTGTAAACAATGCCTGAAATTGTTTTACACAGACACACAGACACAAATAGAGAGAAAAGGGTAGATACAAATGAAGTCTAAGATGATGTAGAAGTTCGTGGTTTACAGAAACCTGATGAATCTTCTCAGGAGGAAAGTCTTTTTAAAAAGGTGCAGGCCTGGATGTTTCAGTCTTGAACTTGTTGAGGTGTTGTATAGTTGCAGTGGTTACAACTCAGCACAAAGCTGGTGGAGTGAATTTGGGGACCTTCATAGATGGAGAGTCTCAAAATCACTTTGTAATCTCTCTCATGTAGTTCAAGTTGATGTTCAGCAGGGTTCATCTTGCTTAGCTGGATCTCTCTCTCAGACTCTGGCTGGAAACTGGCTGTTATCTTGGCTTGATCTCCCTCTTTCACTCTCCAGAAGGCTACCTTTTCAGGTAAAAATGAATCACATTTGACTTTCTGTTCGGTGACACATGGTCCTCTCCCCTGGAGTGACCACACAATGGACCAGGATATTGAAACCCTGGTTATCCATTGATGTCGGATTGGGGGCCATTCTATTATCATGGTGCTATTTAACACCTATTCATTTTGGTTTGAGCTGTGAGTCAGTCTGTGTCCAGAACCTTTTGTTAGTTCATTCATGTCGACAGGAGTTATCAATATGCAATGGTGCTCCTTTCAATTTCAATCAGTTCTCCCCAGAGCTATTTCAGACACGGCTAATGAGTTTCATCCTCAACAGATGGAGGTGTATAATATCAATATAGGAGAGGTCACCTGACCACTACTCTATTTTGCCTGTGGTAACAAGTATTCATGTTCTTGTGGTTCAGTTTAACAGCTGACTTTTTATTTTCATGATTCCTCCAATTCATTTCTTATTTTATCATGGCTCCTTCCAAGCATGACACTAGTCTATGCCAAATTAGCCATTCTCATCCTGGGGAACAGTAGAGATAAAATTGCCCTGAAAAGCCCCAGATTAGGGAAAAGAGGGGAAGAAAATGGCAGTGTTTGCTAATTATTGGGGAGTGGTGAGAGGCAGAAGAGGCGCAGAGTCAGGGGTAATGGTTTCAGGGAAGGAGTCTCGAGCTGGGGAATTTAGGGAGGAGTGAGGAAAGGCTTTAGAGAACAATTTTAAGTGAGTCATTGGAGACTGAGCAAGAAGGGGGTAAATGTTTGGAAGACAGTTTGGGTGAACTGGACAGGGTTGGTAGGGAGAGTATTAGACTAAATTCAAAACTAGAAATAATAGAAGTCACTTAAGAGAGTCTCAGTTAAAAAACAAATGTTAGCGGTGGACACAGGTGACGTTACGGAGGTAGAAGTGAGTGGTCTTGGTGATGGAGAGGAAACAAAGTCGGAGGAATCATGGAGGTAGCTAACAGGCTGGACCAAGGATTGATGGCAGGGAAGAATATGGAGTCCATGGGAAGACTGAATCCATCATCATTCCCCATCACAAACTCCACTCCTGCCTGAGCCATGTTTAGCTGGAGGAATTGAAAACTCACACTTGGCGTCAGGCAAACAGTCTGACTGCAGAGAGCTGTGGAAGGGACACCTCACAAAGGTTATTTGGAGCAGCTTCATGCTGCTACTTGCACAGCCAACAAAGTCCTATGTGGCAGACACCCATTCCAACCACAAAAACGTGAGGTTTAACTCCAACCTGTTAAAAGTACAGAGGCCCAACCAATCCCCATCCACCACCACCCTCCTCCGCCTGGCTGAACTTGTTCTCACATTGAACAACTTCTCCTTCAACTCCATGCACTTCCTTCAAGTAAAAGGTGTTGCTATGGGTACCTGCATGGGTCCTAGTTATGCCTGTCTTTTTGTGGGATATGTCGAGCATTCTTTGTTCCAGTCCTACTCAGGCCCCCTCCCCCAACTCTTTTTCCGGTACATTGATGACTGTATCGGTGCCGTTTCCTGCTCCCGCCCCAAACTGGAAACCTTTATCAACTTTGCTTCCAATTTCCACCCTTCTCTCACCTTTACATGGTCCATCTCCAACACTTCCTTTACCTTCCCTTCATCGACTTCTCTGTCTCCATCTCTGGGGATAGGTTGTCTACTAATATCCATTATAAGCCCACCGACTCCCACAGCTCCCTCGACTACACTTCTTCACACCCTACCTCCTGTAAGGACTCCTTTCCATTCTCCCAGTTTCTCCGTCTCCGACGCATCTGCTCTGATGATGCTACCTTCCATGACGGTGCTTCTGATATGACCTCCTTTTTCCTCAACCGAGGATTTCCCCCCACTGTGGTTGACAGGGCCCTCAACCGTGTCCGACCCATTCCCCGCACCTCTACCCTCACCCCTTCCCCTCCCTCCCAGAACCGTGACAGGGTTCCCCTTTTCCTCACTTTTCACCCCACCAGCCTCCATATCCAAAGGATCATCCTCCGCCATTTCCGCCACCTCCAGCGTGATGCCACTACCAGTCACATCTTCCCCTGTCAGCATTCCGAAGGGATCGTTCCCTTCGCGACACCCTGGCCCACTCCTCCATTACCCCCACCACCTTGTCACCATCCCAGGGCACCTTTCCCTGCAATCGCAGGAGGTGTAATACCTGCCCATTTACCTCCTCTCTCCTCACTATCCCAAGACCCAAACACTCCTTTCAGGTGAAGCAGCGATTTACTTGTACTTCTTTCAATGTAGTATACTGTATTCGCTGCTCACAGTGTGGTCTCCTCTACATTGGGGAGACCAAGCGCAGACTGGGTGACCGCTTTGCGGAACATCTCCGCTCAGTCCGCAAGCAGGACCCTGAGCTTCCGGTTGCTTGCCATTTCAACACTCCCCCCTGCTCTCATGCTCACATCTCTGTCCTGGGATTGCTGCAGTGTTCCAGTGAACATCAACGCAAGCTCGAGGAACAGCATCGCATCTACCGATTAGGCACACTACAGCCTGCCGGACTGAACATTGAGTTCAATAATTTCAAAGCATGACAGCCCCCCATCTTACTTTCATTTTTAGTTATTTTTTCTTCCTTTTTTTTCCCCATTCTTTTTTACATTTTTTACAATCTTTTTTTTTGCATTTATTTCATTTCATCTTAGTTTGTTCAGTTTGCTTACCCACTGTTTTTTTTCAGGTTTGCATTTGCTGCTGTTCAATATTCAGTATATTAACACCTAATCTGTACTAATGCTTTGTCTTTCAACACACCATTAACATATTGTTTGCCTTTGCTCCGTGACCTTTTGGTCAGCTATGTGGCCTGGTCCGATCTAGACCTCCTTTGTTATCTCTTGCCCCACCCCCACCTCACTTGCTTATAACCTGTGACTTTTCTAATATTTGTCAGTTCCGATGAAGGGTCACTGACCCGAAACGTTAACTCTGCTTCTCTTTTCACAGATGCTGCCAGACCTGCTGAGTGGTTCCAGCATTTCTTGTTTTTATTTCAGATTTCCAGCATCCGCAGTATTTTGCTTTTATAAAAGTATATAGATGTTATTCTTAGGCAAACCATATTAACTATATAGAAAATATTAAAAAGAACCAATCATGAGAAATATTTATTGAAAAAAAATATTGTTAGAACTGGAGAAAAGTTTTAACAGTTGACAAGTTAGTGTTCACTCATGACAGACAACACCATGACCCGCATGTCTGCATTCACTGTAGAGTGGGAGGAAGAGGGAAAATTAAGTCAGTGGAAGAATTTGCTAAGTATCAACCATCACAATAAATATGTTTCCTGCTGAGCAAGAACCACGAGATCAGAGAAGTAGGCTTTTGTTAAAGGCATGAGTCATGAAAACAAAACCCTGTTTACAGTGCAACAACTTTCAGTCAGTAAAAACAAACTGAATTTGCCAGATAATCACCAATGCCACTTAGATTTAGGCTAAAACAAGTACTCTTTTAAAAAAAGCACTTTGTATTGTAATACCAAAGTCTTTCATTTCAGTACTTAGAATCATGCCTAAATGTTCTAATTTCCAGATACTGGAGGAAAAAAAAAACTGAAGCAACCAATTCAAAGAAGAAACAAAAAAGAACTGAGTGCAAGGATCAACGGCAAAGTGCAGATACAGATGATGGGAGCATTTAGTCAGATGAAAGTATTCCAAAGATGATGTAGACTTAGGAGCTTTGCACTGTTCGACTTTGAGGAACAGAGAGAAACATAAATGCTCGTGCCCTGAGGTCACAGCCTGCCTATTAGTGTTTGCGAACAGAAGTATTGGCCGCTCCCATCAGTATTACAGCTAATGCAAGGGATACCGGCTGCAGCATATTAGGGTTGAGAATATTCCCAGGAACATGAGTTCTTGCCTGCAACATACCATTGCCCAAATCACTTTCCTTAGCAGTAGCAGGGACAGGAGAGGGAAGGAGGTCTCTGAGCTATGACCAGATGAGTTGGAATGCCTCTGAACTGGCTGGGGGTGAAGGAAGGAAATAGGGGCAATGTTCCCTCTAAAGCCACACAGCAGTCTGGAATGTACCACATGTTGAAATAAACTGGCCTCTCACAACGTCTTCAGTTCATTGGTGAGAAATTTCAAGCATAATGTAAGTTGTGACTTTTAAATGTCCATGCACGAAAACAGAATGTTCACAGGAGATTATAGTCTGCCCAATACAGACTACAGAAAATGTAAAGGGAACATTGGAAAGGGGAGAGAGAAAAGAAAAGGGAGATGTTCTAAGTAACTATAGACTTTGGCTGAAGGTTGCTCTGCTGGAAAATCCAAAATGTGACTTAGATCATTAAGTCAACAAAGAGAAAATTGTGAGGTGTTTAAAAATTATCCAAAATGCACCCATATTTAAAATGGAAACATTCAAAGTTTTGGGTTGACTCTTAAATGCCCTCTGAAATGGCCTAGCAAGCCACTCATTTGTATCAAGCTGCTACAGAAAAGTCTATAAGGAATGAAACCAGATGGACCTCGGCACCAGAAATGACAAACGGCAAACCCAGCCCTGTTAACCCTACAAAGGCCTCCGTATTAACATCTGGGGGCTTGTGCAAAAATTGGGAGAGCTGTCCCACAGACTAGGCAAGCAACAGTCTGATATAATCATATTCACAGCATCATACCTTACAGACAATATCCCAGACACCACCATCACCATCCCCGAGTATGTCCTGTCCCATCAACAGGACAGACCCACCAGAGGTAGCTGCACAGTGGTACACAGACGAGAGTCCTCAACATTGACTCTGGACCCCATGAAGGGATGGCATCAGGTCAAATATGGGCATGGAAACCTCCTGCTGATTACCACTACTACCACCACCACCATCCTCGACACCCCCTCTCAGTTGATGAATCAGTACTCCTCCATGTTGAGCACTAAGGGTGGCCAGGGTGCAGAATGTACTCTGGGTGGGGGACTTCAATGTCCATCACCAAGAGTGGCTTGGTAGCACCACTACTGATCGACTGGCCGAGTCCTAAAGGACATAGCTGCTAGACTGGGTCTGCAGCAGGTGGTGAGGGAACCAATAAGAGGGAAAAACATACTTGACCTTGTCCTCACCAATCTACCTGCCGCAGATGCATCTGTCCGTGACAGCATTGGCAGGAGTGACCACCGCGCAGTCCTTCTGGAGACAAAGTCCCAACTTCACATGGAGGATACCCATCATCATGTTGTGTGGCACTAACACAGTGCTAAATGGGATAGATTTCAAACAGATCTAGCAACGAAATACTGGGCATTCATGAGGTGCTGTGGGCCATCAGCAGCAGCAGAATTGTATTCAACCACAATCTGGAACCTCATGGCCCAGCATATCCTCCACTCTACCATTACCATCAAGCTGGGGGATCAACCCTGGTCCATGAAGAGTGCAGGAGGGCATGCCAGAGCAGCACCAGGCATACCTCAAAATGAGGTGTCAATGCAGTGAAGCTACAACAAAGGACTATATGCATGCAAAACAGCGGAAGCAGCATGCAATAGGAAGAGCTAAGTGATCCCACAACAAATTGATCAGATCTAAGCTCTGCAGTCCTGACATATTCAGTCATAAATGGTGGTGGACAATTAAACAACTAACAGGGGTAGGAGGCCCCACAAATATCCCCATCCTCAATGATGGGGAAGCCCTGCACATCAGTGCAAAAGACAAGGCTGAAGTATTTGCAACCATCAGCAGCCAGAAGTGCCGAGTGAATTATCTATCTTGGCCTCCTCCTGAAGTCCCCAGCATCACAGATGCCAATTCGATTCACTCCACATGATATCAAGAAACGACTGAAGGCACCAGATACTGCAAAGGCTATGGGCCCTGACAACATTCCAGCAATAGTACTGAAGACCTATGCTCCAGAACTGGCCGCGCCCCTAGCCAAGCTGTTCCAGTTCAGCTACAACACTGTCATCTACCCGACAATGTGGAAAATTGCCCAGGTATGTCCTGTACACAAAAAGCAGTTCAAATCCAATCCGGCCAATTACCGCCTCATCAGCCTACTCTCAATCATCAGCAAAGTGATGGACGGTGTCATCGATAGTGCTATCAACCGGCACTTGCTTAGCAATAATCTGCTCAGTGACGCTCAGTTTGGGTTCCGCCAGGGCCACTCAGCTCCTGACCTCATTACAGCCTTGGTCCAAACATGGACAAAAGAGCTGAACTCAAGAGGTGAGGTAAGAGTGACTGCCTCAGACATCAAGGCAGCATTTGACTGTGGCATCAAGGAACCCTCGCAAAACTGAAGTCAATGGGAATCAGGGGGAAAGGTCTCCACTGGTCGCAGTCATACCTAGCAGAAACCAAGATGGTTGTGGTTGTCGTCGGTCAATCATCTCAGTCCCAGGACATCACTGTAAGGAAATCCTCAGTGTAGAGTCCTAGGCTCAAACATCTTCAGCTACTTCATCAATGACTTCCCTCAATCATAAGGTCAGAAGTGAGGATGTTCACTGATCACAATGTTCAGCACCATTCGCGACTCCTCAGATAATGAAGCGACCCGTGTCCATATGCAGCAAGACCTGGCTTGGGCTTGGGCTGAAAAGTGGCAAATTACATTCGCGCCACACAAGTGCCAGGCAATGATCATCTCCAACAAGAGAGAATCCAACCATCTCCCCTTGATGTTCAACGGTATTACCATCACGGAATCCCCCACTAACATCCTGGGGGTTACCATTGACCAGCAACTAAACTGAGCCAGCCACATAAATGCTGCGGCTACAAGAGCAGGTCAGGGCCCCAACCATGCATTTAATATTTGTCTTTCTCCCGTCAGGCTTTCAGGAGCATATATTTTCCCTTCCCTCCAATAACAAGTGAAGGAACATTGTGTATCCCTATATCTTAAATTACAAGCTTTTGTAACTTTGTCTTCATATGCCACAGATTTATAAATATCAGGGCTGCTTTTGAGTGGTCAGCTTTTTTGGGGCACTATCAGCTTTTTTTTAAGCTGTTTATCAGCTTTTCCTGGGTTGGCATGTATGGAGAAACTAATGCAGCTTTCAGGAGATTGAATGCATTGGATGGAGTACTCAATGGCACACACTATACACATGGTCTATGGAAGGAGCAGACTTCAGGGACCAAATAGTCTTCCTCATTCCATATTTTTATTTTGCTTTTAACATAGCAGTAAAATAAAAAGCAGATTTTCTCCAAATCTATGAAAAGTACAAAAAGTTTTAAGTAACATATTGAAGTAGCTTTCAGTTAAACAGACTAGAATTTCATTTATCGGCAGGCGGCACAGGTTAGCACCGCAGCCTCACAGCTCCCGGGTTCAATTCTGGGTACTGCCTGTGTGGAGTTTGCAAGTTCTCCCTGTATCTGCGTGGGTTTCCTCTGGGTGCTCCGGTTTCCTCCCACATGCCAAAAGACTTGCAGGTTGGTAGGTAAATTGGACATTATAAATTGCCCCTAGTATAGGTAGGTGGTAGGGAAATATAGGGACAGGTGGGGATGTGGTAGGAATATGGGATTAGTGTAGGATTAGTATAAAATGGGTGGTTGATGGTCGGCACAGACTTGGTGGGCCGAAGGGCCTGTTTCAGTGCTATATCTCTAAATAAAATAAAATAAATACCTGTAAGTATAAGGGCCTTTTTCTTCAAGAAAAGGTTTTCCTCCATTTAGCACTTCATCAGGGTTTGTGACATTGAAGAAGTAAAACTGCATGTAAATTGGTGGAGGAGGATTTTTCCAAGTCTCATAGGCAGTCGTACCATTCCTCAGTTGTACTTCCTGCAAAAAGATACAAGCAAGTGACAGGATAGCAACATGGATGGGGAAAATCTGTAAAATAGGAGTCATTATTTCTATATTCTATTGTTAAAGCAACAAGGAATAGATTAAATGCACAATCCAATAGGAACACGAATATGAAGTGTCAGCTTTAGACAATCCTGATTAGCATGACATTCTTTTAAGTGAAAGAAATATGAACTTCTATGTTCAATTTCCTACAGTGAAATCCCGATTTGGCAAGTACTGTTGTGAAATGAAAGTAACCGACAAACGGAGGAAATGTACCCACCAGTGGGAGAAGCATGTGGAAACAAAGCAATCCCGGTCAAACTTGCAACTGTCTCGCAGTTGCTCAAGTACTGGAAAGGCTTAGATTGGGGAGGGTGGGTGGTGGCAGAAAGGGAAGAATTTAAGCAACTGTAATGAATACATTATGTTAAAATGATTTATAAAATCAGATACAGACAGTGAATAATTAAATTACAAGAACAGAAAGCCACATTTTCAAATCTTTCTTGCATTGAGTTAGCCAACATTAGCCAGGGTAACCTCAATGCTTCTGAGCAAGGGTTGAACTGAATTGACTGAAGTCCATGTGATATTAAGAAAAGGCTCAATGCATGGACACAGCAAAGGTTGTTGATCCTGGCTGTAGTGCTTAAGGCTTGCATATTAGACCTAACTGCCTCCCAGTCAAGTTGTTCCAATTCAAGCATGACCATTATCTCTATCCGAAAATATGACAAATTGCCCAGGTAAGTCTCTATAAGAAAAAGGATAAATGTCATCCAGCCGCTTACCACTCTTTCAGCATCCCAATAATCAGCAAAGTTATGAAAGAAAAATAAAATGTCAAGCAACATCTGTTCAAAGTTTAGTTTGGATTCTGATCGAAGCATTTGGCTCCACACCTTAAACTGGCCCTTGGAGAACCATGCACCTAAGAGCTGAATGAATGCCAGAGTGGTGATGCAAGTCTAACATCTCTCAATATCAAGGCAATGGTTGACAAGAGCGCAGCATCATGGAGTTCTAGCACAACTGAGGTCACGGGGAAAAACCCTCCAGCAGTTGGAGTCATAGCCCATATGCAAGAAGGTGCTTGTCAGAGGCCAGCTGTCACAGATCCAGGAGACATTACTATAGGAGTTTATCACGAAAACACCTTCTGCCCATTGATAATAAGATGCTTCATCAACCACCTTTCCTGCAGCATAAAGGTCAGGAGTAGGGCTATTGATTGACAATTCCTGTATTCAGTTCCACAATTCCTTTGATAATGAAGCAGCCAATGCTAGCCTGCAGTAGGTCATAGACAATATCCACATTCAGTCTGACAAGTGATAGGCAATGACCATCTGCAATAAGAGAGAAGGCCAAACATTTCCCCTTGACTTTCAATGACCCCATCATTGAATTCACCACAATCAACATCTTGGAGGTCACCATTGACCTTAAATGGAATGGCCATATCAACAATATAACTGCAAGAACAGGGCAGGGGGTGAATATGCTGTATCATGACTCTACTTCTCTCTCCTTCTGCACTCACCAAGGCCCCCAGCCCAACACAGCAGCATGACTCATTGCATCAACCTCCCCACCCCCACCACTCAATTATCTACACGGCTCAGTCAGGAGCATGATGAAATACTCAATACTTCCCCAAATGGATGCAGGCACAAGACTCAAGATCAACAAAAACCAGGACAAAATAAAGCATGATCAGCACCCTACCACTGGATTCAATACCCATCTCTCAAACCAGGAATGTACAGTGGCTGCAGTATGTACCAGTACTAGTAACCCAGAGACCCAGGGTATTGCTCTGAGGACATGGGTTCAAATCCCACCACAACAGAAGGTGGAATTTGAATTCAATTAATAAATCTGGAATTAAAAGCTAGTCTAATGACGGCCATGAAACCATTGTCGATTGTTGTAAAAACCCATCTAGTTCACTAATGTCCTAAAGAGAAGGAAATCTGCTGTCCTTACCTGGTCTGGCCTACATGTGGCTCCAGACGCACAGCAATGTGGTTGACTCTTACATGCGCTCTGAAATGGCCGAGCAAGCCACTCAGTTGTATCTAACCGCTACGAAGTCAATAAAAAAGAATGAAACCGGACAGACCACCTGGCATCAACCTAGGCACTGGAAACGACAACGGTAAACCCAGCCCTGTGGACCCTGCAAAGTCCTCCTTACTAACATCTGGGGGCTTGTGCCAAAGTTTTATTTATTTAGAGATACAGCACTGAAACAGGCCCTTCAGCCCACCGAGTCGGTGCCGACCAACAACCACCCATTTATACTAACCGTGCAGTAATCCCATATTCCCGACCACCTACCTACACTAGGGGCAATTTACAATGGCCAATTTACCTATCAACCCGCAAGTCTTTGGCTGTGGGAGGAAACCGGAGCGCCCGGCGAAAACCCACGCGGTCACAGGGAGAACTTGCAAACTCCGCACAGGCAGTACCCAGAATTGAACCCGGGTCCCTGGAGCTGTGAGGCTGCAGTGCTAACCACTGCACCGCCCCCAAGTTGGAATAGCTGTCCCACAGACTATTCAAGCAACAGCCTGATATAGTCATACTCACGGAATCATACCAGACAGACAATGTCCCAGACACTGCCATCACCATCTCTGGGTATGTCCTGTCCCACCGGCAGGACAGACCCAGCAGAGGTGGCAGCACAGTGGTATACAGTCAGGAGGGAGTTGCCATGGGAGTCCTCAACATTGACTCTGGTCAGCAATGCAAAACTGAAGTCTCATGGCATCAGGTCAAACACGGGCAAGGAAACCTCCTGCTGATTACCGCCCTCCCTCAGCTGATGAGTCAGTACACCTCCATGTTGACCACCACTTGGAGGAAGCACTGAGGGTGGTAAGGGTGCAGAATGTACTCTAGGTAGGGGACTTCAATGTCCATTACCAACAGTGGCTCGGTAGCACCACTACTGACTGAGCTGGCCAAGTCCTAAAGGACATAGCTGCTAGACTGGGTATGCGGCAGGTGGTGAGGGAACCAACAAGAGGGAAAAACATACCTGCTCATCCTCACCAATCTGCCTGGCACAGATGCATCTGTCCATAACAGTATTGGCTGGAGTCACCACTGCACAGTCCTTGTGGAGACCAAGTCCCACCTTCACATTGAGGATACCCTCCATCATGTTGTGTGGCACTAACACAGTGCTTAATGGGATAGATTTCGAACAGATCTAGCAATGCAAAACTAGATATCCATGAGGCGCTGTGGACCATCAGCAGCAGCAGAATTGTACTCAACCACAATCTGGAACCTCATGGCCCGGCATATTCCCGACTCTACCATTACCATCAAGCCAGGAGAACAACCCTGGTTCAATGAAGAGTGCAGGAGGGCATGCCAGGAGCAGCAGCAGGCATACCTCAAAATAAGGTGTCAACCTGGTGAAGCTACAACACAGGACTACTTGCGTGCCAAACCGCGTAAACAGCATGCGATAGACAGAGCTAAGTGATCCCATAACCAATGGATCAGATCTAAGCTCTGCAGTCCTGCCACATCCAGTCGTGAACGGTGCTGGACAATTAAACAACTAATTGGAGGAGGTGGCCCCACAAATATTCCCATCCAAGTTCCCCTCCAAGTCACACACCATCCTGACTTGGAACTATATTGCCATTCCTTCACAGTCACTGGGTCAAAATCCTGGAACTCCTTTCCTAACAGCACTGTGGGTGTACCTAACTCACATGGACTGCAGTGGTTCAAGGCAGCAGCTCACCACCACCTTCTCAAGGGCAATTAGCGATGGGCAATAAATGCTGACCTAGCCAGCGATACCCACATCCCATGAATGAATAAAAAAAGATTTCCAGGAAGCACTGCAGCAACTCATGAAGCTTCGACAACACCACCCAACTGTGTGAATTCGACCACAGAGAAGGACGAGAACAGCAATATCAGAAGAATACCTCTGAAGTTGCTTTCCAAGTCATACACCATCCTGGCATGGACATTCATCCTCATTGGTGCTGGGTCAAAATCCTGAAATGCCTGACCAAATTAATACTACTGTAGGAGCACCGTAGGCATGAAGACTACAGCAGTTCAAGGTGGCCAAACACCACATTCGGGGCAGCTAGGGAAGGACGATAAATGTAGTCTGGCCAGCACTGCTTAAATTCTGTTAAAACATTTTTTTTTTAAGTTTCTACTGGTTCTGGAAATCTGATATTTCACTCAAGAGACCATCTTCAGGAGAGATCAGATAACAAGTCCCAGCAAGTTATTTGACGCAAAGAACACCACAACCAATCCCGAAAAAAATATTTTACATCTACAAAACAAGACAAATCCTAGCTAGTTTTTCCATCCCAAAACTGGGGGCATTGAGGACAAGTGTACTGTCCTAGCCAGCAGGTTAGTTTTAAGCAGTTTGAACCTGGAATAAGAGTTTATTTTGTTTTTTTCTTGATTTTTCCACAAAGAACAGTACAGCACAGGAACAGGCCATTCGGCCCTCCAAGCCTGCACCGATCTTGATGCCTGCCTAAACTAAAACCTTCTGCACTTCCGGGGACCATATCCCTCTATTCCCATCCTATTCATGTTAATGAACAGATGATAAAATATTTTTACTTTAAACATTTGTGGCTACTTACCAAGGAGTATGGAGTCAAAGAATCATTTATGGCACAGGAGGACGACATTTGGCCCATCAAGTCCATACCGGCTCTCCACAGAGCTATGCAAACGTACAATCATCTTTCCTCCCACAGCTCCCCTTTCCCAGGTTAGCATCAATAAGATTCCATCTTTGTTTATTTTTTATTCTATCAAATTCTTGGTCTATTTGCTTTGACTTTCAAAATTCAGAATTATGTCTTCCTGCCCATGGGAAAGTGTCTGGCTTCTGCTTGTTGGTGTACCTCTCTCTCTCCTTCCTGCATCTAGATTGATTCTTTCACAGCACCTCTTATTTACACACCAAAACAATGGGTTTTATGCCAAGTACAAAGCTCCATTGCCTCCATCAGTACTGAAGCTTTAAGCGCAAAGGAAAGAGATCAGTTTCATCCAGAACAAGATGGAAATAAATAAATAGTCATTTCGTAGTATAGAACCTGAGTATTGCTGAAAATAGAGACATGTTGTTGAAGCTTTTTGTCTTTCACTCATCAGGACAATCCACAAGAATAATCAATGCAAGGGAAAACAACTACTTATACTGCACGTAAAGAGAATGCTGATTGGTTGGCAAGTGAATAGGTAGAGGCATTACCATGGAGAATGTACCAGCTTATGGTGACTGACAGTTAACTGCCAGGCTTTGTTTGAAATTTATAACAGTCAGCTTGACACTGATTGGTCAAGGCATTGCCCTGGGGAATGAACCAGCAAATGGCTTTCAATTATTTTGTTCAGCTGAAACAGGCGCAATGTTTGCACATATGTCTGCAAAGAACAGGGCCCTGTGTATTAATATATGTAGCTTCCAGTACACGCAAATGCGCCACACTGCGAGCCCTACTGACAAGCTTAAATTGGTTGTCAGCATAATTCTTAGCACACTGTGGATTATTGAGCAAATGTTGTCCAATTATGGAATCACATCTAATATTGGACACTGTGATTTGAGTTTTGCAAGTACGGGCTGGTTGGGTACAGCCCATGCCTTGCCCGTTGTGAACAGCGAAAGGGTCACTTTGTTTGATAGAGGTGTGCAAAGGAAACCCGACCCAAGTCCAAATGCCGGACCCGGAAGCCCGATCCGACACAAACCCGACACATGCTGTCAGATCCCGTCGGGTAGCAGGCCTTTACCCATGTACTGATGTAAAGGCCTGCCACCCGACCCGACGGGTCCCGACATGTGCCCGGTTCAGGTCGGGTGGGGTTGGACTTCCGGGTCCGGAATTCGGGCTCGCGTTAGGTTTCCTTTGCACACCCCTACTGTTTGCTACGATCCGCCAGTCTTCGGGACGTACGGCCTATGTACCTAGCATCACACTAGCACTGAAATTCACATATCACATTATTCATTTGTGTGATAGGCAGAAAGTATTTTTGGCTTGACGGCAGCATCCTGTTAGTGGCGAACACCACACATGTTGCAACTGCACAGTAGCAGCATGAAACAGCTAGCTTTAACTGTTGCTCAAATGTTTGGGATACATTACCCTTCCAGGGTAATTTGAGGTAGACTGGGCACTTTTCAGGGCCAAGGAAGATTGACTTAGGCCTATTCTTATGTTTGCACGAAATACAGCAAGTATTGGTGGCCCTTTGCTGGTTTCTAAAACACTCCCAATCCTCAGACTTGCTACTATTTTTTGCAACATTGTAAGCCTTTTCTTTTAGTCTAATACTCTCTAAGTTCCTGAGTGAGCCACGGATGGGTCTTTCTTGATGAGTTTTTGTTTTTGAACTGAATGTACTTTTGTTGAACCCTTTGAATTGTTTCTTTAAATGTTTCCCACTGTTCACTTACCACCATACCTTGCACTCAATTAACCTTAGCCAGTTCTCCCTTCATACCTTTGTAATTGGCTTTGTTTAAGTTTAAGACTCTTGTTTGTGATTGAAATGTGCCACTTTCAAACGCAACATGAAATTCAATGGTATTATGATCACTATTTCCCAGTGGATCTTTTACTATGGCATTGCTTATTAACCCTGCTTCATTACACAATACGAGATCTAAGATAGTTATATCCCTAGTCAGTTCTACAATGTATTGCTCCAAGAAACCGTCACAAAAGCATTCTACAAGTTCATCTTCTACACCACTGTTGCCAATTTGATTGTCCCAGTCTATATGCAGATTAAACTCCCCCACAATTAATACATTACCTTTTTACATGCTCCAATAATTTCCCATTTAATACTCTGTACAATAATATAACTACTTGTTAGGGGGCCTGTAAACTACTTCCACCAGTGTTTTCTGACTCCTGCTATTCCTAATTTCCACCCAAACCGATCCTACTTCACGATCTTCTGAGGCCAGATCCCTTCTTATTAATGTCCATATGTCATCCTTTATGATCAGGGCTACCCCTCCTCCTTTGCCATTCTGTCTTGCTCTCCAAAATATTGTGAACCCTGTAATATTCATTTCCCAACCTTGAGCTCCTTTTAACCATGTCTCGGTAATGGCAATTACATCCAGGTCATTTACCTCTATTTGTGCCACCAGTTCATCTATTTCATTACAGATGCTTCGTGTTTTCCAATAAAGGAACTTTAATTTCATTTTTTTAACCTCTATTCCCCGTAATAACCTTATTTGCCAATGTACAATTTTTGTTAAACTCCCTGTCGCTTCCTATTGGGAGTTACCCAAATCACAATCCTGCTCCAATGCCCTGACCTCTCTCTTTGGATTTCTAGATTTCCCTTTACCCAACCCCCCCCCCCCCCCGTTAGTTTAAAGCCCTTTCCACAGCACTCATTCTGCAATTGGCCTGGAATCTGGTTCCAGCCCGGTTCAAGTGAAGCCCATCTCAACGGAATAGCTCCCTCTTCCCTGAGAACTGATGCCAGTGCCCCAAGAATAGAAATCCTTTCTTCCCACACCGTTCTTTGAGCCACACATTTAGTTCTCTAATCTACTTGACCCTGTGCCAATTTGCACGTGGCTCAGGTAACAATCCAGAGATCATTACCTTTGATGTTCTGCATTTTAGTTTGGACCCTAACTCCTCAAATTCTCTAAGCAGAACATTATTTCTGGTTCTACCTATGTCATTGGTTCCCATATGGACCACGACAACTGAATCCTCCCCTCCCACCCCCCTCCCCCCACTCCAGGTTCCTCTCCAGCTGCGAGATGTCGTCCATAACCCTGGCACTGGGCAGGCAACATAGCCGTCAGAGTTCCCGGTCGCGGCTACTGAGAACAGTATCTCTCCCCCTGACTATACTGTCTCCTATCACTACCATTGACATGGTGCCAATGGTCAGTCTGCTCATCCACCTTGCAGTCCTTCTCTTCATCCACACAGGTAGCAAGGAATTCGTACCTTTTGGACAAGGTCAGAGGCTGAGGCTCGTCCATCACTACCTGCTTATTTCCCCTACCTGCTTCACTCGCAGTCACACCCTCCTATCCCTGACCATTGGCCATCTCTAATCACCTCCCTGCACTAAGGGGTGTGACTGCCTCCTGGAACAAAGTGTCCAGGTAACTCCCCCCCCCCTCCCTGATGCTCCGCAATGTCTGCAACTCAGTCTCCAACTCAACAATTCTGAGCTGAAGTCGTGCAAGCTGCAGACACTTACTGCAGACATGGTTGTCTGGGACTGCAGTGCATTCCACAGATTACCACATGCTGCAGTTGCAACACACCGCTGGCCCTGCCATCTCTGTGCACCCTTTTATTTAATTAGTCAATTAGTTAATCATTCAAGTTGACATAATGAAAAGTTGCACTCACCTACCTTGGAGTCAAAGGAAGAAAGTGTTCAAATGTATTTGATCACTAGGATGAGAATCCCAATTTAAAAGACACACAGCGAGTGGACCAAAAATAATCCAATTTTCCCTGGCCTTCACATCTCCAGAGATATATACACATGGTGTTAGTGACAACACACACATTATGTGATGAAGGATCACTTCATGTACACGGTACAACATTTGTTATGGCATTATGAATGTAATGTGCGAGACTTGAGAGAGAAAGACTGGGGAGAATGTTATTGTTCAGATTAGAATCAGGAGGACAAAAAAAGTCTTATTAATCGAGATTCTTCTTTTAAAAAGTGTAAAGCGGTTTTAATGACCACTTTAAAAAAGTACTGGCCAGTGGCTAACATGTAAATTTGATTGAAGAATTATATTACTCATTCTACTTTACTAAAATCAACTGCATGGTCTTCTTACAACTGCTCTTGATTAAGATTTATATTCTCACATATTTGTGCTAGGACGATACAATGCAGCTTGTGGAGAGGACATGTAATGGTGGTGAGTTTCTGAGTATCTATCCAGCTAGCAGCATTTCTACAGTCAGTTGAACTATGTGAACACAACCACAGCATTTGCTTGAGAGATCTGGTTACTTGACTCATTATGTCATGCTTCATTTTAAGATGAGGAACATTACACTGGTGTGTCCTTCACAGTATAGTTCCATATGAATAAACATTTTCCTGTTAATTTTTTTTCCTAAATCACAAGGATGCTTTTTACAGCTCAAATTTGTGAAACTTCCTATTCCCCATCCGAGTTTCTCCCCCTTCTGACGACATTTAATTCTTGCAGCGTATGTAGTACTCTATAACATCTCACCCAAATAAGACACGATTCACATCTGAGCTTTGATGAGTGTTAGCAGGCCAGTCAATCATGGGGGGCACGACTATTGAGCCCAATTCTTTTCTTAAGACAGCTACACAAACACTTCTGTCAATGGTTAAAAACAATAACCTATCCTAATGCACCACTTCAAGGAAAACTGTAGTGACACTACAAACTCACAATTGAAGCTAGGGACTTCATGACCTCTACAGCTCTGCTACTCCTTGGATGAAACTGGCTAAGCTATTGGGAAAAGCCCAGTTTAGTTTACTTCGACAATATAAAAATAAACAAGGTCCTTATTTCCACCACCCCCACCCCAATCAACTGGAGCAGTTATTAAACTTTTCCACACTACTTATTGTACTTGCCGAAATAGTTAATCATTTATTACAGAAATAATGAGCCTAACAAAAATCTAAAAGTAAAACAGCTTAGCCATGAAGACGGAACAAAAACCACAATGCAACTTTAAAGTGGGCACCATTTTAATTACTTTCTGTTTGAGAAGCAAGCACAACAATGAGTTCTTTTTGCCAACAAGATTGGCTTCAGTGAGATTCAGTGAGTGTGATGTGTTATTACTTACAGGATATCAATTTTGGCTTTGTAAGCATTCTTCCCCTAAAACATGTCCCTTTACCAGTGCTTCAGCACAAACGTGGACCTGTTTCAGGGGGGTAGGTAGCACCTACAACATTTTAAATTGTTTTTTCACTCATCTAAGTGACACCAGTCACATGATCGCACAAATGAAACTAATGACAATATGATTCGGATGAATTCTGCAATTTATAATTTTGTTTAATAAGGTAACTAACATTAGAATAAAAATCATTGTCATTTACACAGAATTTACAACACAGAAACAGACCACTCGGCCCAAATGTTTTTGCTCCACACAAGCCTCCTTCCAACTCTACTTTATCTAATCCCATCAACACATCCTTCTATTCCTTTCTCCCTCAACTACTTACGCAGCTTACTCTTAAATGCATCTTTGCTATTTATCTTAACCACTATACGTGGAAGCAAGTTCCACATTCCAAGCACTCTGGATAAGGAAGCTTCTGCTGAATTCCTTATTGGATTTGTTAGTGACTATCTTATATTTATGACCTCAAGTGTTTGAATTTACTATTCTGTTTGCTCAATACAATCAAGCTGCATCCTTCCAATTGTAAAGAACACTATGTTTAGTGATCGAATGGGGTTCCTCACTGGCTATTATTTACATATCCATGCGCCACTAAGACTGCCTACTTCTACCTCCGTAACATCACACAACTCCACCCCTGCCTCAGTGCATCTACTGCTGAAACCCTCATTCATGCTTTTGTTAGCTCTAGACTTGACTATTTCAATGCACTCCTGACTGGTCTCCCACAATCTACCCTTCATAAACTTGATGTCATTAAAAGTTTGCTGTCCATGTCCTAACTCGCACAAAGTCCCATCCATTCATCACTGACCAAATATGGCTCCTGGTTAAACAACACTTCAGTTTTTAAATTCTCACATCCCTCTATGGCCTCGCTTCTCCCTATCTCTACAATTTCCTCCAACCCTCCGAGGTATCTGCTCTCTAATTCTGATCTCAAGCATGCTCGATTTTCATCACTCCACCATTGGTGGCCATGCCTTCAGGTGCCTAGTCCCTAAGCTCTGGAATTCCCTCTTTAAACCCCTCTGCCTCTCTAATTCTCTTTCCTCCTTTAAGACACTCCATAAAACCTCTCTTTTTGATTAAGCTTTTGGTCACATGCCCGAATATCTCTGTGGGCCTGTAAATCTGAGTTCTTTTTGCATTCAGTCTGGTTCAGTAAATATACCGAGTCAGATGTGTAGGTAAAATCAATTACTTTATTTGCGCATTTAGCCGGCTGACTTACTCTGACACGGCGGCACTGACTCCAACAGAGTCTGTCGGGTCCACCAGAGTAAGTGACCGTTTGTGATACAGATACTACTGTTTATACATTAAGATTCATGCTACACCTCCTTGTTTAACCAATCAGTGCGGTACAAGGCATGGAATGCCTTGCCCGGGGAAGTTGTTGAGTCAGAAACTTTAGGGACTTTCAAAAGGCTTTTGGATAGGTATATGGATAAAGGAGAATGATGGGGTATAGATTAAATTGTCCTTGACAGAGGACAAAGGATCGGCACAACATCGTGGGCCGAAGGGCCTGTTCTGTGCTGTATTTTTCTATGTTCTATGTTCTAATTCAACTTCACCCATGTGGTGACATGCAGTACATCTGTTACTTAGGTTAACAATACACTCTATTCTCAATACATACTTGTTACTAATAAAATATCGTTTTACACAAGCAAGATAAAAGGAATTAGACAAGCAAGATAATTAGCAAGAGCATAGGAATCATCAATAAACATTCTGGTCTCACTCCCTACATTGATCATGAGTTCTGTCTCTACCTTGTGACAATTAATTGCAGCGCATCCTGCTATCTCTATCAGGTTTGCATTCCTGAGTGCTTTGTGCAGTCTGCAACTACATCAAGCAGTGACAGTACACGAAGATAAGAGAGGCCCTTCATTCCTTATTATCACTCACACAGGGATGGACAGCATTTGTTTCACAGGAGTCCATTTGTTTCAAACCACAGGGAGTCACACAATCAGGCCATAAAAGAACAGATGTCCTTGCAATTACCAGTGTCGGCTAGTCTTTACAATCTCACACTCTCTGCCTTTACTTTTAACTATTTCATTGAGGTTTCTGCCACTTAAAATCATACTATCAAAGCTCAGCAAAGCTACTATTCCTAACTTGGTTATATTTCCCATTACGCATAGGGCCATGCCGTTCTGCTCAATTCTACAGCCCATTGTCAAATCCTGTTTGATAACATTCCTGTGAAATGCCTTCAGACATTTTCTTACATTAAAGGTACTACATAAATACAAGTGTTGCTGCTTAGTTTCAGACTCCACTTTTGACCATAAAGCATGCAGCAATATTTGTTTATAATGGTATGAAATATTACAATAACTAGCAGACACCACACACACCACACACCCGATCAACATGGGGCCAAGGCGACCTCTCCAAATTCTTTAGCTGCATCCCTTTTTAAAAAAAAACACAAAATAATAGATTACTAAATATGCAGGATTGTGAACTCAAAGCTGCTTATAATCATGGTTTTTATTTACCATGAAGAATTCCGGTCTATAGTGGAAAGTATGACATGCTTGAGCCAGAATTTTGAATTCAATGGATCTCACTGTAGGAGGTAATGGGATGGTCGCTTTGAATTCACAGCCATTCGCAAGTTTCCTTTTATTCTTTTTTATTGTTTTTCAACAAATCTTATGTAAAACCCAACTATTCTCTCAGAAAATATATACTATATTGCACTGGAAGAGGCTAATAAACCTGTTATTCCCCAGTGAAACATTAGAAGTTTCCTCTGCCAATGCTTTTTCAGTTAGTTGTTAGAAACACATGGGCACGAGGCAGCCATTCGGCCCCTCAATCCTATCTCACCATTCAATTAGATGATCTGTATCTTAACTGCGTTGGTTCTGTCACCTTTAATACCCTTGCCTAACAAAAATCCATCAATCTCATTTCTCAAATTTAATTGACCACCCACAACAGCTTTTTGGAAAGAGTTTCACATTTCCACTAGTCCTTGTGTGAAAAGGTGATTCCTGACATCGCCCCTGAATGGCCTAGCTCTAATTTTAAGGTTTGGCAGCGTTAATAAAAATATACAGGCTTTAAGTAACTGGTATCCATTTATCATCTGTTATAGACTCAGCTGGATGCTCAGCACAGCACAATATCAAATATTTTTTTTTATTCGTTCATGGAATGTGGGCGTCGCTGGCTAAGCCAACATTTATTGCCCATCCCTAATTGCCCTCGAGAAGGTGGTGGTGAGCCATCTTCTTGAACCACTGCAGTCCATGTGGGGTAGGTATACCCACAGTGCTGTTATGAAGGGAGTTCCAGGATTGTGACCCAGCGACAGTGAAGGAACGGCGATATAGTTCCAGTTCAGGATGGTGTGTGGCTTGGAGGGGAATTTGCAGGTAGTGGGTGTTCCCATGCAATTGCTGCCCTTGGCCTTATAGGTAGTAGAGGTCAGGATTTGGAAGGTGCTGTCTAAGGAGCCTTGGTGCGTTGCTGCAGTGCATCTTGTAGATGGTACACACTGCTGCCACTGTGCGTCGGTGCTGGAGGGAATGAATGTTTGTCAATGAGGTGCCAATCAAGCAGGCTGCTTTGTCCTGGATGGTGTCAAGCTTCGAGTGTTGTTGGAGCTGCACCCATCCAGGCAAGTGGAGAGTATCCCTTTACACTCCTGACTTGTGCCTTGTAGATGGTGGACAGGCTTTGAGGAGTCAGGAGGTGAGTTACTCGCCGCAGGATTCCCAGCCTCTGACCTGCACTTGTAGCCACGGTATTTATGTGGCTATTGCAGTTGAGTTTCTGGTCAATGGTAACCTCCAGGATGTGGATAGTGGGGGATTCAGCGATCGTAATGTCATTGAATGTCAAGGGGAGATGGTTAGATCCTCTCTTGTTTGAGATAGTCATTGCCTGGCATTTGTGTGGCACGAATGTTACTTGCCACGTATCAGCCCAAGCCTGGATATTGTCCAGGTCTTGCTGCATTTCTACACAGACTGCTTCAGTATCTGAGGAGTCGCAAATGGTGCTGAACATTGTGCAATCATCAGCAAACATATCCATCTCTGACCTTATGATTGAAGGAAGGTCATTGATGAAGCAGTTGAAGATGGTTGGGCCTAGGACACTACACTGAGGAACTCCTACAGTGCTGTCCTGGAGCTGAGACGATTGACCTCCAAGAACCATCTTCCTTTGTGCTAGGTACAACTCCATCAGCAGAGAGTTTCACCCCCCCACCCCTCCGATTCCCATTGACCTCAGTTTTGCTCGGGCTCCTTGATGCTATACTTGGTCAAATGCTGCCTTGATGTCAAGGGCAGTCACTCTCACCTCACCTCACCTCTGAGTTCAGGTCTTTTGTCCATGTTTCGACCAAGGCTGTAATGAGGTCAGGAGCTGAGTGGCCCTGGCAGAACCCAAACTGAGCAACTGAGCAGGTTATTGCTAAGCAAGTGCCGTTTGATAGCACTGCCGACAACACCTTCCATCACTTTATTGATGATCAAGAGTCGACTGATGGGGTGGTAATTGGCCGGGTTGGACATGTCCTGCTTTTTGTGCACAGGACATCCAGGGCAATTTTCCACATTGCTGGGTAAGTGCCAGTGTTGTAGCTGTACTGGAGCAGCTGGGCTAGGGACACAGCAAGTTTTGCAGCACAGGTCTTCTGTTGCCGGAATATTGTCAGTGCCCATAGCCTTTGCAGTCTCCAGTGCCTTCAGTCATTTCTTGATATCACATAGAGCAAATTGAATTGGCTGAATACAGGCATCTGTGATGCTGGGGACTTCAAGCGGAGGCCGAGATAGATCATCCACTCAGTGCTCCTGGCTGCAGATGGTTGCAAATGCTTGCAAATGCTACAGCCTTATCTTTCGGACTGATGTGCTGGGCTCGCCCATCACTGATAATGGGGATATTTGTGGAGCCTCCTCCTCCAGTTAGTTGTTTAATTGTCCACCACCATTTACGACTGGATGTGGCAGGACTTGTGGTTGAGTACAATTCTGCTGCTGCTGATGGCCCACAGCGCCTCATGAATGCCCAGTTTTGTGTTGCTAGATCTGTCCGAAATCTATCCCATTTAGCCCAGTGGTAGTGCCACACAATACGATGACACAAGACAAGACTTTGTCTCCACAACGACTGTGCGGTGGTCACTCCTACCAATACTGTCATGGACAGATGCATCTGTGGCAGGCAGATTGGTGATGATGAGGTCAAGTATGTTTTTCCCTCACCACCTGCCGCAGACCCAGTCTAGCAGCGATGTCCTTTCGGATTCAGCCAGTTTGGTCAGTAATGGTGCTACTGAGTCACTCTTGGTGATGGACTTTGAAGTCCCTCACCCAGAGAACATTTTGTGCCCTTTCCACCTTTAGTGCTTCTTCCAACTGGTGTTCAACATGGAGAAGCACTGTTTCATCAGCCAACGGCAGGGGGGGGGGGGGGGGGGGTGGGAAACAGGGGTAGTAGGTGGTAATCAGCAGGAGGTTTCCTTGCCCATGTTTGACCTGATGCCATGAGACTTCATGGGGTCCAGAGTCGCTACTGAGGACTCCCAGGGCAACTACCACTGTGCCACCACTTCTGCTGGGTCTGTCCTGCCAGTGGAACAGAACATACCTGGAATGTTGCTGGAGGTGTCTGGGACACTGTCTGTAAGGTATGATTCCGGGAGTATGACTATGTCTGCTGCTTGACTAGTCTGTGGGACAGCTCTCCCAACTTTGGTACAGCCCCCGATGTTAGTAAGGAGAACATTCCAGGGTCAAAAGGGCTGGGTTTGCCATTGTCATTTCTGGTGCCCAGGTCGATGCCAGGTGGTCCATCCAGTTTCATTCCTTATTGACTTTGTAGTGGTTTGATACAACTGAGTGGCTTGCTAGGCCATTTCAGGCGTATTTAAGTGTCAACCAGGCAAGGGCAGCAGATTTCCTTCCCTAAATGACATTTGTGAACCAGTTGGGTTTTTATGACAAACAACAATGGTTTCATGGGCATCATCAGACTAGCTTTTTTAAATTCCAGATTTATTAATTGAATTCAAATCCACCTTCTACCATGGTGGATTCAAACCCATGTCCCCAGAACAAGGGTTCCCCTTGTCCTCACTTTTCATCCCACCAGCCTCCATATCCAAAGGATCATCCTCCGCCATTTTCGCCACCTCCAGCGTGATGCCACTACCAGTCGCATCTTCCCCTCCCTTCCCCTGTCAGCATTCCGAAGGGATCGTTCCCTCCGCGACACCCTGGTCCACTCCTCCATTACCCCCACTACCTCGTCCCCGTCCCAGGGCACCTTCCCTTGCAATCGCAGGAGGTGTAATACCTGCCCATTTACCTCCTCTCTCCTCACTATCCCAGGCCCCAAACACTCCTTTCAGGTGAAGCAGCGATTTACTTGTATTTCTTTCAATGTAGTATACTGTATTCGCTGCTCACAGTGTGGTCTCCTCTACATTGGGGAGACCAAGCGCAGACTGGGTGACCGCTTTGCGGAACATCTCCGCTCAGTACGCAAGCAGGACCCTGAGCTTCCAGTTGCTTGCCATTTCAACACTCCCCCCTGCTCTCATGCTCACATCTCTGTCCTGGGATTGCTGCAGTGTTCCAGTGAACATCAACGCAAGCTCGAGGAACAGCATCTCATCTACCGATTAGGCACACTACAGCCTGCCGGACTGAACATTGAGTTCAATAATTTCAGAGCATGACAGCCCCCCATTTTACTTTCATTTTTAGTTATTTTTTCTTCCTTTTTTTTTTAACATTCCTTTTTACATTTTTTACAATCTTTTTTTGCATTTATTTCATTTCATCTTAGTTTGTTCAGTTTGCTTACCCACTGTTTTTTCAGGTTGTTTTTCTTCAGGTTTGCACTTGCTGCTGTTCAATATTCAGTATATTCACACCTAATCTGTACTAATGCTTTGTCTTTCAACACACCATTAACATATTGTTTGCCTTTGCTCCGTGACCTTTTGGTCAGCTATGTGGCCTGGTCCAATCTGCACCTTCTCCTTTGTTATCTCTTGCCCAACCCCCACCTCACTTGTTTATAATCTGTGACTTTTCTAATATTTGTCAGTTCCGAAGAAGGGTCACTGACCCGAAACGTTAACTCTGCTTCTCTTTCCACAGATGCTGCCAGACCTGCTGAGTGATTCCAGCATTTCTTGTTTTTGTTTCAGATTTCCAGCATCCGCAGTATTTTGCTTTTATCCCTAGAACAATACCCTGGGTCTCTGGTGCAGTGACATTAGCACTATGCCACCGCCTCCCCCAATTCATACAACAAAGACTTTTCTTAAAATGAAACAGAGTTATGGAACTCCAGCTTTTTGTATATCTTCCCCTTCACCCCACCATTCGCAGCTGACTCTCAGCTGCTCTAGCCTTGCCCTCTGAAACACCTTAGACCCCTGTACCCCTCCTTCAAGAAAACCATCTCACAACTAAATATTTTAAACCAAGCTTTCAGTTATCCCTCCTAATCCTTCCTTCCACAGGTCAGCACTCATTTCTTTACCTATTTTCATTAGTGAAGCACCTTGGGATTTTAAACATCAAAGGAACTTTATGAACATAAATTGTTGTACAGGAATCATGTGTCAGCCCAGCAGCATGACTCAACATTGCAGGTTGATAGGTAAATTGGCCATTATAAATTGCCCCTAGTATAGGTAGGTGGTAGGGGAATATAGGGACAGGTGGGGATGAGTAGGATTAGTATAAATGGGTGGTTGATGGTCGGCACAGACTCGGTGGGCCGAAGGGTCTGTTTCAGTGCTGTATCTCTTAAAAAAAAAAATTCCAAAATATTCCAACTGCCAAAACTCTGATAATTGCATTGTCCATCCCCAATTGTATAAACGACACAGCAGTAGAAAAACAGATGAAAGTAAAACTACATTAAGCCACCCAACTGAACTACACTTTTGCCTTTAGAAACAATAAACAACATTTTCTCCAGGTCTTAATCACCAATTCTGCACTGTATACTTTCCACTCCAGGCTTGTTGTGCAGCATACTTAATTGAGCAGAATATTCTTTTGTATTTAAGTGTCTGCTTGTGTCTAAGTCTGGGACAAAGCCCAATAAATAACAAAAGTATCCATTGTATACAAGGTATACATTGATGTAGCGGCCCCTATTGATAATTTCCTGGTGTCAGTATCAACCAAAAACAATCAATGTCACATCACCAGGAGCATGCAAAACAGGTGGAAATGAGAATTAGCAAAACGGAATGCAATCCTACGCGTGTTCCCTCCTCGATATGTAATACAAAAAATGTTCATAATCCCAGACCTTACCTTCTTAACGTAATTCTCGACGACATTAAGGAAGACGTTAGTGACGAGGAGAGCAATGCTCACTATTAATAAGATAATGCTAAGGATGCCAATCGTGTACGTGACTGCAGGCCGAATACCCATTGTAAAAATTGAAGGGGGCAATGTGGACACGTCAACTACCTGCAGCAACAATACTGCTGCCAGTGTCACTCTCCGGCAGCAGATTGATTGACAGGCGGCTCCGAGCCAATCGCAGCTCAGCTCACGCGCAGCCACTGCAATTCTGCCCGGGCACACAGACCCCGCCCTGCGGCTGCGCACTGACAAACAATCAACACGCACGCGCCGGAGCAAGTACTCAATGATACAGATTGGAACGTGGAATGATGCAGATGCACAGACAGGCAGCATCTGGAAAAGAAACAGATGTTGCTTAAAATTTCAAACGCGCCCTCTTGTTAGAAGTACGTTGACTGATCTGCTGTGCATTTGCAGCATTTTCTGTTTTTACTTCAGATCTCCAGCAATCCCACTTTTCTTATATAATAAAAGCAAAATACTGCATTTGCTGGAAATCTGAAATTAAAAACAAGAATGCTGGAAATTCTCAGCAGGTCCGGCAGCATCTGTGGAAAGAGAAGCAGAGTTAACGTTTCAGGTCAGTGACCCTTCATCAGAACACTTTTTCTTATCTCTGATTCACACATGCCAACCTTCAGCATTTCACACAGACTCAGCATTTATGGGAAAAAGTTAACAAAGAGCCCAGGGTTGCCAACTCAGGGTTGTTCTGGAGTCCCCAGGAATTAAAGGTTAATCTCCAGAACACTGCTGTGAGCAACCCAGAAAGAATTATAGGCATGTAAAATTACTTGTTTTCTTCATTTTCTCTCAATTTATTTAGTTGTTAGAAAAATTTGGGGGATTGGAAAAAAGGCTGTTGATGAGGTGGGAGATCATTGATGAAACCTGTAGGAATCTGTCTGACCAGAGTTGGCAACTCGAACTGGGCCCCTCCCTAATCCAGCTCTCGCCTGAGTCCAATAGCTAAAGTACAGAGGGCTGGAGCAAGACTTGGAGGAGAAGGAGCAACAGCAGCCTCAGCAACCACCACTAACACCGAGCAGTTGGGCATCTCAGAAGATAACAGGTAAGGGGGGGCTGCATGCTGGAGGACACATCCAGCACACAGTGTGTATAGATAGTCATCTTCTTGGAGCTTTTTGAGCAGTAAGACTGGAAGAGGTTGTCCTTCTTCAGGTGGGATGCCACAGACCTCTGCAACTTCCTGCAACAGGACTTGCTACCTGCTGGATTGGGTGGGTGTGGTCCTCAAAGTCAGTACAATGCTGAATTTTTACTCAACTGAATACTTTCAATTAGTTACAAGGGGCATTAACCACATCTGCCAGTCTGCAGTCCATAGCTGCATTAGGTAGGTGATCAGTGCCCTCTTTGCCAGGATTAAGCAGTACATCACCTTCTCCATTGATCTCAGCATTCAACAGAAAAAAGTTCATGGCTTTGGAGCAGTGGCTGGTTTCCCTTACATGCAGGGCATGATTGACTGTGATACACATATGGGGCTGAATTTTACCAGGTCTCCGATGTCAGGTCTCGTGGTGGGGGTGGGGGGGGCGGGGCCTGGAATATTCTAGCAGGAGAGGACTGCCATGACCCCCGATGCCGGGTATGTCCCACCCCATTTTAGCGGCAGCAGTAGGACCTCGGTGCAGACCCCGCTGCCTGGTGGCGGCATCCCAATTTAAATATGCTAAGTGCTACTTACCTTGCCTGATTATGCATCCCGCTGCTCGTCACTCCTCAGTTCCGTATTTTTCGCTGAACAGGCAGCTGTCACATGCCATCCCATTCACAAATGAGAGAAACTGGCAGGATAGCAGAAGAGGGAGCTATCGGAGACAGTGCAGGTAAGTCTCGGTAAACCGGGGTCTCAACTCTGCATACTGAAGGAAGGTAGGAGGGGGGATGTGATTACTGGGGGCACAGCTCTGCAGGCATGAAGGGAGGTACTGCGTGACCTCCCTCCGTAAAGGGAGGCCGCTCTGCTTTGTATGTTTGTGTGAGTGAGGGAGCAATGGCACTCCAGTCACACTGTGACCGGGGAGGGTGCCAGAAACGGTAGGTGTGTAAAGGTTACCTGGCTGGTGGGGCAATCAGTGCAGCTGGTAGAATCTTGATGTGCCACTCTTAGTGTGAGCTAAGATGAGCAATACCATGCCACGCCACATAGTTGATGCATGAAAGCACCTGATGTACCAGTCAACAACAATGCCTGCCCTGTTAGAAGCCTCTGAAGAAGTGAGGGATATGATTATATTTGTCATGTGGAGCTAGGTATGGTTCAACTTATATTGTCTGATCCATCTCTCGTGAGGATCCATATGCGGCACAGGCAAAACCAGCAGGCCAGTGCAGCCCACATAGAGGACCCCGGTTGTGAGCAACAGCAGCCCCCAAGGAGAGCTCACCACTACAGATCACTGCACATCTACAGGTCCCGCATGACATACCTGCAGATGTCTGAGTGCCAGTGTCAGAGGCGACTGCGGATGTCAAGAGAGGCGGTGCCACATCTCCGTGCCCTGCTCAAAGATAACCTGCAGCCGATAGGCTTCGGTCGACATTCTATACCTGTGGCCCTCATAGTGACAGTGGCTCCTAACTTTTATGCCTCTGCATCATTTTAGGGGCCCACCGGAGACCAGTCACTCAGTCAGCAGTGCACTGCTGCATCAGGGAGGTCACCACTGCCCTGTACCAGAGGGCTGGTGACCATGTCCGCTTCACGGCGGATCCCGGGAGCCAGGCCCAGAGGGCCGTCACTTTCAGATCCATTGCGGAATTCCTACAGATGCTAGGGGTCATAGACTGCACCCATGTGGCCATCAAGGCTCCCGCTGGGCGCCCAGCTGCATAAGTAAACCGTAAGGGCCTCCGCTCACTCAACGTACGGCTGGTATGTGATCACCATAACTGCTTCATGCAAATCTGTGCCCGCTTTCCAGGCAGCTGCCATGACGCCTTCATCCTGCGCCAGTCCCAGCTGGCACTGCTGGACATTTAACTGGCTCAGATGGAGGGGTGGCTTCTTGGATACAAGGGCTACCTCTTGCAGACATGGTTCCTGACACCAGTAAGACACCCCACCACTGTTGCAGAAAAGAGATACAACGCCAGCCACGGAGCTACAAGAGCCACCATTGAGCAGGTGATCTGCATGCTGAATATGCGCTTCTGCTGCCTTGATAGATCAGGTGGAGCCCTGCAGTACGAGTTGGAAAGGGAAGCTCGTATAGTTGCAGTATGCTGTGCTCTGCACAACTAAGCACTGTATATGGGGGAGGATTTGCAGGATGGGGAGAGATGTCAACAGGACTCCTCCTCGGATGCTGAGGACTTACAGCAGGAAAGGCGCACGCGAGGACAGAGAGCATCCAGGTGCCGCATGCAGGGCGAGCAGTGAGCAAGAGATGCGCGTCAATGCCTTCTTGGTGAAAGGTTCTTCACGCCATAGGAACCACCATGGGCGCTGCAAGCCACATAGCACCCTTGTTCACCTGTTGTGCAGTTGTCCGCATCTGCAACCTCTTTGTCTCCACCATTACTGGCAGCAGCAGACTGAGCCATTGTCCATGTTACTGCATCCGTGGAGACGCACATGAGCGATACTGGCATTGCAATGATGTTATTTCATACATTGGCAGTTCTGAAAGGCCATGATGTAATCGGAGGAGACACGATCGGCACCTGCTAGCACACTTCATTCACACAGTAAAAGCAACACACATGATAGTGAAGATTTAGAGATTGAACTTTTTACAGTGTTGCGTCACCCGTGCAGACCCATTTGTGTCACGGTGTTTTTTGGAAACGCTTGTGGATGCTCCTTCACAGTGCCACTTCTGCACTAGCAACCTGACTGGAGGAAGGACTTTGACGGTCGTTCTCTGTGCGCACAAGGCCTGGAGGGCCCAGCTGGCTGGGGGAATGATCGTTCATCCTCTTCTGGTATTGGACCTTTTGACGCCAGATGGCCCCACGGCTACTTACCTCCTCTGTCACCACCAGTCAGGCTGCCTTGGTCAGGTGGGAGGGCCTCTTCTTACCATTGCTGGGGAAAAGGACCCCCTGCATTGCCCGCACAGCCTGAAGGAGAGTGAGCAGGGAGCCATCGCTGAACCATGGGGCCACCCTAGAGCACCCCTCTGCCATCTTTGGTTGTTGTTCTGGTCCTTTAAATGCAAAGGTGATTCCACAGTGTAACTGCTCTAACTTCAGGCTGCAAGGTTTTTCTTGCACATGTTTGAAAACTAATGCAGGACTAGTGAGGAAATCTATGCTGCTGTCCTGGTTTTTCATCAATGGCAGATCGACACATGTTCACGTACATTTTGCTTCTGCAGCAGCTGATCATAGTTATTGATGTAATATTTCTGATTTGCAATGCAGCTGGAATATAAGCATATTTTCCTGGTTCTTTAAGAAGCATTTTTAATTCCAGTTCCATATCTTTTCACATAACAGTTAGCAGTGACTTGAATAAAGATTCCAAATGCATATTAGTCTGCGGCTTTTCACATTCAGGTAATTAAAAGCCCATAGCACGTAGATATTCTTAAATTATGCTGTTATTTCTGCTAGTGTATTTGCCTTTTATGATACAATTCAGTCTCATATTCTGGTATGTGCAAAATTAAGATTATTCACCCAGCTGCAGCAAGCCTACAAGAAGGAATGTTACACTTGAATGGAAGAAGAGGATCTCAACTGCACAGGATACTGGGACACAGCAGAGTAAGTATGTGGCAGCAAAGCAGAAAGTGCTGGGGAAACTCAGCAGGTCTGGCAGCTTCACAAACCTGAAAGTTAATTCTGCTTCTCTCTCCACAGATGCTGCCAGACCTGATGAGTTTCTCCTGCACTTTCTGCTTTGCTGCCAGATTGCCAGCATCCCTACTCTTCAGTAGTGAGGTAAGTATTTATTTGGCAACTGTCAGGAAGCAGGCACTGGGGCACTTTAAATAGGACCCCAGCACCTGCTACACAGCTGAGCCAACGTCCATCATGGTGCCAGATGTCCCGCCTCCCCCCACGTAATATTGGGGGGGGGGGGGTGGCATATTGCTGTGACAATAATGAGCCTCCACGCTTAATATAGAGGGGACTCAGCGACGGGCAATTTGCACGGGCGGACCGCCATCTTCAAAGCAGCAGTGTGCTCGTAAAATTCAGCCCATGGTCATCAGGGCACCAGAACACAAGCCTGCCACATTTGTAAAAACTCAATGTACAGCTAGTGCTGATCACAGAAACATCATGCAGGTTGTGCAGGCAGTGCTCAACGGTATCTATTTCAATGCAAGGAGTTTTCCAAATAAAGCAGATGAGCTGAGAGCACAGATAGACACATGGCAGTGTGATATCATAGCTATTACAGAAACATGGCTTAGGGAGGGACAGGAATGACAGCTCAATGTTCCTGATTACAGGGCTTTCAAGCGTAATAGGGAGGGGGATAAGAAAGGAAGGGGAGTGGCAATTTTGGTCAAGGAAACAATGACAGCTGTGAGGAGGGATGATATTTAGTTTTAGTTTAGAGATACAGCACTGAAACAGGCCCTTCAGCCCACCGAGTCTGTGCCGCCCATCAACCACCCATTTATACTAACCCTATACTAATTCCATATACCACATCCCCACTTGTCCCTATATTTCCCTACCACCTACCTATACTAGGGGCAATTTATAATGGCCAATTTACCTATCAACCTGCAAGTCTTTGGCACCCGGAGGAAACCCACGCAGACACAGGGAGAACTTGCAAACTCCACACAGGCAGTACCCAGAATTGAACCCGGGTTGCTGGAGCTGTGAGGCTGCGGTGCTAACCACTGCGCCACTGTGCCGCCCATTTATGTTGGAAGGTTTATCAAATGAGGCCATATGGATTGAGCTAAGGAACAAAAAAGTGGCAATCACGGACCTCCAACAGTCAGAGGGAGACAGAAAAGCAGATATACAGGCAAATCTCTGAGAAGTGCAAGAACAATAGGGTAGTAATGGTCGGGGATTTTAACTACCCCAATATTAACTGGGATAGTTTTAGTGTGAAAGGAATTGAGGGAACAGAATTCTTGAGGTGCATTCAGGAGAACTTTTTGCCCAGTATGTAGCAAGTGCATCAAGAGAAGGTGCAGTTTTAGACTTAGTGTTAGGAAAAGAAGATGGACAGGTGGAAGGGGTGGCAGTGGGAGAGCATTTTGGTGGTAGTGATCATAATTCAGTCAGTTTTAACATAATTATGAAAAATGACAGAGATAGAACAGGAGTTAGAGTTCTCAATTGGGGCAAGGCCAATTTTACTAAACTGAGGAGTGATTTAGCAAAAGTGGACTGGAAGCAGCTACTTGAAGATAAATCAGTGTTAGAGCAGTGAGAGGCATTCAAAGGGGAGATTCATGGGGTTCAGAGTAAACATGTTCCCACAAAGAAAAAGGGTGAGATGGCCAAATCTAGAGCCCCATGGATGTGAAGGAGCCTACAGGGTAAGATAAGGCAGAAAAGGAAAGCTTACGTCCGACATCGAGAACTCAATACTACAGTTAGCTGAGAGGAGTATAGAAAGTGGAGGGGTGAAATCAAAAAGGAAATTAGGAAAGCAAAGAGAGGGCATGAAAGAATATTGACAAGCAAAATCCAGGTAAACCCAAAGATGTTTTATCAATAGATTAAGAGTAAGAGGATAACTAAGGAGAGAGTAGGGCCCATAAAAGACCAAAAAGGTAACCTATGTGCAGGGGCGAAAGATATTGGTATGGTTCTTAATGAATACTTTGTGTCCCTCTTCACAAAAGAGGGGGAATGATGCAGATATTGTAGTTAAGGAGGAAGAGTGTGAAGTATTGGATGTAATAAACATAGGGAGAGAGGAAGTATTAATGGGATTAGCATCCTTGAAAGTTGATAAATCACCAGGGCCAGATGAAATGTACCCTAGGCTGTTAAAAGAAGCAAGAGAGGAAATAGCAGAGGGTCCGACCAACATTTTCCAGTCCTCACTGAATACAGGTGTAGTGCCGGAGGATTGGAGAACTGTTAACATTGTACCTCTGTTTAAAAAGGGAGTCAAGGATAGACCGTATAATTACAGGCCAGTCAATCTAACCTCAGTAGTGGGCAAATTATTGGAATCTATTCTGAGAGACAGGATAAACTGTCACTTAGAAAGGCACAGGTTAATCAAGGATAGTCAGCATGGATTTGTCAAGAAAAGATCTTGTTTGACCAATTTGATTGAAGTTTTTGAAGAGGTAACAAGGAAGATAGCTGAGGATACTGCAGTTGATGTGGTCTACATGGATTGTAGCAAGGCTTTTGACAAGGTCCCACATGGCAGACTGGTTAAAAAAATAAAATCCCATGGGATCCAGGGAAATGCAGCAAGGTGGATACAAAAGTGACAGGAAACAAAGGGTAATTGTTGACAGGTGTTTTAGCGACTGGAGGGTTGTTTCCATTGGCATTCTGCAGGGCTCAGTACTGGGTCCCCTGCTTTTTGTGGTATATATTAACAATTTGGATGTAAATGCAGGGGGCATAATCAAGAAGTTTTTAGATGACACAAAGATTGGCCGTATGGTAGATAGTGAGGAGGACAGCTGTAGGCTTCAGGAAGATATTGATGGTCTGGTCAGATGGAGCAGAAAGGTGGCAAATGGAGTTCAACCTGGAGAAGTGTGCGGTGATGCATTTGGGGAGTCAAGCAAGGCAAAGGAATACACGATTAATGGGAAAATACTGAGAAGTGTAGAGGAAGTGCGGGACCTTGGAGTGAATGTTAACAGATCCCTGAAGGTAGCAGGACAGGTCGATAAGGTGGTTAAAAGGCATACGGAATCTTTTCCTTTATTAGCCGAGGTACAGAATACAAGAGCAGGGAGATTATGCTGGAACTGTATACCTCATTGGTTAGGCCACAACTTGAGTACTTGAGTGTGCAGATCTGGTCACCTCATTACAGAAAGGATGTAATTGCACTAGAGAGGGAACAGAGGGGATTTACGAGGATGTTGCCAGGCCTGGAAAAATACAGCTGTGAGGAAAGATTGGACAGGCTGGGATTCTTCTCCTTGGAACAGAGAAGGCTGAGGGGAGATCTGAGTGAAATGTACAACATTTTGAGGAGCCTGGATAGAGTGGAGTTGAAGGGTCTATTCACCTTAACAGAGACGTCAGTGACAAAGGGGTATAGATTTAAAGTGATTGGTAGAAAAATTAGAGGGGAGATGAGGAAAAACTTTTTCACCCAGAGGGTGGTGGGGGTCTGGAACTCACTGCCTGAAAGGGTGGTTAAAGCAGAAACCCTCAACTCATTCAAAAGATGTCTGGATATGCAGTAATCTGCAGGGCTATGGACCAAATGCTGGAAGGTGGGATTAGAATAGGTGGATCGTTTTTCGGCTGGCACAAACATGATGGGCCAAGTAGCCTCTTGCTGTGCCTTAAACTTTATATGATTCTATGATTCTAAGGTATCCCGGGAGCTACCACTCTGCTTTTATTCTCACTCTACCCTGCTGTTTGACCCTGTGGGGAACATGACAGGATAGTTGCTGGGGGACAAGGCTGATGAACCCCCTGTGCAGCCTTACTCAGCCTAAGTGGCAGAGACATAATGGAAGCCAGGACACAATCAGGATCATTACAGAACACACAGTAGGAAAGCTCAAGCAATAGCTTCAGGTGTCTGGGCTGCTTGAGGATGGGGGCGGGGGGGGACGGGTCGCTTTCCCCAGATCGAGTGTCACTCATCAATGTGGTCTGTTGTATATTGCTCAACATTGCATTGAAGAGAGGCCTGCCTTTGGAGGAGGGAGGGGAGCCTCAACAGCAGTCATCATCAAATGAGGAAGACCTGGGAGAAGGAGGAAGCAGCAGAGGGAAGAGGGCCACATCAGCACTTTTCAGTAACAGATGTGAGGAGTTAGGTCATAAGGCAGTGACTGGGTTGAGATTCATATACCCCTGCCTGAGAACTTAAGACAGAGGCCCTCTGCATAATAATCCTTGTCAGATTCTTCACCACTGCCTTCATCCTGCATTGAACATTTGAACCATTCAGATACCTCCATGAGTATGGCATTCTGATAATGCAAACTCAGAAACTACTCTGAAGCGACACTGAAGGCCAAGGTGCTGAATGTGAATAAATTGATTCATTTAATATCAAAAATAATAAATACCTTCCATTTATTTATCACCCAGGTAATGCATCCATAGTGTTTTCTTTAGAGAATGTTTCCTAACTCCTATGTGGTGCTCACTTCGTGGTCTGAGCAGAGCTGATGTATGGCTGGTATCCTTGAGATGCTCGTGGCCGATGACGTCTGGGTGCTCGAGCTTTTGCAGGTCCAGCTGCAGGTCGTGCTACAGCTCTGTCACTGTCGAGGCAGTCTGGCCCAGCTGACGTGTTGGCAGTGTGGCAGGTATTGGTTGAGCAGATTTGTTGACATCCTGAAAGAAGCAACACGTCCTACTCCCATTGCACCACAGCCACTCCCATTTCCACTGATCTGTGGAAGGGTGGATTGCAGCAGATAACTGAGCTCTTCAAAGGTCTTATCCATTCAATGGACCAATCTCTCAACTGTGGATCCCGACGTCTGCGTGGCAGCTATTTTGAGCTTTCACCAAAGCTGCAAAGTGTGCTTGCACGGACTGCTGCTGTGAGAGCCTGTTTGCTGTTTACCTGCAGGTGACCACACTGTCCAGGGTGGACTGCAGAGTGGTGATGCCATGCAAGATAACATCACAGAGGCTGGAAGAGGAGTCCTCTTATCACGGCTATCATTGTGAGACTCCTTGATATGACTCCTCATCCCTCATCCAGCTGTTTGTGTGAGGCCAGCAGTTTTCAGCTCATGGCTGGGCCCTCACATTCCTCATCTTTCTCGTCTTCAGCACCTTGCAGCCAGAGATATCAGGAATCAGCTCGTAACTCAGCTTCTTGTAGTTTTGTCCTGAGAAGCTAGTCAGGGCCCTCCAGCGAGTACTCTCCTGGGCTGTCCATGCCACCAGTCCTTGCTGCTGTCCACTGGGTCTTGGTATTTTACCATGTGCAGACTCCTCCAGCTCACTATCCATCCCATGGGAAGTGCTAATGTTTGAACTGGTACTTGGGAAGGGTGGAGCACCCGACGGTGCATTCTCAGAAGGAATGTTCTCCTCCAAGTTTTGTTCTTCGACAGATGTCTCCTAGGGTTGAGAAGTCCCTAGAAGGAGAAAAGAAAGAAGAGAGGATGGGAGAGAGAAGCTGGACATTAGCAGCTGCCAGTCTTAAGAATATAAGTTGAAGTTGGCATGGTTGCTGCACCTGAAAGAAGCAATACCAGTAATCTACTGGCACTCTGCTTGGGTACACCAGCAGGCTATCCTGGCGTGATTCTCATGACCCTGTCTAGGCTGGGTCCAGGGCTTCTTGCTTTGTTTGTGTAACAGCAATGATATCAGGGACTCCTCCACCCATCTTGTCCTCTCGCTGTACATTTTTTCCTGCAGACAGAGTCGGTTGAAGGTAAGTAGAGATTGTCATGCAGGACCCCATCCACCAAGAATGAGGCACATTAATTTTTAAACTGTTACTGGAGTAAAGAAAGAACTTGCTTTTTAAAAGAAAGCAGCACCAGACCCTTGACCGGAAAGACATTTGCATATTTACAGACAGTGCTTAAAAGGGACAAAAGACCATTCCCTGATACATTCAATCCACAATGGACTTTTGATTACCTGATGTTGAAGGTGGAGGAGCTAGTATTCCAGGTTGACTGCTAAGATGGCCAACTACACAAACAGACGTGGTCAGACCAGTTTAGTCACATGACTAACTGACTGTTGCAGGTTTTTTTTTTAACTTGCCACAGGGAATTTGAACTCAGAAAGCTGTTTGCTCCTGGGCTGAGAAGACCTCTCTTCTGCCTGCTCCTATCTCTTTCTCATGGAACTGACGACCCACTGAAGACACATGAACCCCAAGAGAGAAAAATCTCTAACAGTGAACAAGGTTCAAGAAGAATACTGGGCCTAAACGAAAAACAAGATTACCTACAATCAAGGACTCTACAGTGAGCTCGAAGCTCAAACCCAGTTACAAACCCCCTTCAGAGTTTGCCTCAAACCTTTTTACTCTATTTTTCTTCTGCTCTTTTCTGTCTCTATTCGCATGTGCGTATCGCGTATGCATGCTAGCGTGGAGCGCGACGTGTATGCATAGGCATTAACCGAATTAGAGTTTAAGTTTAAGTTTTACTAAATTTCACTTTTCTTCTTTAAACCTGAGAAAGCCTGTTTGTGCTCATTTCTTTGCCTTATAATTGGAAAGCGGCGAAGAAGGATTCACCAAGGGGAACTCAAAACACAGTGTGTTTAAAAATTAAAACCCTGTTACAGTAAGAGCAGGTGAAGGCTGAAAGGAAACCCTAGAGCTCTTTCTCATCTGGTTGTAACAAGATGCGTAGGGCTTGTGCATATAGTGGATGGGTGGAGAGTTGTAGAAGAAGCAAAATAGAATGATGATAGGGAGATGATAAAATTAAAAGGAAATTTGTGTACTGTGAAGTGAGGAAATGGTTGTGTGTGAGAACAGAATGATGCCAGTGCATGGTGCAAAGAGAAGAAAGGAAGAGGTGAGTATGTTTGGAATTTTTTTTATTCTTTCATGGGATGTGGGCATCGCTGGCAAGGCCAGCATTTGTTGCCCATCCCTAACTGCCCTCGACAACTGAGTGTCTTACTGGGCCATTTCAGAGATCAGTTAAGAGTCAAGCACAATGTTGTTGGTCTGGAGTCACATGTAGGCAAGATCAAGTAAGGACAGCAGATTTCCTTTCCTGAAGGACATTAGTGAACCAGATGGGTTTTTACAACAATCGATGATAATTTCATAGCACCATTACTGATTTCAATTCCAGATTTTTGAATTAATTACTTGTATCTCTTAATTGAATTTAAATTCCGCTAGCAGCCGTGGCAGGATTTGAACCCATGTCCCCAGGGTATTAGCCAGGGCCTTTGGATTACTAGTTCAATGGCATTACCACTATGCCACTGTCCCCACTTGACATACAGGGAAGATGTTTTGCAAACAGCAAGACCCAACAAAAAGCAATAGTCAAATAACTTGAAACAAAAACAAGAAATGCTGGATTCACTCAGCAGGTCTGGCAGCATCTGTGGAAAGAGAAGCAGAGTTAACGTTTCGGGTCAGTGACCCTTCTTCGGATTCAAATAACTTGTATGTACTGGATTTGGTGATGAGGAAGGATTGGTAGCCCAGGACACCAGGTAAACTCCAATGGCGACAGAGGCTCTTTAAGCAATTTAAAACGATGTTGTGTCAGCTTGGCTCGGAGGGTAGCACTCTCTTCACGTGTCAGAGATCTGCTGTAGGACTGGCGCATGTAATCGGGGCTGACGCTCGGTACAGCAGCTAGGTAGTGCTGCACTGTCAGCGGTGTTCTTCACTCAAGATCGAGATTCCGTCTCCTTGTTCAGCTGCATGTTAAAAGGCTAAAATGCTGCTTTAGGGATCTGATGCAAATGTACTGGTGGGCATGTTTGACGCAGAGAAATTTCAAGCCCTGCTTTTGTACTGCTCAAACTGGCAATGGGAATGTACAAGGGTCCCCGTCAGTCACTTATTCCATTAAACATTTATTTGATAAAGCTGCTCACATCTATTCCCCTGATCGATCACTAGACAGCCTAAATCGATGCCTTTACCTCTGTATTATCGCCCCTCTCCATCACTGGCCTAGCTCATTTGCCACTGAAACCACCAAACACGGCCCCGCCAACACCAGACCCAACCATTCCAATGCACTCTTGGCCGGCCCCCACTCTCTACCCCCCTGCAAACCCGAGGCCATGCAAGAGAGATGTCTATGTGGTCATGTGTTGAAGGATGTTATGGGGAAGAGGTCATATCTGAGATTGCTGGGGCAGGGGGTGAGATGAGTTGCTGGCAAGAAAAGTGAAAAATGAAGAGTTGTACGTCATCCTAGCTGCTCATGTGAAGTCATTAAACCTCCTTCTACATCTTAGGATGATGCTATTGGCACTGTGCCCCTGCCTGACAGTGGCTTTGAGGATAGTCCTGTCAGTGCTACGTAATAGTGCTTCCCTCCTGGCTCTCACTTCCTATACCAGGACCTTAGGGAGCATCAGGAAAGCAGGTGTCAGCCCTTCAACTCATTTCTTCAGCCAACAACATTTTTAATTTATATAGTGCCTTTAATGTCATAAAACGACCCAAGGCGCTTCACAGGAGCATTATAAAGCAAAATTCATATCACATATTCATATTCACATTGAGCCACATAAGGAGATATTAGGTCAAGTGACCAAAAGCTTTGTCAAAGTGGTAGATTTTAAGGAGTGTATTAAAGGAGGAAAGCGAGGTAGAGAAGCAGAGAGGTGTAGGGAGGAAATTCCAGAGCTTAGGATCTAGGCTACTGAAGGCATAGACATCAATCGTGAAGCAATTAAAATCAGGGATGATCAAGAGCCCAGAATTAGATGAGCACAGATATCGTGGAGGGCTGTAGGACTGGAGGAGATTACAGAGATAGGGAGGGGCAAGGCCATGGAGGGATTTGAAAACAAGGATGAGAATTTTAACATCAAGATATTGTTTGACTGCGAGCCAATGTCAGTCAGCAAATTCAGGAGTGTTAGGTGAGTGGGACTTGGTGCAAGTTAAGACATGAGCAGCAGATTTTTTGGATGACCCTATGGAGTGTAGAATGTGGGAGGCCAGCCAAGAATGGAGGTAACAAGTATGGAGGTAATAAAGGCATGAATGAGGGTTTCAGTGACACCTGAGCTGAGAGATGGGCCAAGTTGGCCCATGTTAAGGAGGTGGAAATAGGCGATCTTAGTGATCGGAAGCTCATCTCTGGGTCAAATATGGCACCAAGGTTGTGAATGGACTGGTTTAGTCGCAGATTGCTGCCAGGGAAAGGGATGGAGTTGTTAGCTAGGGATCTGAGTTTGGAATGGGGCACTGAAAACAATGGCTTCAGTTTTCCCAATATTTAATTGGAGGAAATTTCTGCTCATCCATTATTGGATGTCAGTTAAGCAGGCTGATAATATAGTAACAGTGGAAGAGTTGAGAGTGGTGATTGTGAAGTAGATCTGGTGTCCTCAGCATACATGTGAAAACTAATGCTGTGCTTCAGATGATGTCACTGAGGGGCAGCATGTTGATGTGAAATAGGAGGGGACCAAGGATAGATCCTTGGGGGACACAAGAGGTAACGGTGGGAAGCAGGAAGAGAAGCCATTGCAAGTGATACTGTGGTTATGATTACATAGATAAGAATGGAACCAGTCGATAGCAGTCCCAGATGGATGACAGTGGAGACGTGTTCGAGGAGGATGGTGTGGTCAGCTGTGTTGAAGGCTGCAGACAGGTTGAGAGGATGAGGAGTGATAGTTTACCTTTGTCACAGTCATATAGGATGTCGCATGTGACTTTGTTAAGAGCTGTTTCGATACTGTGACAGGGTGGAAACCTGATTGGACAGATTCAAACATGGAGTGCCAGGAAAGGTGGGCACGTTTTTGGGAAGCGACAACATGACAAGGGAGGTTGGAGATGGGATGGTAGTTTGCAAGGATGATGGAGTCAGGGTTCCGAAGAAGGGTCACTGACCCGAAACGTTAACTCTGCTTCTCTTTCTACAGATGCTGCCAGACCTGCTGAGTGAATCCAGCATTTCTTGTTTTTGTTTGTGATGGAGTCAGGGATTGGTTTTTTGAGGAGCTGGGTGATGACAGCAGATTTAAATGACAGAGGGACAACACCTGTAGAGAGAGAACCATTAACACTGTCGGCTAACATGGCGAACAGGAGAGGACGTTGGGTGGTCAGCTGTTGAGGGTATAGAGGGAACCATTTTTCCACAGTTGTTCACTAGAAAATATAAACAAGGGATGCAACCGTGCTCTAATCAGCGCATCCCCACTTTAAATACAGTTGGGAAACACATCGGAAATTGTGTGTGTCATATAGCAGGCTGCTCGATTCTGCAGACAGTCAGGAGGGCAGCTCCATTTTCAAATGTTAATGAGGTGCAGGAGTTACATTGGCTTGGGCATCACACCAGTGATGTTATGGATGATTGCCACCCACCCCACCAGCATGACTCCTATCCAAAGTTAAATCTGGAGCCTTAAACAAGGCTTGATTCTGAAAATGTCCCTTAATTCTACCTCTGCAACATTACCTGGTTCTACCCTTACCTCATCCCACTACTTGAAATCCTTATCCCATAAATGTCAGGTTGACTCAGATGTAGTACTCTTATTTCTGGGTTATAAAGTTGTGGTGTCAAGATCCACACTAGAACACTTCCATTGAGTACTGAAGCAGTGCTGCGGTGTCAGAGCTTTGTCTTTCAGATGAGGTTAGACATAAGATTGCATGGCACCGTTCAAAGAGGAGAATGAAGTTCTCTCTAGATTATGGCCAATGTTGTTTACTCAACCAAAAACCAATTAACTAGCTGTAAATAGAAAACTCTAGAAATACCCAGGAGATCAGGCCGCATTTATAGGAGCAGCCAAATACACCTGGTTAATGCACGGCTGGTGAAATTGAGCAGGAGGGAGGGCTTTCAATTCCTGGAAACTGGGAGAGGTTCTGGGGTAGCAGAGACCTGCAACATGGATGTGTTGTACCTGTACATGGCTGGGATAATTTCCTCAGAGAGAGGATAACTAGTCTTTTGGCAACAGTTGAAACTAATTTGTCAGCAGGAGGGGAACCAGGATGAAGTATCAGAATATGAGAAACAATTTGCATGGAGGATTGGGAGAGACAAACAGCATTAGAATAAAAAGTATTCTAGAAAGTGGAGAAAAGCAAAGCGGACTAAGGCAGGTTTGGGTAAATGCACGGAGTGTGACAAATAAGCATGGTGAGCTGCAGCCACAATTTGCTACAGAACTAGCTCAAACAAGAGCAGGAGTGGAAACATAACATTCCTGACTACAATGTATTCAGGAAAAATAAGGAAGGAAAGAACAGAGGGGGGTAGTGACAGTATTGATCCAAGATACTGTTCCAGCCCTGGAAAGGGATAATGTGCTTGATAGTTCAAAGGTAGAATCTATTTGGTTAGAGTTAAGAAGCAGTAGAGGAGCTGTTGTGCTACTGGGCGTATACTATAGACCAGCAAATACAGGGAAGGAGATAGAGGAGCAGATTTGCACACAAATTACAGAAAGATGCAAGAACTACAGAGTAGTGATAATGGGGGACTTCAATTTTTCTAATTATAGACTGGGATAGTAACCATGTATATCGTCTAAATGGGATGCCCCCTAGGATCCTGAAGGGAGTAAGGGTTGAAATAGCAGAGCCACAATCTTTCAATCCTCCTTGGATATCAGAGTGGTGCCAAAGGACTGGAAGGTTACAAATGTAAAATCCCTGTTGAATAAAGGGGAAGGAGATAAACCAGGTAACTACAAGCCAGTCAGCCTAACGTCGGTGGTGGGAAAACTTCTAGACACCATAATACAGGACAGGGCAAAAATGTCACTTGGAAACACCTCCATTAATAAAAGACAACACAGATTTCCAAAAGGTAAATGAGGTCAGAAAAACTCACATAGTATTGCATTGTATTTACCGCACAGAAACAGGCTATTCAGCCCAATAGGCTGTTTATACTCTATAAGAAGCTCCTCCCGCCCTTCTTCATCTAAGCCCATCAACATTAACCCATTCAGTGCCGTAAATCCTTTTATGTTTCTATGTCCTTCTATTCTTTTCTCCCTCATGTGTTTGTAAAGCCTCCCCTTAAATGCAGCTATGGTAGTCACTTTAACAACTTGTGGTAGTGTGTTCCTCATTCCAACCAGTCTCTGGATTTATTAGTGACTATCTTTTAGTTATGGCCCCTTATTTTTTCTGGTTTCCACTGCAAGTTGAAACATCTTTTCAATATCTACCCTGTGAAACCCTTTCATGATTTTAAGGTCATCCTTCAGTCTTATCTTTTCGAGAGCAAAGCACCCCAGCCTGTTTAATCTTTCCTGATTGATATAACCTCTCATTTCTGTTATCATAGTACATCTTTTTGTACCTTTTCCAGTGTCTCTATAATCCTTTTGCAATATGGAGACAAGAACTGTTCACAGTACTCCAAGTGTGGTTTAACCAAGGTTCTATACAAGTTTACAGGGCTAAATTGTGGCGAGTCGAAGAGACTTAGTAGTTGGCAGGAAAAAAGACAGAGGCGCAAGGGGAGAGCCAACTGTGCAACAGCCCCAACAAACAAATTTCTCTGCAGCACCTGTGGAAGAGCCTGTTACTCCAGAATTGGCCTTTATAGCCACTCCAGGCGCTGCTTCACAAACCACTGACCACCTCCAGGCGCGTATCCATTGTCTCTCGAGATAAGGAGGCCCAAAAGAGAAAGAGATACAAGTTTAACAAAACTTCTCTGCTTTTCAATTCTATCTGTTATGACCAAGTGAGAAGGGGTCGAGGGGTTCCCTCTCAGCCTTTGTCTGGTTTAACCGTAACAGGATTTAATTTTAGAAACACTGTGTTTTTTTAGCTCCCCCTTAGTGAATTCTTGTTCACTGCTGCAATTGTAAGGGAAAGAGATCAAACAGGTTTCCTTAGATTTAAACAAGAAAGGTGGAAGTTTATTAATCTTAAACTCTAATCCACATAATGACTATGAATATGCGACGTGACCACGCTGGCATGCATACACAATAAACACACACGCAGATAGAGACAGAAAAAGTAGAAAAGAATAAAGGGGAAAAGTTTGAGGCAATATCTGTTAGTTATTTACTGTCCTTTGAGATCAATGTGGAGTCTTCGGTTGCTGGTCAGTCTTGCTGTTTGTTGGGGCCCAGTTCACGCATCAACTTGTTTTGATGTCGGAGTCTTTTCTCTCTTGAGGTTTATGTGTCTTCCATGGGTCCGGTGGCTTGGGAGAAAGCGAGAGAGAGACAGTCAGGAAAGAAGGTTGCTTGTTCCAGCTTCAGTTGCAAACGGCCTTCTGTTCCTTTCTGTGTGGCACAATTCAAAAAGACCCAGGTTGCCCAGCAGGTTAGTCATGTGACTAGTTCCTTATTTGGAACAGTCTCTCCTGTGAGGTTTGTAGATTGTATTATCTTAGCAGTCCCTGGAATACGCTTCCTTACACCTTCAATGTCTGGTGATCAAAATCCATTTGGTTTAATTGGATTAGGGAATAGTCCTTTGTCTCCATAAGCAGCGTCTCTTAGTATGCAAATGTCCTTCCAGCTCAAATGTCTGGTGATCTCTTTAACAAGTCATTTCTTCACTCCAGCAACAGTTTAAAATTAATGTTCATATGACAAAATTAATATGCCTCATTCTTGGCATGTGATACCCCTCTGTTTTATGTGGCTTCCTTATTCTTCCAAGCAAAAGGTACCACCTCACACTTATCTATATTGAAGTTAATTTGCCAATTACTCTCCCATTCTACAAATTTATTGATGTCTTCCTGTATTTTGCCATGGTCCTCTTCTGTATTAACTGTATTATCCCCCAATTTGATGTCATCCACAAATTTTGAAATTGTACTTTAATTCCTGAGTCCAAATCATTTATGTAAATGGTGAACAACAGTGATACCAACACTAATCCTTGTTCAACACCAGTTCCTGCCTTTCTCCAGTCTGAGAGGAGTGATGAAGGTAGTGCGGTTGATGTTCGGTATATAGATCTTAAAAAGTCATTGGATAAAGTGCAATGTAATAGGTTTGTTAGCAAAATTAAAATTCATGGGATTAAAGGGACAATGGCTGTATGGATACAGAATTGGCTAAGAGTCATAAAACAGAGATTAGTGAATGATTGTTTATCAGACTGGATGGCTGTACAATGGTGTCCCCTAGGGGTTGGAATTAGGACTGCAACTCTTTTTGATACTGTCATGGTCTTGTAGTTTTTTTTCCATGAATATGCAGTTTGCCTTTAAGACTTGCAAAGGATCAGTATTGCTTTAAGAACCAGCAATCCTCAGGAGTTATAGGAAGGTGCATTTTTGTTGCCTTAGAAACAGCTATTTGGAGACTGCGATTCAAAGGATGCATTCTCGTTACCATAGATACAGCCACTGGGAGTGAGTATTAAGCGATACGTTTGTTACAATTCAATTTTGAACTGGCTTTTAGTTGAAGACATTTGTTCTAATAGTACACAGACACAGAGGACACACAGACAGCTGTGGTGGCAGCACCTGGAAAAAAGCTCTCAACCATTTAAACTGAAGGAATAGGATTTTAGTCTGTTTAATTATTATCTCTCAAAATTCTAAAAAGGTCAAGCAAAAAACAGAGATCTCTGGTAATTTAAATTGAAGAAAGGGAAGTTAGACTGTGACAATCTTTTATCCCTCAAAAACTCTAAAGTCAGATTGATTCTATTGAAAATGTTTGCAAGTCATTAATTGTTGAAATTTGCTGGAGAAGGAAAGCATCACCTACTGCTATGGAAGAACCTTTTTCCCATATTGCACGACTGTGAGGACTTCAAGCAACATTGGACTGTAAATTTGCAAGGACTCTAAATTTTTTCTATTTTAGATGTTGTTTATATCTTTATAGTGTTTAAGAATTTAGTTCTTCTAATTAAAGAGTTAATTTATTGATTTAAAGACACCTGGTTTGGTTAGCCTCATTTGGGGGTTAATAGATGGTACAATTTGTCTGGGTCTTACTTTAATTTGGAAAGTTGAAATGATATGTTCAGCGATCTGTGGATCAACGGGATTGAATTAACAGTGCGTTTCTCCCACCACAATCAGAATCGTATATTTTGATTGGGGGCTTTGACTGGAGTGGTCGGTCATAACGATAAATACTAATGAACTAGATTTAGGTAAAGGAGGCATAATTTCAAAGTTTGCAGATGACACAAAACTTGGAAATGTAGTTAACAGTGAAGTGGATAATAGCAGACGTCAGGAGGGAATGGACAAATTGGTAAAATGGGCAGACACATGACAGTAAATTTCAGTGATGCGTTTTGGAAGGAAGAAAGAGGGAGCAGGAACAGAGAGACCTGAGGTTCGTATACGAAAATCTTTGAAGGTGGCAGGACAAGTTGAGAATGTTGTTAAAAAAGCATAAGGGATCCTTGACTTTGTAAATAGAGACATACAACACAAAGGCAAGGGAGTTATGCTAAATCATTATAAAACACTGGAGTATTGTGTGGAATTATTGGAATGATTGCATAATGTTCAGCACCATTTGCAAGCCTCAGGAGTTATAGGAAGGTACATTTTCGTTGCCTTAGAAACAGCCATTTGGAGACTGCGAGTCAAAGGGTGCATTCTCATTACCATAGGTACAGCCACTGTGAGTCAATGGGAATCGAGGGAAAACTTTCTGCTGGTTGGAGTCATACCTAGCACAGAGAAAGATGGTTGTAGCTGTTGGAGGTCAATCATCTCAGCTCCAGGACATCTATGCAGGAGTTCTTCAGGGTAGTGTCCTAGGCCCAACCATCTTCAGCTGCTTCATCAATGACCTTCCTTCAATCATAAGGAGAGAAGTGGGGATGTTCGCTGATGATTGCACAATGTTCAGCACCATTCGCAACTCCTCAGATACTGAAGCAGTCTGTGTAGAAATGCAGCAAGACTTGGATAATATCCAGGCTTGGGCTGATAAGTGGGCAAGTAACATTCGCGTCACACATATGGCCACCTCCAACAAGAGAGAATCTAACCATCTCCCCTTGACATTCAATGGCACTACGATCGCTGAATTCCCCGCTATCAACATTCTGGGGGTTACCATTGACCAGAAACTGAACTGGACTAGCCATATAAATACCATGGCTACAAGAGCAGGTCAGAGGCCAGGAATCCTGCGGCAAGTAACTCACCTCCTGACTCCCCAAAGCCTGTCCACCATCTACAAGACACAAGTCAGCAGCATGATGGAATACTCTCCACTTGCCGGGATGGGTGCAGCTCCAACAACACTCACGAAGCTCGTCACCATCCAGAACAAAGCAACCAGCTTGATTGGCACCCCATACACAAACACTCACTCTGTCCACCACCGACGCACAGTGGCAGCAGTGTGTACCATCTACAAGATGCACTGCAGCAACGCACCAAGGCTCCTTAGACAGCATCTTCCAAACCTGCGACCTCTACCAACTAGAAGGACAAGGGCAGCAAATGCATGGGAACACCGCCACCTGCAAGTTCCCCTCCAAGCCACACACCATCCTGACTTGGAATTATATCACCGTTCCTTCACTGTTGCTGGGTCAAAATCCTGGAACTCCCTTCCTAACCAATGTACCTATGCCACATGGACTGCAGCGGTTCAAAAAGGCAGCTCACCACCACCTTCTCAAGGGCAATTAGGGATGGGCAATAAGTGCTGGCCTAGCCAGTGATGCTCACATCCCAGGAACGAATTAAAAAAAAAATTCTGGGCACTGTACTTTAGGAATGATGTCATGGGGAGGGTGCAGAAGAGATTTACTAGAATGAACCCAAGAATGAAAGACTTCAGTTAAGTGGAGAAACTAGATAAACTGGGCTTGATCTTCTTAGAGCAGAGATTGTTTGCCATCCTTCCATCTATGAAAGATGATGGACATGTAGCCAACCATCCATTTAGGTGGTGTGTCTTCTCTTGGTGCACCTTTGCTGATGGCTGTGAAGGCCAATCCTTGAGAGGCAGATTCTGCAATAAATGCCACACGTGAAGCTGCCAAGTGATCTGTGAGTTGTTGTTTTTGATGTTGGCGCATGTTACCAAGCTGCTGTAACAATTGGTTGTCGTGGTAGTGCACACCAGTCCACAGGATGTGTCATTATTTCCCTCTTTCGCCAGCGAGTGACTCCCAGGTTCGATAGTCAACATTTAGGGCCTTCACGTCACACTTGCAAGCATCTTTGAAATGGAGCTTTGGGTGCCCCATTGGTCATCTGGCCCCAGCTACCTCACCATACAGAAGGTCCTGCGGGCGTGTCCGATCCACCAAAGCCATCTCTGTTTGATTAGTGCCAACACACTTGGGAGCTCTGCCTTTGAGAGGACTGCTGCATTTGTGATTTTGTCCATTAAGCTGCTCAGACAGCAAAGATGGAAATTATTGAGTTTCTTTTCCTGGGAGCTGTAAGTTACCCATGTTTCAAACCATACAGCAAGGTTCCAAGAACACAGACCTTATAAACATTCAGCTTGGTCCTAAGGGTCAGGGGAGATTTAATAGAGGTGTTCAAAATTAAGAGCGGGTTTTGATTTTTTTAAAATTCATTCGTGGGTTGTGGGTATCACTGGCTACCACAGCATTTATTGCTCATCCTCAAATGTCCTTGAGAAGGTGGTGAGCTGCCTTCTTGAACCACTGCAGTCTTTGGAATGTAGGTACACCACAGTGCTGTTAGGAAGGGAGTTCCAGGATTTTGACCCAGTGACAGTGAAGGAACTGCAAAACAGTTCCAAGTCAGGATGGTGTGTGGCTTGGAGGGGAATTTATCGGTTGTGGTGTTCCCATGAGTCTGCTGCCCTTGTCCTTATAGGTGGTAGAGGTATGGAAGGTGCTGTCGAAGGAGCCTTGGTGCTTTGCTGCAGTGCATCTTGATCGAAAATATAGTTGCAAAGGAAAAAAAAAATGCAGGGTCATGCGGGGAAAGAGCAGCGGAGTGCGGCGAACTGAACAGTTCTTTGAAAGAGCCGAATGGCCTGCTGCTGTGTTCTCCGATTATATGTGATACTTGGCACTCTCCCTACATTTGCTTCCTCTCGCTCACTGAGAATAGAACTGGCCATCCGGAGTTGGCTGTTACATTGGGTCTCCTAGCAACCGCATTGTTTACAGGAGTTGCCATGTTGTGGTGCGCGCGGGGCCTGAGTAAGGCTGCAGGACAGGAGGGAACTTTGACTAGGCCAGGCCGCCACCTTCATGTCTTAACATTGTTTTTGCATTCTGTCAGTAGCTAACTGTGTCATTTGGGAAAGCAGCACAAACGGCGGGGATGGCCCACAAGTACGACACACTTCTCGTTCCGAAATCTGAGTCAAGTAAAATACGGCCCGACAGGGAGCCACTTCTTCAGCCGTGGTAAGTGAGTTCTTCCTAGCTAGTTTTCCGTACCATGTTATTGTTGAGACAGCCTGATCCAGAAGCGGCCAGCTTCTTTATTTCAGGTTGGTAATAATTATCATAATATGATTAAGTTCCAGCTTATTTGGAGGCGGAAGGTTAAGTGCTGCTGCAACAGTCATAGTCTTGAAGCACATTCAGCGTGCCCTGTTATCTGCTTCGGTTGTATTCCTCTTTGCAAGGAGTATACTTATTTTCAGAAAAGGGGTGTTGCATTGTTGGGGGAAGATATTTGGGGGGGGGGGGGGGCGGTGGGGTTGTAGTTAGTATGAATGAATCCAGTATAGTGCAAAGGATATGGCTGCAGATCTGGAAGAATTTCAGTGACTACCACGAAAGCACATGAGATACACTTCATCTAACTTCTGCAGTGCATCATCTGATAGCATCATCTTGTACCTTTTATTCCTGCATTCCTTCCCATTTTACACGTTTTTCCATGACTGCCCATGAAACACCACCTCCCTTGTCCAGTCTTACTGCACAAGGATTCAAGAACAATCTACAACCAATTCCAACTGCAATTTTCTGTCTTCTCTATCCCCACTGAGTGCACCTGCACATAAGAGGAAAAGCAGAGTCCAGGCACATATTCATCCCTTCCACTTCTGTTGTAGAAGAAATCTGTGAATGACAGAATGCAGTTGCTACTAGAGGGGACATAGTTATGATTGTGGAGCTGACCATATAAAAATAATGTGCTTTGTAAATCCAGTGCTGTGGTTTTGAGGAAGAGACAAGATACGGTGAGGCACAGCGCCAGGTAATGAATAAAACTGAAAACTTACTTCAAATTGTAGGTACAAGGAGAGGTTAAAGACGAAGTACCTAAAAAGGAATCAAACCTTGCTGTCTGATGCTTTGAATGGACATCGATGGCGCTTCTTGAAAAGTGGGCTGGATGATTTTCGTGATGGGTATCCACCTCAGTCACAAGAGGATTTAGCCATAATACAGAGTGAGAAAGGTGCTGGTCTTAGTCCTTTTCTCAAGAATGTGGCAGAAACTTTCAAACCTGCTCAGAGTGTGTCAAAAAGGCTCACTAAATCACAGATATGTTTTTCCAAGTCTTTACCTTTACAACAGACTAAGAGAGAGCAGATGGAAGAGATTGAATATGGCTTGAGTCAGCATCCATTAGCTCTTTATCCACACCTGGAAGAAGGAATGCCTCCAGAGGTAGGAAATAACTTGGACAAAAAGCTGGCATTGTCTGATTTTAATTTTTAACTGACTTACCTTTTGGGGCCTCTAATGGCCCCACCTCCTCTTCCTGCTAGGTTGGCCTGGTGGGGAAATCACAATGTCTTTCCACCTTACATCTCTGGTTAAAATAGCAGGCAGGCTCCAATGATACCATCAGAGTTCAATCTGCATATTTACTGTAGGACTGTGTCAATTCTGAGCAGGTTAATATTGGACCCTGTGGGAAGAAAGCAGCATCTTGGTGGGTAATTCCCAAAGGTAATTTTAACTGTCTACCAGTGTGGTTTTGGCTGGATGAACAGCATTCAAATCGCCCCATGAAGATAAAAAAACTTGTGCAGAGCATATCACAAATTTGTCTGATGCAGAAAAAAAGTCACATTTTTCTGATTGGATTAATTAAGGAATTTAACGTATTCACTGCAATATGGGTAAAAAAAGGAAAGCAGCCAATTTAAATGCTGTCATATAAAACAATAATATTGCTTAATTTCAAAAAAGAAATGCTTCCAGCTGTCATCTTAGATTTCTGACCTTCCTTAGTATGTAACATCTATAACATAATTACATGAAAGATTAGATCATTTGTGATAAAATTACTAAACTTACTCATAAAATTAATTTAATGTTAGAAGTCTCTGCAAGAAGTATCTCTACAATGTCTGCCCCTCTTTTTGTGGCTCTGCTTCAATCCCAAATTTAGACTTTTATCAGACTAATTGGCTATTGGCAGTCTCTAGCTCCTGCAGATAAATTCTACATGTGTACGAGAAAGCCACATTATTGTATGTTTAAACTGTTACCTCAGAGCTACTGACACAGATAGTCAGGGCTTCAATTTAGTGCTTCACCCAAAAGATGGCATCACTGCCAATGCAGTACTTGCTTGGTTCTGCACTGGAGTGCCACCCTACACTAAACACAAATCCTGGAATAAGTTTGAACCTACAACTTTCTGATCCAAAGACAGTGCTACCACCCGAGCCAATCTTCTTGTTAGCTATGAATAGCCACAAGAATTTTTCTTGACATGTACTTTTCACCAGAAGAATAACAAAAATATTTTCAACCCAGATCTTTGAGGAAATTGTAGGTATCCTGGACCCTGAGATGCTCTTGATGGGAGAGGAGATTTGTACAGAGGCACCTGCTGAAGTGAAGCAGCAGGTTACAAAACCAAAAATGCAGGAGAAAGTGCGCAACATAAAATGTTCAGAAGAGTAAGTACCTCTACTGTGTTTTTTATGAAGTACAAATTTTAAAAACAGCAAATCATGGAACTCTGAAGTAAAAACAAAAAGTGCTCAGCTTACTCAGCATACCCCAAAATAACCTGTCCTTTCTGTTTACAGATGTTAACTGACCCACCTTGCATTCCGAACATCTTTTTTGTCTTAATGAAGCATCTGCCTCCTCCTCCCTCCAATTTCCAGTTGCCATGTACCTCTTTGTGTTTGAGCCTGTCTCCAGACCACTCTCAGCACGCTAAAGTGGTTACCAGGAAGGCTACAGAAATTATTTTTTCTTCCCTGTCGCGGTATGGTTATGATTTGGGAATTTTGGGATTCTCCCAATTGTCTGCCATAATTTTAGTGAAAGATTTGCAGAAATCCCAGAGAAATGGTATGGATCCTCCACCAAAATCCTGGCAGATGCATGGGAGAATTCTTACAGAAATGTAATCGTTCTGTCTTTATATCTGTTTGCCATGAAGATTGCAACAGTATGTGGAAATAATGATCACTGTCTTTCCATTTTCCTGTAAATATCTTCCCATGATGTTCAAAATCATGAGGGGTCTGGATAGGGTAAATAGGGAAAAATTGTTCCCATTGGTGGAGAAATGGAGAACAAGAGGGCACAGATTTAAGGGAATTGGCAAAAGAAGCAATAGTGAAATGAGGAAAAATGTTTTCATGCAGCGAGTGGTTAGGATCTAGAATGCACTACCTGAGAGTGTGGTGGAGGCAGGTTCAATCGAGGCATACAAGAGGGAATTGGATTGTTATCTGAAAAGGAAGAATGTGCAGGGCTACAGGGAGAAGGCCGAGGAGCGGCACTAGGTAAATTGCTCTTTCAGAGAGCCAGCACAGCTACAACGGGCCAAATAGCCTCCTTCTGTGCTGGAACAATCCTGTGACATGATCTTCTTGGATCCTGTTACAGTAGTTTTTGCCTGCTCCTATTGGGCACTGCGTGATACTGATTAAAGAAAACTAAAGTTTAAAATGCTATGGCACTGAACTCCTGGGCCTGGGAGAGGGCAGCAGCAGTGAAATTGGGGTGGGTGGACCAGAATGTGGGGCGGAACCGGTTTCTGTCAGGTGTCTGCCCTTTTTTTCTCACATTGGCAATTTCAGCTGGAACTGGGGGGCAGTGCTTCATGTGTCTGCCCCAACATTCTCTGTGTGGATTCCATAAGAACATAAGAAATAGCAGCAGGAGTAGGCCATTCAGCCCTTCCGGCCCACTCCGCCATTCAGTGATATCATGGTTGATCTTCTACTTCAACACCATTTTCCTGCACTATCCCCGCAGCCCTTGATGTTTTTAATATGTAGAAATCTGTCGATTTCTGTCTTGAACATACTCAATGACTGAGCCGTCACAGTCCTCTGGGGCAGTGAATTCCAAAGATTCATCATCCTCTGGGCTGGATTTTACCAAGCCCACGACGTCGGGCTCCATGGCGTTTGGGGGGGGGGGGGGGGGGGGGGGGGGGGGGGTACTGGAATATGGGAATGGCAGCGGCTCACCATGGAGGCTGACGCCAGGAGGGCCCGGCCTGATCCTCCCGGCGGCGGCAAGGCTCCGTGGTGGACCCCCTACCCCTGGACGACAGGACCTGAATAAATTTAAATAGACTTACCTGAACTCTTCCGGGCCTGCTGCGATATTTGGCGTGGCCAGCACTCCCGCACCTTCAATTCCCCTCCAGGGAAAGCCAGCGTGACGCTGGTGGGGAGGGGGGAGGAGTTAAGATTTTCAGTGCAGAGGGAGGACCGGGTCAAATAAATGTTATGGGTGTCGGGGATGGTGGGTAGGGGTGAACTTTAAACTTTGTGCAATTTGGGGGGGTAAGGTCAGATATAAAAGGTAAGTGTCTTGGGGGGAAAGGCAAATAGTTAAGGTCATTGTTATTGGGGGATGGGAAAGGGACTTAGAAATTTATTAGATAAATTTTGGGGGATACTGCTTTAAAAATTCAAATTGACTGGCAGGGCTGGCTGCCCTTTAAAAATGGCGCCTGCGTATAGGCAGCTGACACCATTGCCGGGGACAGACAGCCCACCCCCTCCAGGTAATTGGGGGTAGCGGGCTGCCCCAGCTGTTTAAATGAGCCGACGTGTGGGAGATCACGGACGCTCACCCGCGGGCCGCCATTTTTTGAGCTCGCCCAGCTCTTAAAATCCAGCCCTCTGAGTGAAGAAATTCCTCTGCCCAATCCAACCATTATTTTCTAAGGGTCATGTTATCACACCCTTTAATATAGATTCTAGCATTTTCCCTACAACTGATGTTAGACTAAGAGTTCTGTAGTTCCTCATTTTCACTCTCCCTCCTTTCTTAAATAGTGGGGTTACATTTGCTACCTTCCAATCTGTAGGAACCATTCCAGAGTCTGTAGAATTTTGTCAATGCATCTACTATCTCTACAGTCACCTCTTTCAACACTCTGGGATGTAGATCATCAGGTCCAGGGGATTTAACTACTTTAAGCCCCACTAATGTCTTTAGCACTTTTTTTTACTAATATTTATATCTTGCAGTTCTTCATTTATACCAGTCGCTTGATTTTCCATTATTTCTGGGTGGTTTTTAGTATTTTCCTCCGTGAAGAGAGACATGAAGTATTTGTTTAGTTTCTCTGCCATTTCCTTATTCCCCAAAATTCCCCATTCACCCCAGAAGAGGTTGAGCTGGCACTATCAGCCAAAGGTCCTGCCAATTCTGTCTCAAATATCCTCAACGCTACACTACATTTGCATTGCAAGATGCAGATGTATTGGTGTGCCAGGACCAGATCCTGGTGAAAGTAGGGTCTACAAACTCATTAAATGTTAGTTTCTTAAAGGCGATTGATTGTAGAGTTGCACTTGCAATTTTCTTCAATGTGTTTATATTTTGAGGAATCTTGGCTAGAATGCCTGGTCCTGTAATGTAACACCAAGGTGACCTCTTGGCACCTGCTGACACAGACACCTCAGTTGTGCTGGAATTGGTGCAGATGCACGTGCCTCCATATTAAAATGGCTTCAACTCTAGAATTTGGAGCAGAGTCAGGATCACAGCAGGCCAGCACCTTAGGGCCCTGTTCTGTCACACTTCTGGCAGCAAAGTAGGGCCCCAGGAATTTTGGGCCTAATTGTTTTGATGAACAGATGAAACAAAAGGCCAGGTAAAGACCAGCTGTTTCACAAAGCCTATCCTATCCTGGCGTGGTGTACCTACTGCACAAAATCATTATTCACCCCCACCCCTACTCATGCAATCTCCCGGAAAAGGCACAAAACCAATTTAGGAAGAAACTATGGGGGATTTTAAAAAACCTGTTTATGTGCATTCATCATGCTTTCACTTAAAGTTACTTTTATAACCTGCTTTTTTTAACTTCAGTTTTCTGCGTAGGTCTCTGTGCGTTAGGCTAAGTAATTAGGGCAGATATAACACTACACTGGGAAGAAGGAAGGGATCAGAGCAGGGGTCAGGGATCTCATGCATCCCTGTTGTTTGACATGGAAAATTTAGGCTGTAAGCCCACAAAACAATTTAGTTACCAGTGAGCTCAAAATTCAGGTTGTTAAAGTGTTCGAAAACAATGGTGGATTCAACAGGTATTCATGTAAAATCTGACAACTTTTTGCAAAGCTAAAACTCAGTATGAATCATGCGTTTAAAGCATTTTATTGCAGATACTAAGTCATTCAGCCTTAAAATGCTGCTCTACTTTTGTCAAAACAAGCAGTTTCAATAATTATTGGTGCTTGGGTTGTACAGTAGTGAAGAGTCGAAGCATAGAAACCCATATAAGTGGATTCTATTAAGAGGGACAGAGAACGAAGACCAGAGCACTGAACTAAAATGGGACGCGAAACCTGACCACAAGATGAAGAAATAAAACAAATAACAAAGGAATTTTGTGACTGGGTTGCTTCTCTGGTATGTATAATAAATATAAACGAATAAGATAATTAATGTGTTGCAATGGAGTTTAAAAGGGTATTTTTGATGAAGCTGTTATTTTTTGCCGGCCAATCACAGGGCCTGCAGCTCAGCCGTATCTGCAGCGCCACCGGGAGCAGTGGCCACTGCTGGTACCGCAGAGGCCTTGGATCCAGTCCTAGTGCCAGAACTCCAGACAACATGTAAGTGAGGCGGGGTCGCTGGGGCCAGTCCAGAAGGCCCCAATGAGGGGCATGGCAGGGCGGTCGTAGAGTCCAGACGGAGGGGGTCCTGGGGAGTAAAGTGGTTCCTGGCAGGAGTCCTCTGTGGACTACAGAGTGCAACCCCCCCCCCCCCCCCCCCCCCCCTACTCAAGCTTGCAGGGAGTGCGCCTCGTGTTACAAGGCGACCTCCCCGCGTGGTGGAAACCACCACCCACCACCACCCCCCACCACTGGTCAGATCCCAGCGGCAATAGGAAGAGGCCCTTCATTGGCCCTTAATAAGCCACTTAAGGGCCTCAATTGGCCTCTGGGCGGGAAGGCCATTGTCAGCCTATCCCACCCCAGGAAGATCCCTTGGCAACGGGCCTGCCACCAGTTGCGGTACTCTGTGCCTCTCCTCGCCTCCAACCCCTCGGTGGGGGTCCATAAAATACTGGCCTAAGTCTCTGAAATCTCTGAAGACTTGTCTGCAGCATTTTCAAGCTTTATTCTCCTCACATGACAAGATATCTTGCATTCCATGAGTGCACTTAGGAAAATTATGGGCCTGCTGCCTATGAACTGAAAGTCAATAGCATCCCTAGGGCAAATAATAAATCCTCTTCAATTGTTGTGTTCGTGGTAGACAATATAACCTCATTACCCCATATCGCTAACCACATAACACTGACCTCTCTGAAATCAGTGGAAAATAACATACTGTGAGTTCATATGATTCAGGCTGTAAACTGCTAGTTAAAATTTAGTAAGAGATAGAAATGAAACAAATGGAATCTTTAGCAGAATGAGTACAGTAATAGAATACTTGGAGAGTGAATTTCCTCTGGGCTTCTTCCACTCTGGCATTGTAACATTGGGGGTAACCCGGTTTCCACATGTGTGAATGGGGTTTCCACTGAACTAAACCAAAGTTATGGCACTCTCTTGATTTCTCACTTGATTTGGTCCAAAATGAAATGACATTTTTCATGGTGATCATCCAACATGCCTCGCAGTAAAACTCAAACTTTAAACTTCAGAATGTCTTTTTTGCAGTTTTTGTGGTTTACTGTTATCATTAATCAACTTTCTCAATGTCTTATTAAAAAGCAATGTTATAGAAAATTAACAAAATTCAGTATGTGTGGATGGTGCAATGGGATAAAGGGTTGGAGCAACAAGGGATGCAGGTTTGATTTTCCTCACTGCTGAGCTGTTGATCACAACCATATTGCTTTGAGGATATGGCAGGTGGAGGGAGGTGTATCCCTACTAGCGGAGAACAACCACTCAACTACCACCTCTGAAAGATTTCTTAAAAACAGCTGTTTAAACTGGATGGCCTTGGGGAATTTATATAGCACCTTCAAAGCAGTCCATTCTGTGCTCATTTAACCCAACAAAGAGAAGGGTTTGAACATAGGACTGTACTGGTCTGTGGGGCACTTTACCACACCAGGCTGTGCATTTATTTACTCAGTCATCAGGAGGATTCTTTCCCCTCAACCAATCCCAAAAGAGTATTGTTTTTGGCTCTACGTACTTTGTAGTTAGTTTAGTTATCAGACTATATGCAATAATTATTACATTGTTTATTTTATGAATTACTTTTGCTATAAAGGGTGGAGAGAACAACAATATAGAAGAATCTACGATCCTGAGCCTTTTGCCAGTGATTATGAGACCCATTCTGCCCTTGCTATTCCTATTCAAGTAATGGAGCTGACAAACATTCCTCCAGAGTTAAGGATGACAGTGGGAACCCCTCCACCGTTGCCTTCAGTTAAGCTCCGCAAAACCATTGACTCGGTAAGCAGACTTACTTACAATTTACCATAAATGCATTTCTTGAAAAATGCTGAGAACCTCTTTCACTAATTTACTGTGTTATGACCAGGTCAGGAAGGGGTCTCAGGCTCCTCTCTTGCCCCTTCTCTGGTTTGGCCTTAACAGGGTTTATCTTTTCAAAGACAGTGCTTACCATCTCAGTGAGCACTTGCTTACTGCACTCTAATTATAATTGCATATGAACCAATCAGACAGGCTTTCTTGGGTTTAAACAAGAAAGATGTAAGTTTATTAACCTTATCACTGTAAACTGGTTAAAATTACTAAACTATGCAGCACATCCACGCTTGCGTGCATTTAAGAGGCACACACACACAAATAGATACAGAGGGGGAAGAAAGAATTGGGAGGTTGAAGTAGAGTTGGTAATAAATGGAATTCAGATACTGGGTTGTAATGTCCTTAATTGAAGTTAGAGTCTTGGGGTCCTCACTGGGGCCAGGCGCACAATTTCAGGCTTGCTTCTCTGTTTCCCAAAGCCGAAGATAGGTTCTATTTTTGTCTTCTTGGTGGTCATCTGTAAAGTTCTGCAGTCTTGAGGTTTAAACGCTGCCACCGTGGTTTCCCTCGGACTTTACTGGAGAGGGAAATAGAGAGAGAGATGTCTTCCTCGTGGAGTTCAAAATTGCAGTCTCTTGTTCACTCTGAGGCACAATTCAAAAATTCAGCCTTACCCAGCAGGTAGGTCATGTGACCATCTCTTTGTTTGAAACAACTGTTCCTGGAGGGGTGTTGGAATTTCAAAGTCTTTCAGACATACTCGGTGGGGGGTGAATTTTGGCTCTTACAAAATCAAAGGGGTGTCAATGTCTTTTGATTACCCCTATTGACAAAACCAATCTTGTTAATTGAATCAGGGAGCACCTCCATTGTTCCAGCTAGACTGGTACTTTACTTCTGTCTCTCAGCCAGCCTTTGTCTTCTCAAAATGCAAATGTGCTTGGCCATTTTTTTAACTGTTCAGTTCTGCTTTTTAAAAAGTTATTTGTAATGTCCAGTAAAAGATGTTCTCAAGCAGTGTTCCATATGACAAAATTAATATGTTTCCATTTGGCAGGTGTGATTTCCTTCACAACTGTTTAAAGGGGAATAAAATAAAGTCTGGCTACCCGACCCGAACCTGACTAGACCCGACTGCATGTGTAGGGTTCGGGTTGGGTCTATATTCCAAGTCCAGCATTTGGGTTTGGGTCGGGTCAGAGTGCTGCCTCCGGGAACTCACAGGATCAGGCTCACCCATGATTACCCACAACTCCATCTGCAGGAATAGCCTGCTGCCAGAACGGATGAACCGGATCACAAATATTACCATTTGGACAAGGTAGAGCACAATAACCTGTTTGATATCATTAAATTTATTGTGATATTCGGGTCATGTCAGGTGCAAAAAGAAATTAAAGGACTCAGGCCCGGGTCGGGTTTTTAGAATTAGAATTAGAATATTACAGCGCAGTACAGGCCCTTCGGCCCTCGATGTTGCGCCGATCATCTGACCTACACTATTCCATTTACATCCATATGTCTATCCAATGACCACTTAAATGCCCTTAAAGTTGGCGAGTCTACTACTGTTGCAGGCAGGGCGTTCCACGCCCCTACTACTCTCTGCGTAAAGAAACTACCTCTGACATCTGTCCTATATCTTTCACCCCTCAACTTAAAGCTATGTCCCCTCGTGTTTGCCATCCTCATCCGAGGAAAAAGACTCTCACTATCCACCCTGTCCAACCCTCTGATTATCTTATATGTCTCTATTAAGTCACCTCTCCTCCTCCTTCTCTCTAACGAAAACAACCCCAAGTCCCTCAGCCTTTCCTCGTAAGACCTTCCTTCCATACCAGGCAACATCCTAGTAAATCTCCTCTGCACCCTTTCCAAAGCTTCGACATCCTTCCTATAATGCGGTGACCAGAACTGCACGCAATACTCCAGGTGGGTTTGGATTGGCTGTGGTCGGGTTGGGCCCAGGTTGGGTTTCAATTTTATACCTTGAGCAGGCCTTTAGAATAAAATCCAAGGAGAATACTTTAGGAGAAAAATTTGCCGGGGTTTCTCCTGATATCCCACTACTTTGGCGGTTTCTCTATGGATTCCACTGATCTTTGACCTAAGTTATGGCAGGCGATTGGGAGAACCCGGCAAAAATTCCAGATGTTTGTTTAATCACCCTAGATCTATCTGGAAAAATAGCCTATTTTATTTCAATCAAAATTTCTGTCACCTGTCATGGAGACCAGCCTTTTGACTTCCACATAAAGTCATTGATGGGAAGCAGCCATGTGCATTCTGAACCATTTCCATTCATTTTGATGGAAGATGCAACTTTGGACAAACCGAAGAGCCAGTTCAGAGTTGCTCAATCTAAGAAAACACAATACCAGATAAGTATTCTGCACACTTTGCTGGTAGAATGTTTCGCCGTTTGTGAAATGATATCAACTCCTCTGCATTTGGTGTGAGTCCCATGATCTCCGGCTCAGGATGGCAATTTCTTGCAGGTGAGTGCTGTGCCACTTCTGAGGAGCCAGTTGCCTGCACTGCTATTTGATATACTAGAAGAGGAAGATTAAAGGAGATTGAATTTTAGATGCTCCAGACCAGACTGTTGTGTTGGAACATGAAAGGATGGGACAGGATACATGGAAGCAGACTGTTCCCAGTAGTTGAGGGGTTAGATACGATTGAATGCAACAGATTTAAATCAGAGAGCAGAAGAAACCTCTTTACACAGAGCATTGTGAGGCTGTGGAATGCACTTCAAAGGTCAGTGTTTTTGAAGATGGATGGGTAAATGTGATTACAATTATTTTCTTGTGTAGAGGGTAAATGTTGACACAGTCTTGTTGGGTTCAACTGGCTGTTGTAACTTTCACATTTTCCATGTTCAAGAACAACTGCACATAAAGACTTATTTTTGAAGAAGCCGTAAGAAAACTATACATACTCCTGCTTTCAGACTTAAGATTCATTTCTGTCTGCAGCTATGAAGGTTATAGTTGCTTTGAACCTTTGCATGGCAGCCATTCCCGTGCTGGGTAGTTCTCTTCCTTCCCTCCCCCTTCCTCCATCCATGCTGCTAGTTAGCACTTAGACCCATTCATTTAAGGAATGTCTCTAAAAATGAATGATGGAAAAATTGCAGGCTAGTTAAACTCAAACCTTTGCAGTTAAACCAACAAATGCTGGAATTTACGCAATGACTCAATCAGTATTTGAAGAGAATGGTTAATAGTTGGGTGGAGAGCCCTGCAGAAAATACTTTGTTCTTTTCAGACGTCACCAGATGAAAAAGGTAGTATATGCTATCACTGTCTACTAAAATGTAGGGGTCCCAAAACTGAACCTTTGCAAGGCAGACATTGCTCCTAACAGACTTATTCTGCAAAGAAATATAAATGGGACATTTGTTGAAAGAGAAATGGAACAGAATATAAGAACATATGAAAATGGCAGGCAGAAAAGAAACAGTTGGTCAGTCTAGCCTATCCTGCATTGTTGTAAGTCCTTGTGTATCACAATACAGACACTCCCTACCCACCCAGTGCCATGTAAGCTCCTGGGAGATGTGAAAAACCAAATAAAAACCCAGGCCAATTAGTGGGAAAATATCTGGACAATTCTTTCCTGACCCTTTTAGGTGTTCAAATTTGATCCAGAATATCACATTGACCTTGATTTATATTATAGGATACTTGCCTCTTGTATGGGGTGATCTCCACCACAGCTAGAAACCCATCCAACTCTCTTTTAAAAATATGCAATGATTCAGCATTCACTATACAAGCTGACAAAATGTTCCACAGCTCTGCTACTTACTGGGAAAAGAAGAATCCCCTAACATCCAACCTAGTTCTGCCCATACATAATGTGTAAGCCTGACCCCGGTCCTCCCAGACCTATCCAGTTAAAATAATTTGTCCACAGAAACACAGTGTAGTCCATTCATTTATAGAACTTAATCAAATCGCCCCTGAGTCTACACTTCTCTAAAGTATTGTCATGCAGGCCCCAACCTGGCAAGAATGAGGCACATTGGTTTGGTCATATGAACATTGATTTTTAACCATTGTTGGAGCGAGGAAATGACTTGTTAAACAGATCAGCCGTGGCTGGAAAAAAACATTTACATACAGACATTGAAGGTGAGGCAGCGCATTCCAGGGCCTGCTAAGGAGCATACAATCCACAAGGGCCAGGACTGGTTAGACCAGCTGGTCACATGACTAACTGGCTGTTCTAGAGTTTTCTTTTGAACTGGCCACAGAGAGTTTGAACTCAGAAAAACTGTTTGGTGCTGGACTAAGAAGATCTCTACTGTCTGCTCCCATCTCTTTCTCACAAGCCTCTGGATCCACTGAAGACACATGAACCCCAAGAGAGAAAAGTCTCCTAGAGCGAACAAGGTTTAAGAAGAATACTGGGCCCCAATGAAAAGCAAGATATACCTACAGTGAGCTCGAAGAACCGTAACAAAACCTCTTCAGATATTGCCTCATACTTTTCCACTTTATTTTTCAACTGCTCTTTTCTGTCTCTATTTACATGTGTGTATCGCTCATGCATGCTAGCATGGGTGCGTCATGTATACGTAGGCGTCAACCGAATTAGAGTTTAAGTTCAAGTTTAATAAATTTCAACTTTTCTTCTTTAAACCTAAGAAAACCTGTTTGTGCTGGTTTCTATGCCTTATAATTGGAAAGCGGTGAACAAGGATTCACCAAGGGGGAGCTAAAAACACGGTATTTTAAAAATTAAACCCTGTTACAGTAAGACCAGGTGAAGACTGAGAGGGACCCCTAGACACCTTTCTCACCTGGTCGTAACAGTATACAAAACTTGCACTTTAAACCTATCCCAGTAGCTAAGGTGTTTTAAACTGGGAATAAATCTCTTGGCCCTTCTCTGTATTTTTACCAAAGCTACAATATCCCCCACAGTATGAGGAGACCAAAACTGGACACAGTCTTCTAAATGAGGCCGAGCTAAGATCTTGTACATAGACAAAATGGTATGTTTTGTTTTATAGTATGTTTCTGCACAACTGTTAACTCTGTAACTTACATAAGGTAATACTGTAGAAAGTAATTTGCATTATATAGGTAGCTTGCATGTCTTCATATAAAATCATGGGACAAAAATTTATTTCGGTTTGACTTGTGTTCATATTTTAGGAGGAATCCACCCACCCAAATGGGTTTAAATATATATATGGAACCTGGTATCTGGACCCAAAGACTTGGATAAAAAGAAGAGCTGATGAACCTCTGGTAGATCCCAATTTTGTGCCCAAGGAAGACGAATCATATTTACCTGAAGGAGCTGGTGCGAAGGTAGTAAATTACCTTAGTTATTTTTGCAAATGAATAACTATTTTGCAAAACCATTTTATTCTAATAGATTTTTTCTGTTCAATAAAAAAGACCATGTGATTGAAGTCAAAAATTTCTAATGTAAATAGGTAGCCTGTATCCAAATTGGTGGCATCGGCTTAGTAATCCTGCTTTTCACAAATTTAAATAGCATAGTCTTCCAGTAGAAACTTCCTTATACAGAGTTTTGGAATAGGGAACAAAAATAAAAGGGAAACTCTGATAATGTCACATCATAAATTCTGCTGGTTGTTGTGGTTGCTATTATATGAAACCTAATTGCTTTTAAATGTGTCTGGTTTTCTTATCATTTTCTAGGAATAGCCTATTATTGTCTTAACTCCATAGCATGTGATTGCATTGTGAATGAACAAATGAACACATGCACAAAGTATATTTTGTCTGTCTTAGGCTTTCAAATTTGTGTAGTTAATTACTTACTTTTATTTCCAGTTTTCTCCCTCCTCTCTAGAAGTTGGTGACTCATGTAGGGTAACAGCTTAATGAATACAGACCACCCTCTGGTGCCTCACTCAAGGGGCCACCGTTCATGTATGGCTTAGATAGGGAATGTCAGGAAGCTAATTGACTGTGGAGGATATCCTTTTTCACACTTTTGCACAGGGATCACTCAATAGTGGTCAGACACAGGAACCATACATGACAGTGACTAGTCATGGCGTTGGAAACGATTGAAATTACATTAAGTGAGATTTGCATTTATTTAGTAGCTTATCATGTTTTTAGAAGCCTTCATATACTGTAAGATTTTGTTTTAAGAGTACAGTTGCAGTTGCTATGTCGGCAAACTGAGTTTCTGTTAATGTTTCTGGATCAGAAGAAAAGTCAACTGTTTGAGTCAAGCAGTAATGGTTGATAGTGGCTCAATAGCTTTATTGGTGGAACACTGAAATCCTGTAAGTATTTACACAAATTCCAGTCTTAAAACACGTTTGAACTCAAAGGGAGTAATTTTGATTTTGTGCAATTCTTCTTTTGGGCCTCCTTATCTCGAGAGACAATGGATACGCGCCTGGAGGCGGTCAGTGGTTTGTGAAGCAGCGCCTGGAGTGGCTATAAAGGCCAATTCTGGAGTGACAGGCTCTTCCACAGGTGCTGCAGAGAAATTTGTTTGTCGGGGCTGTTGCACAGTTGGCTCTCCCCTTGCGCCTCTGTCTTTTTTCCTGCCAACTACTAAGTCTCTTCGACTCGCCACAATTTAGCCCTGTCTTTATGGCTGCCCGCCAGCTCTGGTGAATGCTAGCAACTGACTCCCACGACTTGTGATCAATGTCACACGATTTCATGTCGCGTTTGCAGACGTCTTTATAGCGGAGACATGGATGGCCGGTGGGTCTGATACCAGTGGCGAGCTCGCTGTACAATGTGTCTTTGGGGATCCTGCCATCTTCCATGCGGCTCACATGGCCAAGCCATCTCAAGCGCCGCTGACTCAGTAGTGTGTATAAGCTGGGGGTGTTGGCCGCTTCAAGGACTTCTGTGTTGGAGATATAGTCCTGCCACCTGATGCCAAGTATTCTCCGAAGGCAGCGAAGATGGAATGAATTGAGACGTCGCTCTTGGCTGGCATACGTTGTCCAGGCCTCGCTGCCATAGAGCAAGGTACTGAGGACACAGGCCTGATACACTCGGACTTTTGTGTTCCGTGTCAGTGCGCCATTTTCCCACACTCTCTTGGCCAGTCTGGACATAGCAGTGGAAGCCTTACCCATGCGCTTGTTGATTTCTGCATCTAGAGACAGGTTACTGGTGATAGTTGAGCCTAGGTAGGTGAACTCTTGAACCACTTCCAGAGCGTGGTCGCCAATATTGATGGATGGAGCATTTCTGACATCCTGCCCCATGATGTTCGTTTTCTTGAGGCTGATGGTTAGGCCAAATTCATTGCAGGCAGCCGCAAACCTGTCGATGAGACTCTGCAGGCACTCTTCAGTGTGAGATGTTAAAGCAGCATCGTCAGCAAAGAGGAGTTCTCTGATGAGGACTTTGTAAAATAAGTATTAGCAAATCAGTAGCCATTTTAGTTCAGTTGAAGGTTGTACTAGCATTTAATAAGCATAATAAATTCTACTATATGTAGGACTTATTCTAAGTTAATTAAGAAAGTAATTAAAGTAAATTAACTAATAACATAAGTAACAAAGGCAGGACAGGTGTTATGTTGCAGCTGTGGTATGTGGGAGCTCCTGGATGCCAAGGAGATCCAGGACAAACACATCTACAGAAAGTTTAAGCAGCTGTGGGAATTCTGGATCAGGATTATTGATCTGGAAGCCGAAGTGCAAATGCTGCGCAACGTAAAGGAGGGGGGGGAATACCTGGACACTTTGTTCCGGAAGATGGTCACACCTCTTAGAACAGGGTCATCTGTTTTGGTCAGCAGTGAGGGACAGGAGGATGTGACCATGAGTGAAACAGGTAATGGGACTGAGCAGACAGCGGTGGAGGAGCCTCAGACTTGTCAAACAGATTTGAGGTGCTCTCAACCTGTGTGGACAAAAGTGAGGTCTGCAGGGTGGATGAGCAGACTGGCCATGACACCATGGTACAGGAAGCCAGTCAAGTGGGGGGAGCAAAAAGGAGTGTAGTGGTAGTAGGGTATGGTATAGTGAGGGGGATTGGCACTGTTCTGTGCAGCCGAGAGCGTGAGTCCAGAAGGCTGTGTTGCCTACCTGGTGCCAGGGTCCGGGACATCTGCTCAGGGCCGGACAGGAACTTGGAGTGGGAGGGGGAGGATCCAGTTGTCGTGGTCTGTGTACCGTGGTCCGTGGTCCTACCAACGATGTAGGTAGGACTAGGAAAGAGGTTCTGCTTAGACTGTATGAGGAGCTAGGCACCAAATTGAAGAGCAGAACCTCAAGGGTAATAATCTCTGGATTATTACCTGAGCCACGTGTCAATTGGCAGAGGGCACATAAGATTACTGAAATGAATAGATGGCTCAAAGGCTAGTGTGGCGGAAGTGGGTTTCGATTCTTGCGGCATTGGCACCAGTACTGGGATAAGTGGGGTCTGTACCGTTAGGATGGTCTGCACCTGAACTGTGCTGGGTGCAGTGTTCAGCAAATCGTACAACTAGGGAAGTAGAGAGGGCTTCAAACTAAACAAGGGAGGAAAAGGATCAAGCTTGGGTAGATGTAGCAAATCAAGGGGTAGAGTCAAGGCAGTAGAGCAGAATAGTAATACGGGAAATTGTTGTGGAGGAAATATAACCACCCTTGAGTCCACGGGATTAAAGCAAATAAGGACTTTATTTTATCAAGCATATGCAAGGGAGAAGTCCTCTGGTTCACCCAAAGAGCTTCTCAGTGAAACACTGTCTGTAGCACACATTTGTAGAATACAAGAACCACTACTCATTTGTTCACACGACCCCGACACATTCCAGGTCTGCAGCTTGATCAACAACCTGGATTGTAGTGTATTGCCCCACAAACATTTTCCTGCTATCTCCTCCCAAACCTTGAAGCTGCCAGCTTCCATAGTTTACTGCTTGTATCATCTCCAGCCTTTCCCCCTATCTCTTTGATTAGTGAAGCAAGAAAATACGGAAGTATGGGGTTGAAGGTGATTTAGAGCTTTGGATCAGAAATTGGCTAGCTGAAAGAAGACAGAGGGTGGTGGTTGATGGCAAATGTTCATCCTGGAGTTTAGTTACTAGTGGTGTACTGCAAGGATCTGTTTTGGGGCCACTGCTGTTTGTCATTTTTATAAATGACCTGGAAGAGGGTGTAGAAGGGTGGGTTAGTAAATTTGCAGATGACACTAAGGTCGGTGGAGTTGTGGATAGTGCCGAAGGATGTTGTAGGGTACAGAGGGACATAGATAGGCTGCAGAGCTGGGCTGAGAGATGGCAAATGGAGTTTAATGCAGAAAAGTGTGAGGTGATTCACTTTGGAAGGAGTAACAGGAATGCAGAGTACTGGGCTAATGGGAAGATTCTTGGTAGTGTAGATGAACAGAGAGATCTTGGTGTCCAGGTGCATAAATCCCTGAAGGTTGCTAACCAGGTTAATAGGGCTGTTAAGAAGGCATATGGTGTGTTAGCTTTTATTAGTAGGGGGGTCGAGTTTCGGAGCCACGAGGTCATGCTGCAGCTGTACAAAACTCTGGTGAGACCACACCTGGAGTATTGCGTGCAGTTCTGGTCACCGCATTATAGGAAGGATGTGGAAGCTATGGAAAGGGTGCAGAGGAGATTTACTAGGATGTTGCCTGGTATGGAGGGAAGGTCTTACGAGGAAAGGCTGAGGGACTTGAGGTTGTTTTCGTTGGAGAGAAGGAGGAGGAGAGGTGACTTAATAGAGACATATAAGATAATCAGAGGGTTAGATAGGGTGGATAGTGAGCATCTTTTTCCTCGGATGGTGATGGCAAACACGAGGGGACATAGCTTCAAGTTGAGGGGTGATAGATATAGGACAGATGTGAGAGGTAGTTTCTTTACTCAGAGAGTAGTAAGGGCGTGGAACGCCCTGCCTGCAGCAGTAGTAGATTCGCCAACTTTAAGGGCATTTAAGTGGTCATTGGATAGACATATGGATGAAAATGGAATAGTGTAGGTCAGATGGTTTCACAGGTCGGCGCAACATCGAGGGCCGAAGGGCCTGTACTGCGCTGTAATGTTCTAAAAAAAAAGACAGCATGTTTACACAGATGTGGAGGCAATTAAATAGAGTTGTACAGTTCCAGCAAGCATCCCATCATTCAATGGGCCCCTCACAACTACAGTAATTCTTCTAAACTAATTAATACATCCTAATACTAATTCTATAAATGTTACCCTTCTGGTCCCACTTCAGAAATGAAGGTCAGGGAATGGCAGGAAGGGACAGCAAGACCACACCGACAGTCAAAACTAAATGTTACAAAGATAACAAAAAGACAAAACTAAAGGTTCTGTATCTGCTTGCACGTAGCATTCATAGCAAAGTAGATGAACTGATAGTGCACATTGAAATAAATAAATATGATCTGATAGCCATTACGGAGACATGGCTGCAGGATGACAAGGATTGGGTCCTGAATATTGAGGAGTATATGGCATTCAAGAAGAATAGGAAGCTAGATAAAGGTGGAGGGGTAGCACTGTTAATCAAGGATGGTATTGGTGCAATAGTTAGAGATGACCTTGGTTCAGGAGATCAGGATGTAGAATCGGTTTGGGTGAAGATGAAGAACAGTAGGGGAAAGAAGTCACTAGTGGGAGTGGTCTACAGGCCCCCTAACAATAATCACAATGTAAGACGAAGTATAGATGAAGAAATATTGGGTGCTTGTGACAAAGGAACGGCAATAATCATGGGTGAATTTAATCTACATATAAACTGGAAAAATCAAACGAACATAAGAATTAGGAGCAGGAGTAGGCCACTCGGCACCTCGAACCTGCTCCGCTATTCGATAACTGATTATTCCACATTTCCACCACTCCGATAACCTTTCACCCCCTTGCTTATCAAGAATCTAACTGTCTCTGCCTTAAAAATATTCAAAGACTCTGCTTCCACCGCCTTCTGAGGAAGAGAATTCCAAAGACTCACGACCCTCTGAGGGAAAAAAATTTCTCCTCATCTCTGTTTTAAATGGGCGACCCTTTATTTTTAAACAGTGACCCCTAGCTCTAGATTCTCTCTCAAGGGGAAACATTCTTTCTACGTCCGCCCTGTCAAGACCCCTCAGGATCTTATATGTTTCAATCAAGTTGCCTCTTACTCTTCTAAATTCCAGCAGATACAAGCCTAGCCTATCCAGTCTTTCCTCGTAAGACAGCCTGCCCATTCTAGGTATTAGTCTAGTAAACCTTCTGTGAACTGCCTCCAATGCATTTACATTCTTCCTTAAATAAGGAGACCAATACTGTACACAGTACTCCAGATGTGGTCTCACCAATGCCCTTATACAGCTGAAGCATAATCTCCCTACTTTTGTATTCAATTCCCCTCATGATAAACAATAACATTCTATTAGCTTTCCTAATTACGTGCTGTAACTGCATACTAACCTTTTGCGATTCATGCACTAGGACACCCAGATCCCTCTGCATCTCAGAGCTCTGCAGTCTCTCACCATTTAGATAATATGCTTTTTTATTTTTCCTGCCAAAGTGGACAATTTCACATTTTCCCACATTATACTCCATTTGCCAGGTCTTTGCCCACTCAGTTAACTGATCTATATCACTTTGTAGCTCCTTATGTCCTATTCACAAATTACTTTCCTACTTATCTTTGTGTCAGATTGGCAAAGCAATAGTAGCCTGGATGAGGAGTTCATAGAATGCTTTTGAGATAGTTTCTTAGAGCAGCACATTCTGGAACCAACCAGAGAGCAGTTTATATTAGACTTGGTATTGTGTAATGTGACAGGATTAATTAATGACCTCAGAGTAAAGGCACCTCTAGGTAGCAGCGACCACAATATGATTAAATTTTACATCCAGTTTGAAAGAGAGAAGAGTGGGTCTAAGACTAGTATTGTAAACTTAAATAAGGGCAACTATGTGGGCATGAAAGCTGAGCTAGCTGAAGTGAACTGGGTTACTAGGCAAGGAGTTAGATCAATAGAGAAGCAGTGGCAGACATTTAAAGGGATATTTCAGAATACTCAGAATAAGTATATTCCTACTATGAAGAAAAATTCGAAGGGGAGGACCCACCATCCGTGATTAACGAAAAAATTTAAGGAAAGCATCAAATTTAAGGAGAAAGCATATAATTGCGCAAAGATGAGAAGCAGGTCAGACGATTGGTCAGAATATAAAGAACAGCAGAGAATGACTAAAAGGTTAATCAGGAGAAAGAAATTAGAGTACGAGAGGAAGGTAGCTAAAAATGTAAAAATACATAGCAAGAATTTCTTCAGGTATTTAAAAAGGAAAAGAATAAGTACAGTGAATGTTGGTCCTCTAGAGAGTGAGAATGGAGAGTTAATAGTAGATAATAAGGAAATGGCGGATGAAATATTTTGCTTCTGTCTTCACTATAGAGGATGCAAAAACATTTCAGTAATAGCTATAAATCAGGAGGTGGAAAGAGGAGAGGAACTTGGTGAAATTATAATCACCAGGGAAGTGGTAATGAGCAAACTGATGAAGCTGCAGGCCGACAAGCCCCCCGGGTCCTGATGGGCCTCATCCTAGGATCTTAAAAGAGGTGGCTAATGAGGCAGTAGATGCATTGGTGTTAACTTTTCAAAATTCACTAGGTTCTGGAAAGGTTCCATCTGACTGGAAAATAGCAAATATAACCCCTCTAATCAAGAAGGTGGGGGGGGTGGGGAGGCAGAAAACAGGTAACGTCTGTCGTGGGGAAGGCGTTAGAATCGATCATTAAGGAGGCTATAGCTGGGTACTTAGAAAAACTCAAGGTAATCGGGAATAGTCAGCATGGTTTTGTGAAAGGGAAATCATGTTTAACCAATTTATTGGAGAAACACGCACTGTGGATAAAGGGGAGCCCATTAATATACTGTACTTGGATTTCCAGAAGGCACCTGACAAGGTGCCACATAAAAGGTTATTGTGCAACGTAGGAGCTCATGGTGTAGGGGGTAACATATTAGCATGGATAGAAGATTGTCTGGCTGGCAGAAAACAGAGTATATATAAATGGGTCCTTTTCTGATTGGCAGGATGTGACGAGTGGAGTCCCACAGGGGTCTGTGCTGGGGCCTCAACTTTTTACAATTTATATCAATGACTTGGATGAGGGGAGCAATGGCACGGTTGCTAAATTTGCAGACGACACAAAGATAGGTAGGAAAGTTTGTTGTGAAGAGGACATAAGGATTTTGCAGACCGATATAGATAGGTTGAGTGAGTGGGCAAAAATCTGGCAGATGTAGTATAATATGGGAAAATGTGAAGTTGTTCACTTTGGCAGGAAAAATAAAAAAGCAGAATGTTACTGAAACAGAACGACTGCAGAATTCCAAGGTGCAGAGGGATCTAGGTGTTCCAGTGCATGAGACACAAAAAGTTAGTATGCAGGTACAGCAAGTAATAAAGAAGGCTAATGGAATGCTATCCTTTATTACGAGAAAAATTGAAAATAAAAGTAAGGATGTTATGCTTCAGTTATACAGGGCATCGGTGAGACCACATCTCGAATACTGTGTGCAGTTTTGGTCTCCTTATTTAAGGAAGGATGTAAATGCATTGGAGGTGGTTCAGAGAAGGTTTACTAGATTGATACCTGGAAAGAGCGGGTTGTCTTATGAGGAAAGATTGGACAGACTGGGCTTGTTTTCACTGGAGTTTAGAAGAGTGAGGGGAGACTTGATTGAAGTATATAAGATCCTGAACAGTCTTGACAAGGTGGATGTGGAAAGGATGTTTCCTCTTGTTGGTGAGTCCAGAACTAGGGGGCACTGTTTTAAAATTAGGGGTTGCCCTTTTATGACAGGCATGAGGAGAAATTTTTCTGCCTTGATGGTGGAGGCGGGGTCATTGAATATTTTTAAGGCGGAGGCAGATAGATTCTTGTTAGACAGGGGAATCAAAGGTTATCGGGGGTAGATGGAAGTGTGGAATTCAAGACACAAACAGATCAGCCATGATCTTATTGAATGGCAGAGCAGGCACGAGGGGCCGAATGGCCTATTTCTGCTCCTAATTCGTATGTTCGCATGCTTACATCTCTTCCAATTTTCATTTCCTTTACAGGACAGATGTAAAACAGATTGCCAATACACTATTTTCAATTTAGTACCAGTGCACGAAGTAAAATTTGCCCTTTCAATTAGACTGCTTGGGAAGCAAGATGAGAAATCTGCCAATTCTGGGCTTGGCCACTGGAGGGAGCACTGCACAACAATAGAGATCTTCATCTCAGCAAAGGAAGAGAAACTCTCGCCTGTCAAGTTCAAATTACAGCAGTGCAGCTGCTGTCACTGATCAGAATGGCATTGATGGCAGCTGTGCACAGGTTCACAGTCCACCCCTTCCCCCAGCCATTCCAATTGAAGGAGGAATCCATCAGGCAGAAATCAATAATAGCAGAAACCTACATGAGGATGAACAGCAAGCACTATAGTAATATTCTGAAATTAATTGTAGACTTTACTCAAATTCAGGAGTCATATTAATCATAAGATAGTTGGGTTTTTTTTTTGGAAACCAAATGCAATGATCTAACTGGTTACATTCATTTGTTCAAGGTATTTTCATTAGCTTCAAACATTATTGATACTGCTTGGACCTACAGGCTATTGTCAGAATCTGTTCATATTTAAAAGATGTTCTTCAAGTTTTATTTGATTACTACAAATGAGCAATATTAAACAATACTTTATTAGTGATTGCCATGAAAGAGGGGATTGAAAGAGAAACACAAACTTTGAACATTTCACTGCTACAGATCTATTTTAAGTCTAGGTTTAAAAAATCAACAGCCAATAGTTTAGTTTGTATTGGTATGGTATGCAGGTAGTATTTTGCATATGGAAGAGGGGACAAGGTGCAAATAAATTTGCATATTATCAGAAGTGTTATTCATTCCTGTGGTAAATGAGGTCACGTGTCCTGAGTGCTGTTTGGCTCGTGTCAGCATTGGTTAGCACCGCAGCCTCACAGCTCCAGGGACCTGGGTTCAATTCTGGGTACTGCCTGTGCGGAATTTGCAAGTTCTCCCTGTGACCGCGTGGGTTTTCGCCGGGTACTCCGGTTTCCTCCCACAGCCAAAGACTTGCAGGTGATAGGTGAATTTTCCATTGTAAATTGCCCCTAGTATAGGTAGGTGGTAGGGGAATATAGGGACAGGTGGGGATGTGGTAGGAATATGGGATTAGTGTAGGATTAGTATAAATGGGTGGTTGATGGTTGGCACAGACTCGGTGGGCCAAAGGGTCTGTTTCAGTGCTGTATCTCTAAATAAGTTGGTAGCACTCTTGCCTCTGAGTCAGATGGTTGTGTGTTCAAGGCTGACATTCCAGTGCAGTACTGAGGGAGCGCTGCACTGCCAAGGTGTCGTCTTTCGGCTGAGATGTTAAACTGAGGTCTTGCCTGCCCTCTCAGTTGTGTGTAAAAGTTCCATGGCACTATTTTGAAGAAGAGCAGGGGAGTTATTCTTGGTGTCTTGGCCAATATTTATCCCTCATCATAAAAAAGCAGCTTATCCGATAATTATCTCATTGCTGTCTGTGGGAGCTTTTTGTGCACAAATTGGCTGCTGCATTCCCTATATTGCAACAATAACTACAGTTCAAAAGTACTTAATGGGCTTAAAGCACTTTGAATCATCCAGTGGTCACGAAAGGTGCTATATAAATACAAGTTTTTTTTTTACTTTGTGGTAGAAAGGGAGCAGTTGCTGGGACATACTTTCTTGAGCCACCTGATACGAGCAGTACTCCATAGAGCTGAACTGTTCAGACATCTTGACCAAGTTGGACAATGGGAATACTTGAGGTTAGACACAAGGACTGGCGGAAGGGAGAAGCAAATGGGAAAATTCAGAGTGTGGTGATCAGTAATCTGATTTGTCTCCTTTGCAACTTACTGCTTTCTTTGAAGGATGAAGAAATAAGAAGGCTTCATGCAACAATATCTTTCAAGAATTTCATTGAGGCTAAAGGACACAGGGAACCAGAGGTAAAGAGAAATCTAATCAAGTAAAAATACACAACAGATTACACAGGTGGAGCGAAGTTGTAAGCTCAAAAATATTTGCTGATACGTGAAATCAGGCCAGTGTAAAAGCTGGTTAATGTAAAATCACAGTCCTGTATAATGCACCTATACACAATGGGCTTTAATCACTATTTGCTCGTCCGACGCCCTTTCCAAGCCTGCTACAGATTTCAGAGTGACTAAATGTGACAGTTTTCATTTTCTTGTTTGAATGCACAGGCATTCCTAAAAACAGATTTCCAGTGATGGTCTGACAATTACTTGCTTTTAAACTGCTTAATGTTAAATGTTAGTTTGATGTTATTGTCATTAACTGCTGCATTCCCTATATTGCAACAATAACTACAGTTCAAAAGTACTTAATGGGCTTAAAGCACTTTGAATCATCCAGTGGTCACGAAAGGTGCTATATAAATAATGTCAATTAATGAACTCCACTTAAATGTTATTGTGCACTCTTGCATTGTGCACACTGCAAGGGGCCAAGGGGACATGATGCAATTTCTATATTATGCTTTGGTGAATTATGTTGCTAATGCAGGTGAAGGACATCAATGTTGGGGAAATGTAAGCGTTTTCCAATTTTGGCACCTATTGTTAGCAATGTGTACTCCCAGGAAGAGTAAACCCTGACAGATATCAGCAAAAACCACAGAAGACGAACTTCTACTGCACCAGTGCATTGTAGTCTTGGTCATCAATATTGCCAAATTAGTATCATTGACACTAAATGATGTAGAATATTTGCTAGGAACTGGGTAGATAATGCCTCTCTATTAGCTAAAATAGCTTATGAAAAGACTTTTATTTCCTCAGTCTGAGGTGGAATCAAACCCAAGTTCTAGAGATGAGTAAATGATGCTTAAGCACACTGCACTACTTGGCTAACTCTTCGTGTTAGTTTTGCGGTGGAACAGTTTTCTTTGCTTTTCAGGGCTCCTGACAAATATTCCCAAAACTACATTTGTTCCCTTTGGGACCAATACCAATTTATTTTGGTATAACTGGATTCAGATGCATTTCCAAAATTTATAACTGCACTATATCACGATATTAAACTTCAGAGTACTCAGACTTGAAATGTTTGGACATGTATCGTTAAGCACTAAAAGACAATTTAATTTTTTAAAACAGGAGGGGCGACACAATGAGGGGAATTTTCCTGGCCCCTTAGAGAGAGGTTTGGAGGTTGTGGTGGGGGAGGGGGGCAGGAAAATAGGGGAAAACCTTGTCCAGATGGTGCTCCAATGTGGTCTCACCTTCGGGCGAATTTCTCAGGGGTGGGTTGTGAGTGGAATCGAGGGGCAGACAATTAAAATCGTTAAAGCCCCAATTACCAGCGATTTCCAGAAATAGAGGCAAGTTGCTGATCTCGCACAGCCCCCGCTGTGTCAGGAGCCTGGTAACACATCGGAGACAGTTCTATGGCGGGAGGTTGGATTGCCATCATATCACTTTGCAATGCTTACATAAAGGAGCAGAACAATTATATGCAGCACATTGGCAGGCAAATGCATTCATTTGGAGGAGTTTCCCTCCAAACTGATGCACCTTACAGGTCTGGCCCTTAGCTTTTGCATGTCATTTGGACCATTAGGTGAGCGCCTCCATCTTGACGTGGCCCCTCACTCTCCCTCTGCCTGAGCAATGTTCACCTTTCCCAGTGGGGCTGCCGGCCAGCCCTCCCTTTGTCCAGCCCTCCCACACCCATGTGTCGCCCACTGTCCCTAATTGGACAGTGAACGCAGAGGCGGCTTACTAATTGGCCGCCTCACGTAAACTTAAGCCAACGGGTGTGTTGCTGAGAAGCACGAGCTTGGGAAATGGTCTGATGGCGGGTTCCCTATGCATGCAGGAAAATTCAGCCCAAAGTGTCTGATGGCATTTAATTGAATAATTGCCCCTTGACCTATAGACTTCTCTGTGCTTGAAAATGTCATTCCAACCAGTACAATCCTTCCTCTTGTTTCATTAATTTTTCCACCACCCCCACCAATTATAAGTCTTATCTGTGCTTAGTGATTAAGATGAAAAAGGAAAAGCATAACTGGACTGTGAATTGAATACCATTCACAGAAAATAAAAATAGTTCAAATGAAGAATTGACTATCATGATATTAAAAATGAATTTACCATAACCAAGGGAGAGGCAATTAGTGACTAAAGTGAATTGTTAGAAAGCTTGGGGTGGGGGCAGGGAAGCATGCATCTTAACTGAAACATCACCATGGCAACTGACCAGCAAAGCACAGATGTACGGGAGGGTAGATGGGAAGATGGTCTCTGAGCAGTAGGGAGGGAAAACTGAAAGAAAAACTTGTTGTTGGAGGAAAGCAAGGACAATGACATTTTCTAGTACATTTTCTAGAGTTGAAAGAGAATGTGCCGGAATAAAGTAACTGAGATCTTTCAAAATATGAAGATCCACACAACCCATTTACTTCCAGATTTGAGGTATCCAGCACTTTTGTGGTACTTCAAACATGTTGAGATCTCACACATTCTCAGTTCCATTTTCAGGTCTTGTGTATTACACACTAAATTACCAAAATAAAAACAAGTAAAATTAGACTGAATTCACTGTCTTCCTCATTTAACTGCAGAAGATAACTGGACATCAAGCATGTGCAGCTTTGCTGCTTGTGAATGTTGTGCTCGGAACTGAAAATTAGTGTTTCTCAGTGCAAGTGGGAACATCACCACCTGCAAGTTCCCCTCCAAGCCACACACCATCCTGACTTGGAACTATATCGCCGTTCCATCACTGTCACTCGGTCAAAATCCCGGAACTCACTTCCTAACAGCACTGCAGGTGTACCTACACCCCAAGGACTGCAGCGGTTCAAGAAGGCAGCTCATCACCACCTTCTCAAGGGAAATTAGGGATGGGCAATAAATGCTGGCCGAGCCAGCGATGCCCACATCTCATGATCGAATAAATAAATGCCGAGATTTGCCCAGCCCAAATTCTGCCACTGAGCTGGTCAGAGTTTGTGGGATCAGGGGAGGTTGCCCCCAGTTCCACGGCTTTGACAGGCTGGGCGAGAGCTGGAGGTTCGCTCCTCAATGAGGCCTAACCAAGATCTTGTACAAAGACAGAATCAAATGTTTTGTATTGTAGTGTGTTTCTGCATAACTACGGACTCTGTAAATTAAATAAAGGAATACTGTAGAAAGTAATGTGCATTTATATTATAATAACCCGATTGTTAACGTGAACCTTCCTTAAGTTGGCCTCACCCATTAAGGATGCAAATTTGAATTGCTGTAAATAAATATGCCAGAGGTCAATCACAACTTAATAACATGCTGGTAAGGGAAGTTTGCAGATTGTCAGGTACTTGTAAATTTACAGCTCCACATGAATCTGCAAATTTTCTTCAACAAAAACCTCTACTTGACCTCCGTGTGAAATGAGTGTCTTTTTTTTCTCATTTCTTTAAATATTTGTGGCACTGGAATGAGACATCTGAAGTTTAATGGGTGTTCTCAACTTTTAATTTATGCAAACAGATCTCTTGTAGCAGTGAGTCAGGAGAAATAATTGATTGTGACATCTGAAGTGTGATGGTTAAAGCGTGACAGGAAGCAATTGTGACACTTGTTAATCTGTTAATTGTGTATCAATTGTTTGATTATATGCAGGTGGAGGGTGTTAATTGGGGTCTTACTTGAGCACTTATAAGCAGACACTTACTGAGACTGGTGAGGGGTTTGACTGAGGAGCTATATGTTTGTAGTCCTTTTATTCTTCACAATAAATATGAAACTGAGTAAAGATAGGCTCCAGCATTATCCTTCCAGAACAAACTTTCTGCAGTTTAGCATGGTAGCAAAGGATGTTGCCTAAAGCTGAAGGTTGGAAACTAGGAATTTTTTATTTTTACATTGAAAACTAAAACCTCATTGGCTATTGTGGAAAATATGGTAGAAAGCAAGTGTAAATTGTCAGGGTTTGATTGCTCTCCAATGTTTTGGATCTGAACCATATGATCAGTGGAAGAATGAAGTGGATATGTGGACATAGGTTACATCTCTACCAAAGAGGAAACAAGGTATGGCCTTGGCGTTGTCACTTCCTACCAGAAGTAAAATCAGAAGTAACGTGACCTGGATGCTTGTCAGTTGGATACAAATGAAGGATTGGATCTTCTGTTAGAATTCTTAGATAAAATTTACAAGAAAGATGACCTAATGAATGTGTATGAGGCATAGTCAGACTTTAATAGATTTCAGAAAACAGATGGTTATTCAATGGAGGAATATATCATGGACTTCAACTGACTGTATAGAAGAATCAGGAAATTCAATTTGGAGATCCCTGGTTCAGTGCTAGCATTTAAATTGCTAGATTGTGCTAGGGTGTTGTATATGGACAGGCTCCTAGTTTTAACTGGGGTTCGATTCTTGGATCAAGTGGCTGTTGGATCAAATGTCTGCTGCCTTAAAGAAATTCCTGGGGAAGCAATCATTCCTACAGCCTTGGTAGAACAAACAAGGCATTCTGTGGTGACACAGAGAATGAAGGACTCAATATTTCAAGTTAGATTTTGAAATGGCCCAGATACATAAAGCAGACATAAAGATAGAAGGAATGAGGATGAAAGCACCTTTAACAGGTCTGACTAATACAGTGGAAGGCAGAACTGGAACAGCAATCATAGGTAAATAAATCCAAGGAATGTCAAAGGAACAGTTAATTGGTGCTTCAGATGTGACTCAAAGTATCATGATGCAATGAACTGCCCTAAGCTGAGAGGCAGAGTCCTTGAACTAACACACGACACAGAAAATTCTGAGGCAGAAGAGGTGAATGCTGATGAATATGAACGAATTGTACTAGTCACAAAGAGTTTTAGTCCGATGATGAATGTGTTAGTTGCAGATCCGTTCAACTGTGCTGTATTGGATAGTGCTTGCACATCGACAGAATGTGGAACTGATTGGTTATAATGTTATCTGGATTCACTTAGTAATGAGGATCAATACAAGGTTAAGGAGTATAAACGTACTACCAGCTTTACGTTTGGTAATGACAATACATTGAAATCACTGAAGAGAGTAGTAATTCCATGTAAAATAGCTGGAGTAAGTCACTTTATATGTAGTCTCTAGTGAGATACCTTTACCGTTGAGTAAACCTTCAATGAAAAAGGCACAAATGAAACTTGATATGGAGCATGATAGGGCAACTATTTTTGGAAAGTTAGTGAATTTGCAGTTTACCCAGTCAAGGCATTATTGTATACCCTTAACAAAACCTGATGTTTCTAGTCAGATTGTTCGAGAAGTATTAATGGCATCAGGTGTTAAGAATCAGATTAAAAAGCAAATTGTCTTAAAGTTACATAGATAATTTGCTCACCCTTCTTGTCAGATTAAAAAACACTACTAAAGGATGCAGGTGTGATTGAAGAGTATACAAGGGTAATACAAGAGATTAGTGAAAAGTGTGTAACTTGTAAATTGGAGGACTCCATCCCATCCTATTGTCAGCCTTCCATTGGCACATGACTTGAACAAGGTAGTTGCCATGGATTTAAAGGTATGGAACAAAGACAAGAATATTTTCATTCTACATTTTATAGACCTAGCAACTAGATTTAGTCTTTCTACAATAATAGCAAGGACAAAAGGCTGATTATAGGCAAAATTATGGAGAAATGGATAGTGTCATGGACCTATAGGTTTTTTTTTTTGGAATGTGGTTTGCCTTTAAGGTTTGCAAGGGATCAGTATTGCTTTGAACCAGCAAGCCTCAGGAGTTATAGGAAGATGCATTTTCATTGCCTTAGAAACAGCCATTTGGAGACTGCGATTCAAAGGGTACATTCTCATTACCATAGATCTAGCCACTGGGAGTGAGTCTGATGCAATACATTTGTTGCAATTCAGTTTTAAACTGGTCTTTAGTTGATAGTTTGTTCTAACAGAACACAACTGTGATGTTTAGCACACCTGAAAAAGAGCTCTCAACCATTTAAACTGAAGGAATAGGAATTTAGTCTGTTTAATTATTATATCTCAAAATTCTAAAACATCAAGTGAAAAACAGATCTCTGATAATTTAAACTGAAGGGAGGGAAGTTAGACTTTTATCCCTCAAAAACTCTAAAGTCAGATTGATTCTGTTGAAAGTGTTTCCAAGTCATTAATTGTCGAAATTTGCTGGAGAAGGAAAGCAGCATTCTGTGAGGACTTCAAGCAACATTGGACTGTAAATTTGCAAGGCCTCTAATTTTTCTATTTTAAATGTTGTTCATATCTTCAGAGTGTTTAAGAATTTAGTTCTTCTAATTAGAGTTAATTTGTTGATTTAAAGACGCCTGGTTTGGTTAGCCTCATTCGGGGGTTAATAATGGTACAATCTGGCTGGGTTTTTCTTTCATTTGGAAAGTTAAAATGATATGTTAGCCAATCTGTGGAGCGACGGGATTGAATTAATAGTGCGTTCGTCCCACCACAATCAGAATCGTATATTTTGATTGGGGGCTTTGACTGGCGCAGTCAGTCGTAACAATAGGGACTGGGCTTGGGAAACCTAAGTTTCTGACTGATGGAGGGGAATTTGCCAATGACGAGTTCAGGGATATGTGTGAAAACATGAATATTATGGTTATGAATACTGCAGCTGAAAGTCCTTTCGGCAATGGGCTCTGAAAGAAATCACGCTGTGGTTGATGAAATGCTGCATAAAATCTTAGCTGACCAGCCAAACTGCAAGTTGACAACTGCCCTGGCATGGGCGGTTCATGCGAAGAATTCACTTCAGATGGTTGGAAGATATAATCCCAAATTGCCTTCAACACTGCAACAGTTCTCCTGCTCTAGAAGGCACTGCAACTAGTTCCATTTTACTACACATTTAAATGCTTTGCAGGGAGATGGGCTTTCATCAAGGCTGAGGTCTCTGAGAATATTTGCAGAGCTCTGTGGCATCGTATAAGGCCATCTGAGGTGGAATTTAGTTCAGGAGATTTGGTGTATTATAAAAGAGAGGGTCATAGGGAATGGAAGGGTCCTGGTAAATAATCGGTCATGATGGTAAGACAGTTTTTAAGCATGGAAATCAAACTGTTAAGGTTCCTCACAATTGATCGGGGTTGATTACTAAATTTCAGAATCTCAGCAGTTGATAGAGGGAAATGATGCACCTCAAATACTTGTGTGTTTTGTGATGAAAGTCCTGAGGAACAGAATGCGGTAGACCAAGATTTAGATAGTAACATGAGCAATCATGATACTCGAGCCATCTCATCCAAAGGACAATTGCCTCGAGTAAGTGCTCGGTTAGCATATATTCCACAGGGGTCTAATAGATGGAGGATGCAACAAATTGTGGGACGTGCAGGAAAATCTACAGGCAAGTTTAAATATTGGTTAAATGCTCAAGATGATGGTCAAGAAGCCACAGCCATGGACTAGTAGATTGGGCTTAAAGAGTGGAGGGTAAGAAAATGCAGGGCAAGTTCTAATAATGGCTCTTGCATCAGGAAACGATCCCGTACTGGAGAAAGAGCCACCGATAGTGTGCGAGGGAGATCTTCTACCAGTTCCAAAAGACATCAGACTGTTGTTTGAGCAGATTCCACAAGGAAATGAAGGCTAGAGAGCAGTCTCGGCATAAAACTAGAAGCAGAAGTCCTCAAGACTGTGAGGTTTTAGTGGCTGCCAATAAACTTGAGGATAAACTAATGAGAAGCAAAACATAAGGAATTAAAGAGTTTGGAGTCTATTCTGAGGTTCCAGATAGGGGACAGCCAGCCTTGTGATATAGATGGATTTGTACTGAAAAAGTCATTCCCAATGGAACTATTAAGGCTAAAGCGAAGCTAGTTCCAAGGGGTTTTGAAGAGCGACTCGGTGATACTGATAAAGTGGTCTCTCCTACTGCTGGAAAAGTAATCTTGAAAATCTTTTTAGCTTTTTTGGCTCATGGTGTCATGAAGGCCCCACCTGCCACAAATGAGGCATATTTTGTCTTATGAACATTGATTTTAAACTGTTGCTGGAGTGAAGAGATAACTTGTTTAAAGAGATCAACAGTGGCTGGAAAACATTTTGCATACTAAGAGGCAGTGACCAGGAGACAATAGAATGGCTCCCTGATCCAGTTAACCCAAATGGATTTTGATCACCAGATATTGAATGTGTAAGAAAGCCAGCATTCCAGGATGTCTGCTAAGATGGAGAATCCACAAACGCAGGAGTTTGTTAAAACAACTAGTCATATGACTAATCTGCTGCCCAGATTTTGTTTGTACTGCTCACAGCACAGTTTGGGTCAGATTGCAACTGAACTTGGAAGAAGAGAGCCTCTCTCCTGGCTAGCTCCCCAGAGGCAGAAATGGAAGATGAGCAAGGAAGGGAGGGTGAACAAAACCAGGAGACTGGGGTTGGAGGCCAAATGAGATGAGACAAATGGGATGGGAGGCACAGGCCAAAATGTGCTTCATGATTCTAGAAAGTTTTTTTAATAACCCAGGCCTGCTTATTTTAATAAAATATATGAATAAAGATGACTTGGAGGGGCCGGGTGCTCCAGCAATGGTGTCCGGTGCCACTGTGCAGCTGCTATTTTTAAAGGGTTTCCAGCCCTTGCATTTAATTTAAATTTTCAAAGAGACATTGCCTTAATTTATTAAAACTAATTAAATATTCCCAGCCCCGCTTCCACCTCCACAATAACCTTACATTTCATTCCTTGCTCTCTTTCCTTCTCCTCCCCACCCCCCCACCCCCACTCCCCCCTCCAAAATACTTACCTTGTCAATCTGACAAGGGGAGGGGGGGGTGCACGACAAGGCCTCACCGCTGCCAGCAATATGGGGCAGGGCCTTCCCAGCGTCCAGGCCAGTGGCGGGCCTCTCCCGGAGCCAGTTTACCCGCCACAACCCCCCAACATTGGGGTGGTCAGTAAAATTCATCCTAGGGTTTTCCATTGTAAAGATTTACATAAAAGTGTGGCTCAAACATCATGGTACAGGAAGTAAAGTTAACACAGACAGAAGTGTGTGGCATATGTGCAACATGTAATACTACAGATATTTTATATATGTATTATGTTATTGTTATACAGCACTGTTATATGGGATTGCTTTAAGAACTGCCATTTCTATATGTGTGGCCAACTATCAAATGTGTGAACTAAGCATCTGTTCGCTCCACATGGGAAAAAAACTAAGACACTCTGCTCAATCGCACTGCTATAATGGCACACCTTGTCATCTGAGCCTCTAACAGAGCTGTAAACGTTTGAGAAAAGATAGAACTGACATTTATGACTATAGCTTACAAACTCATTTAAACATTTGCAACAGGAGAAGAGTGATCCAACAGCAACATAGGTAACTTTTTTAAAATAAAAATGAGCGACCATCGCTTCCAATGGGTGACATTTGGAAGAGTTGGTGTCATTGTAAAGAGGACATTTGATATAATAACTATCTGAATGCCATCTCAAGAAGAGAAAGGATACTTATGAGTGATAGCCTTGAAATTAAGACCAAATGAAACTAGGGAGATTGTCAGATTTGAAAAAATAAATGTTGTGTAAGTGATTTGGTTTAATTGTGGTAATTTGTACATCTTAACCACTTGTTATGGTTTTAAATATTTCAGTTCCTGGTGAAACTATTTGCAACAGTTGAAGAAAATCAAATGGATAATCACAAGAGCCGATTGGAACAGGGAACTAAGTAGTGCAAACTTTCTTCTTCAGTACACACAGGATCCATTAATAATTGACATGTAATCTTAATTGTTTATATGTGATTATGATTCCTCTTAAAAATATTTGCATCTACTTTGCTTTGTTTATACTTGAGCAACAATTTTCACAATTATATATGATAGTGTAAAAATAATTGTCCACAGGAATTGTTAAATACTGTAACAATGCACATAATTGAATCCAATAAATGTGCAAGTTGTCAGATATGTTGCCTAAGCTGTGCTTGCTGAGTTTCTAATTGCATGTAGTATATATTTTCAGGAACACGATCATCTATTAAAAGGGCAAAATTATCACTTTTTATGACAAAACTAAAAACAAGTGGAGCCTCTATTATCTGCCAGAACTTTCACAAGACAAAATGTTGTCCTAGATGGCTGTTATTACTGCCAATCTCTTATTGTCTGACATAAATCAACCTCACAGCCTATGAAAGATTTTTTCCAAAAATATACTTTATTCATAAATTGCAAAATACATTACACAACAGTTCAAATTTCACATTTCATAAAGTACAATAGCGATCAGATTTTCTTTCAATAGAGAAACATGAGTTGCCTCACCACTGTTCCCATTCCATTTTACATGCAATGTACATTTTGGTGCATACAGCCCGAGGGGTTTTACACAGGTTCCAGTCCCTCGGTATACTACCATGGGAGGGCCTTACACAGTGGCCTTTCCCCATTGAGCCTTTGTGGTGACTGCCGCAAGCTTTAGTGCACCCCTCAGGACATAGTCCTGGACCTTGGAATGTGATAGTCTGCAACACTCGGTCATGGATAACTTTTTGCACTGGAACACCAGCAAGTTTCGGACAGACCAAAGAGCCTCTTTCACCAAATTGATAGTCCTCCAGCAACAGATGATGTTTATCTTGGTGTGTGTCCCTGGAACAGCCCGTAGAGCACAGACTCCTGTGTTATAGAGCTGCTCGGGATGAAGCTCAACAAAAACCACTACATCTCTATCCACACCTGCTTTGCAAAGACACATTCCAGAAGGAGGTGGCCAACAGTCTCTTCCCCACCAGAGCCACCCTCAAGGGCAGCATGCGGAGGCGGTGGGATTCCGGGCATGCAGGAAAGATCGAACGTGGAGAGCCCTTCTCACCACCAACCAAGCTACGTCTTGGTGCCTGTTTGAAAGTTCTGGTGATGAGGCATTCCACCAAATGAGTTTGACAGTCTGCTTGGGGAACCATCCCACAGAATGTACCATCTCCTTTTCCTGTGGGGCCTTGAGGATACTCCACGCAGACCACAGCCTGATGGATTGGTGGTCAAAGGTGTTAATCTGCACAAAATGTTCCGTGAAGATTAGGTGGTGCGGCACGGTCCTACTGAACAGAGCATTCCACGGCAGCATAGCCAGACCCATCCTTTGCAACACCGGGGACAGATAGAACCTCAGCTCATAGTGACACTTTAGCCACACACAAAGGTGGCCATCAGGATGAGGGTGACATTGGGCACTTTTTCCCCCCACCTTTAGAGGTTTGAACAATAGTGTCCCTCCGGACACGGACCATTTTTGATCTCCAGATAAAGTGGAAGATGGCTCGGGTAACCACCAAGGCGCAGGGCTGGGGTATGGGCCAGGCCTGCGCAACGTACAGTATCAAAGTGAGCAACTCACACCTGATAACCGGTTCTTACCCACAATGGAGAGAGAATGCTGCTCTGTCATACTCAGTTTATGTTTTACCATAGCTGTATGCTCCTTCCAGTTTTTTGTGCACGCCCCGGCCCCTCCAAACCATATCCCCAGCACCTTCAGGTAGTCTGACCTGACGGCCTCACTCTTGCCGCGACTTACTTTGGCTCCCAAGGCCAGTTCGAACTGGTTGCAGATTCTCATCAGTTTGTGAATGGACTGCGGATCCGAGCAGAAGATGGGGACGTCATCCATGTACAGGGAGGCTTTGACCTGAGTGCCTCCTCTGCCTGGGATTGTCACTCCTCTTAAGCCCATATCCTTCATAATGGACTCCAGATTGGATCGGGAAACTTTGATTCCCACCCGTTGATTGAGACTGCGCTACTGATGTCTGTGTAGAGCAGTTTGATCCAATTGCAGATTCCCTCCCAAAACCCCATTTTGGAAAGCATATCCATCATGTAGGTGTGTGATATCCTGTAAAAAGCCTTCTCCTGTTCCAGCTTATGAGACAGGTATCCACCCCCCTGTCCTGCACATAGGCGATAGCCTCGCGCTACTCAGGGATACAATCGGAGGCCTTCCTGCCAGGTACAGTACAGGTCTGGTCAGGGTGAATCACCAACTCCAGAACAGATTTGAACTGACTGGCGATGACTTTGGACAGAATTTTGTAGTCTACATTAAGCAGTGAGATGGGCCGCCAATGTCTGATATCCGCCCTCTCCCCCTTCCACTTGTAGATGAGAGGGATGATGCCTTTTCTCATGGATTCTGACATGCTATTGTCATGCAGGCCCCCACCTGCCAAGAATGAGGCACATTAATTTCGCCACATGGACGTTAAACTTCAATTTGTTGCTGGGAAGAAGAGAAGGCCTGATGCAAGGAACTGCCAGGCCTGGCCGGAAGGATATTTCTTGCATAAGAGCAGACGCTGCTTGGAACAAAGGACCAGTCCCTGCTCCCAAAATACAGAACAGATGTGGTCAGACCAGTTTAGTCGCATGACTAATTGGTTGTTACAGAGTTTTGAACTGAGAGTTTTAAATTGGAGAAACTGTGTTTGAAGATAGAAAGCTCTTGTCTCCTGGACTGAAGCAGACCTCCTCTCCTCCTGTCTGCTCCCGACTCTTTCTCACCATTGAAGACACATGGACCCCAAGAGAGAAAAGTCTTCGACAGTGAACAAGGTTTAAGAAGAATACTGGGCCCCAACAAAAAGCAAGATTTATCTACAAGCAAGGACTCTACAGTGAGCTCGAAGAACTGTAACAACTCTTCAGATATTGCCTCAAACCTTTCCACTTATTTTTTTCTTCTGCTCTTTTCTGTCCCTATCTGCACGTGTGTATCACGTATGCATGCTAGCGTGGGCACGTCGTGTGTCCGTAGGCATTAACCGAATTAGAGTTTAAGTTTAATAAATTTCACCTTTCTTCTTTAAACTTAAGAAAGCCTGTTTGTGCTCATTTCTTTACCTTATAATTGGAAAGCGGTGAACAAGGATTCACCAAGGAGGAGCTCAAAACTGTGTTTAAAAATGAATCCCTTTTACAGTAAGACCAGGTGAAGGCTGAGAGGAACCCTCAGACACCTTTCTCACCTGGTCGTAACACTCTGAAAGATTTCAATTCAAAACTGTGTTGCTGCAACGTAGGTGTAAGACCAAGATTTTGGGAGCTTAAATCATGTACCAATTTTCATTGTCCATCAGGGCAATTGTGGCAGATAATGAAGATCACCATATACTTACTTAACATCATACTTATACTGTCTACCTGATCAATTAATTGAAATTGAGTTTTCTAGGTGACTGGAACAGAACTTTTTTGTTTAGTTGTTTTTCATGTATATTCTATTGTTATGATCGGGTGAGGAAGGGGTCTCAGGCTCCCCTCTTACCCCTTTCCTGGTTTGGCTGTAACAGGGTTTAACTTTTAAAACACACTGTTTTAGCTTAATTCGTCAGTGAGTCCTTTCTCACTGCTCTCTAATTGTAATTGTAAATGAACCAATCAGACCGGCTTTCTGAGGTTTAAACAAGAAAGACCTTATCACTCTAACTCAGTTAAAATTACAAAAATATGTGACAAAACCATGCCAGCATGCATTTGAGAGAAACACACACACAAATAGATATAGAGGGAGGAGAAAGAATGAAGTGGGGGGGGGGGGGGGGGTGGTGTTGGAGTAGTAAATGGAATTGAGTTACTGGTTTTAGTTTTGCTGTGAAGTCCTTGACTGGAGTTGAAGTCTTGCAGTTCTCGCTGGGGCCCAGTGCACTTTTTCAAACTTGTTTCTCTGGTACCAGAAGGCTGAAGAGGTCCTCTGTCTTGAGGCTTAAGCTGCTTCCGTGGGTCCCTGGGACTTTGCTTGAGAGAGAGAGTGAGAGACAGGGAGATAGCTTCCTTCCCTTTTGTCTTCAAATTGCAGTCTGCCCTTAATCTTTCTGTGAGGCACAATTCAAACAGTCTCCACTCTGGCCAGCAGGTAAGGCATGTGACCAGCTCTGTTTGAAACAGCATCTTCTGGGGAAGATTGTTCAAAGCTTACGAGAAACACTCGGTGGGGGGTGGAGTGCTGGCTCTTATACAGACAAGATGTGGATCATCAATGTTGCCCAGACCAATCTTGTTAATTGAATCAATGAGCACTTCCATTGTCTCTCTATTCAACTGTCTCTCAGAATGCAAATGTGCAGCCATGTTTTAGCACTTCATCTCTGTGGTTCTTTTAAACTAGTTATGTTCAATATCCAGTAAAAAGTGCAAGCAGTGTTCCGTATGATGAAATTAATATGTTTCCATTTGGCTGGTGTGGTTTCTGTCACACTATGAATACGTCTAATGCAGCCTATTCAAATTATTGGTTAGGCTGCAGTTAGGATACTGTGCTCAGTTTGGAGTCGCATACTTTAGGAAGGATGTCAAGGCCACTGAGGTTCACTAGGATAATTCAAGGAACAAGATCCTTTAATTTTGAGGAAAGAATAGAAAAACTACAGCTTCTTTTATTATAATAAAAAAGAGAGCTGATCGGTGTTCAAAATTATATAGGTGTTTGAAAGGGTAAATAGGGAAAACCTATTCTACAGATGGAGGAATCAATAACTAGAGGGTATAAATTTTAAATCCTTTCCAAAATAAACTAAATTAGGAAAATGTTCTTTTTACAGAAGGTTGTTAGGACATAGAATGCCCCACCAGAAATAATGGTGGAAGTGAAACCATTTTCAAAAGGGAATTGATAACTATTTGAAATAAAAACATACAGGGAGAGTGCAGAGGATTAAGACCAAGCAAATGATTTTTTTTTTACAGAAATAGCACTGGCACAGTGGGCAGAATGATTTCCTGTACTGTAACTTTCTATGAATATAAACATTCAAACTGTCACATAATTAGTGTGTGAGGGAAATAGAAAGAATTCCACAGGACACAAGTAAAGATATATTTAATTAACCAGATTTTGATAACTGCAAGCTTAATATACAAAATGACAAGTCGCTGAACATAGAGAATCAAATTACATTTACATTTCAAAATTTAAGGCTATTTTGGCAACAAGAAAAAGCTACAAATGCTGATAATTTGGAATGGAGGATCACAGAAAATGGTACAAATGCACAACAGGTCTGCCAGCATCTGTAAAGCAAAAGGAAAGATTAATATTCGAGGTAGAGACATTTGGTCAGATGGACCGTAAGGAGAGATTTTCCATTTCAAGATTGCAGCACATGCCACTTGAATAGAAAATCATAGACTGGGGCATACAATTTTCCAATATCCAACCCCAGCATGTGCAAGGAAGACTGTAGCGCTATGTTTCGATTCTGACAAAGTTTTTACCCTAAACACATCTTTACTCTTTATCGAGACATGTTCTGTATTTTCAGAATTTTCTGCTTGCTTCAGGTTACTCAGTCTCCCTTGTTGAATATTGGGGACTTATCTATAATTTTTCTGCTGACAGACTGGGAAATTCCTCAGAGCTGCTCCCACTCTGCCAGTGTTACTTCGTTAGAAATGCAGCAGAACTACATTTACACTTGTAAATGGGATTCTGTTGCCCTTCTGGTGGAGTAATACAGGCGAACTGGGAGCAACTCCAAGGAATTTCCAGGCCATAGTGCTTAGAGATGTCATAGCCATTTCAATGTAGACCATCATAATCCCAGTAAATTTGTAGTTAGGCTGGATTTTACAGTAAAGATAACTATGTGTTAAAGATGCATCCCACTGTTAAGGTGTAATCAGTCAGCAAGTTCAGGGGATTAAGAGTTACACCCTGCGTTGTGAATCTCCAGATCTTTCTGGTTGATTTATGTCCTCTGCAGTTGCCATATGCAAATAGCATTTCACTTTAGTCTCCCCGTTATGTTTAAGAACATGCTGCATTTGCACGTTAATTGTCCATCATACTTGTTGCAGAAAGCTAGAGCTGGTAATTAAAACCAAAAGTACCTTTTTCAATGATGTGGTAATTGTTAATGCAATGCCAATCAACCTCTCTGGCCCAGAAAGGGAACAGTTTAAACTGGTCAATCTCATTCAAGCATGTAGTAAATTGTTGTTAGGGCTCTTTAAAATGTCAAATGTTATCTTTTTTTACTTTTCCTTTCTGTCTCTTTTACTCTCTCTTAATCCAGTCTTACTTTCCCTCTATTTATTTCTCTTCCTTTACCTGAATGGACTCTAATACACCCTTCTTCTCTGTTGTCCCTCTGTTTCTTTCTCAATCCTTAACTGTCAATGGTTAAACAGATATACTGTTGGTGCTACTATTCATTGATGTCCCAGATGCTCTGTTGGTCTCAGCACACCGTTATCAGCTTGCACTTCCAGCAAGTTACAGTGCAAAGTTGAAGGGTGCAGGAAAAGTCTAACTAACGGGCCACACTGTGAGATGCCCTGCTCCAGCAAGCTCTTGCCCAATGTCATTCCCTATCTTCTGTGCTGGCTACCTCCATGTATATTAGCACCACAATTTGTCCTAATTTGTATTTTAGTTGAAAATGTAAAATTTAGTTTGTTTAAAATATTGGATTTGGCAGCCAGTGGACAGAGTTCAGCAGAATTGAATTATTGTATGACTGTTCAGGGGTTTACTCCCTTATAGCGTGAGCCTGTGTACTATCTTCCAGAAACTATTGTTTCATACTGTTAATGTAAATGGGTTTTATATGAATATGGTCCTGTTTGCCACAAGGTGGAGTTGGTCAACACAGAAGCTTAGTTTGAATTTGGTCCCACATGCTGCTGAGTAGAAGTGAATGAGAGTGTCCCAACAATTGTTTGTGTGCTTTTTTTTATATTTGATATGACTGACCCAAAAGAGAGGTAATTAGGCTCTCCTTATCCCACAGCCTCTCCAGTACTTGTTAATAGAAGCATTAAATCGGTGTAGTTTGTATACTATATAGTTTGCCTTGTGTAGGATCATAAATGATCTTTCTTTAGATTTAATTGCAGGAAAGGAGTTACTGAAACCAACATTAACTCATCTTAATTAAAAGCAAAATACTGCGGATGCTGGAAATCTGAAACAAAAACAAGAAATGCTGGATTCACTCAGCAGGTCTGGCAGCATCTGTGGAAAGAGAAGCAGAGTTAACGTTTCGGGTCAGTGACCCTTCTTCGGAACTGACAAATATTAGAAAAGTCACAGATTATAAACAAGTGAGGTGGGGGTTGGGCAAGAGATAACAAAGGAGAAGGTGCAGATTGGACCAGGCCACATCTTAAGTTCTTAACTCATCTTAACTCATCTTAAGTTCTTTGAAGAACAGTCACCTCTGTTTAAATGTCTCACTGATCCACATTCAATAAACACACCATTATACTGGCATTCGACTTTATTTGTTTAATTAGGTTGTTTGTAAAATAATTACCAGAGAAACGAAGATCTGAAAATCAGTTCTTGTCAAAGATGACATGTTGGGGGGAATTTTATGCTCTCCCTTGTGGCGTGTTTGGAGATGGGGAGAGCATAAAATTGGGTGGGATGATAGCGGGGGGCAGGGAGGGACCCCATCACCTTCCTGCGTCTGCCAAAGTTAGTTGGGGCCTGTGAATGTCCTTCCTGCCCCACTGCCAACTGAGGCCCTTAACTGGGCAATTAATGTCCAATTAAGGACCTCATCCTGCTGCTGCCATAACGAACTGAGCTGTGGGCGGCTCTGTCGCCGCACGGGAAGCACAGCACAAAAAACCGTGTGGACTGCTTCCCGGCTCCGAGGGTGGGGGGAATAGGTCCTCGTTAAAAGGCACTTAGTGCCTGAATGAGGGACTCAGCATTGGAAAGGGTGGGGAGCCCGCTGAGAGCCACCCCCTGCCCTTGCTAATGACACCCCCCCCCCCATGAACCCCTACCTGTCGCCTGGGTCCAGCACTGCTCCTGGGCCTCGGGTGGGTGCTCCACTGACAGCAGACACCACCTCTGCAGTGGCGCTGCCTCTGATTGGCCAGTAGCTCTCTGAGAGCAGGACTTCTATTGCCAGGGTTTTTGATCCCATGGAAGGCCCTCCACCGTCCACTTATGTGCCTAATTGGCATTAGATTCGGCAGGCCTCCCACAGAAGAGACAACGTGGGGTTCTCACCGTTGCTTTTTCCGGATGTCAAGAACCCTGTCACCAGGATAAAATCCCTGCCATTATTACCTGAAGAGATTTAGGGCTATATTTTTCATGTTTGATGGTGTTAATGAATAAATACATTTATGTAAAAGGGATGCAATGAAATATTACTCTGTGTTTGATGCTGATCAAAGGATTCCCACACTTCCAAAAATGGGTTATTGAATAGTAAAAATGTAGAATGGCTGTTTTTGCTTTCCACAGGTGCAGAATCAAGTTGAAAAGTTAGTATTTCACTACAATATAGACCTTGTGTTAGTGAGTTTAATAAACAGCAAAAAAAAACATTTCAAAGTATCACCAAAGCAGTGACAGAAATGAAGCAGAGTCCATTATTTTGATTACTTCCCTGATCAGCTGTTTTCAATCAGACTCCACAAACTGCAGTTAAAACAATTAAAGTGTGTCCTGTTCTCCACAATAAATGAGCTCTCTTTGTGGTCATGTTAGCTCCAAGAAGACACACCTAATGATGGGAATTGCAATTGGATCAATCCTCCTTGTGAAACACAGTGATCTGATCCTGAACCTGTACCTTGGTGATAATTAACCATCCAGCCTAGTTCATTGATGGGAAATGAAGCTATAGGGTTATCTGGGACTCTTCCCATTCAACTAACCAAAGTCCTAACGGGTAGGGTGGTCCGAGCTGAACAAGAAGTAGGAACCTTACCAATGCACTGTAGTAGTTAGCTGCACAGTTTCATGTGATCCAACTCCAAAAGCACTTCTGCACAAATTAGAAATCTTTAAGCCTGGTGCTTGCCAATGTGTGCCTAAGTCCTCTGCACCTTCTTAAGTCAGATATGTGTCTACAATAAGAGTGTAAACTCCATATCAGACAAATAAAAACTTTACTTTTAGATCTTAATCTTGATTCAGTGGCAGCACTCTTGCCTTCAAGTCAGAAAGTTAGAGTTCAAGCCACATTTCAGAAAATTAATGGGCTGGATCTTGCAGTAAAAATAATGTTATGTTGTTACGGAAGTGCCTCTGTTTTGTCAAATATATTTTTTGAGGATTCATTTTTGAAAGATTGAAGAAATGTTAAACTTTGGGGTTGTCAAAGGGAGTAAAAGCCACTTCTCTTTGAAAAACAGTCCCTGGAAATGTTTTTTACTAGGGGCACTGAGAGGTCTTGTGAGAAAAACAAGCCTTTCTGGGAAACCACCTGACTTCCAGATCAATAAACAACAGAAAACATTGGACACCTGGAGATGTTGATTACAAAGAAATGACAGGTCAAGATTGATGGAGGTCAGAAGGTTGACCTCCTGTTGTCGGTTTCACTTTTGAATTGTTTTGAGTGAGGGTTGAACCATATGAAAAGGAAGAGAACCAAGGCTGTAGTGAGGTCAGGAGCTGAGTGGCCCTGGCGGAATCCAAACTGAGCATCACTGAGCAGGTTATTGCTAAGCAAGTGCCGCTTGATAGCACTGTCGATGACACCTTCCATCACTTCTCTGATGATTGAGAGTAGACTTAATAAACAGCAAAATTATCAGTTTATAATAAAACAAGTCTTAACCAGTAATCAAGTAAAGCATAAACACAAAAATTGAAATATTAAAATTCCCTTTTTACCTTAGCCCCTCACACTCACACATACACTGGTTAACTGGAAAAATAAAGGGATTTTTGTTTTTAGAGCTCTATTACCGACAAAAAGTACTTGGGCTGAATACTTACTCATTCTTGAAGAAACAGCACATGAGATATAAAAACAGAAAGTGCTGGAAATACTTAGTAGGTCAGGCAGCATCTGTAGAGAGAGAAACAGAGTTGACGTTTCAGGTCTGTGACCTTTCATTAGAACTGGCTGTCAACTTGCTTTTGTTTTAGCAGATGAGACTTGTTGTGTTCAAAACTGGCATACAGTCTGGCCTCTGAGTACACATAGATGGGTCACTGGGATCTTTTAGAACAGTTTTGTTCAGGTGGCATTAAGAATTAATTTAGCAGGCTTTTCTTCAAAGACAGGAGATGAGATGAGTTGACACAGTGGACTTCTCAGGATCTTTTAGAGAGATGCTGGAAAGCTGAACTGGGTTGTGGTCTTCCCTCCTTCCTTGGGAATTCTCTCCTTGGAAGTTTTCTTCTCCCCTCTCCTTGGAAACATGGTCAAAAGAGCTGAACTCCAGAAGTGAGGTGAGAGTGACTGCCCTTGACATCAAGGTAGCATTTGACAGAATATGGCATTAAGGAGCCCTAACAAAACTGGAGTCAATGGGAATTGAGGGAAAACTTTCTGCTGGTTGGAGTCATACCTACCATAGAGGAAGATGGTTGTGGTTGTTGGAGGTCAATCATCTCAGCTCCAGGACATCACTACAGGAGTTCCTCAGAGTAGTGTCCTAGGCCCAACCATCTTCAGCTGCTTCTTCAATGACCTTCCATCAATCATAACGTCAGAAGTGGGGATGTTCGCTGATGATTGCACAATGTTCAGTACCATTCATGACTCCTCAGATACTGAAGTCGTCTGTGTAGAAATGCAGCAAGACCTAGACATTATCCAGGTTTGGCTGATAAGTGGCAAGTAACATTCGTGCTACACAAGTACCAGGCCATGACCATCTCCAACAAGAGAGAATCTAACCATCTCCCCTTGACATTCAATGGCATTACGATCGCTGAATCCCCCACTATCAACATTCTGGGGGTTATCATTGACCAGAAACTGAACTGGAGTAGCCATATAAATACTGTGGCTACGAAAATAGGTCAGAGGCTAGGAATCCTGCGGCAAGTAACTCACCTTCAACTCCCCAAAGCCTGTCCACCATCTACAAGACACAAGTCAGGATTGTGATGGAATACTTTCCACTTGCCTGGATGGGTGCAGCTCCAACAACACTCAAGAAGCTCGACACCATCCAGGACAAAGCAGCCTGCTTGATTGGCACCCCATCTACAAACATTCACTCCCTCCAGCACCGACACACAATGGCAGCAGTGTGTACCATCTACAAGATGCACTGCAGCATCGCCCCAAGGCTCCTTAGACAGCACCTTCCAAACCTGTGACCTCTACCACCTAGAAGGACAAGGGCAGCAGATGCATAGGAACACCACCACCTACAAGTTCCCCTCCAAGTCACACACCATCCTGACTTGGAACTATATCGCCGTTCCGTCACTGTTACTGGGTCAAAATCCTGGAACTCCCTTCCTAACAACACTATGGGTATACCTACCCCACATGAACTGCAGCGGTTCAAGAAGGCAGTTCACCACCACCTTCTCAAGGGTAATTAGGGATGGGCAATAAATGCTGGCCTCGCCAGCGACGCCCACATCCCATGAACGAATAATAAAAAAAGAAACCTGGCTGGTGTGTTTTAGTCTGGGATAAAAATAGAGTCTATGATTGACCATATCGGTAAGTAGGGAAAAAAATAAAATATATTTTGTGACCCTTGGAGAAATAGAATTAGAATAAACAGTGCACTCCTCCCTAACAATGTGAACAATGCATGCTGTTGTCCATGTGAAAATTGGCCATCAAGTCCAATGATTAAGTGATAAACCGCGAGTTGTGAATCTCCAGAATTTACTGGTTGATTTGCACCACTCAGATGTTTGCTCCACACATGGCATCTCGCTCTCCGCCTCCTCATTATTGTTCAGAACTTGTCCATTAAACTCGCTAAAAAAAGTTGTTTTTCACAATATGATAATTGTTAATGAAGTGCCAATCAACCACTCTGGCCCAGAAATTGAACAATTTAAACAATGGCAGCTCAATCCTTCCTGTGATAAATAGTTCCTGGAGATTCAAAAAATTTCAGATTTAAAATTTTTTAAACTTTTCCTTTCTATCTTTTCTTTTTCCTTTCTAATCCAATCTTTCTTTTCCTCTCTTTATTTCCTTATCTCTATCTGATTTGACTCTAATTCAAACTCCTTCTCTGTCGTTCCTCTAAGTTTCAGTCGTTAAATCACATTGCTAATGGAGATACACTGCTGGTCCCACTGATCACTGAGGTCCCTGTTGTCTTTGCTACACCATTGTCAACTTGCACTTCTGGCAAGTTACGGCATTCAAAAACTTTGAGCTGAAGGGAACTCAAAAAAGTCTAACTAAAAGGACATGCCATGAGATGTTCTGCTCCAGCAAGATTTAACCTAATCATTTCGGCTGCTACTCCAGTGCAGTACTAAGCGAATGTTGCAATGTCAGATGCTGCTTTCTGGAAATTAAACTGAGGCCTCATCTGCCCTCTCAGGTGGATGTAAACAATCGCATGGCACTATTCTTAGAAGAACAGATGAATTCTGATGCACAGGAAAGGTACAACCGAAGCCACATGAGCACAAGAGTGGCCATCAAGTAAGCAATTGGGTTGCTGAAGATACAAGTCAGATGCCTGGACAGATATGGGGACACCCGTCAGTATGCACCAGCAAAGTCTCCAGGATGGTAGTGGACTGTTGTGTCACACACAACATCACACAGCAAAGTGGAAGGCAAGGACCACTCTGCATCTTCATCTGAGGAAAAGGAGGAGCAACAGGAATTGCTGGGGGAGGAGGAGAAGCATAATGTGGCCAGGGTCCCTGCAGCTGCTCACCTAGCCTGCCAGAGTTGGCTGTATTGGAATTATATATATTCAGCTAACCTGAGAATATGCAGCCATATGGCACACCAATGCTGAACCAACTGGGTGGCCCCCTCCTCCTCCAACACAAAGCATTCTCACAGTCAATAATCCTTTCATCTCACTGACACCCACTGCTCAAATTCTGCTCTGACAATACCATTTTCCTCGAAGCTAATGGAACTAGGCTGGCGATAGGCAACAATGGGACAATGGAGACTTTAAATAAAGTTTATGGTGTATAAACATTGAAAATAAAATTGATACACAAAAAGATTTTTAAACACCGAAGTGATTTCCCTTGTGAAACTACTAAGTCTTTTTCTTCCTTTTCCTATTACTTGTACATGGCACTATCCCTATTGTTTCTGTAGGGCTAGAGGCAGGCTGCTCAGATCCCTGCTCTGCCAGCTGAGATGCTCGTGGCCGATGTCCTCTGGGTTTTGCAGCCCATGAAGGTCCAGCCAAAGGGACCCTGGCTGAGTCACACATGCTGACTCCTGTCCTGACGACCAAATGTGACCCTGCACAGGTGCAGATGGGGAGCAACAGGAAAAGCTGGAGGAGGATTGGGAGCGTTTTGAGCTGAGTCTCCACTTCCTGCATCTTCCCTCTCGGTCCACCTGCACTTCCCTGCTAGCCAAGAGCTGGAGAACATTTTGAAGAGTACTTCCATGAGGTGCTGACTGGCCAAGGTAAGGCCTTCCTCCGCCCTATTTAAAGTGGCAGACTGAGTGTGCAGGCCATTGTTGAGGGCCAGTATGCACTCGGTTGCCTGCTGCATCTTGTTCTCCATGCAGGTGGCCACTGTTTCCATGGAGGTGGACATCAGCATAAAGTGCTGAGACATCATGGACTCATGCTAGAGACGGACTCCTTCAATCTCTCTTCAGCAGTATTCAGTGCCTCTGGAAATGCTGACAGAATCTCACACATTTTCTGCTGCTGCTCCAGAATAGTTCTCTTCATCAATGACTCCCGAGGCTCAACATCTGCTTCCAGCTGAGCAGAGCTTGGGTGTCCTGTGCCTCCAGGGGACTCTTCACTGCTGGCCCTTTCTCCAACACCTTCTCCTGCTCACTTGTGATGTGTGGCTCACCATGTGATAATGTAGCTGCTTGCCTTAGAGACCCTACCGAGCTTTCAGTATCTGAGCTGGTGAAGGGTGCACATGAGTCATGTGATGATGCTTCCTTAAAGTATGCAATCTCCTCTGAGGATTCCTCCTCCTGCACCATTTACTGTGTGATGATTCAAGGATATGAATTAGAGCTGACCTGAGGAAAGGGTTCAATGTCATCATTGCACAGATGATCATATTTCAGTGGCTGCTGACATCAACTCAACGTAAGTGAGTGTTGTGTGTCATGTGACCGTGTGATATCTAATTCTATCACCAGGTATCTGGGAGAACCACATTTCTCCATCTCCAATGACCATGCACTCTACCACTCTGCTGATCTCCATGTACTCCTTCTCCGTAGTGGGAAGGGTGGTGATTACTAGAGGGTCATCCCCAGTTCTCTGCCTCTCCCTGGAGTTCTGCACTTTCTGCTGTAAGGAAAGGAAGCAGCGAGTTATGAATGTGAGAAATGGAATGTTTTGAGGCGATAGAAGCACAACATTTGTGGAGGGTGATTGAGGGATAGATGTGAGATGGCAATAAGATAAGTGTGTGAGTGAGCGTTGGCTATTCAGGTAGGGATGTGAGGATGTGCCTCAACTGAGAGAGGAATGGATGGAGCTGCAAGACGTGTTGTTCTGAAGAGTGCTGTGCAGGAGGATGCTTGGGGAAGTTAGAGTGTGAGTTGGCACTTGAATGAAGCATGTGTGATGAAAGCCCATATTGTTAGTATGCTACAAAGTTATGTAGTCAATACATACGTGACTGTACACACAGGGGATTCGGGTTCAATAGGTATAACAGAGATTAGAAGAGATGTGTTCTGGTTGAAAGTAAAGGTCTTTCTACCTTACTCCTGATGCCTTGTATCGAATAGATGAAAATGGTTATATTCGGAACAATTGATGCTTTCTTTCTTTCTTTTGGGCCTCCTTATCTCGAGAGACAATGGATACGCGCCTGGAGGTGGTCAGTGGTTACTATCTTGATAGTACTCGGAGGTTTTAATGGAGTTTGTCCTTTCCATCAGTTATATTTGAAGGAAAGCCATATTTATCAGAATTTTTGTCTGTTAGTAAAGCCGTCAGTTTGTTTTGGGATGCCTAACTTTTGTGTGGCCATCAGCATTCATCTGCAGCTGTTAATGGTACTGGATTGGGAAACCTGTTTAGATGAGAGCCGAGCGTCATTTTAGAGATTTGCTTGTGAATAGTCGTGGCAGCATTCAATATATTTTGCCTTTGGAGTTTTGGTCAGAGTTTCATCTCCTTCCCTTTTCTTTGGACTTAGCCTACTTGTGAGCTCACAGTCAACATAATTCCAACAGAACATTCACCACGGACCACTAGCTGGTGCCTTGAAAGAAAGCAAGGTCTAACTTTGTTACATCCACTGCATAACATATAATTCATATGGACTTTGATTTGACCATAAAATTAAAATACTAAAAATAAGGTTATATCTTATTTGTTGATTTTCCATTGTGGTCATTTGGTGAACGCTATTCTTTTGTTTGGTGATTCCAATGTGGATCGTAACACATGTCACTCATCTTTCGTGCTCTGACGAAGTCATTGAATCTCTTTTCAAGTTGGCAGCCACAAGGATCAGAGCTGGGGCCTCAGCTATTTACAATCTATATTAATGACTTAGACAAAGAGACTGAGAGTAACGTATCTAAGTTTGCTGATGATACAAAGTTAGGTGGGAATGTAAGCTGTGAGGAGGACACAGAGAGGCTGCAAAGAAATATAGATAGTGTCATGAAAACCCCACCTGTCAAGAATGAGGCATATTAATTTTGTCATATGAAACATTAATTTTGAACTGTTGCTGGACTGAAAAGATGACTTGTTTAAAGAGATCACAACAGTGGCTGGAAACATTTGCATTCTGAGAGACAGTTGCCTGGAGAAGACAATGAAACTGCTCCCTGATCCAATTAATCCAAATAGATTTTGATCATCAGACATTGAATGTGTAAATAGCCCGCATTCCATTCCTTCCCCATCCCCAACCCCACTGAGGGTGTCTGCTAAGATGGATAATCCACAAAAACACAGGAGAGATTGTAAAAAAAAAATCTGTTCACATGACTAACCTGCTGGCTCAGGTTTGGTTTTGAATTGTGTTCACAGAACAGTTTGAGTCAGACTGCAATTTGAAGACAAAAGAGAAGGAAGGTCTCTCCCTGGTTCTCTCTCTCTCTCTCTCTCTCATGAATTTCCAGATCCACTGAAGCCACTTAAACCTCAAGAGAGAAGACTCCTACATCGAAACAAGTTTGAAAGTGTGCACTGGGCCCCAACAAAACGGCAAGATTTAACTGCAATCAAAGACTCTACATTGAACTCAAAAGACAGTAAATGAACTCCAGTTATTGTCTCAAACTTTTCCCCTTTATTCTTTATCCTCTTCCGTCTCTATCTGCATGTGTGTTTACTGCATATGCATGCTTGTGTGGTCGCATCGCATTTTTTTGTAGTTTTAACTGAATTAGAGTTTTAAGGTTAATAAACTTACACTTTTATTGTTTAAATCTAAGAAAACCTGTCTGGTTGATTTCTTTGCCACTGCAATTAGAGAGCAGTGAACAGTGATTCACTGAGGGGAAGCTAAAACACAGTGTTTTAAAAATTACAGTCAAACCAGGAAAAGGCTGCAAGGGAACCCCTAGACCCCTTTCTCACCTGGTCATAACAATAGGTTAAGTGAGTGAGCAACAAGGTGGCAGATGGAGTATAATGTGGGAAGTGTGAAGTTATTCATTTTGGCAGTAAGAATAGAAAAGCAAAATATTTTTAAAAGGCTTGAAACTGTTAAATGTTCATGTTCAGAGGGACTTGGGTGTACTTGTACAAGGAACACAACAAGTTAGCATGCAGGTAAAGAAAGCATTTAGGAAGGCAATGGGCATGTTGGCCTTTATTGCAAAGGGCTTTGAGTACAAAAATAAGGAAGTATTGCTACAAATGTCTCGAGCTTTGGTGAGACCATACCTGAAGTACTGTGCATAGTGTTGATCTCTGTATCTTAGGAAGGTGTTACGGTCAAGTGGGGTGGGCGGGGGTGGGGTGGGGGGGGGTGGTCGAAGGGCTTCCCTCTTTTCCCTCTCCTTGTTTGACCACAACAGGTTTATTTCTTTCTTAAACTGGATGTACGGGCCAATTCAATAGGTGTTTGATTACTTACTTGCTATGATCATAACAAGAACCAATCGGACAGGTTTACTTGAGTTTAACAAAAAAAGAGATTAACTTTATTGTACCTAAACTGAAGTAATGAAAATAATAAACTACATGCCAACTTTCTCTCTCTCTCTCTCTCTCTCTCTCTCTCTCTCTCACTCACTCACTCACTCACTCACTCACTCACTCACTCACTCACTCACACAGACACACACACAACAGAGGTTTACACACACACAAATAGTTTACAGAGTGGAGAAAGGTAGATTGGTTGAGTTAGAGTCCATTAAGTAAAGGGGTATACAGTCTGTGGGGTTTGGTGATTCAGCTGGCTTCTAGCTGAATTTGGTGGTCCTGAGACTTTTAGTTTGAAGAGGTAGATGATTGGTTCGGTGGGTCTCTTGGAGACAGCAATGCAGATGATTTCCTCCAACGGGGTTTCTTATTGTAGCCTGAGTATGCAGAGGTGTCATCAACAGGCAGAGTTCGAAGTTTGAAAGCTGAAATGGAGAGAGAGAGAGGGACCCCCACTTTGGTCTGCAAGTGTCAGAGTCCAGTTGCTTCTCCTTGCTGCTGCAGAGAAATGCCAGCTTAAAACCACAGATGGGGAGGAGCTTGTGGCATGACAGTCACCCAGTGATTCAAACATGGTAGCAGTATTTCTCTTTTTGCTAAAAAGAACAGGCAGTTCCCTTAAACTTCCTGGGTCTTGGTTCTTACTGGGATGAGCAGCCATTTCATCTCCACCTCACAGGCCTTGCAGTGTAGGATACAATGTTGCAAATTAGGTGGCCAACCTAAGCTGCCAGCAAAGTCAACCTTCATCTGTTCTGTTAAATTTCTTCAAAAAATATAAATTCAGATCTCCAGTCAGTGGATTAAAGAAAATTATCATTCAACAAAACAAGTTGGCATGACAAAGGACATACTTGTCTTGAAGGAAATACGGTGATGATTCACTAGATTGGTTCCTGGTATGAGAGGGTTTCTTATGATGAGAGGCTGAGTAAATTGAATCTATACTTTCTGGAGTTTAGAAGAATGAGAGATGATCTCGCTGAAACATACAAGGTTCTGAAGGGACTTAACAGGGTAGACACTGAGTGGTTGTTTTCCTAGCTGAGGAATCTAGAATATGGGGATCCAGTTTCAGGATAAGGGGTGGATCATTTAGGACTGAGATGAGGAGAAATTTCATCACTCAGAGGACTGTGAATCTTTGGAATTTTCTACCCTACAGGGTTGTAGATGCTCCATCATTAAGTATATTCAAAACTGAGATTGATAGATTTTTGATCTCTCGAGGATCAAGGGATATGGTGAGCATGCATGAAAGTGGAGTTAAGGTAGAAGATCAGCCATGATTGTATTGAATGGTGGTGGAACAGGCTCGGGGGGCTGTATGGTCTTCTCCAGCTCCAATTTCTTATGTTCTTTTGGCACTGTATCTGTGATCACAGGACCACACTCCTGCCGCTTACCTCCTCTGCAAACTTCCAGCCAGACCTGCTTGCTATCAGAGGCTGCCCTCTTTCTCCCATCTGCTGGAAATAATATTTCTCCATGGGTCATTACAGCCCACAGGGAAGCTCTGAGAATAGGGGGTCGGGCAGCCTTCCCACATTGAGATTCCATTAGTACAGTTGCTGTCTCTGTCCTGGCAATACAGGATGAATCCATTCTGACCCCTGTCGGGGTCTCTTTAAATAGTGAGGCTTGAACAGTCAGGTGTAGATGGTGGCTACACCCACCCACTTTGATTGGCCGGGGAGTCCAGAAGTGGGATGCTAATACCGTGGCTGAGTTAAAAGTCCACAGCAAAGCCTACTTCACTATCTTTCAGGTTCGCGACCTGCTGGCAGCTTCCCCGGCTGCAAACAGGTCCAAAGGTTATGTTTCTGCCTCATGGGCCTGATTAAAATTCCTATTAAGTCTTGAATGCCAAGACTGGGGCAAGAGTTTCATAACTGTAATTGTAGAAAATCCTCTCCCTTTTTAACACATGAGAGAAATTGTACATTTTTCATGCTTCATTTCTTGTAAATAAACTATAAGGTCTGCCAATAAGGCTGTTTTCTTGGATAGAACATTATGGGGTTTGGGCATTGGGCAGCATAACAAGGTCGGTGGTAAATAATTCCTTGGAACAGTTTGGTGCATCCAGTTAATCCTTAATATTAGCAAACAAAAGAACGAAAGGAATAAAGCTTGTAGAAGGTACAGTTTCTCGAAAAGTGTAATTATTAGTCAAGCTGTTTAAACTGTTGATAGATTTTACATGAATCAGATAATGAAATGTTATCTGATGGTCAGACTGAGGGCATTGCTTTGTCTTTGGTTTGTTGCTAGCAAATCATCAGGTTTGATTAGTTACAAGGTTGATACACACAAGGGACAGCATTCAACCCACCTTAACACATTGATCTAGAAAGACCTGACAGTTCCCCCATTACACATCCAACTGTTTTTATATGATTCCAGGGTTTGTGCTTGCATGAACCTGCCCAACATTCCATTCCATGCATTCTTCACTTTTTTAATATGAAAAAGAGTTTCTTAACACCAGTGTTAAGATTGCCTTTTTCTAGTTTGTGCCTTTTTCCTACTTCTCCAATTGTCATGGTTAGTTCGAAGTAGTGTATTGGATCTAACTTTTCTATGCCATTTATTTTCTTCTGTAACTTTATAAGATCTCAGTCACTTCCTTTCAATACTGACAAAACAATGTTTTCAAGTCTTTTCTCATAATTCAATCTTCTAACTGCAGGAATCTTGTCTCATGGCTCCACTCTGCACTGACTCCAATGCCTGAATGTTTCCTTTGTGTCTTTCGATACAGAATTGGACACTATACTCAGGGTATGGTCTCACTCGAGTGCTGTACATTTTGAGCATGACTTCCTCTAGCTTTAGTTATACACCGTTTTCTTCTATTATTTGCTGCTCCACAGGGATTGGATATAAAAATGTCATCTGTTATTGTTTCACTCACTTACATATTTGTCTATAAATAAAAGGACGGCATTACCCCTGAAATAATCAAGAGTGCCAAGCCTGCTATACTCTCAGCACTCCATGAACTGCTATGCCTGTGCTGGGACGAGGGAGCAATACCACAGGACATGCGCGATGCCAATATCATCACCCTCTATAAAATCAAAGGTGACTGCGGTGACTGCAACAACTACCGTGGAATCTCCCTGCTCAGCATAGTGGGGAAAGTCTTTGCTCGAGTCGCTTTAAACAGGCTCCAGAAGCTGGCCGAGCGCGTCTACCCTGAGGCACAGTGTGGCTTTCGTGCAGAGAGATCGACCGTTGACATGCTGTTCTCCCTTCGTCAGATACAGGAGAAATGCCGTGAACATCAGACGCCCCTCCACATTGCTTTCATTGATCTCACCAAAGCCTTTGACCTCGTCAGCAGACGTGGTCTCTTCAGACTACTAGAAAAGATCGGATGTCCACCAAAGCTATTAAGTATCATCACCTCATTCCATGACAATATGAAAGGCACAATTCAACATGGTGGCTCCTCATCAGAGCCCTTTCCTATCCTGAGTGGCGTGAAACAGGGCTGTGTTCTCGCACCTACACAGTTTGGGATTTTCTTCTCCCTGCTGCTCTCACATGCATTCAAGTCTTCAGAAGAAGAAATTTTCCTCCACACAAGATCAGGGGGCAGGTTGTTCAACCTTGTCCGTCTAAGAGCAAAGACCAAAGTACTGAAACTCCTCATCAGGGAACTCCTCTTTGCTAACGATGCTGCTTTAACATCTCACACTGAAGAGTGTCTGCAGAGTCTCATCGACAGGTTTGCGGCTGCCTGCAACGATTTTGGCCTAACCATTAGCCTCAAGAAAACGAACATCATGGGACAGAAAGTCAGAAATGCTCCATCCATCAATATTGGCGACCACGCTCTGGAAGTGGTTCAAGAGTTCACCTACCTAGGCTCAACTATCACCAGTAATCTGTCTCTAGATGCAGAAATCAACAAGCGCATGGGAAAGGCTTCCACTGCTATGTCCAGACTGGCCAAGAGAGTGTGTGAAAATGGCGCACTGACACGGAACACAAAAGTCCGAGTGTATCAGGCCTGTGTCCTCAGTACTTTGCTCTATGGCAGCGAGGCCTGGACAACGTATGTCAGCCAAGAGCGACGTCTCAATTCATTCGATCTTCGCTGCCTCCGGAGAATCCTTGGCACCAAGTGGCAGGACCGTATCTCCAACACAGAAGTCCTCGAGGCGGCCAACATCCCCAGCTTATACACACTACTGAGTCAGCGGCACTTGAGATGGCTTGGCCATGTGAGTCGCATGGAAGATGGCAGGATCCCCAAGGACACATTGTACTGCGAGCTCGCCACTGGTATCAGACCCACCGGCCATCCATGTCTCCACTTTAAAGACGTCTGCAAACGCGACATGAAATCCTGTGACATTGATCACAAGTCATGGGAGTCAGTTGCCAGCGATCGCCAGAGCTGGCGGGCAGCCATAAAGGCGGGGCTAAAGTGTGGCGAGTCGAAGAGACTTAGCAGTTGGCAGGAAAAAAGACAGAAGTGCAAGGGGAGAGCCAACTGTGTAACAGCCCCGACAACCAATTTTTTCTGCAGCACCTGTGGAAGAGTCTGTCACTCTAATATTGGCCTTTATAGCCACTCCAGGCGCTGCTCCACAAACCACTGACCACCTCCAGGCGCTTACCCATTGTCTCTTGAGACGAGGAGGCTAAAGAAGAAGAAGAAGAAAACAAAAGCAAAATACTGCACATGCTGGAAATCTAAAATAAAAACAGACAGTGCTGGAAATACTCAGCAGGTCAGGCAACATCTGTGGAGAGAAAAACAGCTTATGTTTCAGGTCAGTGATCTTTCGTTAGAAATGGGAAAAGTTTGAGATGTAACAGATTTTAAGGAGGATTTTAAGGAGGGAAATGGGAAGGTGGAGGAAAGAACAAAAGGGAAGGTCTGTGATAGGGTGGAAGGTAGGAGAGATTAAATGACAAAAGGAATGATGGTGCAAGGCAAAAGGAAATGATAATAGGACAAATAAATAAACAAAAGATGAGTTGAGAGGAGGTGCAAATGGGAAATAGAGAAATCATTACCAACAGCTGCCACTAAAAAATGAGAGCAGAGGTTATGATCTGAAATTGTTGCTCTCAATATTGAGTCCAGAAGGCTGTAAAGTGCCTAACCAGAAGAGGAGGTGCTGTTCCTCGAGCTTACGTTGTATTTTACTAGAACACTGTAGCAGGCCAAGGACAGAGAGAAAGTGGTTCGGAGAATTAAAATGACAGGTGACTGGAAGCTCGGACTCACACTTGCAGACTGAAATGTGGTCACCCAATTTGCATTTGATCTCCCTAATGCAGGGGAGACTGCATCATGAGCTGTGAATACAGTATGCCATGGAGTTCCTCTTTGGTCTGAATATGGTGGTTAGTAGCCTGAATCCAAGTTGTTAATGGAAATGAGAAATGATAGGATTCCCAACACTGTTCCCTGGGGCATCCCACTCTGTTCTTACTCCACTCCAAAATAAATTCCCTCATTGTTTCCTACCCTTCAGTCACAGGGCTTTGCAGAGTTTATTTGGGATGTCATATCCTCAATAATGTCAAGGAGATTGATCAAGTAGGATCTTGCCCATCTAAATCCATGTTGGTTACTGTTTAGTATGTTATCTTCACACAGGTACTTCTCAACTTTACTCCTGATAATCGATTTTATTAGTTTACCGAATACTGAAGTAAGATGAATGCACCTAGAGTTGCCAGGCTTTTTTAGCACCCCATTTGAAAATGGAAACCATGAACAGAATTTTGCCGCCAGTGAGGAAGTCCCAACGTCGGGAAGCAAAGCGGGTGGTGTGGTTGCTCGGACAGGCGGTGGATAAGGAAATGTAATTTTATCGGGACTGTCCAATTAACAGCTGGCAGCTTTGAGAGCAGGCCAATAACACAGGGTGGGTGGGGAAACAAGCAGGCACCATATTTAAAGGGGAGGCGGCAGTCTGTGGTAAGGCAGCACAAGCAGAGGAGAGTGAAGGGGAGGCCTGACAAGTGTGGCAGCAGTGCAATGGCAGTATCTAGAGGAAGGGTGGTGCCCAGGTTCAATGATGCCTCCCTGGAGGTGCTCCTCCAAGCAGCAAGAACTGTTTGTGGCAGCAGGAGGAGGCCAGCAAGGCAGACCATGAAGGCAAGGCTGAAGATTGCCGAGGGGGTTAGCAGCTGGGGGATGGTCCCATGGACATGGTTGCAGTGCTGAAAAAGAATCAATGACCTGATGCGGTCAGGAAAGGTGAGTGGAGATCATAACATTAAGCTCGCACGCCCCTCTGCACTCTCCCTGTCTGCGCACCCTTCCACCCTCATGATTCTCCTGGTCCCTTTGGATGTTGCAGCCCCACTTCTGGAGGCTGTACCTCTCACTCTCATGCTTCTCCTCACTGGAATTCTCAACACAGCACTCACATCTCAAGGCTTCTCATTCCACTTACTCCACATACATAAGTTGCCCCTCTGAGAGAACATGCAATCTGTAAGCCTCCGATGTGCTCACCAAATTTGTCCAGCCTTCAGCTTGCTACTGCCACAATTTGTCCACTCTCATCCTTTCTGCACTGAAACACTATTGCTTGCAATGGCTGCCAACTCCAGCCAACACTGACCTGCTGTTGAGCAAGGGTCTGAAGCTCTGTTCTTCATGCGTTCCCCTGGTTAAATTTCAACTCCTCTGGAAAATACCTGGTAATTGGCTCCATAACAGGCTCAAAATTGCTTGCCCACCACCAAGAAGCACAGTTTCCACCTGGCAGCTTGGCTGCTTCCAGCAAAATTCATCAGCGGTGTAAACACATTAGGCTTCCATAGCGATGCATTCCACTGCCAATTTACTGTCCCACCAGCCTCCCAGCCCTTTGCCCAGGATGCGAGAAAATTCTTACACATGTTAACCCCTTTCCAATCTACTGGAATCTCCCAAGTAATCATCATCTCTCTTGTAATGACTGCCAATGCCCCCAAAATCTTCTCTTTTGTTTGCTTAGTACCCTGAGATAAATACTGTCCAACCCAATGATTTTTTATTTAGAGCCCTTTTGGCTTTTCTGGGACTTCCATCAACTTGAATTATCTATATTTAAGTAAGACATGTTGCTCATATGTTCCCTAATGAATACTTGGAAGAAAGGAATATTTAGGGGTTGAGTTACCACGGGACTTTACCCGCTTATCTGCTGTACCTTTAGTGGAAGAATGATGGGTACACCAGAAAAACAATATTTATATTGTTTATTTTCCAGCGTTTCCATGGCTGTTCTTTTGAAGTTACAGCAAGCGAGCAGAAAACTCCCTGTTGATGTGTCTCCAAGTATATTAATGATGCTGATCTCACCCTTGGTTTCAGCCTTATCACAATCTTTTATGGTTCTCACCTCTTCTCTGACTAGCCTGTTAGTGTTACATTTGTGAAAACATCTCTTACTATTACAGTTTACATCTGAAACTATGCAGAACAGTCTTTGCTACATTGCTCCCCCTTTTAACATGATTCTTAGTTTTCCTACATTCATCCCAGTGAACTGCTTCCCATTCTCCATGTAGGACTTGTGGTTATTCTTCTTTTCCTTATTTTGCTTAAGTTTATTTGTTAAGACATTTAGGGTTATTATTGTTTAGTCTGAATTTGCTGATTCTAGTTATGTATTTCTCCTGAATGCTCAGCATTATGCTGCTAAAGGTGTCCCACTTGTCCTCTATCGAAGTATTGTTGAAGAATCCCCTCCACAGCCCCATTAATTTGCTGAATTTGTTCTCTCATTTCTTTGAAGTTAAACTTCTTAAAATTATTTACCTCTTCCTGGTTCTTAGTCTTTCTGACTTGCAGCTTGTGATGAACTTGAATATTCTGTGGTCCCTTTCCCCCAAGGGTGCCATGAATTCCATTTTCTGTATTTTATCTGAATTGTTTACCATTACTGAGTCAAGATATGCACTGCCTCTCAGGGTTCCCTGGTGCATTGAGTTATGAAGCAGTCTTGCATTGATGTTTATCAACACAGATTCCAATCCACTTTAACATTCCCAATTTATGTTTGGTTAATTGAAGCGTCTCATTAAAAAAGTTTATTGTTTGAATGTATCACTTTTATCTCCTCATAGAGCAAATTGCTTTCCATTTTATTTTGATTTTTGAGGTCTTTAGATTCCTCTCACGTTGATTTTGTTCTTTTTTCATTAAAGACATCTTAGAGAGGCGCAGTGGTTAGCACCGCAGCCTCACAGCTCCAGCGAACCGGGTTCAATTCTGGGTACTGCCTGTGTGGAGTTTGCAAGTTCTCCCTGTGTCTGCGTGGGTTTTCTCCGGGTGCTCCGGTTTCCTCCCACAAGCCAAAAGACTTGCAGGTTGGTAGGTAAATTGGCCATTATAAATTATCACTAGTATAGGTAGGTGGTAGGGAAATATAGGGACAGGTGGGGATGTTTGGTAGGAATATGGGATTACTGTAGGATTAGTATAAATGGGTGGCTGATGGTCGGCACAGACTTGGTGGGCCGAAGGGCCTGTTTCAGTGCTGTATCTCTAAACTAAACATCTAACTATAGTAATATATTGTTTGACTTTCTATCTCCACCGGGATCAAATTCTTTTACCTTGAGTAACTCTCCATTTAGCTCCAAACAATCACCTTTTTTGTCTACTCAATCTTTCCTGAACATGTTTATACCCATCCTCTGGTATTGGTCATTTTTCTGATATTACTACTACAGTATATCGTAGTTCCAGATAGCATCACTATCCTGTGGTTTAGACATCTTATTTCTAATGCTTTTGGCTTTCATTGTCTTTGTGTTCAGAAACTTCTTACTTGTTCCAGTTAAATTGACAAGAGATGACTTTTAACCTTACCTAAGAATAAAGTTTTCCCAAATTCCTGAGGTCAATCTATCTTTTGCTAGATTTCTAAATCTGCAATGTTTTTGAAATTTTAGGCCTTATTTTCTCTTATTCACAAAATGAATTACTATTCAAATGCAGTAGCTATTATAAAGACATATCTGATCATGGTTTATACCTTCTGCACTCTTTTTCAAAGAGAACTTCAAGTGTTCAGGTTTGATTAATGTGCCAGGAGAAGACAAATCGTCTCTGATGAAGGGATGAAATGATAGGTTCTCTGGGGAAAGGAAGGCATGGAAGTAACAAAGACAGGTCTCAGGTGCAAAGAGATGTTTTGATCTGATAAAGAGTTATAGAAGTTCATGAATGTGTCACAGAGAAAATAAGGCCTAAAAATTCAAAATGTTGCAGATTTAGAAATCCAGCAAAAAGTGGACTGACCTCAGGAATTTGAGAAAACTTTATTCTTAGGTAAGGTTTAAAGTCATTTAATGTCAATTTAACTCCGACAAATATGAAGTTTCTGAACACAAAGACAATGAAACCTGTCAATACGTCGTTTTTAAGATAAGACCATAGTCTGACAGATTGTTGATAAAATAAGCAGTCTGGTTGCTAGGGGTGTTTACTTCTTCTAAAATGAATAATCTTAAATTATGGTGACCTTTTGTACTATTTTTATTACTTATACCATGTTGCTTTAATGTGCCAAATTGTAAAAGAATACAAATACCAGGGTCAAGAGCGGAGCCTGGCCTCACTTTGACGCGTGCCAGTTTTGTGCCAACAGAAAGTTACAGTGTTTCAAGGTCAGGATTTCAGAAGTGGACATTTAATTGAATGAAAAGAGCAAGCAGTAGTTATCAAATCTTTGGAAGTAGTTACAAGTGCTGCAATTTCTGCCCACGTAAAAATGTCTTCCATGTCACGGTGCTACATGAACTTTGTTAAGGAGTAAATGCTGTGACACCACTTAAAGCATGAATGTCCCACAATCCTATACTCAATAAACCTTTATTAAAAAAATCACAAATTGCATGCTTTGTGCAACAAAAGTGTCCTGTATAAATCATTTTTATAATTGAAAACATTTAACTATTTTATTTGCATGTTCTAGGGCTGAGAACTATAAATAGAAACCCACTGAAATTTCCCTAAAGAATTGATACACACCTGAGGCCTGGGAATTGAAGGATTAAAGTCACCATAACTACCTGAAGCTGGAAATTTTGAGTCTTGTTGTAAACTAATTATTACCATTCCATAGAAATGGTTGGAGACAAGTAGGAGTCATTGAGCAGAATGTTATAATTATTTTTAGTACCAGGACTAACATAACTAAAAGTACTTCAGCACAAAAACTGTATTTTATTTGGAAGTGCGCCATAGATGTGTGAGCTGCAATGTGTTTGTACCAATATGTATTAACATTGACTTGGGTGTACTTACATATTGCCACTGCTATATTTGTTTGCAACTGTCAGGAAGAAATGTACATCAATAACACTTCTAATCCAGTGTCGTCCCTCGCATATGTTCATAAGATTTATAAAATTCATCAATGGACATAAAAGTCTTCCTGCTGTGTTACCACTTTCATAGTTTTATTTCCACAAACAGGTGAAACAATGTAGGCAGCACATTCTCTCAAAATAGCCAAATATTATTCTGCAGCATCGCTACGTAAAAAGGAAGAAAAATAAGCACTTTTTATTTGATGATGTTATCACATGTTTGCCCCACATGTTATAGAGCAAAGTTTTTTTGAAACACCATTGATAATATTCTGCTCAGAGAACTTTTACTGTGAGTTCACCTCAATAGTATCACCAATGGAAATTCAGAGAAAAGACTTGAGCGGGCATAGAAGCACTGAGTACTTATATATAATAGGGTCAGGGGTGTGCCTTTCAAGTTATCACTGCATTAAGTTTCATTGTGAGCAAGAAACAAAATAGAACCCAAGGATAGCCTGGAAGAGCAAGGTTACTTATACTAACAATTTAAAAAAAAATGTTTTTCTTCATCTAATTTTCTTCCCAATTTTCTCCTTCTACCCATCACCTCCTGCTCCATGCTGCTTATGCATAGTATAATTCAATGACAGTGATGCCCACCTCTAGTACTTAGTATGAGGCCAGACCGTGATTGGAGCCTCCCCGTTCTAGCCAGTAAAAGTTCAAGTAATTCTGCGTTCATCTTTCTTGCTGAATTAATCTTTTGTTTGTGCATTCATTTGTCTAAACTTCCTCAGGGCTTCTGCTGCACAGTCTCCAAAACTTCAGCCAAATAGAGCTTCTGCCAAAATGACGGCAATGGAGCAGGAGAAACCCTGAGGAACATCATGGTGTATGTCTCCTTGTGACCGATTCAATAATCTGATGAAACAATATTTCACAACTTCTCAAACCTTATATCCCCCCATCACATTTCAAGATTTTAGCCTATCTGGCCTAGAAGAGATTTTGTGGTTAATTTATATCATGAAATATAAATTGAAGTACTATGAAGTTAAATTTGGTTCACATAGGGTTAACTCCCAGAAACACACAAGTTTTCCAGAATGTTAATTACTATCAAATGAAATAGTTTACAGAACTATGCAAACTCTCATTACTGTATTAACTTGAGACAATGACTGAAGGAAGAAGTTCGAAAATTTGAGAGAAATTTGCACCTATAAGGTTGGAATGTTTCATTCATTGTGCACAGCAGGAAACCTAGCTAAACAGGCAATGTAGTTGGAATGGCTCCTATACCAAGGGGTGAGATTCCTCACGCATGGTGGTAGCGTTGATAGCTTGACAAATCAATCCTCAACACACAGAGCTGATGGAGAGGCCAGTGGTCAACTCTATCCATTTCTCTCTGTAAAGGGCAGGCTTGAGGTTGGAACAGGCAGACAGAGGGTGAGGCAGAGATTTCTTCCTTTCTAAGTTAGTGCCAGACAGTCTCGTAATGCTATCTTGTAAAGTGAGGCTGGCCTATATCAAAAGGGAAAAGTTTGCATAATTTATTTTTCTATGTTAATGAAACCAATGGGAAATAGGTAAATTTCACTGTTAAAACTATATTCTATCCAGTCATGTATTACAGGTAAAATAAATCAATGTTAATTCACAATTGGCCTTCTGCCATTAAAGGCCACCTTCAAAAAGATAGGGAAAAAAGTGGTCACATGCGAGAACATAGTATTTAGGATACACAACAAAGAATCTTACTGTTACCATCCCAGGTCATGCTATCATTTAGCTAGGTATTAGTAAAGATATCATGAAGTTCACGAGGGATACCTATAGGAGCAGCAATCAGTGACCTTAAACCTGAGAGAATATCCAGAACTGAAATTGGTAACTGCCACTTTTATTTTCTTTGTTCCAGTGAAAAAGCCCCAATTTTCAAGCTTTTTTCATAAATATAAATTCTCATTCCTGGTATCACTAATTTTATGTATTTTTTCCATGGCTATAACATCCTGCCTATAAGGGACCAGGAGTCCAAGCAATACTGAAACAATGGCCTAACCAATGTAATTTCCTTATCTTTACAAAATGCCTCTACATATAAAATCCCAAATCCAATTTATCTTTTTATAATCTTTATTGTCTGCAATCTCACTGTTCAAGATCTGTGCATTTGAGGCTCTGTTGAGAATCTTACTATTTAAGTTAATTTTTTGTTACTTCCTTCTCTCAAAATGCCCTACTTCAATTTTCTCTGCATTGAACTGCATCTGCTACCTACCTGCCCACTTGGTTTACCTTTCTATGTCCTCCTGCATTCTTCTTTGCAGTTCACCATGTCCTCTAATTTGGTACCCCTATACATTACTTGTGACTATATCCATGTCATTTATATGTGAAAATAAATGGTCCCAGCACAGCTTCCTGGGCACATCCCAACAATCTGTAAAATGCCAATTTATCCTCTGTCCACAGTCATCTCTATTGATGTGGATTCACTCTCTTTAACACCATGTGCACTTATTTGGCATCTTATCAATTGTCTTACAGAAATTGAACTGTACAATATTAAGTGCAGTCCCTTTAACTATACATTGAATTTTTTGAGGAAATCGATCAAGTTAATCACGCACAATATTTTGCAAATACATGCTGATTAGCCCCTGCTTTTTAAGTGACCAATAATTTCATCCCATATTATAAGTGCTGGAAAATTACCACACACAGTAAGGCTAGCTGGCCTATGAAATCTTGGCTTATCCTTTACCCCTTTCCTGAACAAGGGTGTATGATTTGTCACCCTCCAATACTTTGGCACAATTTCCATTTCCAAATGTTTTAGCTATCTCTTACCCAAACACATTCAGTATTCTGGGCTGAAAACCGTCACTCCCTGTTGACTTTTCTACTTTTAGTCCCTTTTTTAAAAGTTTCCTTTGGAATATTTATCTCTAGTAGTAAGTAGCTCTTTTACATTCTCCTCAGGTGCTCCCACTGTTCTGCTTCCTCTATATACAGTGAGGCTAAATCCTTACTAACATCTGTCATTGCCTCACTCTCAAGAAATTGGCAGCACATTTTGTCTTTAAATAGTCTCACCCCTTCTTTAACTATACTGTTATGTCTTATGTGTCAATTGAAAAGTTATGAATGAGTAGATGCCACTTGGTGGCATTATTGATTACTCCTTCCATCACTTTGTTGCTGATTGAGAAGGCTCTTAGGGAGATCATTGATCAGGTTAGATTTCTCAGTTTCTGTGGATAGCACATTCCTGAGCCATAAAGGTGGGGCTAAAGTGTGGCGGGTCAAAGAGACTTAGCAGTTGGCAGGAAAAAAGACAGAAGTGCAAGGGGAGAGCCAACTGTGAAACAGCCCCGCCAAACAAATTTTTCTGCAGCACCTGTGGAAGAGCCTGTCACTCTAGAATTGGCCTTTATAACCACTCCAGGTGCTGCTCCACAAACCACTGACCACCTCCAGGCGCTTACCCATTGTCTCTCGAGACGAGGAGGCCAAAGAAGACAGACATTCCTGAGCAATTTTCCACATTTTTGGGTAAATCCCAGTGTCATAGCTGCATTGGAGTGAGTTGACTAGGGAAATAGTGCACAGGTTAGAAAGTATGACATTTCCCACCTAGCATTAATACTGTGTTTTTGTTTTCTCCCACCTGACTGTGTACCATTGTGGGTCTAATGTGCTGGGTAGGGGATAAGTTATATCCGGGGATGGTAATAGAAAAGTTTGGGATGTTTGGGTTATAGATATGACTTGTGAACATGAATGCATCAGATTATTATATGAGATATGGGATATCTTTCCCAACTTGGGCATGTCTCTGTATAGTAGTGAGGGGGATTTAGCAGGATCAGCTAGGCTTAGATTGCCTGACTCTTGTTCTGTGATAATGAATAGGTCATTTCTGAGTGGTCTGTCCGTTCCATTTCATATTATTGTGCTTTGGAGTGTTTGTACAAGTGCGTGTTTTGTTGGGGTACTTCAGAGGTCTTTGAATGCCCTCAACAACCACTTAGTGAGGACCAGAATCATGTGTCAGCCAGAACAAGAAGCAAGGTCTCTTCCATAAAAGATATGATAACCAATAGAAATTTGACAACAATCTGGCAGCGTTCATGGCAATTTCTTGTGGTATTTAGTTTAGTTATACAGCACTGAAACAGGCCCTTCGGCCCACCGAGTCTGTGCCGACCATCAACCACCCATTTATACTAATCCTACACTAATTCCATATTCCTAACACATCCCCACCTGTCCCTATATTTCCCTACCACCTACCTATACTAGGGGCAATTTACAATGGCCAATTTACCTACCAACCTGCAAGTCTTTGGCATGTGGGAGGAAACCGGAGCACCCGGAGGAAACCCACGCAGACACAGGGAGAACTTGCAAACTCCACACAGGCAGTACCCAGAATTGAACCCGGGTCGCTGGAGCTGTGGGGCTGCGGTGCTAACCACTGCGCCGCCCTTAAATAGCTTACCAATGCTCAGTATGTAGGCAGCTGAAGAATATCTCTGGGCAAGGTACTGGAGGGCTGCTTCCAATTAAGGTGGGGTGGGAGAGAAAGAGAAAACAGCTCCATGCACTCTACTGCTCTCTCCTCCAAAAATAAGGGCCTCACACATCATTCCTCCAGAAGGTGGATTAGTAATCCCCTCGGAGCCCTGTCTCTAACGAGAGGTTCTTTTCATCTCACCTTCCCCCTTATTTTGGGAGAAAAAAAAAATCAGAATTTGTCAGCTGGTGAGGCAGTTAGAGAAACAAAATATCCAAAACATGAAAAGTGTAGAGTAATAACCCAACTACATGAAAATATACGAGGAGCTTGGGATGCTGTGTAATAAAGAGGCACCATTAGCACCTTCTGATACTGCTATTTACTAGTGTACAAGTTACCAGATTTATTAAATTTAATTTTCAGCAAACCTGAAATGTTACCTTAAGGTATTAAGAGTATTAGAACAAGGAAGGAATGGGTTAGAAGGGATGAAAGACTAATTTCGGATAGATGGCATGAAGAACTTCCTGGTGCAGAGTGACCAGCACTTGTTTTGGTCTTTTGATTAATTCATAAGGCTGTCAGAGGGATGAGCTAAGATAGCTTGAATGGGTATGTAGTCCTGGAGGAACAGGGAAGGCTGAATTGAAAAGCTCGTACACCCTGCCATTGGGTTTCTGCACAGTGGCACGGAGACTGGCTTCAGGCCGGGAGGCGGGACCGAGGCTGGGGGTTGGAGGCGGGGCCGAGGCTGGAGACGGAGCCGGGAGGCGGGACCGGGGCGGAAGGCGTGACTGGAGGCGGAGCCGGGAGGCGGGGCCGGGGCGGGAGGCGCGGCTGGAGGCGGAGCCGGGAGGAGGGGCTGGAGGCGGGGCCGGGGTTGGAGGAAGGGGATAGGGCGGGACCGGGGCGGGAGGCGTGGCTGGAGGCGGAGCCGGGAGGAGGGGCTGGAGGCGGGGCCGGGGTTGGAGGAAGGGGATAGGGCGGGACCGGGGCGGAAGGCGGGGCCGGGGCGGGAGGCGTGGCTGGAGGCGGAGCCGGGAGGTGGGGCCGGTGATTGGTCCAGAGCAGCAGCTGAAAAGGATCAGAGTGCGGGGTGATCCCGGGAGATTTGTCTGGATAAACGGCGATGGCGGCAGAGCTGGCGGGTTTGCTGCAGCTAATGGTGGCGATGCTCAGCAGTGTGTGGGCGGTGTTGCCGGTGGCGCTGGCCGTGGCTCTCGGCACCTGGCTGTGGTTTAACAGAGGCAGCGAGCAGGAGCGGCCGGAGAGCGGGGAGGGAGCTGGGCTCCAGGGCGCTTCCCCGGAGGATATTGACGGCGGCCGTGGGAACAGCAGCCCTGAGGATACAGAGGGCAGGCGGCCGGAGGACAGTGCTGGTAAAGATTAACCTGGCTGTTTATATTGCACAGGACAGGAAGGCAGCAGCTTTCTCAGCTGCACTCATTCTGTGAGCTGACCTGTTGATATTGGCTAAGCTGCTTCATAAGCAGAGGTTCCCGGCTCGCCAGCCTCCTCCCCCCCTCTCCTGCTGCTGTCAGCCCAGCCCCGGGAGCGGACTCGGGATGGGGGTCGGCTCTCCTCCTCCTTGTTGCTGGAGGTTCCCCAACAACTGGGAATTATGATTTCAACACTCAATCTGTTCCTCTTTATACACACACACCTTGGCGGTGGGCGTATTGCTCTGTTTTGTTTATAAACTGCGACTCTTGCCTGCATTCAATGTTCTAAAATGAAATCAGGTGAATTTATCCAACTGGGATAAACAGGCGAGGGATTTCAGAAATACTGTGATTTGTGTTTATCGATGACTTCATCCCAGTTACTTTAACAAGGTGACATTTTTCGAAGCTTGTATTAAAAAAAAAATAATCTGAATAGTCGACACCTGAGAGGATTTGACGGTAACTTTTTGTTTTGAACGTCAAGTGTGTGTAAGTGGGGGTCAGGGGAAGAATGTGGGATCCGGTTCTCTTCATGGATATTTGTTTATCTTTATATAGCGAATTGAACAAGTGTCAGATAAGCTCATAAATGCGAGTAGTTCACTACCTGCTCAATCCCAGGTTGACTGAGGGGATTGGGATATTCCTGTTTTGAGGCGGTGCCCGCCGCCGCATCCCGGACCGCACTGCGCCAGAACAGCAGGCGAATCCTGCACCTTTCTGACCAGTGAGTGCCGCTCAATTAGCTCCTGAAACTAGGCAGTGTGGTATTAACCTGCACCTGTTGGCGGCAACATGCCAACTTAGTGTTGCCTGCTGTCTCTAAGTTATTTTCAGCGTCCAGTCAGTGCTAACTGCACTGCTGCTTGGCTGGACGCCTGAGCAGGCGGCCAGTATAGTTAACGGTTAGCACCAGTTAAAGCTAGCCCGCACCTCTTCAAAAGATTGCTGTGGCTGGAGCAGTTACTGGCAGTTATGCAGGGAGTGGATTTTCTGTTGATGGCACAACATGAGAGACACTACACTGGAAGTCTTTGTGGAGGAAGTGGAAAGTAGGAGCCATGACTTGTATCAGCAGGAGGTCCTCCAGACGCGTGCTGAAGGCACTCCTGTCAATGCCAGGTGTCTGGCCCTGAGGGGCTGCAAGAAGTTCCTAGATGTCACATGAACGGTCAAGGTCAGTGAAAGCATCTTCAAATGCTGTTATCCTACCTAACCTCAGACGCTGGGCGGCACAGTGGCGCAGTAGTTAGCACCGCAGCCTCAGAGCTCCAGTGAACCGGGTTCGGTTCTGGGTACTGCCTGTGCGGAGTTTTCAAGTTCTCCCTGTGACCGTGTGGGTTTCCACTGGGTGCTGCGGTTTCCTCCTACAGCCAAAGACTTGCAGGTTGATAGGTAAATTGGCCATTGTAAATTGCCCCTAGTCTAGGTAGGTGGTAGGAGAATGGTAGGGATTATGGGATTAATTTCAGATTGGTATAAATGGGTGGTTGTTGGTTGGCACAGACTCGGGCCGAAGGGCCTGTTTCAGTGCTGTATTTCTCTGACACTGACTGCTCAGATCACCACATCCCTATCATCTACTAACACTTTCTATCAGTCCGGACTCATACCTGACATTCATGTGTTCTACTGCATCCTTGCATACTTAGCACTGCTGCAAGTCTCATGCCCACATTTCAGCTTGCACATACTGCTAGCTAGTCAACCATGATGGCCACATCAGCCAAACAGATTGCATGACACTTACTAATGCACTTCCCTGTCCCTTGCAGGACAAGATCCACAAACAGGGGCTAACTGGAAGGGGACCAACATGTGTCCTTGTCCTGATCGCCATGAATTATTATTGAGGCTATGGTCAGCAATGGGACTGAAACCAGTGAAGATGACTCTATCCTCACACCTGATCCTCTTCTCTCATCCCACACAGTTATTTACAAACTTACACTCTATCCTGTCCTGTTGCACCACAGCCTTACCCTTGTGTGTCTTTCTCCTTTTCAGATATTCAGGCAGTGGAAAAACTAATGACAGCAGCACTTTATTGAGTTAGCAACTCATAGTGACAATTTAGAGGATGAGATCAGCATGTGGTGAGACACTGGGCTTGAGTGGCCTGAAGCCAGGGGAGAAGCAAGGATATTGCAGATGCCAACTCACTGTGGGGGTGAAGTTGCACATGAGTTCTGTTGTGGAGGACTCAAGTGAGCAGTTCAGTGGGGTGGCCTACAGAAGGATAATGGGTATAAACCAACAAAATATTTGGTGCATTGGCAGGCCAGCCAGAAAGACTGCAGTCAGGAGCATGGAGAAATCCAGTACCAATTTGGCACAGTGCTTTGCAGAGAGCTTGGAGCCTATCCTTTCGAACATGGAAGGACTAGTCAACTCCATCAGCACACTGTGGACCCAACCATGATTCAGTGTCTGGCCAATGTCTCTGCTTTCACCAGAAGTCTAAGTGCTGCAGTGATAGCTCAGACTGAGGTCATGCAAGCTCCAGTAGATTACTAGGATTGCTGAGGTGCTGCCCTGGAGGAATGGCAGTGGATCTATGGAACACAAACCTGTTTTCTCTCAGCATTCGTCCTCCCACCACTGCATTCCGCCAGTGTCCTTGATGTTTGCCACAGTCCAGACTACTGTAACCCATGCAAAGAGGGTGAAATCTGAAGCTGTCCCTTCTAGGCCCAGAGCTGCTAATGGTAATTGTCCAAGTCATCTGTGGCCTCTTCCACTGTAAGTCAGCAGCCATGCTGCAGCACTGTGTAGGAGTATGAGAACTGTCAAAAGCACACAGAAAATAGCGACATGGGAATCCACAAGCATTAGTTGACTTCTGTATGCAATATGCATGACTTGATTTCTAAATTTGGGGGCTTGGAATGTTTATATTGTGGTGGCTTTTATTTTTGCATTGTGGCCAAACGGATGCCATGATGGTCACAGAGAGGGAAAGTAAGGAGTGGGGCTATAGGTGAATGGGGTTATGGTTATTGGTGTATTAACTTGGATGAGTTTTTTTGAATGGACTACCTGGCCAGAAGGGACTAAGCTGCCTCCTCTTTCCTTCTCCTGCTCTTTTTCAGCTGCTCACCATATAGCTGGTGGTAAGGGTCGTTGCCTTATGATAGTAAGGTTATGCAGCAGACCACAATGCATCTTGACACACACTCTGACGAATACTGCAGGGCTCCTCCAGAGTTGTCCAGGCAGTGAAAGCATTTCAGCACGTCCGTGGTATGCGCTTTAGCATTTCATATAGCAGCATTGCTTTTATTGTGCATAGGAGCTGGCACAGTTTACTGCTGTAGACTGAAGGCATTATGACTGCCAGGATACGAGGCATTGACCTGCATAATTCTCTGCCTATAATCATACACCAGGTGGACATTGAGGGAGTGGAATCCCTTTTGGTTGCAGTATCGGGTACAGGTGGCATGTGCAGGCAATGACACCATGGGAAAGCCTGCAATCCTCAGGCAGCCACGTGCTTCCTCTGCCTGCTTCATTCTGACGAGAACGATATGTAGTTGGTTCTTATTGAGTCATGTCAGTGACCCCTCTGCAACAGTAGATGGCAAACTGCAAGATATTGCAAATATCTCCAGCTCAACCCTGAAAGGAGCCAGATGCATAAAAATTCATGGTCACTTTCATAGCCACTGGCCACGCAGTCCTTGCCTTGCTCCACAGTTTGTAGTTGTGGAACAGCAAGTGGCAGATTTTGGTGAGGACATATTTACTGAAGCATGAACAACTCTCTCTCATTGTTCCTCAGAGCTTGTTAGGAGAATTGCTGCCTGAACTCACTAGGTGGATATTGCTGCCACTGCTGCCTCTTCCCTCTTACAGCATATCCTGCTCTGCCTGGTCTCTACTCATTCTCCAAGTCATGCTGTACTCCAAGGGGAATGTCATCTAATGCACCTAATGTCCTTTAGGGAAGGAAATCTGCTGTCCCTGCCTGGTCTAGCCTACATGTGACTCCAGACCCACAGCAATGTGGTTGACTCTTATATGCCCTCTGAAATGGCCTAGCAAGCCACTCAGTTGTATCTAACTGCTACGAAGTCAATAGAAAAAAAAAAAATGAAACTGGACAGACCACCTGGCATCAACCTAGGCACAGGAAACTACAATGGCCAACCCAGCCCTGTCTACCCTGCAAAGTCCTCCTTACTAATATCTGGGGGCTTGTATCAAAGTTGGGAAAGCTGTCCCACAGACTAGTCAAGCAACAGCCTGACTGTCTGTCAGGTATGATTCCATACGTATGACTATGTCCCAGACACTGCCATCACCATCCCTGGGTATGTCCTGCCCCACTGACAGGACAGACCCAGCAGAGATGGTGGCACAATGGTATACAGTAGGGAGGGAGTTGCCCTGGGAGTTCTCAACGTTGACTCCAGACCCCATGAAGTCTCATGGCATTAGGTCAAACATGGACAAGGAAACCTCTGTGATATCAAGAACTGACTGAAGGCACTGGAGACTGCAAAGACAATGGGCCCTGACAATATTCCAGCAATAGTACAGAAGACTTGTGCTCCAGAACTTGCCACGCCCTGATCCAAGCTGTTCCAGTACAGCTACAACACTGGCATCTACCCTGCAATGTGGAAAATTGCCCAGGTATGTCCTGTACTCAAAAAGCAGGACAAGTCCAACCCGGCCAATTACAGCCCCATCAGCATACTCTCAATCATCAGTAAAGTGATGGAAGGTGTCATCAACAGTGCCATCAAACGGCACTTGCCTAGCAATAACCTGCTCAGTGATGCTCAGTTTGGGTTCCACCAGGGCCACTCAGCTCCTGATCTCATTACAGCCTTGAGTTCAGCTCTTTTGTCCATGTTTGAACCAAGAGGTGAGGGGAGAGTGACTGCCCTTGACGTCAAAGCAGCATTTGACAGAGTATGGCATCAAGGAGCCCTAGCAAAACTGAGGTCAATGGGAATCGTGGGGAAAACCCTCTGCTGGCTGGAGTCATACCTAGCGCGAAGGAAGGTGGTTGTGTTTGTTGGAGGTCAATCATCTCTGCTCCAGGACATCACTGCAGGAGTTCCTCAGGGTAGTGTCCTAGGCCCAACCATCTTCAGCTGCTTCATCAATGACTTTCCTTCAATCATAAGGTCAGAAGTGGGGATGTTCGCTGCTGATTGCACAATGTTCAGCACCATTCGTGACTCCTCATACTGAAGCAGTCCGTGTAGAAATGCAGCAAGACCTGGACAATATCCAGGCTTGGGCTGATAAGTGGCAAGTAACTTCGCATCACACAAGTGCCAGGCAATGACCATCTCCAACAAGAGAGAATCTAACCATCTCTAATTGGCATTACCATCACTGAATCCCCCACTATCAACGTCCTAGGAGCTCCCATTGACCAGAAACTGAACTGGAGTAGCCATATAAATACTGTGGCTACAAGAGCAGGTCAGAAGCTAGGAATCCTGTGGTGAGTAACTCACCACCTGACTTCCCAAACCCTGTCCACCATCTACAAGGCACAAGTCAGGTGTGTGATGGAATACTCTCCACTTGCCTGGATGGGTGCAGTTCCAACAACGCTCAAGAAGCTCGACACCATCCTGGACAAAGCAGCCTGCTTCATTCGCACCCCATCTATAAACATTCACTCCCTCCACCACTGACGCACAATGGCAGCAGTGTGTACCATCTACAAGATGCACTGCAGTAACGCACCAAGGTTCCTTGGACAGCACCTTCCAAACCCGCGACCTCTACCAAATAGAAAGACCATGGGAGCATCGTCACCTGCAAGTTCCCCTCCAAGTCGCACACCATCCAGACTTGGAACTATATTGCTGTTCCTTCACTGTCGCTGGGTCAAAATCCTGGAACTCCCTTCCTAACAGCATTCTGGGTGTACCTACCCCACATGGACTGCAGCAGTTCAAGAAGGCAGCTCACCACCACCTTTTTGAGGGCAATTAGGGATGGGCAATAAATGTTGGCTTGGCTAGCGACGCCCACGTCCCATGAATGAATTAAAAAAAAAAAAAATCTCTCCTTGAGCACCAGCTCCAACAGTTGGTGTAGACCTTGGCAACTTTAAAATAAAACTATAGACAGCACCAAACACTTGTAGCAGCGTTAACAGCCAGAAGACATTAACTAGCAGCCAACCTGCAAATAGTAGATTCACTTTAAAGTGGGGGTTCCTTCTGCTGCTGAAGTGTTCAGCTAGGTTAAGCAGGTGTTAGCTGGAATGTTAAGCTCCAAAATGGCACCACTGGCATCAAATTGTGCACTAATTTGATGCCATGATCTTCAGACCTCCAGTGGTTGTTCATTCACCAATATAGCGTCCAGTGTGACTTGCGCTAAAACAGTGCACATGTGCGTGCTGCAGATGCACTTTTGGATACCAGATAGTCGAGGTCTGCTTTAGGTTGGGAAAAAGAACCTGACCCGAACTACAGCGAACCTGCGCCCGACCTGACCATCCCTTCGATTTACCTTCCTGCACCGAACCTGCCGTCATAGTGAAGTCAGTCGCTTACTGCGCAGACTCCGTTTTTCGTCCCGGATTCCCAGCTCAAGTAAGTTTGTTTTTTTTTTAATAAGAATTCTTACCAGCAGAGCACTTGCCCTGTGTGTCCGGCCCGACCTGAGCCCGGGAGAAGGGCCCAACCCGAACCCGACATGCAGGCCTCTGCCAGACAGCACCTGTAGTGCCTAAACTACTAATGTACTGAGTTTCAGCCCACAGATCACATTTTGTTTCAGGTCAGGATGATCTCTGTTTTCCCAATACTGTTGCAAGCCATTCATGCACATGGAGGTTTCAAATTACGAATATATGCTGACTTGTAGCTTCCAACTGAAATCATTGACTTGCTAACACCATCTTAAAGACAAAACCCCCTGAATGGAAGGCTAATCTACAGATCAGAATTGCATTTCCTCTCTTTCCATTCCAAATGATTTGCTTATTGTGCCAGCAAACTCGCAGGAATGAATTGCCTAAATCAAAACCGGACTTTAGATATTGTATATGAGTGCATTTTCATACAAATAATCTTGGATGTAATGAACTAAACCTCCACACTTCTTTTCATCAACTTCTGTAAAACTGTCTAATTTTTAATTGATACTGAAGCCATGCAAGTATTTAAATAGTGACATTTCATTCCAGGAGTTTAGTTCATGTACATTTATTCTTGATTAGGAACCTCAACGAATTGCTATTGTGGTAGTGTTAAATTGTTCGAATGTTTCCATGTGTTTGCCAGTAACTCTTTTGGCCAAAATATTAAGGGAAAACCTGTCTTTGTCTCTCTCTACAGATAAAATTCCAGGTGCTGAAAAGGACGATGTACCAGAAATCAAGAGAACAGAGTTGAGAGTTAGTTTGCAGCAGTCTCCAGTTGAACAAAAAGCTGCTCCTTCGATGGCTGAAGATATTTCAGTTGCAATGGTCAAGAATCCGACACAGACCGATTTTGGTCCTGTACTGTCAAATAAGCAAGATCTACCTGATTCCAGACAGACACAGAATATTTGTGAGAATAACCAGATACAAACTCTGTTGGTGACTCGATCGACCAATATTGGGCAAGCCATTGTCCATAATGCAAGCATTACTGAAGAGTGTAATTATGAAGAGGTGTATGTTTCTGAAACAGAGTCATCTGTCAATATTGAAAAGGTGCATGAACAATCCAACCATAAAGATGAAGCCTTTGATCTAGTTTCAGCAGTTGATCAGAAATTCAAAGGAACAGGTTGTCTAAGTAATTGTAAAATGACTGATACTAACATCTGTGAAAGTAATGCTGACATGCCTAATGAGTTAAAATGCATTCAAACTGAAATGGAAAGAGGAGATAGAAAAATCTTTCAAGAGCAGGTTATTGCTGATTCGGAGAGAACAAATGTAAGTTCAGAGCCTGAAAATATTGCCAGGAAAGTTGCTGCTGTGTCCCCTTTGCCCCTCAACAATGTCTTTGTGAGTTTTAATGTTCACTATATTACTTGCTCAAACTCTCAGATCCTTGCAGTGATTGGAAACCACGAGTGCCTGGGGCAATGGGAGAACTATGTACCATTGAAACCAAACAAGGATGGATTCTGGTCCAATTCCATTCTGCTCCCAATGAATTCCAGGATTGAGTGGAAATATGTGATGGTGGAAGATGGAAAGATCCGTCGGTGGGAGGAATGCCTCAATAGGGTACTGGAGACTGGTCATGAAGATTTTGAAATATATCAGTGCTGGGGTTACCATTGAGCCACAAGCAGAAGTTGGAGCAATGTAATATCCAAAATGGAATGCACTGCTCAGGACTACAGGATGGGGAGTTTTGAGTTCGCTGCTTTCAAAGGGGAACTGAATTCCAGCGATTTATGTAACTCCTCACTTTCCAATGTTGTAATTTTAGTTGTTTAACATCTGTCAACGGTTTCTTCTGTCTTTCTATTTTTCTGCTTCGATTTCAGATTATATGGGCTGCCAGGATTTTCAGTTTGCTAAAGGTTGGTTGTCTTGTCTAGGTAACAGTTTAATGCTGCTGAGATGTACTTTTACACAAGAACCTTAACAGTCATTTCCTCTTCTCGGGAAGAGGAAGATTATCATGGTAATCAGCAAAGTAGATAAATAAGCATAAAATATTTACAGATTTATTAGTAAATTTTTAATGAGTAATATACCAAGAATTACTGCATGCAAATTGGATCACTCAACTGTTCTATTTCTATTATCTGCATTTGTGGGAAATAATTTATTAAAACTAGTTAGGATTTAAATTTACTTTTAGGTGAAAGGGTACTGAGCTTTTGCATGATATTGAAGTGTATTGACTGCCCCCCCCCCCCCCCAAACTAAAATGTTAATGGAAAATATGTATAGCTACTGAAGTGCAATCCAAAAATCAAATGTCATGCCTCTATAGAAATACAGTGGAGGCGCAGCCTTGGAATCTGTGTATATTGTAATTAGAATACAGGCATTCGTATTCTGAGCAGGTTTGGATGTTTTGCATCTTCCTCATTGAAAGAATACTGTTTGAGAGGGGCAAGGTTTAAATATAAATGTTAAAATGAATTTACTGAAACTTGAGACTTACTTTGCAAATTGTGAATCCACTATGATCACTTAAATCTACAATATGCTACTGAATTGTAAAATCTTTTTGTGGTATACTGGTGCTACTTCCTGTAGTGCAATGATTGTATTCAAAAGGTGAATAGCATGTCAAAATGCTTCTAAACTAAATATCAAAAGGAACAAAATGGTATCTAATACTCCACAATATGGAACCTGTAGTCCAATCTACCTTCAACTGATTTTTTTTCTGAAGTCTTACATGAAAATATTTTGAATAATGTCAGCTCTGATGCTAGTGCTCAAAAATAAAATTGTCCAATTTACCACACTCATTTGGGGTTGGTTGGAGTTCAGATAAATCAGGTACTGAAAAGGGAGCAGATTTACTTTTGCACTTGACAGATGCTTGATGCTGACGGTCCTGAAACAAATGTTTGATTCCTCGTTTTAGCAGAAGTCAAATTCTTTAAACTCATTTAGGAGATAAAATTTCCTGAATTGTGTATACAAAATTAACTAATTTCTAGCTAGAAAACACTGGGGGGTGGGGGAGAGAAATAGCCATAGTTCGTGGTGGGAAAACATATGCTTCCTTTCTGACCAGCTAAAGTTTTTTTTTGTGAAAAGTGATGTAAATTTAAATTTCCTGTTGAAAATCAGTCGGTTTAATTCATTGACACTAACCACCTGCTAAATTTTGATCTGACTGGAGGACTGAAACTTTGTATAGTGACACTCACAGTGGCAAATGTGTAAGATTTGGAAGTTTTACTACAGAGAATTAGCTCCCTTTTTAAATTCACAACAATAAAATTTCCCAGTTTCCAATTTTGCACTTTCACCTTTAGAGAAATGTTCTGGGCACCATCAGACCTGATTTGTATAATTTAACTATTGCAAATCCTGAAAACTCTCATTTTCAACAGGCCTGGATATTCTCAATGACCAAAAGCATGTTATGTTGCCAATGATGCATTTCAAATGCATCACAATTGAAGCAAGTGAATTAATAACATGCAGTGGTACAACATGAGTCCACAAACATTGGGACTTGAGAGTAGTATAATTAGCTCGTACTGAGTCTTGGAATGCAAGAAGTTGCACACAATGTTTAGGAGACACAAAGCAAATACATATGCTGCTTCTGAGCATGTCCTGTAACCTCTAGAATAATATACTGAAGGTGTCAACATAAATACCTTTCCTTCTCCACTGCTGCCATCCCCCAGCCAACCTCATGCACAGACTAAGTTCTTTTCTCCTATTAGCAAAGGAAGGAAAGACTAGTAGGAAGCTGGTTTTCTTTTCCAACCAATAACCCTTGCTTCATTTGGGCACTTTTTTAATCTATTGATGCTGGAGTCCTGTGCTATTCAGACAGAATGGAATAATTGTTGCAGAACCCAAACTAGAAATTACAAGTTTCTGCTCAGCTTTTTAAAAAAAAAAAAAAAATCTTGGGAAGCCAGTATACTCTTCCCAGGCATAATTTTTTTTTCACTGGTATAATTGTGCTTTCTGGTTTAGATGTTCAATCTATACTCAACTTTCACATGGTCTTAAGACATTTGTTTTAATTTTGTGCAGCATAATCTGAACTGAATCTGTAAGGTACTTTTTTTTTTGCTTCTAAGATTTACTACCTTGATGTGTGAAATGAATTTGCTCTGGCCAAAATAATTAAAGCACGCTAGTATTAACTGACTCAACAAAGCGCCTTTTTTTTTCTTTAGACCATTTAAAATGCAAGCCCAATATATCTCAATGTTCTGGCTAATAGAAAATGGAAGCATGGTCATATCTATACACCCAGATAGCTTTTTAAAAAAAAAAACACAAAACTGGGAGAATAGTAGTATAGATGACACAAAGTAATCTTCCACTGGGGAAGTAATGATTTGTTCATGACCAAGACTATAGCACAGGTTTGTGCCACACTAGATAATTAACTACTGTTGGTAATTACACTTGTGCATAATTACCATGTACAGAAAAAGGCACTAATTACACTACAGCTCCAGCTTTGTTTAAACTGGTTTTCCCTGTTTTTTTTGACTAGTGTAAACCAAATCTATAATGTTGATTTACTGATTAAACTCGGGTTAATTTTTTGTTGGCTTCATTTTCTTGTTTGAATCGAATGGTCACAAAACAGTGCATATATAATTAGCTGTTATGGTGTATGGAAGACAGGAGCAATTCCAGCAAGTTCAAGCAGGTGTTCCTTGCTTGTCTGCCTTGGCGCGCCCCACTCTTGGTCCACTAGTGTGTGACTTGAGCTCCGTATTCAGTGTCTTGTTTTTGCTTATTCGGCACAGTGGTTAGCACTGCAGCCTCACAGCTCCAGCGACCTGGGTTCAATTCTGGGTACTGCCTGTGTGGAGTTTGCAAGTTCTCCCTGTATCTGTGTGGGTTTCCTCCAGGTGCTCCGGTTTCCTCCCACATGCCAAAGACTTGCAGGTTGATAGGTAAATTGGCCATTATAAATTGCCCCTAGTATAGGTAGGTGGTAAGGGAATAGAGGGACAGGTGGGGATGTGGTGGGAATATGGGATTAGTGTAGGATTAGTATAAATGGGTGGTTGATGGTCGGCACAGACTCGGTGGGTCGAAGGGCCTGTTTCAGTGCTGTATCTCTAAATAAAAATAAATAAAATAAAAATAAATGTGATCAGTTTAGCATACAGAGGTACTTAAACAAGCCAATTCATGCAAAACACCATAGTATTTTAGTTACTCTTGAATCTGTGGTAGCCATTGTCCTGTTATATATGTGATCTCTTATCTAATTTAACTAGTAATTGCATATGGGTAGACTGAATAAAATAGGTTTTGCAAAGTATTAAGTAGCAGCAGATTTTTATTTGTGTACTGAGTCAAAAGCAGGTTTTGCAAAGTATTAAAATAGCAGCAGATTTTATTTGTGTACTGCAGTGAGTCAAAAGCCATACATCGTAAAGAATAAAATGCAGAAACATGGACTTCACTTCTTTAGCATTTTCTCTCTGTCTTTTACTCTCTTTATCCTCTTCTCTTGGTTTCTGATCATGGAGGACATTTCTGTAAATCAAATGTTTTAGATTCTGTAATGGTTCTGAAGCATTAAATTGTATTAACTTGATTGAAAAATAAACTGGTCACATAGAAACAGCTGCTTGTATAGTGGAAGGATGTACCAAAACAACTCCAGGTTCCACTGTCAATATCGTAAAAATTTATTTCTAGCTACTTTTTAAAATTGCTTTCCTTAAGAGGGGGTGAAAAAAATAATAAATCTCCAATCATTTGAAATGTGAACAAATTGTAAGTATTACGATACCATGATTCTTCAGCTGAAGATCTTCCACCAGGTTCTGCAGACCATCGAGTTTGTTCTGCAGTTTCTTGCAGGCCTGCCCTGCAACATCCATCTGGTCAGCATCTGAAGGGATAGACAGACAATGAGCACATTTTATAATCTGAAATTTAGATCTGATAGTTTGTGCAAATTGGTTGCCAAGTATAACAGTGACTACACTTCAAAAATGCTTCATTGGCTGTAGAGAGAGTTTGGACATCCTGTGATTATGAAAGGTGCTATATAAATGCAAGTCTGATGTGAGTTCCCCACTACAGATAGAGGCATTTCTCAGCTGAAAGTGCTTCATATTCTACTAAGGAGTAAAATGCTTTTTATTGAATAATCAAATCTACCAGGTGTGGTTATTGAAAAATCCTTATTACTATTGCTCATATTTTAAATACTGACAAGCTATGTTTCGAAGAAAGTTAAAATTAATTTGCAAACTTATTTTTGTACTCTTCCATTTTAATCGCAACTTGAATCTGCTATTTTAAGGAAGATATTTTCTACTGTCATTTGTTTGGATATACTCTGGTTCAGCAACCATGAGATTTGTTTGCTAAAGACCCCCATTCTTAGCATGTTTTTAGCCCGGATTAAAAGTTTAAAAATCTTGCAATCTATACTAATGTGTTTTTGAGCCAGCAATTCGTGTTGACGATATAACCAATGTTTGATTCTCTTGCCCCCTTTTTGTTTGACTGCAGATGTTAGCCTGCTTATGTTTAAAGTTAACCCTTCAGAAAGAAATCAGGCAAACACCTTATCAGGGTTACAAAGGGGGAGAACTTTTTAGCATAAGTTTCGGAGGCTGCCTTTTTCTCAAGGGTACACAACTGCTCATACCGTTATGTTGGAAGTGAAGTTCATTTTCTGAATACGGTGCTGACATGTAGCCGGTCCTTGAAGTGCACAAATCATCGAGGACTGCGGTGTCTCTCCTGTACTCCGATAGTGAGCCAGTTAGCAAGGAAGATACTGGAGATCTCTCTGATAGACACTGCTGCTTGGGGGAGGACATGTAACATGGACCACCTACCTGTAATGAGTGGTCTGCTGCAGGGAGAAATACAATTTTTAAAGTTTAGCAAATTGGGTAATTAAAGTATATAGTTAATGCACCTAAGATAGTTAACAATTTGCTGCAATCAGATCAAAGAACTGGGGCTGGATTTTCATTGAGGTTGGGACCCTGACACCCAGAATTTCTGGCTCCTGCGCCCTGTCAGCATAGCTGACATGATGCTAGCTTCAAATGTAAATGATCTAGTTGGACTGGGGGTGGGTATGGAGATGGGAAGCAGTCCCAGATTAAATATTAAAAGGCAGGCAGCAGATCAGAGGGTCAGCAAGTGTAAACAAGTGGCCAAACAGTGAACAGGAAAGTGAAGCGTTATTGTTTGTCACGCTTTCTTTGATTTTTTGTTTGTCAATTTTTAAATGTCCAACCACATTGCTCCCGACAGCTAATCACTTATGTGCACCGAACCGTTCGCTCTTCCTGCTCTTCAATTAACTGCCTGTTCAGAGGTGAGCAAGTTTCCGGCTCCCCATCCCCCTCCTTGAAAACTGTAATGCATTCCGGAGATGACGAGATCCAGAGACGCCGTCTTCAGTTCGGCCTGCCCCCAAGTTTGCCCTCCGTGCGCTTCGACAATGCAACCCCTGATCTCTCTATGACTTGACTAACCAACATAAGTTATTCACTTGTGCACTTCTTTAAAATCTCATTTAACCCAAGTCATGGGTTCAGTCCTACTTCCTTTTTAGTTGATCAACACGCTTGCATGAAGTTACACTTCGTTTGAAATATTGCAGTAGCTAGGTATAAGCAAATGTTTGTGCTTGCAACATCTTTCATTTATATTGTGCCTTTTACATGGCAAAATGTCCCAGTGTGCTTAGAGTGTTACATTGCAAAAATAATTGCTCTTGTCATGGGAAATCTTGCTTCCTACTGATTTCCTGTTGGTAACTTGGTTGTCTAACATCTTTTTTTCAATATGAATTTTTCGTATTCAATTTAAGTCAGCTGACTGAATATCGTAAGTCCCCTGAAGGGTGAGGTGTGGGATTCACCTGATAAAAGATCAGCTCAAATTTTCAGTGCAATCTTTTACTACCTACAAACAAGTAAGATTTGTGGAGAAACCCACTATATTTTTTTGTGGGGTGGGGGAGAAAGGAATTGAATAAAAAAATTAAACCTTGTGTGTTGTCACCTTCCAACTATCTGACCATGTTTTGGATTCTTCTCCTTCTCTTACGCGCCCCCTGCAAAAACAAAAATCGGGTTCCCTCCCCAACCACAGTACAAAATGGCTCTTACAAAAATCACAAGTAACATTCTGTGAGGGATGGAAGTAACTATCCCTCCTTTAATCATCTTGAGCTGGCTGCAGCCTTTGATACAGACGGCTACACCACCCTCCACTTTCAGCAGTGGGACAGCCCTTTATCTGGTTCCATTCTTATCTATCTAATCATATCCAGAGAATCAGCTGCAATGACTCTCTCCCCACTCCTGCATTGTTAACTGGTGTCACCAAAGGATCTTCCTTGGCCCCCTCCAATTTCTAATCTACATGCTGAGCCTCAGCGATATGATCTGAAAACACAGCATCAGTTTCCATGTGTACACTGATGACACCAAGCTCTACCTAATCAACTCTTTTTCGCTGTCTCTAAATTGTCACTGCTTGCTTGTCAAACATCCAGTACTGACTGAGTGGACATTTCCAACTAAACAGCGGAAAGACTGACGCCATCGTCTTCAGTTTCCATCACAAACTCCAAGATGAGCTGCCAACCACATCCTGTGACAGATGAAGTAAACTATCACTTAAGATCACCTATTTCCACCTCCCATAATGTTGCCCGACTCTGCTCTGGTTCAGCCTGTCTGCTGCTGAAACTCTTCTGTCTTTTGTTACGTCTAGACTTGACTATTCCAATGCATTTCTGCCCTCCATAAACTTGACCATCAAACTTGGCTACTCCCATCCTAACTCGCACTGGCCCATTCATCCATCAATTCTGCACTCATTGACCTACAATGCCTCAGTTTTAACATTCTCATCCTTGTTGTTAAATCCCTCCATAGCCTCACTCTTCCCTACCTCTAATCTCCAGCCCTACAGCCCTGATATCTGTGCTCCTCTGCCCTCTTCAGCATCCTCAATTTTAATTGTGCCACCATTGGAAGCTGTGCATTCAGCTGCCAAGGTCTTGAGTGCTGAAATCACCGCCGTTTATTTTTAAGGCAGTCCTTTTAAAACTAACCTGAAAATGTTTTTGGTCACTAGCCCTAATATGTCCTTATGTGGCTTGGTGTCAAATTTTTGTTTCATGCTTCTTCTTTTACTACAATACAAGTGATCATCATTATGATGAAAGCTGGAAATGAGGGAAGAATTTGGAAAAAATATTGCTGGAGTGTTTAAACTACTTTCAATTTGGAAAAAGCTGGGCAATAAATGCTGTTAATACAACTTTTGGGGTGCAGGGGACATTTTAATTTTGTGCTTAATAGCATCTCTGAACTTTGCTCTTACACTTCATTTAGTTTGAATATATGAAGTCATTATTCTAGCTTTCATGATTCTACTCATGATTGACAAAATATTAGATACTTATGTAAAGCTCAATGCAACAGTTTATTATAATTAGCTTAATTAGAACTGGCCTGTGTAAATTTGAAAGAGAGGGTGCACACTACACACTACTGGTTTATAATACCTGCTTCTGCCATTACTCCAGTGGGGATAGAGGGGAAAGTATTTTAAATGCCCTAATATATGTAAAACAGATGATCATTGCTTGAGCCAAATAGCACTCGTACTACTTTTAGGCACAAATAGGATCTGAATTGAACTGTTTTACTCCTACCAGGTAAAGTCTGTCTTAAAGGTGCCTGGGTTTGGTATCAGAAGCCAGAGCTGCTTTTGTCTTGTGTAAAATAACAAATTGGTAGGGGCTATGGAAGACATTGTCATATTGAAAGACTTTCTGCATATTTTGGGCACATTAAAGCCTGAATTTTTTTTTTAAAAAGCAACTCCAGCAAAAGCACACTGGTCTAGGATTTCCTGCAATAGGAAGATTAATTCTGTATGGCTGTCAATTTCACCAGGTTGTGTGCTGATTGCCCTTTTGCTAATGTACATTTGATTCAACGTCCTGGTTTTCTGGTTTTTCGAAGCAGTACAGCTGTTTCACAGTACTTTGATATTGTCAAGGAAACTGACTCATGCAATAGGTTTATTTCAGATGAAATAATTGAACTCAATTGACAAAATTAACCAATTCATCCCTTTTACTAATTAACATGGTAATGCACTATCCTACATTTTCAGCACTAGAATACTGCCTTTCAACATCCATAAGGAGCTCAATAAAATATCCCCAGCTTTCACCATCTAATGTAAAGAGGGTTTTCACATAATTACTAAATAGGGTTTAAAAATTGATCACACTTATGCCTATTGAAATAGGGTAACATTGCAGAACAGTTGTTATTGGACTAGTAATCCATAGACATGGGCTACTGATCCTGAGACATGAATTCAAATCCCAGCATAGCAGCTAGGGAATTTAAATTCAGTTAATTATGTAAATCTGAAAAAAAGCTAGTATCAGTGATGATCATAAAACTACTGGCTTATTGGAAAAAGTCACCTCGCTCACTAATGCCATTTAGCGAGTCTGCTGTCCTGGCCAGGCTTGTATGTGACTCCAGATCCCCAGCAATGTGGCTAACTGTTCAGTACCCTCTGCAATGGCTGAACAAGCCACTCACTTGTATCAAACTGCTACAAAAAAGTCTGAGTAATGAAACTGGCCAGACTCGATGGGATACAGGCACAAACTGCCCAGTCACTCCAACAAAGCCCTCCTGGGGACCTGTACCAAAATTGAGAGGGTTGTCCTAGAGTGCAGTGAAGCAACAGACTGGCACAGTCATAATCACAATCAACATCTCAAACTCCTCTGTCACCAGCCCTGGGTATATCCTGTCCCAGCGGTAGGACAAGCCTACCAAAGGTGACGGCGCAGTGGTATACAGGCAGGAAGGAGTGATCCTGGGAGTCCTCAACATTGATCAGACCCCATTAAATCTCCTGGCAAATGGGCAAAGAAGCCTTCTGTTGATTACCACTTGCCTCCTCTCTCTTGCCCCCTCCCCCCAAATCAGCAACTCTATGTTGAACACCAATTGGAAGAAGCACTGAGGGCAGCAAGAGCACAGAATATACCCTGGCTGGGGAACTTCAATATCCACCAGTAAGAGTGGCTCGATAGCACCACTACTGCCCAAGCTGGCTAAGTCCTGAAGGCCATGGCTGCCAGACAGAGCCTGTGGCAGGAAGTCAGAGAACCAACTCGAGGGGAAAAACCTACTTGACCTTGTACTCGCTAATCTCCCTGTCACAGATGCATCTGTCCATGACCGCATTGGTGGTAGTGACCACCACACAGTCCTCATTTAAATAAAGTCTTCACAGTGAGGACACCCTCCAATGTAGCATATGGTACCAACAGTGTGCTAAATGGGATAAATATAGAACAGATCTAGCAGCTCAAAATTGGGCATCTATGAGGCGCTGTGGGCCATCAGCATCAGAATTCTGCCGCAATCTGTAACCTCATGGCCTGGCATATACCTCACTCTACTGTTACCATGATCATGGGACCAACCCTGGTTCAATGATGAGTGCAGGACAGGATCGCAAAAGCGGCACCTGGCATACCTAAATGAGGTACCAACCGAGTGAAGCTACAACACAGGATTATACGCACACTAAACAGTGGAAGCAGCATGCTACAGACAGCGCTAAGCAATTCCAAAACCAACAGATCAGATCAAAGCTCTGCAGTCCAGTCACATCCAGTCATTAATGGTGGTGGACAATTAAACAACTTATAAGAGAAGCAGGCTCCATGAACATTCCCATCCTCAACGATGGCAGAGCTGAGCACTTGAATGCAAAAGACAAGGCTGAAGTGCTTGCAACCATCTTCAGCTAGAAGTGCTGAGTGGATGATCTATCTCTGCCTCCTCCTGAGATCCCCAGCAACACAGCCATCAGACTTTAGCCAATTAGATTCACACCACATGATCTCAAGAAACAGCTGTGTAGATTGGATACAACAAAGGTTATGGGCCTGAATAACATCCTAGCTGCAATGCTCAAGGCTTAAGTTCCAGAGCTAGTCACACCCCTAGCCAAGCTGTTCCAGTACAGCTACAAAGTTAGCATCCACCCGACAATGTGAAATATTGCCCTGTCCACAAAAAGCAGAATAAATCCAATCTGCCCAATTACTGCCCAATCAGTCTACTCTTAATCATCAGCAAAGTGATGGAGATTGTCATCGATAGTGCTATCAAACGACGCATACTCACCAATAACCAGCTCACCGATACCCAATTTAGGTTCTGCCAGGACCACTCAGCTCCAGACTTCTGAAGAAGGGTCACTGGCCTGAAGCTTTAACTCTGCTTCTCTCTCCACAGATGCTGCCAGACCTGCTGAGTATTTCCAGCATTTCTTGTTTTTATTTCAGCTCCAGACTTCATTCACCCTTGGTTCAAATATGGTCAAAAGAGTTGAATTCCAGAGGTGAGGTGAGAGTGACTGCCCTTGATACAAGGCAGCATTTGACTGAGTATGGCATCAAGGAGCCCAAGTAAAATTAAAGTCAATGGGAATCAGGGGGAAACCTCTCCACTGGGTGGAGTTAAAGCTAGCACAAAGGAAGATGGTTGTGGTTGTCAGAGGCCAATCATCTCAGCCTCAGGACATCACTGCAGGTGTTCCTCAGGACTGTGTCTTAGCCCCAACCATCTTCAGCTGCTTCACTGATGACCATTATAAGGTCAGAAGTGTGGATATTTGGAGATGATTACACAGTGTTCAACTTCATTTGCAACTCCGTCGATAATGAAGCAGTCTATGCCCGCATGCTGCAAGACCTGGACAACGTGTAAGTAATATTTTCACCACACAAGTGCTAGGTAATGATCATCAACAAGAGACAGTCTAATCACTTCCCCCTTGACTTTCAACAGGATTACCATCATTGAATTCCCCCATCATCGACATCCTGGGGTGTTGTCAACATTGACCAGAAACTTAACAAGAAGGGTCACATAAATACTGTTGGTACAAGAGCAGGTCAGAGGCTGGGTATTCTGTGGCATGTAACTCACTTCTTTAAATTCTTTCATGGGATGTGTGTGGGCGTTGCTGGCATCCTGACTCCCTAAAGCCTTTCAACCCTGTACAAGGCACAAGACAGGGTTGTGATGAAATATTCCCCACTTGCCTCTATGAGTGAAGCTCCAGCAACACTCCAAGAGGTTTGACACTATCCAGGACAAAGTGGTCTGCTTTAATGGCACCCCATCCACCACCTTAAACATTCACTCCCTTCATCACAGGCACACCCTGGCTAAAGTGTGCACTGTCTATAAGATGCAGTGCAGTAACTCGTCAAGGCTTCTTTTACAGAACCCTCCAAACCTGTGACCTCTACCGCCTAGAAGGTCAAGGGCATGGGGACACCACTACCTGCAAGTTCCCCTCTAAGTCATGCACCATCCTGACTTGGAAATGTATCACTGCTCCTCATCATGACTGGGTCAAAGTCCTGGAACTCCTAACCAAACAGGAGTGTGCAAGTACCTACACCACAAGGAGTGTAGCAGTTCAAGAAGGCTGCTCGCCATCACATTCTCATGGGCAATTAGGGGAATGGGCAATTAAATACTGGCATTGCCAGCAACGCCTATATCCCATGAATAACTAAAAAATCTAAATCAATGATATAAATGACAAAGTAAGGGACCTAGTTCTGACCACTGTGGTACCCCACTGGAAGCAGCCTTCAGTCACAGAAATACCTGAACATTAGCCTTTGTTTTCTGTGCCTGAGCCAATTTTGTATCCAATTTGCCACTTTCCCTTGGAACCCATGGGCTTTTATTTTGCTGACTCGTCTGCCATGTTAGACCTTGTCAAAAACGTTGCTAAAATCCACGCAGCCTACATCAAAAGTGCTACCCTTATTGACCCTGCTTGTTACCACCCCCAAAAAACTTAATCAGGTTAGTCAGATATGGCTGACACTTAACAAACCCACACTGACTGCCCTTACATAATCCATACCTAAATGATGATTTATATTGACCCTCAGGATTTTTTCCAGTTTCTTCGAGGTTAGGCTGATTGGCATGAAATGCAAATGGGAACTCCACATAAAGTCCTTCCACTTTTCACTGACTGCCTCTCCCCCTACTCCAGTCAGTACCTCACCGGTTACCTCATGTACAGATGGCCAAGTCTGCCCGTGCACAGGTGCAGGTGGAGCAGTCTTTGGCAAGGCCCTCATGGGCTCCAAAACCCAGAGGTTGTCATCCAAAAGCATCTTCACCATCAGAGCAGGGATCTGCACAGCCTGTCTATTACCTCTGCTGAAGCCACAGGTGTTACACCACATGGGAGCAGTAGGAAAAGGGAAAGCTTTGTAGTTGCACAAGGGTATGCACATGGATGTACGAGAAAATATCATGTTGTGAAGTTTCCATTGTTTGGTAGAACCACATAAAAATTATTTTGCACCACTTTACTATCTTGCCCATTTTTATAACTCGTTCATGGGATATGGGCATTGCTGGTAGAGCCAGCATTTACTGCCCATCCCTAATTGCCTTTGAGAAAGTGGTGGTGAGCCACTCTCTTGAGTTTCTATAGTCCATGTGGTGCAGGCACATCAGAGAGAGGGAGTTCTAGGATTTTGACCCAGCAACAGTCAAGGAATGGTGATACATTCCCAAGTTAGGATGGTGTGTGGTTTGAAGGGAAACTTGCAGGTGAGTTCTGTTCCCATGCCTCTACCGCCTTTGTTCTTCTCGGTGGCCGAGCTCACGGGTTTGGAAGGTGCTGTCAAAGGAGCCTTGGTGAGTTGCTGCCATGCATCTTGTAGATGCAACTGTGCACCAATGGTGGAAGGAGTGAATGTTGAAGGATGGGGTGTCAATCAAGCGGGCTACTTTGTCCTGGATGGTGTTGAGCTTCTTGAATGTTGCTGGAGCTTCACTCATCCAGCCAAGGGAGGAGTATTCCATCATACTCCTGTCTTGTGCCTTGTAAATGGGGGAAATGTAGCCATAGTATTTATATGGCTGGTCCAATTGCTGTTGAAAGTCAAGGGGAGGTAATTAGATTCTCTCTTTTTGGAGATGGTCATTGCCTGGCACTTGTGTGGCACTAATGTTACTTGCCACTTATCAGCCAAGAACTGAATGTTGTCCAGGTTTTGCTGCATGCGGGCATGGACTGCTTTAGTCTCTGAGGAGTTGGTTGGAAGGTGGCAAGTCACATGATTGATGGTGAATGGAAAGGCATGGATTGACAGGTACCAATGGGTGGGAGGGGATGGTTTTCAAGGGGTGGTTGGTTTCTTACAGGACTGCTTTTTGTCTGTGGCATGCAGGTGTGGGGGCAGGTAAGGAAAAGAGTGGTCACTGCATGAAAATTCAGGAGGGCAAGATGGAATAAGTGGTCATGCTTAGTTTAGTTTTTTATGCATTTTTTGCTCCATATATCCAATGAGAAAGGAAAATTACTGCTGAAAGCTCTAGGTTCTTTTTGAGCTACTTTGTCACAGTGGTATTCAATGGGAAAAATGCATGGAGTGCAGATTTGGGTCACATAGCACCCATTATAGTGGCGCTACAGTGGCCTTTCACCGCTTACTGAGTGTGCGCCGTGCACCAGCTACCTCCTGGGTGGCATATTGTGTAGAAGAAGGGCGCATGCGGGGGTTGTACCTGCATGTGCCAGAAAGCTGTGAATGGATGCTATCCTGAAGCCATGCAGTCTAACTGACTGATATGATGCCAGGATTGCAAACTTGAACCATGCAGATCCTGTCTACATACTCAAAAAAACAAGTGCAGAAATGCAAGATGAGTCCTCAACTAGGGCTATTTAAAGGGCCACTCAACAATTTGCAGGTGAGGTGTTTTTCAATTACTTTGGCTTAAACAGAGTTGGTGGAAGCACTGTGGAGTGTTGTTGGAGGTGTTTTTTTGGCAGGTGGTGACCGGAGAGAGGAGTATTGGATGCAGGTATGGGAGCAGTTGTTGCACTACCTCTTGGTCTGTAATATGGCCAGCAGATGGAATGGAGGTGACAGAGAGGGGAAGCTCTGTGAGGAGAGGGAGGGCTCTCCATCAAAGGCCCTATCCACCATGAGTATTCTGGGAACAACACATCTAGATTCATATGAGCCAGAAGCAATGCCTGAAGTGGCTCAGATTTACCAAAGAGGTCATCATCATGGAGCTGTGCCACCTCCTTCAGCTCAACCTGAAGCCTCACAGCAGGGCGAGGATGGCCACCTAGTGGCCGTGAAGGTCACTATCGTCCTCACCTTTTACGCCTCTGGATCCTTCCAGGAATGAGCTGGAGACATTGTGAATATCTCGCAGCATCTGGAAGGTGACAGAGGCCATAGACACAAACCATAGGAGCACTAGGCCAGGTAAGGACACCCACAAACCAGAGACCCTCTCTGGTGCATACTGCAAAGATCTCCTCAGGAGGCAAGAGCAGGATGAAAGGGCTTCGCCAGGAGAGCGGGTTCCCGATGATACAGAATGCCATCGATTGCACGTGTTTCTGCGGACCCCCATGTTGACCAGGAGAGATACAGAAACCACAAGCGCTACCACTCCATAAACATGGGGTTGGTGTGTCACCAGACCACAAAGTTCATCTTGGTAATTGCCTGCTAGCAGCAGCCATGATGCAATCATCCTGCAAGTGTATGCCCTACCCATGGGCTTCCAGCCTCTGAGAAGGCCCAAAGGCTGGCTGCTCATGTAGGTCTGCCCCCTCTGCATTGTGGCTTATAACCCCCTTTTGCCATCCCACCTTGCAAGCAGAGAGGACATATAATGAAAGCCATGGAGCCAGTCGAACATCGTGGAATAGGCAGTCGGCCTTCTGAAACAATGTTTCCACTGCCTAGACTGCATGGTGAGATCTTTGCAGTATGCACCAGAGAGGGTCTCCCAGTTTGTGGTGGTGTACTGCATCCTCTACAACCTGGCCATTATGAAGACGTAGCCATTACCTCCTGCCATCTGGAGGTCACCTTGGAAGGAGGAGGAGGAAGGGGAGGCTGGGAGGAGGCAACATAGACCCTGCGCAATCGGACACAACAAGGATTGTGAGGTTCTGCTTCACTTGAAACAAACTTCCCCATCCCAACATGGACCCTCATTCTCCACCATCACATCTATTTCAGATGCCCCACCTCAAAGTCCCCTCTGCCAACATTCAACAATAAAAGCCACCAACAAAAATCTTTGAAAACATCTTTATCCAAGAACACATCTAATTATACAAACAACAATGAACTATTCACCCTCTTAGTACCTGTTTTGTGGGTGTCCTTATCTGGCCTAGTGCTCCTATGCAGTGCTATCCCAGTGGCTGCAGGAGGGCTGCTGACTTTCATCGTGGAGACTGTAGATGGCCTGGCAGGACAATCTCAAACAGCTCTTGGCCTCGACAATCTGGCTTCAAACTGCACCATCTTGGCACGGGCAGCAGTAGTCTGGGCTGGCTAAGAGGCAACAGCACGGGTATTGGTGGAGTGGCAGTGGTGGGAACATGAATGTTGTCATCCTGAGAGAAGACAGAGGATTCCTCCTCCACGGTTTGACTGCCACTCCTCTGGGGCAGAGCCTCAGCAATCCTCATCATCTGCTGGAGCACAGATTGCTGTGAGAGCATGGCAGCAGGCTAAGCCTGCAGGGCAGCAACCATGGATCTCATGACCTTTGCCTAAGCATTTACTGCAGCACTAAGACATTAGGAGGATTACACCTGTGCTGCAGTGGAAGCTCCATCATGGGTCGGTCCGGCAGGACAGTCATGTAGTTGGCCACCACTTTCACGAGGGAAAGTATAGGCTCCAAGCTCTGTGTGATGACCTTTGCCATGTTGGAGCTGGACTCTGTCATGCTACTAGACAATACAGGAGGCTGTCTGACTGACAGACCCGCCGATGCACGGAGTATCTTGGTGTGCTTTGTCATTAGCATTCTACTTGGGTCATCCTATCAAAGTCCACATTGGAGTCCCCTGAAATAGAACTTGTGCACACGTCACCCTCTGAAGAGCTGGCACATGAGCTATCCTTTCCTCCTGCTCTTGCTGTAGCCCACTCGTGCCCAGTGACTCACTGGCTGGTATTTTATGCTGCCCCCCCCCCCGCCCCTGCGACAGGTTTGGAGGTGAGGAGGGCATTTAATTGGGCCAGATGGTGGAGGGTGGGGACTCCTCTACCTTCCCGCTTCCACTCTGATTAAATCCATTGTGGAAAGACCCGTGGACCACCTCCCCGTCCAACCACCAATTAAAGTCTTTAAGTGGGCAATTAATGCCCAATTAAGCACTTCTTCTCGCTGCCGATGCCCCACACGTCCCTCCCCCGCCATCACTTACCTCTGGCCTGGGCCACTCTGCAATTCTCAGCCTCTGGTGGGTGCCATTCCAGTAGCAGCCACCACTTCCCCAGTGGCGCACTGATTGGCTGGCAGCTCTCAGTGAGTGGGACTTCCCATCCCAGGGTCCTGATCCTGGGAAAGGCCTGCTGGTGAACTCTCAAGTGCCTGTTTGGTATGTAATATGATGGGCCATCCCCAAAGGAGGTAGCTTGGATCTCTCGCCGGCTCTCTAGTCGGCAGCAAAGACTCCCGTCGCCTCCATAAAGTTCCCCCCATCATGTGCAGATCCAGACTCTCTAGTAGCTTCTAAATTTCAAGGGGCGCCAGTATCTGAGCTGGTGGCTGCACAAGTAAGGTCAAGCGATGGTTCATCCTCATCACTTTTGTGGGGTAGAACTTGCTTTTTCTCCTGCCTCTGCTGAGGCTGTCCAGGCAGCACCTCTTCTGTATTTGAAGCATACAAGCAGAAGGGGAGAGTTTAGAGTGAGGAATGGGGGTGGGGAGGAAAGCAGGAGTGCCTGAGTCACACCTCCTACAGCTTCCATTTGATGCCACATCTTAGGATGAGGGTGAGGAGAGAGTTGCAAAGGGGCATAAGGCTGTCACTTACTGTCATCCTCGAAAGCCTCTGCTGTGCCGGATACCAAGGTCTATGTTTGTTCTGGCCCCGTGATACGCAGCGGCATCTTCTCTGGGGGTTCAGGGGATGGAGCAGTGAAGCCCCCACCCTCAGATTTTCTACCTCCCCCTGGTAATGGGCCACCTTCTCCTGCAAGAGAGAGGGTAGAGTGTCAGTGATTGTGTGGTACTGTGTTCTGGTGGTATTCCTGCCATAGCTGAAGGTGTGTGGAGGCAGTGAGAGGTGGATGTGATGCTGGCAGCATTGGTAGATGTGTGTGGGTGAGGTGGAGTATATGAATGTTAGACATGAGTCCTCGTGCCAAGGAGTGCTGCTGTGTGAATGATGGGGTGTGGTGCATTGAGAAGAGTGAGAGGTTGTTGGTAGTGGGTATATGTACTGTGAAGATGCATTCACTCACCTCGATCACCCATGTGAGGATATTGTATTTTTTTCCTCCATAGCTGCCATGTCCGTGGCACCAGACTCCAGGCATTTGGCTCCCAGACAACCTGCTCCCATTCCCTCTTCAGGCTGAATTTTGAGGGCTTCTTTCCCACCTGAGGAAACACTGCCTCCTGCCTGGAGCCCACCTCAGTGACCAGAGCATCCAGTGCAGCATCACTAATCCAGGTGGCCTTCTCCCTTGCCTGCTGCGACATCCTTCCAATGCTGCAAAACGATTTTCAGGTGTGTAGCTCCCTTTATTAGGCTGAGAGCCTTTAAGAGGAGAATATGAACACCAAACAATGCTGCTGGGAGTCCAAAGGAGCCTCAGAGAAGCGCCGGAGCTGCCCAACCCGACACTATTAGTCAAATGAGTTGGGTAGACGAAAATTGTGTTCAGCATACATCAATTTCAATGGATACAGACAGGTCACAAATCATGAACCCTGCACCCAAAACCCAGAGCAGACCAAATTCTAGCCCACAGTTTTGGTACTCCATTGTAATTTAGTTGTTTTAAATAAGGAAAGAGGGAAATAAGGTTTCTGCACATTTTTATGAAATTCAAAGCAACTTCAATGCTATGTGAAAAATTTTCAGCATTAGACAAAAAGGATAATTTTCCAAGTGCGTATAACTGGCAGGGAACCACATCCATTGTGAGTACATATTGGAAATTTGGGCACCAAAATTTCTCACCATTTAAATTAATGATCGAAAAATCACGTGTAGCTCATCAGAATTTCCAATATATGTTGCCAAGACTCCCACCAGTACAACCAAGTCAGAAAATGGGTACTGTATGGTTCCCATTAAACAGTATGTTTTACTCCTTGGAGAATCAGCAGGGAACGTTGTTAACTTTAAAGTATTGCGCAGGTATGAGCGTTAGGTATTACAATGGATTAAACACTACCCTGTCAGCTCTGGGACCTGGCTTACATCCAGCTGAACTGATTGCATGACAGTCTTCTGTCTGTCTCTGTAAAGGGGTTCTAAGTTGATCGAGTCTCAGTCCAGTTTCAACTGAGAATAGGCTTGCATCACAAAACTAGCTCAGAATTAGCACTATTTGTTAAGATCAATCGGTTTTTAAAAAAAAGTCACGGGTGCTGGAGAAATGCAAAAGCATCAGATGGTGCACTGGGATGTGCTCTTCTGAAGTTGGGCTGAAATGCATGGTTGAGGTAGAGTGGAGGGAACTTTATGCTGCAGTTTATCACTCTATACTGGGTATGGTGGAGTGCTAGATACTGACTCCGATTGCTGAAGCGCAAAGTGTCTAGTTCCCCAGCACTAACACCTTGCCCCTGTTGGACATACACACAAAAAACATCATTTAATGATTATGAAAGAATTGTAGACTGAAGATTTTTTTTTTCTCGACACATCAGTAAAATATATATAGGTACACTAATAGTAAAATTCCTTACACAAATTTTCTGTAGAAATGCAGGTAGTACAGATTCCACATACAAATTTCAAGTTTTTTAACAACAGAACACCATATCGCTGATGAAATCACCATGGAATAGACTCCAACCAACCCCCGACTGTGTTATTAATGTTAAACTCACCAGTGCAAGTAAATTTGTCAATATTGAAGGGTTCTTCTACATCCTGAGTACACATTATTGGATCCCTGCAGGGAAGAGAGGTGCAAATAAAATTCCAATTTGCTAGCAGCATGCACAGATTTAGTAACAACAGCATAAAGGTTAACTACAGCAAGCATGCAAGCCTATCCTTGAACTTTAAACAGTACATTCAAGTACATATATTTTTTGGATTTCAAAGTTGCAATATTAGAAATGAAAATGTTGTTTTTAAGTTTAAATCTACAAAATAGTAGTAGAAACAGCAATCCAGAGACCCCCTGATAGAAAGCATATGTATTTGTGGATGTCAGGTGAGGAGACTTTGTGATGCCTTCCATGATCCGAGTGTGTTTACACTCACTATCTAGACTTGGACATAGGTGAGATATTGGAGGTGGCTTTTGGCTGTGGAACCATAGTCCAGCAATGAAAATTATTAGCATGTTAAACAGGGAATGAAAAGAAAGAGAAATGAGCATATGCTTCCTTTACAGTTGTCAGTTAACACAGGAGCGATATCATGCCAGCAATTAGTTTCTATAATGTGACCCAATATACTTTAAGAGCCTTACAATGGTTGAGGGGGTGGTAAAGGAGTTCCTTTAAAAAAGAGAGCATAAATGAGAGCAAATTTACCCGTATATACACATTTATTGAATCTGCTGTTTAAGACAAGTCTTAAATCCCCCACACACAGCTAACCGCTTTACAAACAAGCCAGTTTTAGAACGTGAGTGAATCCCAGGGCTGTATTAAATCATTCAAAATTCACTCAGCTAATTTAAAAAAGTTGTTTTTCAAGTACATTTCATAAAGTGTAGAATTTGGCAAGTTTGATTTGCATTTAATTTTATCAATACTACTTGGAGCAGAAAACAATGACAGTTATTTTTAATTTTTCCATGTGCACATCAACAGCAAAAAATATTGAGCTGAAAGGAACATGCATCTGATAATAAACATATTAAACCAAACTGTAAAATTCTCAAACCTGAAGCAGGTGTCTTGCGTTCCTCTTTCCATACAGATGTCTGCATTCAAGTCATCCCTAAAAATGAGAACAAAATGGGATAAACTTAATGCAGCAAGATTCATAACATTCTAATTTCATAACTACCAACATTAAGATTACTTTTGGCTTGAACAGTCTTTGTATATTGTTTTCACTGAAGCAAGTATGGAATTGATCGTTACCACAATGGATCGAACACTTAAAGTATGCAATACAGATTTATTTCCTGGAGTGCCACTGTATCACTGTTCTTTTATGAAAGATTTCCATATTTACATAAGATACTGAAAGTGGTGGGGAAAGCTAAGAATGACGTGCAATGCAACTAGAGGCAGAAGGATTTCGTGCTTCCAGTGAATTGGGTCAATAGCATGCAAATACAGTTAGACATGGTGGTTTATTTTTATGAGAGTAAATTCAATGCATGCTAGGATGGGGAGAGCAGCAGTGGCTACTGTGTTTAAAATGACAGCTTTCAGAAATAGGGCTACACCACCAGCATTGATTCCCCAATCTACGCTGCTTTCATCCAAACTACCATTGGGAAAACGTAATTGGTAAATTTACTGTATAAAGAAACCAAAGTGGTAGGACACCAAAGCGTAAAAGAAACTAAAGGATGAGGTAAACTAGGAAGAAACAAGTTCAAAACAATTAATACAGGAAGAAGGACTAAAATAGGCAGTCTGTATTGAATGGAATAGTGGTGCAGTATACTGATCTGAAAAAGATTGGGGAGTTAATTGAAATCATCGATCTACTTTATGGCTATAATGAAAATGGTAAACAAAGTAATGGGTTGCATTAATTGAGACGAAGAATGCAATTCAAAAGAAGTGATACTGTTACTGATTAGACTAGATTTGGAGTAACTTAAGAAGAATATTTTTGCTCAAGAGTGAGGGAGAGCAGCGTAAAGACACCAGGATACTCAACCCGATCTCATGAAACAAAGTTAAGAGGAGAGATTCAGCATGTCCTTGTTGGAAAAGAGATTTATAGTTAGCCGAATAGAAGTTTTCAAAATTTTGAAGGGACTTGATAAAACTGATCAGACAAATTGTACACAGTGACAAAAGATAAAAAAGGCAAAATAAACTTTAAAAATCTGCAAATTAGAATGAAAACAATGGGGTAAAAGTTCCACTAGCTTCCAGTGCTGTTGCCCAAAATCAGTGCAAATGGTCAGGGAATTTCAAGCATAAATAACATCCAGTGCAAATCAAGTTTCCATAATTTCTTGTACGAATTCAAAACACTTTGTGTGGGAAGCTGGCCCCACCCACAAAACTGGACATGACACCAGATCAAACTAATCACTAATTGCGACTGTTTGTGGGCCTTCGAGGAAGCTCTTAAAATTAAGTTGCTTTCCTTTTCTCACCACAAGGGCACTAATAAACACCAAAAAAACTTTTGAATATTTTTAGAAATTTACTAAAAAAACTGATTACTGTACACGAAACTAGTAGATGGTTCTGTATAGCTGTTTAAAGTCATTTTTAGTTATTTAAAATTGGGTTACTCATAGATGATCAACCAGACACTCTGATTAAAACACTTTTTTTGTGATAAAGCCATTTTTAGCTGTGGTAATAAAACTGTACCAGGTTACCACTCTTAACCCTATCAAGGAATATTTTTTAATGCATAAAAAATGATGTTCTTAAATGCTGCCTGATAGCACTTTTATGTTCATAAGATTTTACATTTGGTGATATGTAAATTATTTTGTGTGGAAGCTTGAACTAAAAAATTAAATTCAGAAAACTAGCCCAATTTTGAGTGCAATTTGCAACCAGATCGCCAGTTGCTCCAAAGCAGAAAATATACCCTGAGTTTACACTAAGAATTATTTGGGAATTCTTGCTGTGAGTACAGTATTGAAGGGTTTCCTGTGTTTAATACAAAATTTGATACCTGTACATGGCCTGACTAAGACATGAGAAAACTTAGAAACATTCCAGGAATAGGACAGTTGTGGGCCAATAGAATGAAAATGTAGCACCATACTTATGTTGTGAAAAAGATCACAGTTAAACTTATGTCAACAGTGAGGCCAAAACAAATAATAAGGGGCATGGAAAGGGAGGATCTTGAGGCTCTGGATGAGCTACAATACACATGACATGTGGAATACATCATATGAGGGATATAATTTTGCTGACTCAATTTCAGCAACTATTGGAAGTAGGGTTTGAATAACTTTAGCAGAACTTGACCATTTTTTATAAAGTACAGAAATCCGAACTATGAAACTCACAACTCAGCATCCACAAAGGAAGAAGTAAGCAAGAATTGCTACTTGACCTAACTTTAGATAAATGGTTTAACGATGTTATATATCCTGTTTTAATACTATGACACCTAGTGAAATTTTGAAAAAAAAATAATACCTTGGAAAAAAAACTTGGTAATTTAAATGTAGGTATAAAATATGGGTTAAAATGTTCTCATTAAATTTTTTAATAAGATTGATTTAAGCATACTAAGCTGCGATATTGATGAACATGTTTAAAGGTATTAGGTACCCTTTATAAAGAGGCAACAGAATAACATTTTTAAAAAAGATTTATAGGATTAGTCTACTAATTAATACTGAATGACTGTATTTTCCTACTTCAACTGAGGGCTAGCAGAAAAAATATGCAGGTGTGTCTCATGGCACCCTGAGGAAGGCCCTTCCTTATTTGGCAATCAGGCTCACAAAATTCAGTTAGATTTGGATGATCTGTACCTTGGACCCTCCAAATCCAAGATGTGAATTTATGCATATATTCATTCTGAATGAGAATGCTCACCTCCAATGAGAATGCCTCTTCCCATAAATTATATGAACTACTGTCATAAGAGATGGCAGTAATGGCAAAAGAAATGCTGGACTGCATGCTTGAATAATTATTCACTGTCCAGAAAAGTAAATATCAAACACGCGCATCCAAGCACCTGTGAAATTGTAATTCTGGTAAATTTAAACTAATTTAACAGTCTACTGCTGCTCCATCATGACCAAACAGTAAAACATAGCAACTGTCTGAATCTTACACAGCATGCATATTCTTTGATGTTCGTTCTCCTTCACACTCAGTGTAATTTATGTTGCCTGATCTGTTGCACCCCTCACAGACTGTACTCTTAAGGTCCATTAGAATATTACTTAGCTCAGGATTCAAGTCCTCTTGAAGATCACTGGTCCTGGATACTGCCTGAAGTTTATACATAGAAAAAAAAGTTACAACTGAGATATTTCTGTGGGGTTAATGAAAAGGCTAAAGTGAACATTAATTTGCAAATTGAATTTGCTTTAGACTTTTGGAGCTGGGGAAGAGACTTTCATCTTCACCATTTGGGCAGTAAACAGGCGGGATGGATCGTCGGCTCATTATAGGAACCATCCGATTTTAATTTCCATTGATTGCAATGGAAATCAAAGTCGAGCAAGTTCCATAATGGACAAGCAATCCACTCCATCAGTTTACCAGCCAAGTGGTGAAGGCAAAATGTCCAGAATTGCAAGCTTTTTGAAAAGCTCGCTACTGATGTACTTGGATTTAACTGTCTCAAAACCTTAATTCAAAATTTTGCATTGTACTTTAGTGACACAATTTCCATGAATCTCTAACAAAATTTCAACAAAAAGGTATACATAACACCTCAAGATCTTTTGCCTCAAAGCAGCACTTACTCCATGATCTGGCATCGACCTATTGCAAATGACATTGATGCCTGCTTCCTGGAGGTTTACAATTCTCAACATAAAACGTTAACCATTTTTGGGCAAAGTGATGTAGGAGAATAAAAAATTTGTTACTGTTTGAATATTGTTATCAAGAAGATGGAAACTACTCTTAAGAGATTTATCTTAAGATGCAATTTTATCTTCTAATTCTATGCCCTCAAATAAATCGATCATTGCAATACAGGGAGAGATAGCGATATCCCCATGTTTTTCCGTGCCTGACATTCAATTAGACAGCAGTAATTTGTCCATTCTGCATGGGCTATTGGCAGCTTTGCCTAGGTATGGATACAACATCTTTGTAGCTCCAGCAGTAGATTGGAAACCAGCAATACTGCAAACACAAGCTACATAATAAGAACATAATAAATAGGAACAGGAATAGATCATACAGCCCATCGAGCTTGATTCACCATTCAATATTATCATGTCCTGAACTTCTACATCAACTCCACTTTCCCGCCCTATCACAATTCCCTTAGTGCCAAAAGTCTATCAATTTCAGTAGAAACAAAGAAAATGTACAGCACAGAAGAAGGCTGTTTGGTCCATTGTACCTGTGCCGGCTGAAAAAGAGCTATCAAGCCTAATCCCACTTTCAGCTTTTAGTCCATAACCCTGCAGGTTATGGCACTTCAAGTGCACATCCAAGAATTTGTTAAATGAGATGAAGGTTTTGTTCCTGCTTCCAACACCCCTGCTGGCAATGAGTTCCAGACCACCACCACCCTCTGGGTGAAAAAAACTCTCAACTCCCCTCTAAACCTTCTGCCAATTACTTTAAGTTTATGCCCACTGCTTATTGACCTCTCTTCTAAGGGAAATAGGTCCTTCCTATGCACTCTAGGCCTCTCGTAATTTTATACACCTCAAGTAAATCTACCCTCAGCCTCCTCTGTTCCAAAGAAAACAATGACAGACTATTCAATCAATCTATGCTCATAGCTAAAATTTTCCAGTCTTGGCAACATCCTTGTAAATCTCCTCTGTACCCTCCCTAGTGCAATCACATTCTCCCAGAATGCAACAATCTGAACCGTACACAATACACTAGCCATGGTTAACTAATGTTTTATACAGTTCGAGCATAACCTCCCTGCTTCTATATTCTACACCTTGGCAAATAAAGGAACGTATCCGTATGCCTTCTTGACCACCTATCCTGCTACCTTCAGGAATCTGTGGACATGCATACCAAGGTCCCTCTGTTACTTTATACTTCTCAGTATCGTACACCATTCATTATGTATTCCCTTGTCTTGTTTACCCTCCCCAAATGTATTACCTCACACTTCTCCAGACTGAATTCCATTTGTCACTTTTCTGTTCACCTGATGAGTCCATTGATATCCTCTTGCAGTCTACAGCTTTCTTCTTCATTATCAGCTACATGACTAATTATTGCATCACCTGCAAACTTCTTAATCATGCCCCCTACATTTAAGTGGAAATCATTGATATAGACCATGAAACGCAAGGGACTCAGTGCTGAGCCCTGCAGAACTCTAGTGGAAACAGCCTTCCTGTCACAAAAAAACCTGTTGACAATACCTTTGCTTCTTGCCACTTTTGGATCCAACTTGCCAATTTCCCTTGGATCCCATGAGCTTTTAATTTTCTGACCCGTCTGCCATTTGGGACCTTATCAAAAGACTTGCTAAAATCCACATAGACTACATCAAATGTGCTACCTTCATCGACCGTGAGTTACCTCCTCAAAAACTTCAATCGAGTTAGTCAGACACGACCTTCCCTTACAAAATCCATGCAGATTGTCCTGGATTAATTTATGCCTTTATAAAAGACGATTTATACAGTCTTTCAGAATTTTTCCCAATAATTTTCCCTCCACCGAGGTTAGGCCGACTGGCCTGTAATTACTCAGTGTATTCCTTTCTCCCTTTTTAAACAATGGTACAATGTTATAGCCAGAGAGGATTGGATCAGTCTTGAATATACCCATGAACTGAGTGTCCACAGCCTTCTATGGCAAAGAATTCCAAAGATTCACAACCCTCCGAGTGAAGAAATCTTTTCACATCTCAGTCCTAAATGGCCAGCTCCTGAACCCTGAGACTGCCGCCTGTTCTAGACTCCGCAGCCAGGGGGAATAGCCTCTCAGTATCTACCCTGTGAAGTCCTCTAAAAATGTTATACATTTCAATAAGATCACACCTCATTCTTATAAACTCCAGGGAATATAGGCCCATTCTACTCAATCTCTCCTCTTAGGTCAACCCTCTCATCTCAGGAATCAATCTAGTAAACCTTCTCTGCATCCCCTCTAAGGCAAGTATATCCTTCCTTAGGAAAGGAGATCAAAATGTTACACATTACTTCAGGTGTTTTCTCACCAAAGCCTTATATAATTGCAGCAATTTTCCTTCTTCTTATACTCCAACTCCTTTGCAAAAAAGGCTAACATGCCATTTGCTTTCCTAACTGCTTGTTGTACCTGCGTGTTAACTTTGTGATTTGTATGCAAGGACCTCCAGATCCCTCAGAACACAAACATTTATCAGTTTCTCACCTTTGAAAAAATATTCTGCTTTTCCATTCTTCCTGTCAGTGGAATTTTGTTACATTTCCCCACAGTATATTACATCTGCCACCTTCTTGTCCAAACACTTAACCTGCCCATATTCCCTTACAGCCTGTTTGTGTCCACCTCAGTTTTCTTATCCACCTAACTTTGTATCATCAACAAACTTGGTTATATCACACTCGGTCCCTCATCTAAGTCATTGATACAGTTTGTAAATAGCTGAGGAAGAACTCCACTAGATACACCTGAAATTGAAATCGGTTAGGACTTATTTCCTTCTCATTCTTCTTAAAGTAAGCAATAGCACTATCAATATCTTGCCCTTCAGACTACTGAAAAAGTTAAACCTTAACGAACACGCTAACTGATGTCTGAACAAGTTACACTTCTTCATATATTGGTACAGAATTTGCTGCAATGATTATATTGGGGACAGACTCCATCAGTTAGGCTGTTGTGCGTCCCAGCTTGATCCTCCAGTGGTGCATTTACGCCAAAATTTGCTGGACAACCGATTAGAACAAACCATATCGGTGGATCATAAGCAGTGCAGTCAATGGCCAAAATAAAAGCTTATTGCTGTATGATGCTACTCAAGTGCGGAAGTGTTTAAAACAGATGTTTAAGGGTTGAGCCGATCGACAGAAACAAGATCAAATATACAGTGGTGAGCTAATTTTCTTGTACGTCTGCTTTTATATGTCTGGTTAGTTCATTACATGGAGCAGTAAGGAACCCTACCTTCCCACTGAGGTTGTACGAACAATATAGAAACCAGAGGCTTTTAGTCTTCAGCTGTTTAGAAACCTGTAATTCTTTTTCTGACTTGCTACTTGCAGGTTACTGGATACAGTCTACTAAACATCAATTTCAGACCAAAGAGGCATATTAATTTAGTTTATTGTATTCATAGCTCATGTTGCAGTATCCTCTACAGAGGGGAAACCAAAAGCAGATTCACTGTGGAACATCCACGATGCTGAGATCGTAGTGGATAGCACGAATAGTGAGGTGATCACACCGCAGGCAAATGCTGCAAAGGCAGAAAGGGAATGAGTGACCACCAGGCACAGCAGAGGAAGGCAGGCAGCACAGGAGTCCCCTGTGGCCATCCCCCTCTCTAACGCTTTGGATACTGTTGGGGGAGATGGCTCAGGGGAAAGCAGCAAGAGCCAAGTTCATGGCACCATGGGTGGCTCTGCTGCACAGGTGGGGATGAAGAAGAGTGGCAGGGCTATACTGACGGGGCTTGCTAGTGCTGTCATGGAGGGTTTAAACTAGAATGGCAGGGGATGGGAATCTGAGCAGGGAGACAGAGGAGGGGGAAACAAGGATAGAAATGAAAGACAGAAAGGTAAGAAGCAAAAGTGGAAGGCAGAGAAAACAAGGGCGAGAAACAAATGGGGACATAATGCAAAATAAAGCTAAGATGACTAACGATGTTAAAACGACAAGTTTAAAGGCATTGTGTCTTATTGCGTGGAGCATTCGCAATAAGGTAGATGAATTAACAGCGCAAACAGATATAAACGGTTATGATATAGTTGCGATTACAGAGTCATGGCTGCAGGGTGACCAAGGATGGGAACTGAACATCCAGGGGTATTCAATATTTAGGAAGATCAGGCAAAAAGGGAAAGGAGGTGGGGTAGCATTATTCAACAATTTCAGATCATAAAATCTGCCCCCATTTCTTTGTACAACAGCTGTTAGTGATGATTCTGCTATTCCCATTTAGACCTCCACTAGACCCTTCTTTTGTTTCTTTACTTGTCCCATTACCATCTCCTTTTGCACCATTTTCCCTTTCCTCATTTAATCTCTCCTGCTTTCCACTTTATCACAGACCTTCTGTTTTGTTTCTTCCCACTAACCCCCCCTCCCCCGCCTCTGTACTTGCTTAAAACTTGTTGCGTCTCTAACTTCTTCCAGTTCTGACGAAAGGTCATTGACCTGAAATGTGAATTCTGTTTCTCTCTCTGGGGATGCTGCCAGACTTGCTGAGTATTTCCAGTATTTTCTGCTTTTATTCCATGGCATTCTCACTTGACAGAGGATAATTTTTTGATCAAGTCAACGTGCAAATTTGTTTGGCTAAAATGGGCCAACTAGGTTTTGGACAGTTATTAATTGATTTTGTTGGTGTCCTTTATAATAACAAAGCATTTTAGCTTAAATAAAAGCTGGTTGTTCAAGTATTCACATTTCAGAGAAGCAACCAGGTAGGTCGGCTCTAAGTTCCTCGTCTGAATAGTAATGGTTTGCAGTCAGCGACCCTTAGATAGACACGGTTCCGGGAGGAAAATCGCAACTGCAAAGTGCACTTCAGGTGTTGATGATGAATGTTTACGACAACTCAGATTAATTCTCACATTATTTATTCATGTAAGAAATCCATCGCTTTGTTTACTTTTCAATTTGGTTTGGATTCCTCGAAGGCTAAACCGCATCACCGAACATCAGCTCTTTCCCAGGCTTGTGGCCCATTCTCTTTTCTCAGTTGATTAACAATGCAAAAAGAGGTTTCACCAAGCCTTTCAGGCAGCGCATTTGTATGGCAGGACAGGAATAAAATAGGAGAAGACGGCAGAGCTGACAGCCTGTCCCATCACCAGAGTCCCTGCTGCCACCATGTAAAGAAAAGAGGAAGATGAAAGCACTGCTGTGGGGAAATCTGCACCCATGGATACACAAGTTTTTAAATTGCTACTTCCACAGCACCAGTCTAGCTTGGGCTCTAGGTACCCTCATAAGGGATAAAAGAAGTTATCTGTAGCAAAATTAAGGTCCTGGAAAATAAAAGTGCATTTATTACATGGATTATGAAAGATGAACGCTTACAGAAGAGAGGTATCCTGATGATGGCCGGGAAGATGATGGATTAACACAAACTGGAGGGGAATAGACTCGAGCATTTGAATACTGACCACAAGTAGTACTAAAACCTGGACCTTGGAGCTCCTTTAAAACAAAGATATTATACAAAATTATAATAGAAGGTTAGCAGTATATACTTTTTAAAAAAAGTAAATATATATTTAGTAATATATTGCAAAAAAACATCAGCATCTGGTTGATTTTGACAATACTTGGTGTTTTTATACAAAGATGAAAACAAGTAATAGGATATTGGATTAAAAAAGAAGGTAACAGAATGGATACATTCTCCCATTGGAATGCTGCAACTGAACACTGAAAGATGTATAAAACAATCTCTGTTGATTTGCCTTCCAATTTTCCACGTGACAATGTTACTTGCCTTTGCTCAGTATCTCTTCCAGTGGCACAGCCAAGTTCAATGTGTCACTATTGTAGGAATAATACATGAGGATTTATATTTGTATCCAGTTTCCCGGCTCCAGTTGTCCTAAATAAACTAATACAAATAAAAGGATCCAGACACAGCTTGATCAGTTGCAACCAAGCATACGGTTGATTAAATATATTTCACTCTTGGCTCATCCTAAAAGCACTGTGAGTGTACCTACACCACAGGGACTGCAGCAGTTCAAGAAGGTGACTCACCACCAGCTTCTCAAAGGCAATTAGGAATGGACAATAAATGCTGACCTTGCCTACATCCCATGAACGAATAAAACAAAACGGTCTGATGTACCACCTTAATTTTGTGTAGTTAAGATTAAGTCAATTGCCAACTTAAATCAGCAGAATAGTAAAATGTTGTTGTGGAATTAAAACACAGCATTAAATGTTCAATTTAGTTCAGTTCAGAATTAGTAACACAGCCTCAGCTAAGTTTAATTTGTTACATCATTTCGCTAATATTCAGTTTGAAGGATTACAGCATATGCTTTAATCCTGTTAGTCCTTCACAGTTCATGTACAAAATAACAGATAACAGTCATGCTCTTCCTGTTTAAGGCTACGTCTTGGATGACATGGAAATATCCTCCAATCGGGTAGCAGTTTAACCATTACATCACAGTTCCAGCTCCCTTCCACAAACTGACTCTTGCTGGCTTGCCAGCAGTCCTTTTCTAATTTCAAGCACTTTGAATATACATATACTGTACAATTTTAACTGTCCCAAACTGCTGGATTCCTCTGTGAACTGGACTTGAGTAGTTTAAGCATTCTCATTCAAAGACTTCTGCTCATACTTCTGGCAAATTACAACAAAGCTTTCCCTTCTTAATTAAACAAGGTTAAATTACTTTAACAATCATAATGAAAGATAACTCCACCTTCCAAATCTTCCAATAGTCCACCTATTATTTAAATTGCCATGGAATTTTCCCAGTTAAATAAGTCACCTGAGGGAGGTCAATAATCAGAAGTAAAACTTCCACGAAAACATTAAAACTTTGAAATATCTCCCTGGCTCTTATATGGCAAATAAGCAAAACTACAACATATCAATCTGACATTATAATTTATTTTTTCCACCTTTACCCAGTGTATCTCAAAGATATTTCATGGCCTCAGCAGGATTGGAATGATAATGTAGCATGCAGTCTATGTCTATTTTTATCCCCATAGCTTTCAATCCCATTCTTAACCTTTTCAAAAGTTGTTCATCAACATAGCATTCATTGCTTTTGATGGAAGACTATTCCCTCACAACTCCATCTGCAGCATTAGCAAGCATGTTATATCCTGATGTGACCTTGCATAGATCCTCACTTGTAATTGTAAATTTAGAATGAATCTGATTAATAACAATGAAAAAAATGATTTTCTGATAATATGTGGCCAAGGTAGCAATATGTGGCATGATTTCCTCAGCTTGCTAAGTTTAGTGCAGTCAAAAATGTTCATTAAAAACACTTTTCTGATCTTACTACAAATACCAATTAGAGGAAAACTCTTCCTTATGAGTGGGGGTAACCAGGCTTTTAGTCGATCATAGATCATCTGTATGAAACAGTAACTTTTAGAAGAACAAAGAACAGTACAGCACAGGAACAGGCCATTCAGCCCTCCAAGCCTGCGCCGATCTTGATGCCTGTCTAAACTAAAACCTTCTGCACTTCCAGGGACCGTATCCCTCCATTCCCATCCTATTCATGTATTTGTCAAGATGCCTCTTAAACGTCGCTATCGTACCTGCTTCCACCACCTCCCCCGGCAGCAAGTTCCAGGCATTCACCACCCTCTGTTTGAAGAACTTGCCTCGCACATCCCCTCTAAACTTTGCCCCTCGCACTTTAAACCTATGTCCCCTAGTAACTGACTCTTCCACCCTGGGAAAAAACTTCTGGCTATCCACTCTGTCCATGCCACTCATAACTTTGTAAACCTCTGTCATGTCGCCCCTCCACCTCCGTCGTTCCAGTGAAAACAATCCGAGTTTATCCAACCTCTCCTCATAGCTAATGCCCTCCAGACCAGGCAACATCCTGGTAAACCTCTTCTGTACCCTCTCCAAAGCCTTCACGTCCTTCTGGTAGTGTGGCGACCAGAATTGCATGCAATATTCTAAGTGTGGCCTAACTAAAGTTCTGTACAGCTGCAGCATGACTTGCCAATTTTTATATTCTATGCCCCGACCTATGAAGGCAAGCATTCCATATGCCTTCTTGACTACCTTATCCACCTGCGTTGTCACTTTCAGTGACCTGTGGACCTGTACGCCCAGATCTCTCTGCCTGTCAATACTCCTAAGGGTTCTGCCATTTACTGTATACTTCCCACCTGCATTAGATCTTCCAAATGCATTACCTCACCTTTGTCCAGATTAAACTCCATCTGCCATGGAGATCATGGAGTATTTCGTACCAGTCTACAGTTGATATTAGGCACATAGGAACAGGAGTAGGTCATTTAGCCCCTCAGGCCTGTTCTGGCATTTAGTGAGATCATGATTAACATGTGACCTAACTCCACATACCCACCTTTGCCCCATATCTCAACACCTTTGGTGAACGAAAATCTATCAATCTCAGATTTAAAATTAAGAACTGACCCAGCATCAACTGCCGCTTGCAGAAGTAAGTTCCAAACTTCTACCACCCTTTACATGTAGAAATGTTTCTTAACTTCACTGCTGAAAGGTCTGACTGTAATATTTAGGCAAGGGCCCCTAGTTCTAGATTCCCCAATCAGCAGAAAAGTTTCTTCCAATCTACTCTATCAGTTCCCCTTAATATCTTGAAAACTTTGATCAAATCACCCCTCAGTCTTAGTTTCCCAGGAATACAATTGTAGTTTGTGTAATTTAACCATTGGAGTCTAGTAAATCTATGCTGTGCTCCCTCAAAGGCTAATATATTTTTCCTAAGGTGTGGTGCTCAGACTGAACACAGTACTATCTCCTGGTGCGGTCTAACCAGGGCTTTGTATAGCTAAAGCATAGCTTTTACCCATGAGAGGCAGAGACAGCAGAATTTGTGGTGGAGAGTGGGGAAATGGCAGAGAGACTAAACAATTACTTTGGCCTGAATTTTATCAGTGCGCCACGCTCCGGGGTGGCACGCTTTCAACTCGGCAGCCTTCCAACACGGAAGTGCCGCCGAGGAGCCCCAGCGATATTACGCGCGGGGGCTCATGTAACTGGAGGGGGCGGAGCGGCTGCCCCGATGAAGTAGATGGGGTCGCCTCCGTGTCCCTGGCAATGGTGTTCGGCGCCACCGCTCAGGCACCGGCGCCATTTTTAAAGGGCTTTAAGCCCTTAGAATTACTTTTAATTTTTAAAGGTGCAATTATTAAAAAATAAGAAAGATGTGGATGGCCCTTCCCCAACCCCCACGGTCGTTTCCATGCCCAAAATGTGCCTTTTTCCCTATCCAAACTTTACCCCCCAAACTTCTAACATTTGGCCTATAACCCCTTCCCACCAACCACCCCCACGTCCAATAAAAATTGATTTCCCCACTCCTCCACCCCTCCCGCCCTGAAAATTTTATTCCTTCCCCTCTCCACCAGATTCTCGCCTTGGAAGTCTGAGGAGTTCCAAAAGTGGCAGAGTAGGAATGGCGGCTGTAAAATTGGTGTAGGACGGCTGACGCCTGCAGATAAGTACGTTTACATCTAATTTATGTTAATTTGCATATGGAAATGAAGTGCGTGCCGCCAGGCGGCAGGGGTTGCACCGAGGACCCCACCACCGGTAATATGCAGCAGGCCCTTCTCTACGTCGCGGGTTGAGGCAGGCCTCTCCTCACAGAATTTTACAGGCCCCTGCACCGCGATCCATGGCATCGAGGGGCCGGTGCAATTCAGCCCTTTGTGTCTGTCTTCACGGAGGAAGAAACAGAAAATATCCCAGAAATACAAGGGAACCAAGGGACTTGTAAAAATGAGGAACTGAAAGTAATTAGTATCAATAAAGAGGTAGTACTCGAAAAATTAACTCGATTGAAAGTTGATAAATCCCCTAGAACAGATGAGCTACAGCCCAGAGTATTGAAGGAGGTGGCTATAGAGATAGTGGATGCACTGGTAGTTATCTTTCAAAATTCTATAGATTCTGGAAGGGTTCCTGCAGACTGGAAAGTAGCAAATGTAACCCCACTATTTAAGAAGGGAGCAGGAGAGAAAACAGAGAATTACAGATCTGTTAGTTTGACGTCAGTAGTAGAGAAAATGTGAGAAGTTATTATAAAGGGTGAGATAACTGGACACTTGGAAAATAATGATATGATTGGGCAGAGTCAACATGGATTTATGAAAGGGAAATCATGTTTGACAACCTGTTGGAGATTTTTGAGGGTGTTATCTGTAGCATAGATAAAGGAGAGGTGTATGTGGATGTGGTGTATTTGGATTTTCAGAAGGCTTTTGATAAGGTCTCACACAAGAGGTTAGTAAACAAAATTAGAGCACATTGGATTGGGGGTAATACACTAGTATGGATTGAGAATTGGTTAACAGACAGAAAAGAGAGAGTAGGAATTAACGGGTCATTCTCAGGATGGTAGGCTGTTACTAGTGGGGTATGGCAAGGATCAGTGCTTGGGCCACAGCTGTTCACAATAATATAAATGATTTGGATATGGGGACCAAATGTAACATTTCCAAATTTGCTAATGACACAAAACTAGATGGGAATGTAAGTTGTGAGGAGAATGCAAGGAGGCTTCAAAGGGACTTTGGACAGGCTAAGTGAATGGTCAAGAACATGGCAGATGGAATATAATGTGAATAAATGTGAAGTGATCCACTTTGGTAAAAAAACAGAAAGGCAGAGTATTTCTTAAATGGAGAGAGGTTGGGAAGTATTGACGTCAAAAGGGACCTGGATGCTCTTGTTCATGAGTTAATAAAAGCTAGTACGCAGGTGCAGCAAGCAATTAGGAAGGTAAAGGGTATGTTGGCCTTCATTGCAAGGGGATTTGAGTGCAGCAGTAAAAATGTCTTGATGCAATTTTATAAATGCCTTGGTGATACTGCACCTGGAGTACTGTGTACAGTTTTGGTGTCCTTATAGAAACATAGAAAAATAGGAGCAGGAGTAGGCCATTCGGCCCTTCAAGCCTGCACCGCGATTCAATACGTTCATGGTTGATCATCCAAACTCAGTACCCTATTCCCGCTTTCTCCCTGTATCCCTTTAGGCTAAGAACTATATCTAACTCTTTCTTGAATATATTTAATGATTTGGCCTCAACCGCTTTCTGTGGTGGAGAATTCCACAGGTTCACTACTCTCTGGGTGAAGAAATCCCTCCTCATCTCAGTCCTAAATGGCTTACCCCTTATCCTTAGACTGTGACCCCTGGTCCTGGACTCCCCCGCCATCGGGAACATCCTTCCTGCAACTAGTCTGTCTAGTCCTGTTAGAATTTTGTAGGTTTCTATGAGATCACCTCTCATTCTTCTAAGCTCTAGCGAATACAAACCTAATCGACCCAATCTCTCTTCATACATCAGTCCTGCCATCCCAGGAATCAGTCTGGTGAACCTTCACTGCATTCCCTCCATAGCAAGAACATCCTTCCTCAGATAAGGAGACCAAAACTTCACACAATACTCCAGATGTGGTCTCACCAAGGCCTTGTATAATTGCAGCAAGACATCCTTGCTCCTGTACTTGAATCCTCTCACTATGAAGGCCAACATACCATTTTCCTTCTTAACTGCCTGCTGCACCTGCATGCTTACTTTCAGCGATTGGTGCACAAGGACACCCAGGTCTCGCTGCATCTCCCCCTTTCCCAATCTATCGCCGTTTAGATAACAATCTGCCTTTCTGTTTTTGCCACCAAAGTGGATAACCTCACATTTATCCACATTATACTGGATCTGCCATGTATTTGCCTACTCACTCAACCTGTCCAAATCACACTGGAGCTTCTCTGCATCCTTCTCACAGCTCACACGCCCACCCAGCTTTGGGTCGTCTGCAAACTTGGATATTTTACATTTAATTCCCTCATCTATATCATTAATATAATTATATAAGGAAGCATATACTTGCCATAGAGGGAGTGCAATGGAGGTTCACCAGACTAATCCCTGGGATGGTGGGATTGTCTTATGAGGAGAGATTGCAAAAACTGGACCTGTATTCTCTAGAGTTTCAAAGAATGAGAGGTGATCTCATTGAAACTTACAAAATTCTTACAGGACATAACAGGGTGGATGTAGATAGGATGTTTCCTCTGGCTGGTGAGTCTAGAACCAGGGGACACAGTCTCAGAATAAGAAACAGACCATTTAAGACTGAGATGAGGAAGAATTTCTTTACTCAGAGGGTGGTGACTCTGTGGAATTCTCTACCCCAGATGGCTGTGGAAGCTCAATCATTGAGCATGTTCAAGACAGAAATTGATAGATTTCTGGATACTAATGACATCAAGGGATATGGGGACAGTGGGAAAAAATTATGTAGAGAGATGATCAGCCATGATCTGTTGAATGGCGGTGCAGGCTTGACTGGCCAAATGGCCTATTCCTGCTCCTATCTCCTATGTTCCTTTGTATTCTAGCCCTCTAGATATGAAAGCAATCATTCCATTAGCCTTTTTGATTATTTTCTGTATCTGTTTATGATATTTAGGGGGAGACAGTGGCGTAGTGGTAATGTCAATGGACTAGTAATTCAGAGACCTAGGCTAATGTCCTGGGGATACAGGTTCAAATCCCGCCTTAGCAGCGGGTGGAATTTAAATTCAATTCATTAAAATCTGTAGTTGAAAGCTAGTCTCAGTAATGGTGCCATGAAACTATCAATTGTTGTAAAAACCCATCTGGTTCACTAATGTCCTTTAGGAAAGGAAATCTGCCATCCTTACCTGGTCTGGCCTACATGTGACTCCAGACCCACAGCAATGTGGCTGACTCTTAATTGCCCTCTGAAATGGCCTAGCAAACCACTCAGGTCAAGGGAAGTTCGAGATGGGCAACAAATGCTGGCCTTGCCAGTGACGCCCACATCCCATGAAAGAATAAAAAAATAAATTGAAATGATCTCTGTACCTGGACCCCCAAATCTCATTGGACTTTCACTGCTCCTAGCTTTTCACCATTTATAAAGCACTCTGATTGGTCTTTTTTAGATCCAAATCGAATAACCTCACACTTGCCCTCTATTGAAATCTATTTGCCACAGTTTTTCCCATTCACTTTATGTATTAATATCTTTTTGCAATTATATGCTTCCACGACACTGCTTACAATGCTGCTTATCTTTGTGTCATCGGTAAACTTGTATATATGGTTCTCCATCCTATTATTCAAGCTGTTAATAAATGCAATGAATAGCTGAGGCCCCAGCACAGATCATTGTGGGACACCACTGGTCACATCTTGACAACTGGAGTATCTGCCCATTATCCCTACTCTTTGCTTCCTGCTGCTCAGCCAATCTCCAAACCAGGTCAATAATTTGCTCTTAATTCCATGAGCTTAAACTTTAGGTAAGAGTCTCTTTATGAGGGACTTTATCAAATGCCTTCTGGAAGTCCATATAAATAACATCCATAGACATTCCTCTGTTCCCTACTTTAGTCACTGCTTCAAAAAAAGTTCAATCAGGTTCATCAGACATGACCTACTCTTTACAAATCCATGCTAGCCTACCTCAAAATTTTCTAAGGTGTTTAGTCACTTATCCTTAATTACTCCAGTAATTTCCTGTCAACAGATATTAGGCTAACTGATCTATAATTCCCTTGTTTCCCTCACCTGTCTTAAATAGCAGAGTGACATGCTCAATTTTCTTATCTAAATAAACAGTTCCTGAATTGAGAGAACTTTGAAAGATCATAGTTAGGGCATCTACTTCCTCCATTAAACCACACTGCTTTTACTACATGCTCATCTAATCTCTGCATTAATATGTTCTGCCACTTCACAGCTGCTACCAGGTGGCCTATACACAAATCCAAGTACAGTCTTAATTCCTTTTCTATTTCTTAATTCTACCCATAAAGTCTCTGCTGCCTGCTTACCTCTCGTTATGTCATCTCTCATCAGAAGTAATTTCATCCTTAATTACTAATAATACTACTCCTCTCCCTCTACTAGATTCCCTATCCCTCCTGTAGACCTTATAATCTTACATTGTCTGGTGCAATGTCAACCATCACTCTCGCACGCAGACTTCACCTATGAACAGAATACCCAATATCTAATTAAGTAATAGTGAAAACCAGGGGATGATAACATAGACCCTTTGTTGGGTGAACTGGATACTATAATACTGCACATGCAGTCTCCTATCATTACGCAAGGCAGACTGGAAAAGCATTGAGGAAAGTCATGATTATAAACCAACCAACAGGGTTATTCTACATGGTATCTATCAATGTTGTCCAATAGAATTTGCTAACTAGCTGTAAGTGTGGCAATGGTGACAGCATTTTAGTCATGTGTGCTTCAGTAGAAAATGCCTTACATGTAATATGTACTTCATGTGTATAATTACTCTAAAAACGTATCACGTTTCAACATGAAACTTTGCCAACTTTCTCTTTCACCAAAGTTTGAAATTCTGACATGAATATATCAGGCACAACATTTTTTACTGCACATTCTAGGCTTTTGTCCAGCAGTTGTAAGTGATACTTTGACTTTTTCATCAGAGTGACTGCTGAGAATGTTGACTCGATCAGACATGCCAGACCTGCCCCTGCTCTCCATCCAGAATGGGGTTGAATGCTGCTTGCCCTTTGCAATGCCCCATTAGAGCTGCTCCTTATTGTTGGGTTTGTTTCATTCTACCAGCCTGGAGTGGTTATTCTAATTGGTTGAGCTGAACATGATGACTCCTCCTTTCTTCATATAATGTTTCTGGTGATTCCACGGTGTTGAAGTCTGGCTTTTTTAAAATTTGTGTTACACATCATTTTAGCAGATTAACATTTTACCAATATATACATAAAATGTTTCAAGTTTGGCATGCAAGTATGCACTATTATTCATTTACTAACCAAAAATGCAATTAGACACTGCTGTAACTGCAATTAGCCACACCATGGAGCCCAACGCTGGGATAGCTGGGCCCGATCTTCCCGGCAGCGGTGAGGCTCCGAGGTGGCCCCCCCACCGCTTGGTGATGGGACCCGACTTTAAATATTGAAATTAACTTTATGCATACATTTAAATCCAATGTCCCGCGATCTTACCGTCGGATCCAGATCTTCAGTGCGACAGGCTGCAGTGGTGGGGAGAAGAAGTCAACTCTGCAATTTTAGTGTAGTGGGGGGGTGGGGGTGGGAGATGGGTCAGACATTTGTTTTCAGTGTAGTGGCGGGGATATGGGGGAAATTCTGCATTTTCTGAGCAGGGCTGGCAGCCCTTTAAATATAGTGCTGGTGCTTGCACAGAGACAGCTGACGCCATTCACGGCGTCGCTGAGGCCACCCCCACCAGGTGATTGGGGGGGGGGGGGGGGCGGCTGCCCAGCATATTGAAACGAGCCGCCGGGCTTAAGACCGCCACCAGGTGACGGCACTGGCTCGTGTGTGCTGGCCACCATCTTTTCGCCCGCTGCCACTCACGGTGGCGAGGAAACAAAATTCAGCCTGTAGAGTCATTTAAATCATAGAAGGAGCTATTCAACCCATCAAGTCCATGCTGGCTATCTGCAGAGCAATCCAGTCAGTCCCATTCCCCCACTTGATCCCTGTAATCCTGCAAGTTTATTTCCTTCAAGTGGCCGTCCAATTTCCTTTTGAAATCATTGATCGTCTCAACTTCCACCACCCTCGAGGGCAGCGAGATCCAGGTCATTACCACTTGCTGTATAAAAAAGTTCTTCCTCACATTCCCCCTGCATCTCTTGCCCAAAATGTTTAACTTGTGTCCCCTAGTCCTTTACCATCAGTTAATGGGAACAGTTTTTCCTTGTCTAACTTATGTAAGCCTGTCATAATCTTTTACACCTCTATTAAATCTCCCCTCAAACTCCCTTGCTCTAGTAAGAACAACCCCAGCTTTTCCAATCTAACCTTGTAGCTAAAATCCTCCATCCCTGGAACCATTCTGGTAAATCTCCTCTGCACCCTCTCAAGGACCCTCACATCCTTCCTAAGGTATGGTGACCAGAACCAGATATATGAATGAACAGAATTCAGTTTTCACGGGGTGGGGAGGGGGCGCTGGGGGAGAGAAAAAGTGAGAAAGAGTGTGAAAAAGAGTAGGGGAAAAAAGAGAAAAAATGGAAAAGGATGAGAGAAAAAGAAAGCAAGAAAAAAGTGAAAAAAGAGATTTAAAAAATATGAATTATTTCAGACAACAAGAAAAAATAGAGTTCCTGGTTACTTATGGCCTCCCAACTTAGATATTGGTCTTTTGCCCACTTTCTTCACTTGTTTATGGGTGTCCCAGTTCTCCCCAGCCAGTTTTCTTCATATAGGAACTGAGTAGACTATTTAGCCCCTAGAGCCTGTTCCACTATTCAATGAGATCGTGGTTAATCGGCGACCTAACTCCATGTACCTGCCTTTGCTTCATATGCCTTACTCCCTTTGGCTAACAAAAATCTTGCAATCTCAGTTATAAACTTAACAATTGATCTAGCATCAACTGCTGTTCGCGAGAGAATTCCAAACTTCTGCCACCCTTTGCATGAAGAAGTGTTTCCTAATTTCACTCTTGAAAGGTCTGATTCTAATTTTTAGACTGCCCCCAGTCCTAGACTCCCCAGCCAGTGGAAAAACCTTCTCCCAATCTACACTAACTGTTTCCCTTAATATCTTGAAAACTTCAATCAAATCACCCCTTCACCTTCTAAATTCCAGGGAATACAAACCTAGTTTGTTTAATATCTCCTCATAGCTTAACCCTTGGAGTGCAGGTATCATTCTAGTAATCCTATGCTGCAATCCCTCCAAGGCCAATATATCTTTCCTAAGGTGTGGTGCCCAGAACTGCTCACAGTACTCCAGGTCTGGTCTTAGCAAGGCTTTGTATAGCTGAAGCATGACTTCTACCCCACTGTATTCTATTCCTCTAGATATAAAGGCCAGCATTCCATTAGGCGTTTTAAAAATTATTTTCTGTACCTGTTCATGATATTTTAATGATCTGTGTACCTGGACCCCCAAGTCTTCTTGGATCTCCACTGTTTCTAGCTTTTCACCATGTAAAATGTATCCTGTTCTATCTTTTTAGGTGCAAAATGGGTGAGCTCACATTTGCCTACATTGAAATCCATTTGCCACATTTTTGCCCATTCACTTAATCTACCAATATCCCTTTGTAACTCTACACTTCCATCTACACTGCTTACAATACCACCTATCTTTGTGTCATTAGGAAGTTTGGATATGTGGCTTTTTATCTCATTATCTAAGTCATTAATTAATACAGTAAATAGTTGAGGCCACAAACAAAGATCCTTGCTGGACATCACTAGTCACATCCTGCCAATTAGAATACCTACCCATTATCCCTACTCTCTGTCTCCTTCTGCTCAGCTAATTTCCAAACCAGGTCAATATTTTAACTTCAATTCCATGAGCTTCAACTTTAGATAACAGTCTCTCAACAGGGATTTTATCAAATGCCTTCCAAAAGTCCACATAAATAACACCCATAGACATTCCCTGGTCCACTACTTTAGTCACTACAGCTAATCTGGAGTGCACCCTGTATGACTGGTTCTGCCGAGTCCCCTGGTAGGCGTAAAGAATGGAAATGATATGAAACAACTAGGACCAGACCCTAACAAGCATCAATGTCTCAACATGCAAAACTAAACACTATATGATGGTTCGCCATCTGGCAGGCATTCAAATTAAAATTCTCAATCATTGTAAACATTAAGGCTGGAATTTTATGTGGTGGGGGAGGCCCCGCCCACTGACCAAAAAGTTGGGGGTGAGCCCGCCTTAACCGGGCCTGGATGCCACACTATGATTTAATGAGGCCCAGGTCCTTAATTGGCCTTGGGCGGGACTTCCATCCCTCTGAGGCAGGAAGCCCCGCCTCCAAGCACTACCAGCCAATCAGCGGGCCATCAGCTCTGAGTCCCTGCAGCGCCACTGGGAGTGGTGGCCACTGCAGGGACTGCACTCAGCATGAAGAGGCGCAATGGAGGAGGCCCCGGAATAGAGATAAGGGCATGAGGCCTCTCCAGGGACAATTGGCCCGGCAAGGCAAGGGTGGGAGGGGTGGGTGTACTGTAGTGGGAGGGGCTTGTGCTATGGGGGGGCCCTCTGTGGGGCACAGGGTGCCCGATCAGTATGGCGCCTTCCCCCCCACAGCCTGCAAGGAGTCCGCTAGGTTTTCCAGTGTGACCTCCTGAGGCACTGAACCACCTGCCCGCTACTGGGAGGAGGCCCTTCAGTGGCAATTAATTGGCCACTGAAGGGCCTTAATTGGCCTGGGGCAGGGGGCTGTTTGTCACCGTCGCCCCTCATAAAATTGTAGCAGGAGCAGGAAGGTGACAGGAACGGCACCCTCCGCCTCCCACTCAATTTTATGCCCCCCTCCCGCCTCCAGCCAGTTCCTGTGGGGGGGGGGGGGGGGTGTAAAATTCCAGCCTAAGTCAAAAAAATTGATTAACTGGAAGCCATCACTTTGTAAGCTCAGTACAACCTCAGTATTACTAGCCTATCAATTAAAACAAATCCCTTCCAGGTCATATGGGTAAAAGTCCCAAAGTACTAGAGTACTTATGGCAGATGCAAAATCACCCAAAATTGTTTAGTTATCTGGGCCTAACACATCAACTATCGTTTACAATAAACTGAAAGTAAGATTTAAAAGAATTCATAAAACAGCAAAGCATCTACAAAAGATTAAATATGATAACAAGTAAACAATTCATACCTTTACTTCCAAGGCATGCTGTAGCTTTAAGCGCATGAAGTCCTGCTCCTGACGCTGAATAACTGATTGACAATCAGAAAACCTAAGGCAGGCCTGTTTTACATAGAAGGCACAACAAGTCAAATTTATCAGCCAAGTTTAGCTGCTCTCTTGGCAGTTTTTATTCAAAGCATTAATATATCCCAAAATTTATTTCCAGTTATTGACTGGGCTTCTACGTGGTTCAAATAGTAAATATATCTACAATTTGTGATTCTATAATTTTCAACTTGAACACTATGTATCATTTCTTTTCTATGTTTTGTAGGAAAGGTATCCAACCTGCAGCCCCAGGGTCATGTGATATAGATGCTTTAACAATCCAGCCCTTGATGCTTTTTAACACTGTCCTTTTTGAGTTTATCTGTTTTATTTGCTCATTTGTTTGCTTGAATTCTGTGAATCTGGAAATTTGGGAAGGGTTATTTTAATGCTGTTGGTTCATAACCTTGCCCATCCAGCAAAATAAGTAGAACTCTGGTTTTGTAATGTACAGTGAAACCTGTACAAATGGACACTCTGAGAAAAGAGACATCTGCAAAAAAATAAATATTTACCAACAGTCCCAAATAGCTTACATTGTAATAAACTCCGTATTGAATAAGGTTACACTGTGATACAACCTGAACCGTGAAACCATGGACACTCGCAAATTATAAACTTCTGATTGCCTTCAACGCACCAAGTTCTTTTATAACTTAAACACTGGATATGCATGTAAGTGCTATATTGCTGTGTAATGGGGATACCTACCCATTATGCATAGTGACAGAGAAATAGCTCTACCTCTGGGATTGAATGCTTGCATGGCTCCATCACAGGGATACAGGGGTTTCTCTGATGCTATAGATGCCAGGTAAAGACGTCTCCATGACACAAAAGCAAGGAACTGGTTTTGGTGGGAGGAAAAGAGAAGTTGTGAATCGGGGGGCCCTGAAATTGTGGAGGGCATGGGTAGGGGTGGCCTGCACTCCTGGGATGCTCGAGTTAGGGAAGCTGTGAAATTGGGGCTTAGGAGAGAGATGCAGATTGGAGAATGTGGTTTGGAAGAGATGGAGACTGGGGGGCTCTGGCGAGCAGCAGGGGAAGAGACCGGGGGTCCTTGAAACTACTAACACAACAGATGGGTGCGAAACCACAAATGAAAATACTCAACTACAGGGGACCCAACCTTTATAAGGTAAATCCCATAACATTTGTAGAGGTGACTTGACCCAGTTGGTGATTAAACTTCCAGAAATGCCTTCAACTAGAATTGGCAAGCCTACTGCACGAGTATGTCAGGTACTTATGAGCTGCTACTAGCCCCCTACCCAGCCTCCAGCACTTCAGACATTAGCAGCTGCAGCACACGGAGGGAGAGGTTTAGATTTTTAGATTTAGAGATACAGCACTGAAACAGGCCCTTCGGCCCACCGAGTCTGTGCCGACCATTAACCACCCATTTATACTAATCCTACACTAATCCCATATTCCTACCACATCCTCACCTGTCCCTATATTCCCCTACCAGCTACGTATAACTAGGGGCAATTTATAATGGCCAATTTACCTATCAACCTGCAAGTCTTTTGGCTGTGGGAGGAAACTGGAGCACCCGGAGGAAACCCACACAGACACAGGGAGAACTTGCAAACTCCACACAGGCAGTACCCAGAATTGAACCCGGGTCGCTGGAGCTGTGAGACTGCTGTGCTAACCACTGCGCCACTATGCTGCCCTGCATTAATCCCCTTCCCCCCGTTTGGCTGGGATCTTCCAGGCACTCTGACCCTACAGCAGCCACCTTGCCCTGTGCAGACTGCCAATGTAGCAGATCACAGGACCAAGACATTCTCCCATGATGGAGAAGGACCTTGGGATGGCAATGAATTGGGAAATACAACAAACATAAAATGAACTGAAATCACATCTTGCTGACAGGGCTCCAGAATTTGGTACTATGCCAGGTGAGGGCGAAAAGAAGGAATGCTGTAGGAGCTACAGCCAATCCCAGAACATTTGTCTCATCTGGTTTACTGTTCACACAATGACCATTTTGAAAATAAGGATATCTGCAAATAAAGGACACCTGATGCAAGCCCCTTAAGTGTCCCTAATTTACAGGTTTCATTGTATAAATTTCCACCTGCCCAGAAGCTACTTGACACAGAATAAACAAAAGATTTAAAAAAATATATTAAAACACCATCTAACTCTTTGAAGCACTGTCCATAAAGAAAAAGCAATATTTCCAAAGCACCAATGGTTAATGAAGCTCTTTTATTAAAAGCAAAAAGCTTGTAACACAGGAATCTTTGGAAAGAACATCACACAACCATTGAGGACACCTTTGGCAAAACAATGGTAACCAAGTGGGGTCTTCTTGATAATGTCAAAGTAAGATCTGTGGAAGGTATCTTGAAGGGACAGGCATTTCTCTTATTTCCCCTTCCCTACCCCAAGTTGCAAAATTTACACCTTACTTGTGGTATGTGGCATATGAAAATTGATAGACAGTCTTCAGTGAAAACTTTTATAATTTCTATTTTTGTACAGTTGTCACTGGAGTAGAAAATGAGTGGTGCAGTGGGTTAGCACACTGACCTTTCTCCTCCATAACCTGGGTTCAAATCCAGCCCAGTCTTGACTGTACCTCTGGCCTGTGTGTATTTGGGTAGCCTCAACTCAAAGTGGATACAGAAACTAGCTGGCAACATTAATTTAAAAGAAGATTCACAGTCTCCAGCACTGACATTATCTATGCTGATGAATCCAAGTACCCCGAAAAATTAAAATTTGTACAGCTACCTTCTCTAGTGCTGACTCCAATCTAATCAGTTTTTCCTTCAAACTTTTTTCTTGAGACTTCAGGGTCTCAAGCTCTCCAGCAATTTTGTTTCTTTCTGATATTATGCAGGCAAGTTCCTTGCTTAGGCGAACCTTCTCTTCTTTTAGGTAGCATTTCTCCTACAAAATGTAAAATAGATTAAACAACTAAACTTGTTAATGTTTATTTATTTGAGGGGGTTTGGTGGGGGGGGGAAGAAGAGAGGGGAAACTTAATCAAAGACATGCTAATACTCCTCTCTAAATTCTAGCTCGATTGTTCAAAGATAGCACTAAGATTTCTTAAACGAGAATAGCCAAAAGAAAAAAATATACATGAGATACATTGATATGTGTAGAAAGGGCACCATCTAAACTCCAGTGCAATGACTTACTCATATAGTTCCAGGATTATCCTCACCAGCAATGTGGATGAGCTCCTGGCATTAAATATGTTTGCGATTTGGGGCATTTACCCACTGATGCATGGGAAATATGGAGCATTTAAACACCTTCAGTAGTTTAAATGGGCAGGACTGTGGTTTTCCTATTTGGAATTAACCGAGGTTCTTTGGTGGTTTGCAATTTCTGCAAGAGGAGCAATTTATCGGCATTGTGCAAATTTGTTTTGCTGAAATAGGGCAAATTAGAGTGCTGCAGGACTCCCAAGCAAGCTGCTCAAGGAGAAGACAGCTTCTTCTTACTTATTCCATCAAAATCCTTCATAATTTTGAACACCTCTATTAAATCTTCCCTTAACCTCTCTGTACCAAGGAAAACAATTCCAGTTTTTCTAGTCTTTCTGCATAACTAGTCCCTCATATATAGTATAATTCTAGTAATTCTCCTCTGCACCTTCTCAAAGGCCTTGGCATCCTTCCTAAAGTGTAGTTCCCAGAATTCTCCACAATACTTTAGCTTAGACCTAAACTTGCTGTAGGAGAGGGCTACCCATCACAAAAGAGAAAACACAAATACAGCAGGGCACAGAACATCTCTGGTTCAGCTTGACCTGCCAGGCATCCCTCCTTTGGTCCTCTCTTCCTTCATAAAGAATCCCATTTTGTTATTGTAGGCATTGGTAAAGATTGCAGTCCTACAACAATTGGCACAAAGACTTATGATCTCCTATAATGAAAAGCGGAGAAATTTTTTTTTAAAAGCACAGGAACAGCCTTTTAAAAATTCAACCAATCTTCATCTCAGGCTGCTCACAAAGGACATTCCCTAGCAATCCGGAATATTACATTTTATATGGGCAGATGGATGAATCAAGGCTGTACCAGCATGAATATAAATGGTATCATTAACACCTCATTTCCATATTTCATTTGGCTACCTGGCAGGTGTTTCCTGGGACTCAAAAAAACCTGTCACTAAATTGAAGATGAAGCTATTTAGGTAGAGATCTGGCATAAAGTTTTTGCCTCTTTTTTCCAATTGGAAAATCTAAGCAATTTCACACACTAGCAATACATAAATTGCAGTGCATTTTTAATTTATTCAAAATATGAAATGGGACAATATTAATAAAATCAGGGACCTGGGATTTATGAAAAACAATTAGAAACATATAGATATTTTCTTGCTCCAGAAAATATGAATGGAATAATGAATGCATTTTGTGGATGTTTCTACAAATGATAATTGTTTCACATATTCTAAGAGCTGAGATGTTCTTTCAGTACTTAAAGTGGTAATGGTTTGCCAGGTTTCTCGTTGTGCACTGTATAATCATTCTAGTTACAGTTACGTTCTCTCATAATACTCAGTCTAACATTAGACCATCCAGATGCTGAACATTTTCATTATAGAATGTAACTAATGAACCTGCAGTATAGAATAGTAAATATTAAAGTGCAATTAAAACAGAAAGCATATCTTCAATTTAGTGCTTGAAAAGTATAACAACCTCAGTGTGGTTGAATCAGAACCACTCCTTCTAAGGCTGCTTTGGAAATCAGCTAAATTTAACCAAGTTTGACCTTCTGCCAAAAGCAGTTGGCTGGAAAACTTAAAACTCTCACCATGGTATGCAGCTGTAAAAGTCTGAGGGGGAGGAGTGAATCATTTCACCAATAATCTCCATTAGATAACAATTAAAGGATGCGGTGAGTTTACATCATACAGTCATCTTATTTAGTCCACAGCAAGCATGCTTACACAACCCAAAAATAAAACGCCAGTGACATCAGCCCTGGGAAGCTGACAGTGTACAACTTCCAAATGCTTCTCTTGAGATGAGCTGTGGGGAAATGTAAAGAAAAGCACAATTGCTACTTCATACAAAGGTGAAAAGCAGGAATAATTAGTTGTCTGCAAGCTATGTGAGTGGCTAGTGGCGCTGAGAAGGTAAAGAATGAACCCGAGAGGGGGAGTAGGATGGAGGGGAGAATGAACCACAGAAAAATTACGGCACAGAAGGAGGCCATTCAGCCCATCGTGTCCATGCTGGCCAAAAAAACTGGCTGCCCAATCTAATCCCACCTTCCAGCACCTGGTCCATAGCCTTGCAGGTTATAGCACTTCAGGTGCATGTCCAGGTACCTTTTTAAAAAATTGAAGGTTTCTGCTTCAACCATCATTCCTGGCAGCGAATTCCAGACACCCATCACCCTCTGGGTGGAAAAGTTTTTCCTCATGTCCTCTCTAATCCTTCTACCAATCACCTTAAATCTGTGCCCCCTAGTAATTGACCTCTCCCCTCGGGGAAACAGGTCCTTCCTGTCTACTCTATCTCGGCCCCTCATAATTTTGTACACCTCAATTAAGTCACCCCTCAGCCTCCTCTGTTCTAAGGAAAACAACCCTAGCCAATCCAATCTTTCCTCATAGCTGCAGCTTTCAAGCCCTGGCAACATTCTTGTAAATTACCTCTGTACTCACTCCAGAGCAATTATGTCCTTTCTGTAATGTGTAATGTGGTGACCAGAACTGTATGCAATACTCCAGCTGTGGCCTAACCACGTTTTATACAGTTCCAGCTGCTTTTGTATTCTATACCTTGGCCAATAAAGGACAGCATTCCATATGCTTTCATCGCCACTCTACCTACCTGTCCTGCCACCTTCAGGGACCTGTGGACATGCACCCTAAGGTGTCTCACTTCTTCTACCCCTCTTAATATCCTCCCGTTTATTGTGTATTCCCTCGCTTTGTTTGTACTCCCCAAATGCATTACCTCACACTTCTCCAGAATGAATTCCATTTGCCACTTTTCCAACCACTCAACCAAACCATTGATATCATTCTGGAATCTACGGCTATCCTCTTCACTATCAACTACACGGCCAATATTTGTGTCATCAGCAAATTTCCCAATCGTGCATCCAACATTTAAGTCCAAATCATTAATATATACCACAAACAGCAAGGGACCCAACACTGAGCTCTGTGGAACGCCACTGGAAACAGCTTTCAATTCACAAAAACATCCGTCGACTACTACCCTTTGTTTCCTGTCCTGAAGCCATTTCTGGATCCAACCTGCCAAATTCCCCTTTATCCCATGGGCTTTCATTTTACTGACCAGTCTGCCATGCGGGACCTTGTCAAATGCCTTACTAAAATCCATGTAGACCACATCCACTGCACTACCCTCATCAATCCTCCTTGTTACTTCCTCAAAAAACTCAATTAAGTTCATAAGACATGATCGTCCCCTAACAAATCCATGCTGACTATCCCTGATTAATCCATGCCTTTCCAAGTGGCAGTTTATCCTGCCCCTCAGAATTGATTCTAACAAGTTACCCACCACCGAGGTCAGACTGACCAGCCTATAATTATTTGGCCTATCGCACCCTTTTTAAACAATGATACAACATTCGCAGACTTCCAATCGTCTAGTACCTCGCATGTATCTAGTAAGGACTTGAAGATGATCCTCAGAGCATCCGCTATTTCCTCCCTGGCTTCCTTTAACAACCTGGGATGCAATCCATCTGGCCCTGGAGATTTATCCACTTTCAAGGATGTCAGACCCTCTAGTATTTCCTCTCTCATTATGCTTATCGTATCTAATATTTCACATTGCTCCTCTTTAACTACAATGTCTGCATCAATCCTCTCCTTTGTGAAGACAGAGACAAAAAACTCATTAAGAACCCTGCCCATCTTCTGCATCCACGCATAAGTTCCCTTGTAAACTCTGATAGGCCCTACTCTTTCCTTAGTTATCCTCTTGCTCTTAATGTACTGTTAAAACATCTTTGGGTTTTCCTTGATTTTACCTGCCAATAATTTTTCATGTCCACTTTGCTTTTCTAATTTCCGTTTTTATTTCACCCCTGCACTTTCTATACTCCGGTAGGCTTTCTAAAGTATTAAGATTTTTGTGATCGTCATAAGCTTTCTTTTTCTGCTTTAACTTACTCTGTAATCTTCTAGATAACCAGGGGGCTTTAGATTTGGCAGTACCACCCTTTATCTTTGTGGGGACATGCCTACACTGTGCCTGTAGTATCTCCCTTTTGAATGCCTCCCACTGGTTTGCTACTGATTTTCCTTCAAGTAGCTGTATCCAGTCCACTTTTGCCAGTCACTTCTCAGTTTCATAAAATTTGCCTTCCCCCAATTTAGAACCTTTATTCCTGTTTTATATTTGTCCAAGGAAAAGATAAAATTGTTTGTACTTTATCTTGTACTGATGTATTGTGCAAAAAACAAATTGTAGTTGCTTTCACAGCTTCTGGAAATAGTATCACCTGGGGCCTTCATCCCCAGTAATTTTTCAAACATGTACTGGAGTGAAGAACAGGATGAAGCTTACAAATAGCAAAGCATGTCAATCACAAAAAAAAATTCTCTGAACTTTAGGTCCAAATGCAAATTGGGATTTCTTGCTTGCTAGCTTGTTGAATTCCTTTAGTTATCAGTGTCAGCTCTAGCAAGCCCACAAACTCAAGCCCTGCTCCAGGCTTTTTCCCAAAATGCAGTTTCACAGGCAGATTTGTGTCTCTGCTTCCTACCACCCATCCCACCCCATCTGTAAGTAACTTCTCTGAAAGTTGGGAAAGGTACTAACTATCAAGTAAGGTGTTTCCCCCCCCCCCCCACCCCCACCCCAATAGACGATGAGGGATTACATTTCTTGACCAGCCTCAGCCATACAATGAGACAACAGTGCTGGATGTATTGAGATGATTATTGTGGAGATCTATGTAGCCTGAAGCTTGGAGAAGGCTTTGCACTTTTGTAAATCCTGACAGATCAGCAGAGAAACATGGGTGTCAGTTATCCCAAAGGACAGATGACATTCAATACAAGTTTGAAATTCAGAATTTGACATCAACTGGAACTGAAGATGATTCCACCATATATTACATGCTTGACATTGGAGCGGATTCAAACAATAAAAAAACAAGCTAGGAATGGAAGTATTGGTGACTACAGACCATCAAACATTGCCGCAGACATATAAAATTTGGAAAAAACTTTTTACTAAACTTCTACAGAAGATTATAATAACTATACAACATACAACACTAATTTGAAAAGATACAGCAGACTCTTGTTCTGTGTGCACAGGGAAAAAACAATCAAGTAATACATCATTAATAGTAGAAAAACTAAAGTGCAGCTCAGAACAAGGTCTTATGTACAGAGAGGTTAGGAAACAGTACCTCATTAGACGACTCCACATGGTGCAAAGGTATGAAAGGAAAATGTATCCTGCAGTGTATCCCTGCCCCCAACATCCCCCATTAGATGATGAGGCATCATTATTAAGTAGAGGGTGACCAAGTGAAGAACAACAACTTTGTTTTTGATCAAGATTCTGAATAAGATTCTAAGATTAATGAATTACTGCATACCCTCTCACAGTTCTCCAAAGATTCTTCCAGGAACTGTATCTTGCTCTGTAGTGCATCTATCTGTCCCCGCTTGGCTGTGATCTGCTTTTGCATTCCCACTGCAACTTTCATTGCTGTAGGGCACACAATTGAACTTTTCAAATTAAATTAGCGCATTACATTGATAACAAGGCAGAAAGGGTATGGCAATGCAGTGGCAAATCCTTATAGCAAACAGACAAAAATGGGCCATTCCATGACTGATGACTAGAAGAGCACCAAAAAATTTTCATTGGTGTTCAGTAGATTGTTTTTCTTCACATTGTTCAAAGCATATCTGAGTTCAATGCTTTCTAAAGATATACAGCCTTGAATTTTTAAAGGAGTTATCCCAATTTCTTGCCATATCTTCAATGTAAGATTGTTGGAGCTTTTTGAGAAATTATGTAAATGACCCTTTCCAGCCATTTCTCCAAAGGTGACAGCAATCTCCCACCAAAGTTATGGCAGGAGATAAGAAAAACCCCTCGCTCTCTCCATATAGATTCAGGGCCAGAAATTGCAAGTTTAGAAATTTGAAATAAAACCAGAAAATACTAGAAATGGCGAGTAAGTCAGCCAATGTTTGAAAAGGAAAGATAGGATTGTGGCTCTTCATTTGAAATGTTCTCGATGCAAACTGACCATCATGAATTCCAGCATTTTATGTAATTCACAATTCCCACTGAGTTTTTCCTTCTCAGTAAGACATAAAAGGATTGTTATTACACCCCTGTATTGTAGGATATTGCAAGTGTATTGAACACAAAGGGAACATGCTGGAGTGTGGTCAGAGGATCAATCGGTCTCATCCAGTTACTACAACTTTGCTTGGTTTCACTGGAAGGCAAAACCATTAAAAAGTTCAGCATTTTCTGGATGTTATAATAATTTTGCTTGTTTGGTTAACTGTGCATGGCTGAAGGAACATTATTTGAATAAATATGTTGTTCAACAGTTATCGAAGGCCCAAATATTTTGCTCATATAATTTTTAAAAATGCACCACTGTGCATCCACTATACAAATAAGTATAATTTGCAGGAAAAAAAGGACAACCAAGTAGCTTGTATATACGATAGTCTAGTAAATATGGAGTACCATGAGTATCGGCTCCTTCGAGTACTTTCATTGCCTCTCTGGTTTGATCGAGATCATTTTGGGTTGATTTCAGCTGAGCTTTAAGTTTGTTTGTAGCCCATTCATATTCTTCAGTTTTGCAAGCGTAGCTCCTCTGCAAATTATTATACTCCTCTATGACCAACCAATAAAGAGCTAAATCATAAACTCAGACAAATAGATAACATCTGAACTTGAAGTATTCAGCAAACCTAATTAGATGTATTTCACATTTATACAACAAAGCACAGAATCAAAGCATCTCAACACAATAACAAACCATTCAGCCCATCAAGTCCATATTGTATTCTTCTCCATCGAAGCACCTAAGGCCCTGGCTCCACACATTTTTAATAGTTCTCTTATATAAGCTATCTGACTCTCTTTTAAAGGAATCTGTGGATTCTGCATTATCAATGAATTCCACATTCTAACTATTCTCCATTTAAAGGCATTTTTTCTAACTTCCCCTGTAATTTTTTGATTATTTAAGTTACCCCTTTGTTACCATCTCACTGACCAGTGGATGCAATTAATCACTATTTATCCTATCATAACTCTTCATAATTTCAAACACCTTCCTTAGGTTATGCCATAACCACATCCAGAGTGTAAAGTCCCAACTTCTCAAATATCTCATCTGTGCTCTACTGTTCCCATTGTTTTTGTTATTCCTTTAATGGTGTGCCTAGAAAGGCATAAAATACTCCAACCTGAGTCTCAACAGTCACCTAAGGTCCTAAGGTCTTGTGCAAGTTAAACATTAACTCCTTAGTTTTGTAATCTATTTGCCCTTTTTAAAGCCTTATTTTGTGGCACTGCCATTTTCAATGATCTGCTTATCTGCTCATCAAGATTCCTCTGCTCCTTTAAGCTGTATTTCCTGTCCCAATATATTTTCAAGTGCTTTGGAATTTCATTTGGTATTACAGGCTCCAGTCATTTACCAACCAACTGAAGCAAAACTAACAGGGCTATAATTTCCTAGCATGTGGGAAGACAGTTGTCATATTTATCTCCCTCCAGCCCTCTAGCTGAATTTTCTCCACCACAGAATTATGGAAAATTGTAAGAGGCCTTGCTATTTCTTCTTCAGTTTACTTCAGGATCCTTGGGTATAAAGCATTGGGTGCCAGTAATTTGTCTATCTTAAGTTTGAGTAAACCTTTTAATACCATTTTCCATTAAATAATAATCTCCACTCGCTGTTCTGTATCTTCCTCTGATGGCTGTTCAATTTCAATATCCAATTTTTCCTTGAAAACTGAGGCAATGTAGTTAATTCATACTCTTCACAAGTTTGCCGACTTCATCTCTTAGTGGCTCTAATCCTAACTGTTATTATGAATATGACAATAGAAAACCTTTCTTTCTCCATTTGACAGGTTTAATTAATGACCAGAGTAAAGGCAACCTAGGTAGCAGCAACCACAATGATATTGAAAGAGAGAGGAGTGGGTCTAAGACTAGTATTTTAAATTTAAATAAGGGCAACTATGTGGACATGAAAGCTGAGCTAGCTGAGGTGAACTGGTTACGAGGCTAGGAGATAGATCAATAGAGAAGCAATGGCAGATATTTAAGATATTTCAGAAAACTCAGAATAAGTATATTTCTACTATAAAGAAAAAATCTAAAGGAAGGACCCACCATCCGTGGTTAACTAAAGAAGTTAAGGAAAACATCAAACTTAAGGAAAAAGCACATAATTGTGCAAAGATGAGTGGCAGGTCAGATGATTGATCAGAATATCAAGAACGGCAGAGAATGACTGAAAGGTTAATCAGGAGAAAGAAATTAGAGTATGAGAAGAAGCTAGCTAGAAATGTAAAAACGGATAGCAAGAGTTTCTACAGGTATTTAAAAAGGAAAAGAGTAAGTACAGTGAGTGTTGGTCCTCTAGAAAGTGAGAATGGGGAGTTAATAGTAGATAATAAGGAAATGGCAGATGAAATGAACAAATATTTTGCTTCTGTCTTCACTATAGAGGATACTAAAAACATTCCAGTAATAGCTATAAATCAGGAGGTGGAAGGAAGAGAGGAACTTGGTGAAATTACAATCACCAGGGAAGCAGTACTGAGCAAACTAATGTAGCTGCAGGCCTCGGGTACAGATGGGCTTCATCCTAGGGTCTTAAAAGAGGTGGCTAATGAGGTAGTAGATGTGTTGGTGTTAATTTTTCAAAATTTGCTAGATTCTGGAAAGGTTCCATCAGACTGGAAAGTAGTAAATATAACCCCTCTATTTAAAGTGGGGGGGGGGGGGGTGGGGGAGGCAGAAAACAGGTAACTATAGGCCAGTTAGCTTGACATCTGTCGTGGGGAAGGCCTTAGAATCGATCATTAAGGAGGCTATAGCTGGGCACTTAGAAAAACTCAAGGTAATTGGGAATAGTCAGCATGGTTTTGTGAAAGGGAAATCATGTTTAACCAATTTGTAGGAGTAACATGCGCTGTGGCTAAAGGGGAGCCCATTGACATACTGTACTTGGATTTCCAGAAGGCATTTGACAAGATGTCACATAAAAGGTTATTGCGCAAAGTAGGAGTTCATGGTGTAGTGGGTAACATATTAGCATGGATAGAAGATTGGCTGGCTGGCAGAAAACAGAGAGTATGTATAAATGGGTCATTTTCTGATTGGCAGGATGTGATGAGTGGAGTCCCGCAGGGTTCTGTGCTGGGGTCTCAACTTTTTACAATCTATATCAATGACTTAGACGAGGGGAGTGATGGCACGGTAGCTAAATTTGCAGATGACACAAAGATAGGTAGGAAATTATGTTGTGAAGAGATCATAAGGAGGTTGAAGACCGACATAGATAGGTTGAGTGAGTGGGCAAAAATCTGGCAGATGGAGTATAATGTGGGAAAATGTGAAGTTGTTCACTTTGGCAGGAAGAATAAAAAAGCAGAATGTTACTGAAACAGAGAACGACTGCAGAATTCCAAGGTGCAGAGGGATCTAGGTGTTCTAGTGCATGAGACACAAAAAGTTAGTATGCAGGTACAGCAAGTCATAAAGAAGGCTAATGGAATGCTAACCTTTATTACGAGAGGAATTGAAAATAAAAGTAAGGATGTTGTGCTTCAGTTATACAGGGCATCAGTGAGACCACATCTCGAATACTGTGTGTAGTTTTAGTTTCCTTATTTAAAGAAGATTGTGAATGCGTTGGAGGCGGTTCAGAGGAGGTTTACTGGATTGATACCTGGACTGAGCAGGTTGTCTTATGAGGAAAGGTTGGACAGACTGGGCTCGTTTTCACTGGAGTTTAGAAGAGTGAGGGGAGACTTGATTAACGTATATAAGATCCTGAACAGTCTTGACAGGCTGAATGTGGAGGGGATGTTTCCTCTTGTGGATGAGTCCAGAACTAGGGGGGCACTGTTTTAAAATTAGGCGTTGTCCTTTTAAGACTGAGACAAGGTGAAATTTTTTCTTTGAGAGGGTTGTGCGACTTTGGAATTCTCTGCCTCAGAAGGTGGTCCATGTGGGGTCATTGAATATTTTTAATATTGTTAGGCAATGGAATCAAAGATTATCTGGGGTAGATGGGAGTGTGGAATTCGAGACAGAATCAGATCAGCCATGATCTTATTAAATGGCAGAGCAGGCTCGACAGGCTGAATGGCCTACTTCTACTCCTAATTCATATGGTCTTATTTTTTGGGAAATTTTCTTTCATACTCCTCAGCCTTTATAATCTCCATTTTATAGATTTCCTATGTTTCCTATGCATTGGCATTTTTTATTAATTGTCTCATGAGAGTAAATAGTTTTTCTTAGTTTCAAATTTGCTCCAATCTCCCTATTCATCCATGGAACCACCCCCCACCACTGCCCCCATCTTTGATCCATTTCTTTTACTGGAATATACTTGATTTGTACCTTTTCTAGCTCCTGTTTTAATGTTTCCCACTCCTGATCATTGTCTGCAAATTTCCCTTCCATCTAATCTGGAAAAGGTTTCTTATTATCTCATTATATTTCGCTTTTGTCCAGTCCTTTTCTGTTCTTGCATTGGCCCTAACTATATTGCAGTCACTGTTTGCCAAATGCTTCCCTATTTTTAGGTTGCTGACTTGTTCTGCTTCATTAGCCAAAAACAGGTCCAAGTCAAGTAACACAAGCAGTGCAGCAATGTATTGGATAAGAAAATAGTCCTGCATGCACAACAAACAAGGTTCTCCTTTCTAGCCACAAACATTTTCCCTATTCTAAGCCTTTCTTTTGGATAATAAAAACCTCCTACAATTATTACTCTATCATGAATAAATGGCCAGGATTTTACAGGCCCCCGCCACAAGGCGGGATCGGAGGCGGGGGTGCACAGAGAATTACGACAGGTGGCGGTGAGGTGGGCAGCAGAGTGGAGGCCCCATCTCCTCCCCGTTGCCCAGCCATCTTCCCAGGGGTGGGATAGGCTGACAACGGCCTTCCTGCCCAGAGGCAAATTGAGGTCCCTAATGGCCTTTTAGGGCCAATTAATGGCCTCTTCCCACCGCCGCTGGGATCTTACCTTGTAAAATGAGGCTCCCTCCCTGCGGGCTTGGGGGGCAATTTGTGGCCCACAGAGGACCCCCACCGGGAATCCCCCCACCCGGACTGCAATATCACACACCCCTCGCCAGGGCCTTCCGAACTGGCCTCGGCGACCCCACCTCACCTACCTCTTCTCCGGGGTTCCAGTGCTGGGTCTGGGTCCAAGATCTCTGCAGCACCAGCAGTGGCCACCGCTCTCGGTGGCACCGCTGATTCTGCTGTGATTGGCCGGCAGCTCTTGGAGGCGGGATCCTTGTCTCTTTAAAGTCTTTAAAGGGATGGGGATCCCGCCTTCCCGCCTCCTAAAAATTTAACACAAAATGACTGGAGGATTGCTCCGGTGGGGAGGGGCAAAAGACTGAGGTGGGGATTCCCGCCCCCCCCTCCACCCCACACACTTTTCGGCCCGGTGCCAGGAGCCCGCCTCCAGCACAAAATCCAGCCCAATATTTCTCTAATTCGTCTAAGAACTTCCTCCTTAATTTCCTTTCCACTGTTCAGCAATTTATAATATCTAATGCCTTGCTATTCCTCAACTCAATCTAAAAGGATTTGGTTTGTCTATTTAAAGTTTTTCATAATCCAGTGCACAGATATTAGCTGTAATTAATACAGTTACCCTGCCTCCCTTGCTTCTTTCCTTATCCCTCTTGAAAGCTTTATATTCGGAATATTCAATTATTGATCCTGACTGAGCTGTAATCCAAATGATGATTAAAATGGAAAATGGTGACATGATAACTCTCTTTGGCCTCCTTGTCTCAAGAGACAATGGGTAAGCACCTGGAGGTGGTCAGTGGTTTGTGAAGCAGCGCCTGGAGTGGCTATAAAGGCCAATTCTAGAGTGACAGACTCTTCCACAGGTGCTGCAGATAAAATTGGTTGTCGGGGCTGTTACACAGTTGGCTCTCCCCTTGCGCTTCTGTCTTTTTTCCTGCCAACAGCTAAGTCTCTTCGACTCGCCACACTTTAGCCCCGCCTTTATGGCTGCCCGCCAGCTCTGGCGATCACTGGCAACTGAGTCCCACGACTTGTGATCATTGTCACAGGACTTCATGTCGCGTTTGCAGACATCTTTAAAGCGGAGACATGGACGGCCGGTGGGTCTGATACCAGTGACAAGCTCGCTGTACAATGTGTCCTTGGGGATCCTTCCATCTTCCATGCAGCACACATGGTCAAGCCATCTCAAGCGCCACTGGCTCAGTAGGGTGTATATGCTGGTGATATTGGCTGCCTCAAGGACTTCTGCATTGGAGATACGGTCCTGCCACCTGATGCCAAGGATTCTCCGGAGGCAGCAAAGTGAGACGTCGCTCTTGGCTGACATACTTTGTCCAGGCTTCGCTGCCGTAGAGCAAGGTACTGAGGACACAGGCTTGATACACTCGGGCTTTTGTGTTCCGTGTCAGTGTGCCATTTTCCCACACTCTCTTGGCCAATCTGGACATAGCAGTGGACGCCTTTCCCATGCGCTTGTTGATTTCTGCATTGAGAGGTTACTGGTGATAGTTGAGCCTAAGTAGCTGAACTCTTGAACCACTTCCAGGGTGTGGTCGCCGATATTGATGGATGGAGCATTTCTGATGTCCTGTCCCATGATGTTCGTTTTCTTGAGGCTGACGGTTAGGCCAAATTCGTTGCAGGCAGCCGCAATCCTGTCGATGAGTCTCTGCAGACACTCTTCTGTGTGTGGGATGTTAATGCAGCATCGTCAGCAAAGAGGAGTTCCCTCATGAGGACCTTCCGTACTTTGGTCTTCACTCTTAGACGGGCAAGGTTGAACAACCTGCCATCTGATCTTGTGTGGAGGAAAATTCCTTCTTCTGAAGACCTGAACGCATGTGAGAGCAGCAGTGAGAAGAAGATCCCAAACAGTGTGGGTGAGAGAACACAGCCCTGTTTCAAGCCACTCAGGATAGGAAAGGGGTCTGATGAGGCGCTGCTCTGCTGAATTGTGCCTTTCATATTGATGAGGGATGTGGGATGAGGGAGCAGTACCACAGGACATGCGCGATGCTAATATCATCACCCTCTATGAGAACAAGAGTCATTTTAAACAGGCTCCAGAAGCTGGCTGAGCGTGTCTACCCTGAGGCACAGTGTGGCTTTCAAGCAGAGATCCACCATTGACATGCTGTTCTTCCTTTGCCAGCTACAGGAGAAATGCCGTGAACAACAGATGCCCCTCTACATTGCTTTCATAGATCTCATCAAAGCCTTTGACCTCGTCAGCAGACGTGGTCTCTTCAGACTACTAGCAAAGATCGGATGTCCACCAAAGCTACTAAGTATCATCACTTCATTCCATGACAATATGAAAGGCACGATTCAGCATAGCGGGGCCTCATCTGACATGATAACAGTTATTACATATGTTATGATTTTCCATTTTAAATCTTGTTCCCTAATTTTGTTTCTTGTACTCTGGTTGTAGATATCCATACATTTTAGATTGGATTCCTTTGGATTTGCAATTTTTCTTTTTCTTGCCATCTTGATTTTTTTCTTGCTATCTTGACTGCTTAAAATCTGTCAATATTTTTACCTCATTATCTAGACACCAAGTACTCACTTTCCTTTTCAAGATGCTGATTCTCCTCTCTCACCTTTTCTCTCTTACACCCCCCTTCCGCACATTATGTTAGTTCTAACTCTCACCCACAGCTCTAACTAATCTCTTTGCAAGAATGCTAGTCTTGGCGCTGTTCAGGTGTAGGCTGTCCTGTCGACCCATCTCACTCCAGTACCCCAGGAATGTGAAGTTTTACCTCATGCATCAAGTCTGTTGCCATGCATTTCTCTCTCTAATCTGGCTATCATGTAGCACTGGTAGTAATCCTGAAATTACCTGTGACATTCTGCTTCTTATTTCCTAACTCTCGGAACATGTATTTTTTGCCAATCCTGAATCCTATTCTTGCCGATACTGTTTGTGTTGATATGAACCAGGGTTTCCAGCTGATTCACCACCTTCTACACTTGCTTTCTAATGTCCTTTACCCTGACATTTGGGAAACAACACAGCATTCAGAACTCACAATTACTGTTACGGAAATGATTGTTTACTGTCCTCACTGCTGAATCTCTCACTGCAGGCACATTCCTGCATTCAACTCTCCCTCCTTGGGAAAGCACTGATTCTACGCAGCTCACAGCTGCCCTTCTCCAAGTCATCATTCTTGGAACACGTGTTCATTATTGAAAACTTACTTGTCAAGATAGGGCCTCTTTCCACAAAATTGCATGATCACCCACTTCCAATCCTCATCCTCGATCACTCTAACTGTAGGGTAACTATTTCTTGAAAAACACATTCCAGAAACCTTTTTCCTCCCATTTGGGGAAGGATAACTCCTGCTGTTCCTCAGGCTTAATAACTTTAAGCTTCAGTGATTGCAGTAGAATACACTTCCTGCAACTATGTTTGCCCTGGATGCTCAAATCAATTCTCATATCCAGCAACATTTGGAGAACACCAGTCATTGCTCCCAATTTACCTTTTAAAACATTTATCTTACTTGCTACAATATGTGGAGATATTTAAGGAGATGGTTCTATTACTTTAATATGATTAAAATCCAGGCTACCAATTCTCCAGCATGGCCATACCTTACTTTAACAAATACCCAACAGTTAACACAATATACAATTACTCAAAATTATATTCCATTTCCATCACTGATTAACGACTTCAAATAAGTCACTAAGAGAAATACCTTTCAATTAGATATTAATGGGACCTCAGATATCTTCAATTGCCTTGCAGTCACAAAGATATCAAACTCATATTTATATGAACATAGAGTATTATTTACTTTGGAGGGGAGGTGGGGAAGGAAGAGTTTAATTTATGACATTACCAGGAAAACATGAGAAGCCTAATCAAGATCCAAAAGCCTTGAATTTGCCTTGTTGGCAGGCTGTCCTCATACCTTTCAGATCACCCATTTGGTTCTGGATGAGATTTAATTCAGTTGCAAGAACTTCCTTTTCCTGCAACAAGTCTCTCAATTCAGACATTTGTTCAGTTGCAGAATTTACCAGCCTAATTTTCTCCTTTTCCAGCTCAGAAAGATGTCCCTGTAGCTCTTGCATTTGTGCATCTTTGTGTTCTAATTCAGTCTAATAGAAACAACAAATTGGATTAATGCAAGATGACAATCATCATCAAACCTGTACAAGTGTACATGAACATACCTCCACCTATAGTCCACTCTTGCAAAAATGGTACTTCAGCATATAGGTCATACTTCCAGTAATTCACTACTTTAGTCAATCTTGTTTATGAGCAAATTTATGCTAAGCAATGCAAAGTTCCTACAGCTGGCTCAAATGCAGATTTCTTCCACCCAGTTGTTCAGATGCAAGCTATCAAAACAATAATAGGTATATTTCACTGATATTTTACAATTGCAGTGGTCAGCACAGGGTTGTCTCAGAACACAGTGCTTTGGCAACAAGAGTGCAAAAGTTGGAAATTTGGTGCAAGTAGGAATCTGGTAAGTCATGGTAGGTGTGTAGAGTCTAACCATTCAGTTTAACTTTTTGAATCATTGAGAGATACAGCACCGAAACAGGCCCTTCGGCCCAACGAGTCCACACCGACCATCGACCACCCATTTATACCAATCCTACATTAATCCCATTTTCCCTCTCACATCCCCAATTCTCCTACCACCTACCTACACTAGGGGCAATTTTCTTTTTACAATGGCCAATTTACCTATCAACCCGCAAGTCTTTGGCATGTGGGAGGAAACCGGAGCACCCGGAGGAAACCCACGCAGTCACAGGGAGAACTTGCAAACTCTGCACAGGCAGTACCCAGAACTGAACCCGGGTCACTGGAGCTGTGGTGCTAGCCACTGCGCCACTCAATTTAACTTAGAACTTTAAAAACTCTAAAGGAAACCGCAGTGTAGCCAACATTTAACAGAGACTACCTGTCAGTGGCAGTTAACTGTCAATCAGTTGCAAGTGATTGTCCTAATAGGTGCTAATTACTGTGAGCAGGAAGCTGAATCAGTAATGAATGTGTCGTGGGTTAAACTGAGAAATTTAGTTAGTATTCTAATAAATAGAGGGATGTCAGGGCACCTCAGTTCCATTGAATGCACATCCTGTGCCACTGGAAACTACAGGACACTCCTTGTGTCCTGGACAACCATGTGTGCAGGAAGAGTCATCAGCTGGAGGAGTTTGGAGCTTCAGCAGCACTGGCATCATTGCAGTGCATCCGTGAGGCTGAGAAATAACTGAATAGCACGTTTCTGGACGTGGTCACCCCATAGCTTAAGAGTGTGCAGGCAGAGAGAATGGGTGACCACCAGGCAGACAAGGGAGACCAGGCAGGTAGTGCAGAAATCCCACAAGTGCATTTGCTCTCTATCCAGTATCTGTAAAGGTGATGGTTTCTTTGGGGAATACAGCCAGAGCCAAGGGCACATCACCATGGGTGGCTCAACTATATAGACGGGGAGGAGAAACTGCAGGAAAGCAATAGTGAGAGGGGATTCAATGGTTAAGGGAACGTACAGGCGTTTCTGTGATCACAGATGCAACTTCAAGACGGTATGCTGCCTCCCTGGTGTCATGGTCAAGGATGTCACTGAGTGGCTGCAGAGAGGAGCGGGTGAACAGTCAGAGGTGGTATCGTGGTCCATATCAGTATCAATGACATAGGCAGGAAGAGGGATGACGTCCTGCAGTCAGATTTTAGGGAGCTAGGAAATAAATTAAAAGGCAGGATCTCAAAGCTAGCAATCACTGGATTACTCCCAGTGGGTACAGATATAGGAGAATAGTGCAGATGAATGCATGACTGGAGCGTTGTTACAGGAAGGAGGGTTTATGACTCCTGGAGCATTGGGATCGGTTCTAGGGGAGGTGGGTCTTGTACAAGCTGGTTGAGTTGTACCTCAACAAGGTTGGGACCAATATCATGGCAGGGAGGTTTGCTAGAGCTGTTGGGGTGGGGGTTAAACAAGCTTGACGGGGATAGGAACCTGAGTGTAGATTCAGAAGGAAAAGAGGCAAAGCTGGAAATGGAAAGCAGAAAATTAGTGTGCGTAGGGAAGGCAGAGGAAACAAAGGCTAGAAAACAGACAACAAACATATACTTCAATGCAAGGATTCTAGTGAATACAGCAGATGAGCTGGACCCACAGACTGATACCATAGCTATTACTGAAACATGGTTTAAAGATGGGCAGCCATGACAAGCTCAATATTTCTGGTTAAAGGGTTTTCAGATGGGACAAAGAGGGGGATAAAAAAGGAAGGGGGTTTGCAATATTAGTTAAAGAAACAATCACAGCTGTGAGGAGGGATGATTTGCTTGAAGGGTCATTAAATGAGGCCATATGGGTTCAACTGAGGAATAAAAAAAGTGGTAATCACACTGTCTGTTTGTATACTGTAGAAACCCAAACAGTCAGAGGGAGATAGAAGAACAAATATGTATGCAAATTGCTGAGAAGTGCAGAAACATTAGGGCAGTAATAGTAGGGCATTTCAGCTACCCTAATATTAACAGTGATAAAATCCGTGCAAATGGGAAAGAGGGTGCAAAATTTTTTAAATATATCCAAGAGAACATTTTTAGCCAGTGTGCAGCAAGCCCAATGACAGAACGAGCAGTTCTGGACTGTTCAGGGAATGAAACTGGGCAGGTGGAAGGGGCATCAGTGGGAGAACATTTTGGTGGTTGTGATCATAATTCAGTTAGCATAGTTCTGAAAAAGGAAAAAGATAAACCAGCAGTAAAAGCTCCCAATTTGGCAAAAGGCCAATTTTACAAAGCTAAAATGTGTTTTAGCAAAAGTGGACCGGAAACAGCTACTTGAAGGTAAATTAGTGTTAGAGCAATGGGGGCATTCAAGCTGAAGATAGAGAGGGTTCAGAACAAATATGTTCCCACAATGAAAGAGGGTGGAAATTCCAAATCTAGACTCCTTGCCCTGCTTCCCCACTCCCCTCATCACCACCATCCACCCCCCCACCCCGCCCCCAGCGCACCACCAGATGTCAAACAGCAGACAGATAGGATAAGGAAAAAAAGGAAGCTTATGTCAGATACCGAGAGCTCTGTACTGCAAAATGCCTACAAGGGTATAGAAAATGCAGGGTTGAAATTAAAAAGGAAATTAGGAAAGCAAACTGGGCATGAAAAAATATTGGCAAGTAAAATCAAGGAAAACCCAAAGGTATTTTGTAAATACATAAAGAGCAAGAATATAACAAAGGAAAGAGTAGGGCCAATTAGAGACCTAAAAGGTAACCTCTCTGTGGAGGCCGAAGACGTAGGCATGGTTCTTAACGAATATTTTGTCTCTGTCTTCTCAAAAGAGCAGCAGTGTTAAATATTGGATGGCATAAACATAGTGAGGGAGGAAATATTAAGGGGTTTAGAATCTTTGAAAATAGATAAACCGCCAGGCCCAGATGAAGTGTATCCCTGGCTGTTAAGAGAAGCAAGGGAGGTAACAGTGGAGGCTCTGACCATCATTTTCCAATCCTCTCTGGCTATAGGTGTCATGCCAGAGGACCGCTAACATACAGCTGTTTAAAAAGGGAGGAAGGATTTGACTAAGTAATTACAGGCTCCGTCAGCCTAACCTTGGTATTAGGCAAATTACTGGGAAAAATTGAGCAACATTATAAATTGTCATTTGGAAAGGCACAGATTAATCAAAGGTAGTCAGCATGGATTTTCTAAAGGAGGGTCATGTCTGACTAACTTTATTGAATATTTTGAGGAGGTAATAAGGAGGGTCGATGAGGGTAGCATGTGTCATGTTGTCTAGATGGATCTTTAGCAAAGCTTTAGACAAGGTCCCAAATGGCAAACTGGTCAGAAAAGTAAATGCCCATAGGATCCAAGGGAAAGTGGCAAGTTGGATCCAAAATTGGTTCAGTGACAGGAAGCAAAAGGTAATGGTGGGTGGGTGTTTTTGTGACTGGAAGGATGTCTGCAGTGGGGTTCCGCAGTGCTCAGTCCTAGGTCACATCCTTTTCGTGATATATATCAATGAATTCGACTTAAATGTAGGGGGTATGATTAAGAAGTTTGCAGATGGTACAAAAGTTGGCCATGTGGTTGATAATGAAGAAGAAGATGGGCGGCACAGTGGCGCAGTGGTTAGCACCGCAGCCTCACAGCTCCAGCGACCCGGGTTCAATTCTGGGTACTGCCTGTGTGGAGTTTGCAAGTTCTCCCTGTGTCTGCGTGGGTTTCCACCGGGTGCTCCGGTTTCCTCCCACAAGCCAAAAGACTTGCAGGTTGATAAGTAAATTGGCCATTATAAATTGCCCCTAGTATAGGTAGGTGGTAGGGAAATATAGGGATAGGTGGGGATGTGGTAGGAATATGGGATTAGTGTAAGATTAGTATAAATGGGTGGTTGATGGTCAGCACAGACTCGGTGGGCCGAAGGGCCTGTTTCAGTGCTGTATCTCTAAAACTAAAACTAAAACTAAGAAAGCTGTAGATTGCAGGATGATATCAATGGACTGGGCAGGTGGGCAGAAAAGTGGCAAATGGAGTTTAATCCAGAGAAGTGTGAGGTAATGCATTTGGGGAGGGCAAACAAGACAAGGGAATACGTCATAAATGGTCAGATATCGAGAAGTATAGAGGAACAGAGGGACCTTGGAGTGCATGTCCACAGATCCCTGAAGGTAGCAGGACAGGTAGATAAGGTGGTTGGGAAGGCGTACAGGATACTTTCCTTTATTAGCTGAGGCATAGAATATAAGGGCAGGGAGGTTATGCTAGAACTGTATAAGACACCACTTGGGCCACAACTAGAGTACTGTGTACAGTTTTGGTCCCCACATTACAGGAAGGATGTGATTGCGCTAGAGAGCATACAGAGGAAATTTACGAGGATTTTGCCAGGACTGGAAAAGTTTAGCTATGAGCATAGATTGATTGGCTAAGCCGGTTTTTTTTGGAATAGAGGAAACTCAAGATAGATTTAGTTGAGGTGAATAAAATTATGAGGGGCCTAAATAGTGTGGATAGGAAGGACCTTTTTCCCTTAGCAGAGAGATCAAAAACTAGGGGGCAAAGATTCACAGTAATTGGCAGCAGGATTAGAGGAGAGTTGAGGAGTAATTTTTTCACCCAGAGGGTGGTGGGGGTTTGGAACTCAGTCTGAACGGTGGCGGAGGCAGAAACCTTCATCCCATTTAAAAATTACTTGGATGTGCACTTGAAGTGCTGTAAAGGACTACAGACCAAATGCTGGAAAGTGGGGTTAGACTGGATCGCTCTTTTTCAGTCGGTACAGATACAATGGGCCAAATGGCCTCCTTCTATACCATAAATTTCCTATGTTTCTCTGTTTCCTAATACCTTTATTATTTTATATACTATTCTCAGTCCCCTACCGTCTTGTTCTTCCATGTTTTTTGCTGCCTGCTTGTTGTTATATTACCTTAGCCTCATTCCAGACTCTACACCACTGTATGGCTGTCTCTAACCATTGCCCACACTTGTCTCCATTCCTTCAACATTTGAAGATACCCTCCCTTCTATATTGCCCTGTTTCCCAGTATTTACTTCCTGTCACCCACACCACCCAGCTACATTTCTCCAAGGGATGAAAATATTCTTTCAAAACTCCTTGTCACCTTCAAATCCACCTCTTGCTGTATTGGCTTTCTCTCTGCTCCTCCCTTGGTTGCTCAGTTCAGTTTTCACCCACCTTCTCTCTGTATATCCCAATTACAACAGCAAGTTTAATATATTTTCTTACTGTTTATTTCTTTTCACACGCTACAAACCACCCAACTGCACGATCATCTTCTTTCCTCATTTCCATTTATTTGTTTCCAGTTCCATCTATCTCTCTCCATTTTTTAATTTCCATCCTCTTGCCTGTTTTGTCACTTTCCCCCATTTATTTCTAGCTAATTCCATCACTCTCCATTCAATTTCTGTCAAGCCCATTTTGCTGCACTCAATTATTTTACACTGCAACTTTTACCTCTCGCCATTTCTACAATGCTCCCAGCCACTCTTTCACAGTCCACTAACTATCCAAGTATTCACTGCCCACCTTATAACTGTTCATTTCTCCCAACTATCCACCCTCCCTCAAATGCCGACTCACCACCATCCAGAATGCTAAAGCTCTCAAATGACCACTTCCTATTTTTCACCTGTTTCAACTACCCGATGCCCTCCATACATACTACCGTCCTCTTAAATGCTGACTAATCCCTCCATAATACTCAATTCCCCAATCACCAACTCATTTATTTTTGACCCCAAACATTGTTTATAAAAAGTGATTTGTATTTGACTACCACGTAGTCTTGTTCAGCCAGGTTAAGTTGGATTTTCTGGATTGTGCAGTACTCTTCTCAGCAGTGCTACTCTATGATTACTACTAACAAAGGTGTGCTCAGCAAAGTGCGCCAACCATGCCAATTCTTCCATCTCAACCTTGCTGGAAAGCCCCAATATGGGAACAGGCACTCACTCAATCTCGCACCCTGAGAAAAAAAAATTGACCTCACTTTCATTTGTGGCATGCCACTCTCTAGGTGGTGAGAATTCTATTTAAATGTAAATTCTTGTTCAGATTTCCTGTAACAATCTAAAACTATATATATAAAATTCTAGACCACCTTTTTGAAAGGAAGGCCCACCTGAGTCACAGCAATAGATACTAAGTATCTTCTAAGGTGCCAAAGCTGTTCAGATGCATAAATGCTCCTCTTTCAGCAAAAAGTAAATCATTAGCATGACACAAAAAGCTGCAGCGAACTGTTGGATAGTTTTAAGAAACTATCAGCTTAAAAAAATAACATTTTATCATTCTCTAGCTTTCAACGTTCATTTTAATTTGTGTACTTAGAATCACACAGCGCAGAAGGTAGCCATTTGGCCCATCATGTTTGTGCTGGCTCTTTGAAAAAACTGCCCAATTAGTCCCATACCCCTGGTCTTTCCCCATAGTCCTGCAAATTTTTCCCCGTCAAGTATTTATCCAATTCCTTTTGAACATTATTATTGAATCTGCTTCCATCACCAATTTAGGCAATGCGTTCCAAATCATCACACATCGCATACATTTTTTTCCCTTCTGTTGCCTTTTTTTGCTATTTACCTTTAATCTTGTCCCCTCTAGTTATCAACCCTTCTGCTACTGGAAACAGTTTCTCCATATTTACTCTTATCAAAATCCTTCATGATTTTGAACACCTCTATCAAATCTCCCGTTAACCTTCTCTGTTCTAGGAAGAACAACCCCAGTTTCTCTGTCTCCATGTAACTTAAGTCTTTCATCCCAGATTCCATTCTAATAAACCTCCTTAACACCCTCTCCATGGCTTTGACATCCCTCCATTCCAAAAAACAGCCAGCCATTCACTGTTTTCTGTCCAAATTTATTTTGTCATACTTTATCAAATACCTTTTAAAAGTCCATATACACAATATCAACTGCACTACCCTTGCCCATCCTCTCCACTACTTCATCAAAGAACTCAATCAAGTTAGTCAAATATGCTTCAGGAACAACATCTTGTATTACAATTAGATACTTTAAGATCGAGATAGAGTTCAACAATTTCAAATTGTAACCACAGCTCCCATATTTACAGACAGGTGCTGTTGCCATTTAAAGGTCCTCTAGCCACATCTTTTGTTTCTTTACTTGTCCCATTCCCTTTTGCCTTGTCCCTTCACCCTTTTGTCGATTTAAATCACCCCTGCCTTCCACCCCATCACAGACAAAGAACAAAGAAAATTACAGCACAGGAACAGGCCCTTCGGCCCTCCAAGCCTGCGCCGATCCAGATCCTCTATCTAAACATGTCGCCTATTTTCTAAGGGTCTGTATCTCTTTTCTTCCTGCCCATTCATGTATCTGTCTAGATACATCTTAAAAGACGCCATCGTGCCCGCATCTACCACCTCCGCTGGCAACGCGTTTCAGGCACCCACCACCCTCTGCGTAAAGAACTTTCCACGCATATCCCCCCTAAACTTTTCCCCTTTCACTTTATTGGCATGGATAGAAGATTGGTTAGCAAACAAGAAACAGAGAGCAGGCATGAATGGGTCATTTTACAGTTGGCAGGATTTAATAAGTTTAGTTTAGAGATACAGCACTGAAACAGGCCCTTCAGCCCACCGAGTCTGTGCCGACCATCAACCACCCATTTATACTCATCCTACACTAATTCCATATTCCTACCACATCCCCACCTGTCCCTATATTTCCCTACCACCTACCTATACTAGGGGCAATTTATAATGGCCAATTTACCTACCAACCTGCAAGTCTTTTTTGGCTTGTGGGAGGAAACCGGAGCAGCCGGAGAAAACCCACGCAGACACAGGCAGAACTTGCCCCAGGGATCTGTGCTGGGGCCTCAACTTTTTTACAATTTATATAAATGACTTGGATGAAGGGACCGAAGGTATGGTTGCTAAATTTGCCGACGACAGAAAGGTAGGTAGGAAAGTAACTTGCGAAGAGCACATAAGGGGGCTACAAAGGGATATAGACAGGTTAAGCGAGTGGGCAAAGACCTGGAGTATAATAGGGGAAAGTGGGAAATTGTCCACTTTGGCAGGAAGAATTAAAAAAGCAGCACGTTATCAAAATGGTGAGAGATTGCAGAGCTCTGAGACGCAGAGGGATCTGGGTGGTCCGAGTGCACGAATCGCAACAGGTTAGCGTGCGGGTAATTTTTTTTTTACACTTCGTTCCTTACCTGCACGAGTGAATAACGGAGGGTAGGTGAACTGATGGTCGGGTGCGGGGGGAGAAAAAGGAAGGCGCAGGCTTGGAGGGCCGAATGGCCCGTTCCCGTGCTGTTCTTTGTCTCGGGGCGGGTTGGGTCTCATCTGCAGACCCGAGCAGGCGGTTCGTAAGAGGCGACTTGATTGAAACATACAGGATTCTGAAGGGTGGATGTGGAAAGGAATGTTTCCCTTTGTTGGAGAATCTAGAACTCGAAGGGCCGAATGGCATACTCCTGCTAATTCTTGTGTGGTCTGTCTCATCATATAAACAAACAGCCCCAGCAACTTTGTTCAAACTTGTCGTCTCATTTATGTTCCTGCCTGCAACTCGATTCAAACTTGTCGTCGGTCTGCTTCATATGTTATTCCCCCCAGCAACTCCATACAAACTTAGCACCTCCTCTCGTTTACAGTTACGTTTATAAACCCCCAGCACTTCATTCAACCTTGTCGTCCCTTTCATAGAAAACCCCCAGCATCTTATTAAAACTTATCGTCTCATCTATAATGCATTACCCCTAGCACTTTGTTCAAACTTGTCGCCTGTCTCATTATGCGCATGTCACCCCCCCAGCACTTCATTCAACCTCGTCGCCCCTTTCATAGAAAACCCCCAGCATCTTATTAAAACTTATCGTCCTTTCCTTTTGTTCTTTCCTCCCTTCCTCTTTCACTGCCTCTGTACTTGCTTAAAAACTGATACATCTGTAACATTTTCCAGTTCTAATGAAAGGTCACTGAACTGAAACATTGGGTGGGATTTTCATCATGGAGGCGGGAAACAGAAGCTGGATCCGGTTTTGGGTCAGAAACCTGCCTCCATTGGGAAATGGATTCAGGTTCAGATTTTCAAAAGGGTAAGCCCTTAATTGATATAGAGATGGGTTTCTTGTCGGCTTAGAATCAGTGTGGCTGGGAATGGAGGAGGGTCAGATGAAGTGATGGGCTCATGTAGACACCCTGCAAGCGATCCGCCGGTCTGTTTAAATCTAAGTTTCAGGATCCGGGATCCCTGTCCCTTTAAAGACAGGGATCCCGCCTCCATGAGCTGCCAGCTAATCAGAGGGCTGGCAGCTCAGCAATATCGGCAGCGCCACTGGGAGCGGTGGCTACTGCCGGTACTGCAGAGGCCTCAGACCCAGGCCCAGCGCTGGAATCCCGGACCTGAGGTAGGTGAGGTGGGGTTGCCAGGGCAAGTTCGGAATGCTCCGGAGAGAGGGGTTGTGGGAATGGTTGTGTAGTCCAGAGGCAGTGGGGGGACCGAGGGGTAAACTGGTTCCCAGTGGGGGTCCTCCGTGGGCCAGAGATTGCCTATGGAGGAGGGACCAACCCCCAAGCCAGCAGGGAGGGTGCCCGTGTTACAAGGCGTCCTCCTCCCTGGTGGCAGAGGCCCCCTCCACCCCTGCCGCTGGCAAGATCCCAGTGGTGGCAGGAAGAGGCCCTTAATTGGCCACTTAAGGGCCTCAATTGGCCTCTGGGCAGGAAGACTGTCGTTGGCCTATTCCACCTGAGGATGATCGCTTGGCGACAGGCCCTCTGCCCCCCACACCCCGCCCCCCCCCGCCAAAACTATCTGTCGCAATATTCTGTGCTCCACCTCATCGGGGGAGGGGTCACATAAAATCCCGGCCAATACTCCAGTTGAAGTTGGACCAGTGTTTTATACAGATTCATCATAACTTCCCTGTTTTTGTACTCTATGTCCCCATTTATAAAGCCCAGGATCCCATTTGCTTTATTAACTGCTTTCTCAACCTGCGCTGCAACCTTCAGTGATTTATGCACATATACCTCCAGCTCTAGCACACACTTTAGAATTGTACCCTTTATTTTATATTGTCTCTCTTTGTTCTTCGTACCAAAATGAATCACTTCACACTTTTCTGCATTAAATTTAATCTGCGACTTGTCTGCCCATTCCATCAGCCTGTCAATACCCACTTGAAGTTTATCACTATCCTCCTCATAGTTCACAGTACTTCCAAGTTTATTTTCATCCACAAATTTTGAAATTGTGCCTTGTACACCCAAGTCTAGATCATTAATATATATCAAGAAAAGCAGGGGTCCCAACACTGACCTTTGGGGAAACCCACTATATACCTTCCTCCAGTCCGAAAAACAAACGTTCACATCTACTTTGTTTCCTGTCACTCAGCCAATTTCGTATCCATGCTGCAACTGTTCCTTAAATTCCATGGGCTTTAACTTTGCTGACAAGCCTGTTATGTGGCACTTTATCAAATGCCTTTTGGAAATCCACAAACACCTCATCAAATGCATTACCCTCATCAGTCCTCTTTGTTACCTCATAAAAAAACTAGTTAGTTAAAACTATTTGCCCTGAACAAATCTGTGCTGGCTTTCCTTAATTAATCCACATTTGTCCAAGTTTAATAACTTGCTTAAGTTATTAAATTTGTCCCAAATTATCATTTCTAAAAACTTTTCCACTACCGAGGTTAAACTGACTGGCCTGTAGTTGCTGGTCTTGTCCTTACACCCTTTTTTGAACAAGGATGTAACATTTGCAATTCTACAGTCCTCTGGCATCACACCTGTATCTAAAGGAGGTTTGGAAGATTATGGCGACTGCCTCCACAATTTCCACCCTTACTTCCCTCAGTATCCTTGGATGCATCTCATCCGGTCCTGATGACTTACCAAATTTAAGTACAGCCAGCCTATTTAATACTTCCTCTTTATCAATTTTTAGCCCATCCAGTGTCTCAACAACCTCCTCTTTCACTATAACTTTGGCAGCATCTTCTTCCTTGGTAAAGACAGATGCAAAGTACACATTTAGTACCTCAGCCATGCCCTCTGCCTCCATGCGTAAATCACCTTTGAGGTTTCTAATCGGCCCCACTCCTCCTTTTACCACCTTTTTACTATTTATGTGCCTATAGAAGGCTTTTAGAATCCCTTTTATGTTAGCCACAAGTCTCTTCTCATACTCCCTCTTTGAGTCTTTTGTTTTTTCACTTCCCCTTTGAACCTTCTATATTCAACCAGGTTCTCACTTGTATTATCCATCTGTTATATGCACCCTTTTCCTGCTTCACCTTCCTTTCTATCTCTTTTGTCATCCAGGGAGCACTGAATCTGTTTGTTCTATCTTTCCCCCTTGTGGGAATGTACCTTAACTGTACCCGAGCTATCTCCTCTTGAAAAACAGCCCATTGTTCAGTTACAGCTTTGCTTCTCAATCTTTGATTCCAATTTGCTTGGGCCAGATCCATTCTCATTCCATTGAAGTTGGCCCTCCCCCAATTAATTATCATTACTCTGGATTGCTCTTTGTCTTTTTCCACAGCTAACCTATACCTTATGATGCTATGGTCACTGTCCCCGAACTGTTCCCCTTCTGTCACTTGATTCACTTGACCCACATCATTCCCCAGAACCAGATCCAGTGATGCCTCCTTCCTTGTGGATTGGAAAATTCTCCTGAACACACTCGAGAAATACTTGCTCCTCGCTGGCTTTTACACTATTACTATCCCAGTTTACATTAGGATAATTAAAGTCCTCCATTATAACTATTCTATAATTCTTGCACCTCTCTGTAATTTCCTTGCACATTTGTTCCTTTATATCCTTCCCACTAGTTGGTGGCCTATAGAATACACCCAGCAATGTAATGGTAGCTTAATTGTTTCTAAGCTCCAACCAAATAGATTCTGTCCTTGACATCTTTTCTCTCCAGCACTGTAATATTCTCCCCAATCAATACAGCTACCACTCCTCCTTTCCTTCTTTCCCTATCTTTTCTGAACACCTTGTATTCAGGAATATTTAGTACCCAATTCTACCCTTCTTTGAGCCAGGTCTCCGTTATCGCCACAACATCATATTTCCACATGGCTATCTGCACCTGCAGTTCTCTCAACCTTATTTATCACACTCCGCACATTCACATACATGCGCAGTAAAGCTGAATTAGACCTTATTACATTCCCTCTTACAATTACCCCACCTAATGCCTTACTATTTTCTACCCTAGTACTATCTGTCTCTCCCAATTCTCTGTGCACTTGGGTTTTCCTATCAAAATTTACCTCCTGGTTCCCACATTCCTACCAAGTTAGTTTAAACCCTCCTGAACAGCATGAGCAAATTGCCCTGCAAGGACAATATATGATTGCTATTTCCCAAATGCTCTCCCACTGAAACATGCCCCACTTTATTCACCAGAACTAGATCCAGCATTACTTCCATCCTTGTTGGGCTGGAAAAAAACTGATCAAGAAAATTCTCTTGTACGCTTACATACATTTCAGGAATTCTTCCCCCCCTTTACCCTTTACACTGTTACTTTCCCAGTCTATATTAGGATAATTGAAGTCCTCCATCATTACTATAGTTGCATCTTTGTGCAATTTGCCTGCAAGTGTGTTCCTCTATCTCCTTCCCACTATTTGGTGGTCTAAAATTTGGTCTTCTTTTTTCTGTCTTCAATGAAGAGTGCAGGAGGACATGTCAAGAGCAGCACCAGGCATATCTCAAAATGAGGTGTCAACCTGGTGAAGCTACAACCCAAGATTACTTGCGTGCCAAACATCACAAGCAGCATGCGAAAGACAGAGCTAAGCGATCCCATAACCAACGGATCAGATCAAAATTATGCAGTCCTGCATATCCAGTCATGAATGGTGGTGGACAATTAAACAACTAACTGGTGGAGGTGGCTCCACAAATATCCCCATCTTCAATGATGGGGAGCCCAGCACAAGGCTGAAGTATCTGCAGCAATCTTCAGCCAGAAGTGCCGAGTGGATGATCCATCTCGGTATCCTCCTGAAATCCCCAGCATCACAGATGTCAGTCTTCAGCCAATTCGATTCACTTTGCGTGACATCAAGAAACGACTGAAGGCACTGGATACTGCAAAGGCTATGGGCCCTGACAACATTCTGGCAATAGTATTGAAGACCTGTACTCCAGAACATGCACGCCCCTAGCCAAACTGTTCCAGTACAGCTACAACACTGGCATCTATCCGGCAATGTGGAAAATTGCCCAGTTAAGTCCTGTACACATAAAGCAGCACAATTCCAACCCGGCCAGTTACTGCCCCATAGGTCTACCATCAATCATCAGTAAAGTGATGGAAGATGTCGTTGACAGTGCTATCAAGCGGCACTTGCTGGGCAATAACCTGCTCAATGATACTCAGTTTGGGTTCTGCCAGGGGCACTCAGCTCCTGACCTCATTACAGCCTTGGTTCAAACAGGGACAAAAGAGCTGACTTCAAGAAGTGAGGTGAGAGTGACTGCCCTTGACATCAAGACAGTATTTGACCAAATATGGCATCAAGGAGCCCGCGCAAAGCTGGAGTGAATGCAAATCAGGGGGAAAACTCTCCACTGGTTGGAGTCATACCTAGTGCAAAGGAAGATGGTTGTGGTTTTTGGAGGTCAATCATCTGAGCTCCAGGACATCACTGCAGGAGTTCCTCAGGGTAGTGTCCTCGGCCCAACCATCTTCAGCTGCTTCATCAATGACCTTCCTTCAATCATAAAGTCAGAAGTGGGGAAGTTCGCTGATGATTGCACAATGTTCAGCACCATTCGTGACTCCTCAGATACTGAAGTAGTCCATGTAGGAATACAGCAAGACCTGGGCAATATCCAGGCTTGGGCTGATAAGTGGCAAGGAACATTCGTGTCATACAAGTGCCAGGCAATGACCATCTCCAACATGAAAGAATCTAACCATCTCCCCTTGACATTCAATGGTATTACGATCACTGAATTTCCCACTATCAACATCCTGGGGGTTGCCATTGACCAGAAACTGAACTGGAGTAGCCATATAAATACTGTGACTACAACAGCAGGTCAGAGGCTAGGAATCCTGCGGTGAGTAACACACCTGCTAATTCCCCAAACCTGTCCACCATCTACAAAGCACAAGTCAGGAGTGTGATGCAATACTGTCCACTTGCCTGGATGGGTGCAGCTCCAACAACACTCAAGAAGCTCGAAACCATCCAGGACAAAGCAGCCCACTTGATTGGCACCCCATCCACAAACATTCACTCCCTCCACCACCGATGCACAGTGGCAACAGTGTGTACCATCTACAAGATGCACTGCAGCAATGCACCAAGGCTCCTTAGACAGCACCTTCCAAACCTGCAACCTCTACCAACTAGAAGGACAAGGGCAGCAGATGCATGGGAACACCAGCACCTGCAAGTTCCCCTCCAAGCCACACACCATCCTGACTTGGAACTACATCGCCGTTCCTTCGCTTTCGCTGGGTCAAAATCCTTGAACTCCCTTCCTAATGGCACTGTTGGTGTACCCATCCCACATGGACTGCAGCGGTTCAAGAAGGCAGCTCACCACCACCTTCTCAAGGGCAACTAGGGATGAGCAATAAATGCTGGCCTAGCCAGCAATGCCCACATCCCAAGAATGAATTTTTAAAAAATCCTCACCCCCCTCTTCAAACATCATTCAGTTAAATAGTGTGTAGTTTTAAAATTTAATTCACTGTCTTAGTTTTTCGCCAAAATATTTTATAGGTGTTTGTATCTAACAATGGTAGGTTCTGAAGCCAGTGAAATTATTAAATGTATCCTCTCCAACCTATAACCATATTATAAAATTACTGTATACACCAGCTACTTTATGCCATCACAGGATCAGTAAAACAAGAAGGAATGCACTAAATACAATGTTGATGTATTCTTGGATACACAAACTTAACAGTATTTATAAATCTGATCCTGCACACACAAAAAAAAGCAACAGAAGGATTTAGTTTTATTTTTCATTCACTTCAAGTGTCTAAATAGGGTAGAGGATTAAAAGGATCAGGCGATGCAGTTATATAAATTGCTAACAGTAGCCACACAGGTTAATAAGACCATTAAAAAAACAAAAAGCACAGGGGTTCATTTCTAGGCGGATAGAATTGAAAAGCAGAGAAGTTATGTTATACATATATCGAACTTTGGTTAGACCGCACTTGGCGTTTTGTGCACTGTTGTGGGCCATTATTTTCAGTTGCCCGTGACAGCGAAACAGGAGTGTCGGTGCACTTTGAAATCTGTGCTCCCGGATGTCATGTCAGTGTCCCAACGCCTCTGGGACACACCAGTATTTTCAAAGCGAGGGCTGGGGATGTGGTGGGGCTGGCAGGGACGGGGTTGGAGCCAGGAACCCACTCACCTCCAACTAATAGCCTGTTAAGCTCCTTGAGTGGTTTGTAACGGGCTGGAGAGGACTAGAAAGCTATTTTCAATTCGCAAGTCGCCAAACCCGAACAGTCTGGTACACGTTAGTGCACAGCTGTCGGGTTCATTGTGGGGAGCAATTAAGTAATTTTTTTATGAGGAATTTCTTTGCTATTAGGGGCTTTAGTGTGAGATTGGGCAAAGTACCTTATAGTTGGCCATTTGGTTACTTTTCTGCGCAGTGAGGCTGCTGGCCCTCCAAGGTCTTGCTTCCTCTCTTCTGCAAGGCAGGCCCCGTCATGGTTGCCGTCTGCCTTTGTCGATTGTGCTCAATAGGCAGCTCCTGCCTCCTGGCAGAATTCGGTGCCACTAATTGGACACTGTGCTCGCCACCGGCCCAATCAGGGTATCTACATTTGAAGATTGCATCACATGAGCGACGCAGATGTGGGGTGGGACACAGAAATTACTCGGGTTCTTGATCCTGGATTGAAAATCAAGCCTCCATACTATACTCTACTCTATACTATAAAAAGGATATAAAGGCACTGGAGAAGGTGCAAAAAAAATTTACAAGAAGGTTATATCTATCAGGAAAGATTTAGCAGGTTGGGGTTCTTTTATCTAGAAAAGAGAAGACTGAGGGGTGACCGGATAGAGGTCTTGATTTTGAAAGTGTTTAATAGGATAGACATAGAGAAAATATTTCCACTGATGGGGAGTCCAAAACTAGGGGACATAAATATAAAAGACAGTCACTAATAAATCTAATAGGAAAGTCAGGAGCAACTTCTTTACACAGAGAGTGGTTAGAATATGGAACTCGTTAACACATGAAATAGTTGACAGGAATAGCATAGATGCATTTAAGGGGAAGCTAGTTATACAGATGAGGGAGAAAGGAATTGCAGGTTATGCTGATAAGGTTAGATGAAGAGGGTTGGGAGGAGGCTCCTGTGGAGCATAAACAGGTTGACCCGAATGGCCTGTTTCTGGCTGTACATTCTTTCTAATGTTTAGTTTAGTTTAGAGATACGGCACTGAAACAGGCCCTTCGGCCCACTGTGTCTGTGCCGACCATCAACCACCCATTTTTACTAATCCTACACTAATTCCATATTCCTACCACATCCCCACCTGTCCCTATATTTCCCTACTTCCTACCTATACTAGGGGCAATTTATAATGGCCAATTAACATTTCAACCAGCAAGTTTTTGGCATGTGGGAGGAAACCGGAGCACCCGGAGGAAACCCACGCAGACACAGAGAGAACTTGCAAACTCCACACAGGCAGTACCCAGAATTGAACCCGGGTCGCTGGAGCTGTGAGGCTGCGGTGCTAACCACTGACCTTTAACTCTTGTATCTTCTGCTTTTGGCAATCCACTTCCTTCTGAAGTTGTTTTCTTTCAAGGTGCAGTGCCTCTTGAGCACAACTCTGTTGTGATGTCATTTCAGAAATGTTTTCCATTTCTTGTCGTAGAGTGGTAAGTATCGTGCTTTTTTCATTAAGCTCCATTTTCAGTGAATCATTATCACTCTGCATTTTCTTTAAGTGTGTAACAGCTTCTTCAAACTGATCACAAATGGTCTCTTCTGCTATTTTCATCCTATGGATTTTTTGGCACTTATCTTCAATTTCAAGTTGCAATTTACTTTTCTCTATGGCTTCATTTTCCAAACTTTTTTCTTTTTCTTTAATTGATTCTCGCAGCTGACAGATGGTTGTTTCATTTTGGTCCAGTTGCTGTTTCTTCTTATTAAGCTCCTCTCCAATTTTACAAAGCTGCTCCCTACAGTTCTCATATTGATTCATTAAGGTCTTGACTTTTTCTTGGTCTTCATGCCTTTGCTGCTCTGCCGATACCTTCGGTTGAACATGGAAAAAACATGTTAAGACTATTTAAAAGAATTTTTATTCTAAAAGAATCCTATTCATTTCAACCTTACAGTATGGACCATGGTCTTTTTCCAAATTTTTCAATGCATCAAAAAAGCCCTGGTAAATTTTGAAGCAAATGCTTCTATTCATTACCCAAACATTCTCAGTATTTGCCAACATAAGTGGCAAAGCTGGAGATAAACTATCCTGGCATGGTAGAGACTGATGTTTCTCTCTGGCCACTGGGGATGCTGTTCAAAAATCAGTCCCGAACTGCATTCACAAAATTAGTCCTTCGGATTTCTACTCCCTGCGATGTTTCTGCTTTGAGATTTAGATCGCCAACCCTACACTTGAAGAATGCCTTATGATTTGAGGAAATACTTTCCAATCTTTTATGTCTTTCATCAAAACCCCTTGGAAATAATAGAGAAAAACTTTATAATCTTCCACATTTAGAAGGAACAAAGATGCACTTAAAGGCCCCATAACAGAATTTGAACCAAGGGCATGTATAGTAGAGGACCACTTACTTAAAGCAAAAAATAACACTTCCAGGCAAGAGATTATGTGAGTGAGTGCTCCAAATTCAACCTCTTGACTTGGTCTTCTGCCATAGATTGGTTTTGTTATGTGAAATTCACCTAAAACACATGACAGATGCTCCAGTGTCCTAGACCCAACCATCTTTAGCTGCTTCTGCAATTGTTTTTCCTCTATCATAAAGTCAGAAATGGGGATGTTCACTGATGATTGCACAGTGTTCAGTTCCATTTACAACTCATCAGATAATGAAGCAGTCCAAGCCCTTATGCAGTAAAACCTGGACAGCATTCAAGCTTGGGTTGATAACTGGCAAGCAACACATTCACGCCACACAAGACAGAATCTATCCATCTTCCCTTGACATTTAACCTTGACATTATCATTGCTGAATCCCCTACCATCAACATCCAGGAGGTCATGTTGACCAGAATTTTAACTGGACCAGCCACATAAATACTGTGGCTACAAGAGCAGGTCAGAAGCTTGGAATTTTGTGACAAGTAACTCACCTCCTGACTCCCCAAAGCCTACCCACCATCTACCAGGTACAAGTCAAGGGCATGATGGAATATTCTCCACTTGCCTGGATGAGTGCCGCTCCAACAACACTCAAGAAGCTCGACACCATCCAGGACAAAGCAGCCCACTTTACTGGCACCCTATCCATCACCTTTAAACATTCACTCCCATCACCACTGACACACCGTGGCTGCAGTGTGTACTATCTATAAGATGCAGAGCAGCTTGCTAAGGGCTCTTCAACAACACCTTCCAAACCTTTCACCACCTAAAAGGACAAGGGAAGCAGAGGAGTGCTGAAGGCAGAGTAGGCTGGATATATCACCTCAGAGGGGAATGCACATGAAGGACGCTGAAAGCAACAGCAAGTTCACCAGGTGAACTGCAGTTACCAAGGCTGGTCTCAGGTGAGTTCAGCCTTGTTCAAAAAAGGGGAGCTTTAAAAAAAAATTAAACTCAAAGAAAGTGCATCAAAATACAGGTTCGCCCAGGTATTGTGAGTTCCGATGAAGGGTCACTGACCCAAAACGTTAACTCTGCTTCTCTTTTCACAGATGCTGCCGACCTGCTGAGTGGTTCCAGCATTTCTTGTTTTTATTTATTGTGAGTATTTAATTGGATTATAATTTAGATGGAGTGGAGGTCCATGATTACTAATCCATTTGAAAAGGGGTTCCTCAATCAAAGAAGTTTGAGAACCATTTCACTAGCTAACCTGACATTGCAACTGATGCTGGTACTGCTCCTTCAGAGAGTTTATCACACTATTCAGCCGCTGAATTTCCTGATTTTTGCATTCCAATTCTTGCTCCAAGCTTTCAACAGAGATACTATTACTTGTGTCATGTTCCCACAGCTTCTGGTTTTGTTCTTTTGCCACTTTGAGGTCCTCTTCAATCTTACAATAGTCAGCCTGTAAGTCAAACATATAAAATTGACTAGAAATTGAGAAACACATCTGCTTACCCAAAACAAATGATTTAGATAGTGTTTTGGAGTTTGGGGAAGGGAGGAGATAAGGGCACGCTGTGCTGAATATGCAAGAAATTGCAGTTGGAAAGGCTACATAAACATGTCGCTGATGCACAGATGCAACACCTTTCTTTCTTCCCTCCTCATCCCTCAACCTGACTAAGAGGTCAGGCTTTGCCTGCCAGACCACTTCCTCCTTCTCCAATAAAAGTTAAACTGGAGCCACAGGATGGGCTTTGCAGTATCAAAAAGCCATCAAACAGAAAAAAGAGCAGACTGTCTTGGGAGCAAAAGTCAGACAGCTCTCACTTTTGTGGAGGCTGATATGCCCAGTGAGATGGGATGCAATGGCTGCAAGAAGGCGGCAAGTGGGCCCCACTGCACAAAGAGGGGGAGGGGTCACAGACCAGGGAAGCAGTAAAGAATTCCTTTTTTTGGATTTTGTGGGGGAACAATGCATGGGATCCAGGGTGGGCCTCGGGTAACATCCCTTCTCCTTTATCCACTGCTGCTGTTCTAGATCCCTGAGTCACTGGCAATAGTCTGTTTCTATCTACTCTGTCTCATTCCTTCATTATTTTAAACACCTCTAACAAACCATCCACTAGTCTTAGTTTTAATAAAAACTGCCCTAATGTATCCAAGTCTTTTTCTGTATTTATAGTTCTTCACACCAGGCAACATCTTAGTGAATTTATGCTATATCCTCTCTATTGCCTTCCTTTAGTGTGAAGCCCAAAACTGTACACAGTACTCTAACAGTGGTCTTCTCAAGATTTTATATACACAATTCCATCTAAACTTTTACATTCTATACCAATATTGTATTAGTTTTTTCACTGCCTTATCAACTTGAGGTAGTACTTTTAATCTATTATGAAGCTAAACACCTAAACTTTCTTGCTCTTCCACATCATCTAGCTTTCTTCCAAAAGTACAATTATTTTAATTTTATGTTTTGAATTAAAGTGCACCAGCTTGCAATTTACTGACACTGAATTCCAACTGGCACTTTCTTTTGCCCATTGCAACACTTTATCAACATCCCTTTGCAGCAAATGCATGGGGACACCACCACCTGCAAGTTCCCCTCCAGGTCACACACCATCCTGACTTGGAACTATATCAACGCCATTCCTTCACTGTCACTGGGTCAAAATCCTGGAACTCCCTTCCAAACAGCACTATGTGTGTTCCTACCTCACATGGACTGCAGCGGTTCAAGAAGGCACCTCACCACCACCTTCTCAAGGGCAATTAATGCTGGTCTAGCCAGCGACGCCCACATCCTATGAATGAATAAAAGAAAAGCTTCCCTTGGGTCCTCAGAATTATTTCCTATGCCTCCTATTTTAATCTTGTCTGCAAATTTGAACACCTACATCCAAATCATTGATGTACACAGCGAATAGAAGCAGAATGAGAACAGAACTGTGAGGCACCACAATCTATGTCAACCACTGAGAAACTCCCTCTCAAATTCCGAATCTCTATTTCTCCCCAAATAGTTTTAAATCAAATTTGCTACCCTCTAATTGTATATCTCTTGAACTTCTCCAAAGACTGCTGTGTTGTTCCTTGTTAAAGTCCTTGTGCACTACATCCACTACATTTCCCTCAGCCATCATATCTGCTACCTCAAAAGAATCCTATGAACTTTCTCCAATACAGACTTCCTTTCTAAAATCCATGTGGGCTACATATAACTAATTTCTCTCTGCCTCAGCCCATCAGCTGTCGAAACCTTCATCTGCACCTTTGTTACTTCCATATTTAACTATTACAATTGTTACAACCTAATGAGAAAGGTGTCCAGGGGTCACTCTGAGCCTTCACCTGGTCTTACTGTAACAGGGTTTAATGTTAAACACACTGTTTTTAGCTCCCCTTTGGCGAATCCTTGTTCATCGCTTTCCAATTATAAGGCAAAGAAACCAGCACAAACAGGCTTTCTTAGGTTTAAAGAAGAAAAGTTGAAATTTATTAAATGTTATCTCTAATTTAGTTGACGCCTACGGATACACGACGCGCCCAGGCTAGCATGCATGAGCGATACACAGATGCAAATAGAGACAGAAAAGAGCAGAAGAAAAATGAAGTGGAAAAGTTTGAGGCAATATCTGAACAGTTGTTGTTACGGTCCTTTGAGCTCACTGCAGAATCCTTGATTGTAGGTAGATCTTGCTTTTCGTTGGGGCCCAGTATTCTTCTTAAACCTTGTTCGCTGTAGGATACTTTTCTCTCTTGGGGTTCATATGTCTTCAGTGGATTCAGAGGCTTGTGAGAAAGAGATGGGAGCAGACAGGAGAAATCTTCTCAGTTCAGCAGCAAACAGATTTTATCTCTTCAAAGTCTCTGTGGCCAATTCAAACGAAACCCTGGAACAGCCAGGTAGTCATGTGACCAGCTGGTCTAACCAGTCCTGGTATTTGTGGATTGTATCCTCCTTAGCAGGCCCTGGAATGCGCTTCCTCACCTTCGATGTCTGTTAGTATGTAAATGTTTTTTTCCAGCCACGGCTGATCTGCTTAACAAGTCATTTTCTCGCTCCAACAACAGTTAAAAATCAATGTTCATGACAAAATTGATGTGCCTCATTCTTGGCAGGTGCAGGGCCTAGCATGACACAATGCTCTCTTGCTGGGTTTCCCATCCAATATAAGATAGTCACCAAAAAATCCAATAGGGGATTCAGAAGAAACTTCTTTACTCAAAGAGTGGTGAGAATGTGGAACTCGCTGCGATTTTGTGTGCCCCCCTGAGGTGGGATCGGAGGTGGGGGGGGGGGGCACGGAGAATCATGATGGGGGGTGGGGTTGGGGGGGGGCCGCCGGGCCTTTCGCCTTCCCATCACCAAGTGATCTTCCCGGGGGCCGACGATGGCCTACCCGCCCAGATGCCAATTGAGGCCCTTAAGTGGTCTATTAAGGGCCACTTCCCGCCGGCGCTGGGATCTTACCAGTGGCAGGTGGTGGGGGGAGGGGGCCTCCACCACACGGGGAGGTCACCTTGTAAATCGAAGCACCGTCCCTGTGGGTTTTGGGGTGGGGGGGGGGTTCCACCTTCATGGGCAATCTGTGGCCCACAAAGGACCTCCGCCTGGAACCAGTTTACCCCCTCGGGTTCCCCCAGCCCCTCCCCCTGGACTACACAACTGCCCGCCTTTTCGCCCAGCGCCAGGAATCCCGCCTCCAACACATAATCCAGCCTGGGGAGTGGTTGAAGCAAATAGTATGGATGAATTTAAGGGAAAGCTAGATAGGTATATGAGGGGGAAGGGAATGGAGTGTTACGATGATAGATTTAGATGAGAAAAGATGGGAAGAGGCTCAAGTGGAACATAAATGCCGACATGGACTGATTAGGCCGAATGGCCTGTTTCTATGCCGTATATCCCATGTCATCGAGCTATCAAGTCATTATGGCACAGTAGGAGGCCATTCGTCCCATTGAGTCCATGCTGGCTCTTTGTAAAACAATCCAATCAGTCCCATTTCCCTTTTCTATCCCATAGCTCTGCAAGTTTATTCCCAAATGATTTCCTTTTGAAATCATTTATCGTTTCCTCTTCCACCACTCTTATAGGAAGCGAGTTCCAGGTCATTACCACTTGCTGCACAAAAAAGTTCTCTCATAATGTAATGTAATCTTCCATAAACTTACCTTACCCAAAGCTCTGCTGTCAGTATCCTCACTAGCACCATCCCATTCAACCATCACCCTTCTGCTGGCTGGCCTAGATTGGTTCCCAGTCAGGCAATGCCGGGAATTTAAAATTCTCAGCCTTGTTTTCAAGTCACTTCAAGGCCTTGCCCCTTCCCTTTCCTGTGGCTCCTCCAGCCTTAAACCCTCTGAGATCTCTGTACTCCTTTAATTTTGGCCTCTTGCACATCTCCAATTTCCATCACCCCGCCATTAGCAGCCGTGCTTTCAGCTGTCTAGGCCCTAAACTCTGGAATTCCCTCCCCACACTTCTCCATCTCTACCTCTCTCTCCTTTAACACTGTCCTTAAAACCTACCTCTTTGGTCACTTGTCCTAATATCTCTTTATGAAGCTCAGTGTCAAATGTTGTTTGATAATATTTTTGTGAAATGTCTTGGTGAATGGTGCCCATACCAATCAATTATGCAAGCATGGTTTGCTGTTTCGAGATGGCTATGACTACAGACAGCATTTAGGTAATGGAACCGAGTTGCAATCTGTTAGCTAGCCAGCTTTAGATGAGTTAATGAAATGGTGGTAAAATGAATTTCAAGCAGACTTCTCACTTGACTGCAAAGATAAGTGTTATGCATACATAAGGTTGTACCTACCCAACAGAGATACGCGTTACATTTCAATACCACTCAAGGTGGCACTGGTACTTTCCCCTCTCATAACATCATGAAATTTTCCAAGAGGAATTTAACCAGAAAATGTTCATTACAGAAACTGTAGAAAAAAGTTTTGGTCTAAATTAGAATTAAAAATAATATGGCAAAAGTATTTTTTCTGGTTTAAAATAGAACAGTGCTACTGTTGAGAGAAAAGAGTAAGGGCATGGCCCAAACAAGGCATTATAACACAGTGGCAGCAAAGTCTTCTGTCTCAAGCATGATGTGAACTTCTTATGGGCAGTGTCCCTGGATCACTTCCCTCTGTGTGATGACAGCAATTCCTATTTTAACTTAGAATTTGAGCTGATGAAGTGTGTATCTGAAAGTCTGTGAAGCCAGTTAAAAGTATGTAACAATTGTTATTAAATACGAAACATATCTTTCCTCAATCTATTAAATGTAAATGATTTCAGTTTAAAAATTAAGCAGCTGCTAAACTTACCATTAACAGTTGGATTCGACCATTCGTGGTTTCTACCTGTTGCCTGAATTCATCTCTTTCTTTCTTGCAATGACAAATCTCACAATGAGATCTTTCTACTTGCTTTTCCAAGTTCTCTATCTGATGAAACAGCACAAAAGGACAATGAAACTATACATCAGTTTAAACAAATTGCCTGAAATATAGCAGTAATGCGTTGTACTCATGTACTCTGATCTCCCTGTTGTGTAGTCAATAAAATGTCATGTTGACGTGCCAAAACTAAAATCATCATTTTAATTCGTTTCATTGGCAACTGTTGTACAGTTGGTATTATGATAGACTATATAATATATGCACTATAATAATGCATTATGTGATAAACTCTGAAAATTAGTATTGTTACAGGGGATTTGTGAATTACCTAGGCAGCTACACTAATCTTTTCTCAGTTTATTTGGTTAGGAAGGACGTGTGCCTTTTTCAGATATCACTACATGAACAAAAAAATGACATGAATTGTTTAACTAACTTACATTTCTCTTTTGCACGGCTTGTTTCTCCTATTTTTAATAACAAGGCAGGGAAAGGGAGTGCATCTGATGTCAAACAAATAACTCCTAATCCTTTTTGTGTGTAAATTGTTATGGAAGTGCTTCTTTTTAAACTATTTTTTGAGGATTCGTATTTTAGAATTAATGGATATTGGTTTATTTGGGAAAACTGAAAAGACTCCATGAATGTTTTTTTTTTACAAGGGTTACTGAGAGGTCTTGTTTGATAACAAACCTTTACTGGATATCACATGCCTTAAGCTCAATAAACAACAGAAACCTTGGTGACTTGGGGAGATATTTACAGAAAAGTGACATGCCTCGATTTATGGGGGTCAGGAGTTGGTTTTGCTTGAGATATTGTTTTGGTGCAGTTGGGGTGTGGACTGTGTTTGAAAGCAGTTGGTTTTGTAGCCTGCTCAAAAGATACTCCCAGCTCATCTTTCCTGCACCTCTCCAAGGGACTCTGAGAAATCCTGTGTGTCAGCTCCTCTTTCTCTACCTCTTTGAAGAAACCCTGCAAAGATCCAGTGTTTGAGAGCTAAAACCCCTAATGCCGCATTTCTCCTGAGACGCTCCTGGAAGGCCCTCTGGATTAATCCTGGACGCCGCCTGAAAAGAACTGCTCCAGAAATTATCCCAGTGACCTATCTACGTGTACTCGGATGCCAGATTGTATGCCATTTTGGGAACACAACATATCTCATCAGTTTTCTTCAAGAATTCACAAGTATTTGGCCAAAGTATTCTTTTTTGTCTTTTTTTGTAAAGGAGCTCTGCAGAGAAAATGTCTTTATTTTTCTTTAACCAGTGTATATGTGAGTGTGTATACAAAGAAAAGAACAAAGAAAATTACAGCACAGGAACAGGCCCTTCGGCCCTCCAAGCCTACGCCGATCCAAATCCTCTATCTAAACCTGTCGCCTATTTTCTAAGGGTCTGTATGTGTTGGGTATTTAAAAAGGGAACTTTCATATTTCAATCTGTGTGTTAATGCTTTGCTTCTTTATTGGATAAGTCTTGTTTTATAATAAACTGATAATTTTGTTGTTTATTAAAGAAAACTGATTGGTGAATTTTATTCTGGGATAAAGAGTAGAGTATATGATTGACCATATCGCTAACTGGGTAAATATTTAAATATATGATGTGACCTCCCACCTCGGTCGTAACAAAATACATGTATATTTTTCAGTCTGAAGCAATTAAAAGAAATTATTGTACAAATAGGTGTACAACAGACCTTGTCCTCGTACATCCTTTTTGCTTCCCGTAATTCAGTTCGCAGATGGCAGACTGTGGACTCCAGTTCTGTAAGCTGTCGTGAATACATTGTGCTCTGATTCCTTGCCTGCTCTCTGGATGCAGGAAAAATACAGATTTAAAAAAAAATACATAATAGCAGTAAAATTGCTGATGATTTAAACATATCTTCTACAATCATGATGATTAAGCCTCAAACAGCAACTCCAACGAAACAAACAGAATAGGAGAATTTAATATTTATGTGTTTTATACCCCTAAAATATTTGGTTCCTGCACTAGGTTCCTCCTTGTTTGTGGAATGTCATCACCAAATACAACAATTAAAAACATTCCCAAAACCAACAAAGTCCAACTCAGCAAATGTGATCCTAAATGGATTAACAAACAAACTTGAGCAGCTATAAACAGGAAAAATAGGATGCATAAATCCCACAGGGAGAAGGGGGAACCGTTCACTTGGATGAATATAAGAAAAAGCAGAAACATGTTGTAATAGCGATCAGTGGAACAAAGAGAAAACTGGAAAAAGACACAGCAGCTGAGGCTAATAACAGTAAAAGTACCAAAACAGTAAATGTGCCGAAAAAGAGAGTAAAACTATAAAAGGTGCAAATGAGCTTGTAACTGAGGATGAGCATAAAATAGTAAATATTCTGAATCATGACCTGGGAAGGTATGAGCGACATGCCCTCTCCAAACAAAGATATCCCAAGTAAAATCAAGGACTTCACTATACACGAGATGGAACATAAGAAATAGGAGCAGGAGTCGGCCATTTGGCCCCTCAAGCCTGCCCCGCCAGTCAATAAGATCATGGCTGATCTGCCCCAGACCTCAACTTCGCTTTCGTGCCAGCTCCTCACAGCCCTCAACTCCCTAATATTTCAAAAATCTAGCTACCTCCTCTTTAAATACTTTCAGTGATCTCGCTTCCACAACTCTCTAGGGTACAGAATTCCAGACATTCACTACCCTCAGAAAAGAAATTCCTTCACGACTCAGTTTTAAATGAGTGTTCCCTTATTCTGTAACTATGTCCCCTAGTTCAAGATTCCCCCACTAGTGGAAACATCTTCTCAACATCAACCCTGTCATGCCCCCTCAGAATCTTGTACGTTACAATAAGATCACCCCTCATTCTTCTAAACTCGAATGAATAAAGGCCTAACCTGTTTAGCCGTTCTTGATCCCAGGAATCAGCCTAATGCATCTCTTTTAAACTGCCTCCAATGCCAGTATATCCTTTCTTAAATACGGGGACCAAAACTGTACACAGTACTCCAGATGCGCCCTTACCAACACCCTGTACAGTTGTAACAAGACTTCCCTATTTTTAAACTCCAACCCCCTAGCGATAAAGGCCAAAATTCCATTTGCCTTCTTAATTACTTGCTGCACCTGCATGCTAACATATTGTGTTTCGTGCACTAGAACACCCAAATCCCTATGTGCTGCACTTTTTTGAAGTCTTTCTCCATTTAAATAATAGTCTGCCTTTTGATTCTTCCTACCAAAGTGCATGACCTCACACTTCCTACATCAAACTCCATCTGCCACGTTTTTGCCCACTCACTCAACCTATCTCTATCCCTTTGCAGATTCCTTATGTCCTCATCACAACATGCCCTCCCACCTATTTTTGTATTGTCAGCAAATTTGGATATATATCACTCTGCCCCCTCCTCCAAGTCATCAATATAGATAGTAAATAATTGAGGCTCTAATGCTGAACCTTGTGGCACTCCACTAGTTACGTCTTTCCAACCTGAAAAAGATCCATTAATCCCGACACTCTGTCTTCTGTGAGTTAACCAATCCTCAATCCTTGCTAATACATCACCCCCAATACTGTGAGCTCCTATCTTGTGTAATAATCCTTTATGTGGCACCTTTATCGAATGCCTTCTGGAAATCCAAATACACAACATCTACCGGTTCCCCTTTATCAACTCTGCTTGTTATATCCTCAAAGAACTCCAGCAAATTTGTCAAACATGATTTCCCTTTCACAAAACCATATTGACTCTGTTTGATTGCATTAATCTTTTCTAAATGTCCTGCTATTTCTTCCTTAATAATGGACTTTAGCATTTTCAATCTGATTGGCTGGCAGTTCCTGGTGGTGCGACTTCCTGCCTCAGAGGGGTGGAAGTCCTACATGGGGCCAATTAAGGGCCTGGGCTATGCGAAATCACTGCTTAGCTTCCAGGCCCGGCGGAGGCAGGCTCACCCCCGACTTTTCAGCTGGTGGGTAAAATTCCGGCCAATATTTCAGGTTGCTGACCTTTCATCAGAGCTGGAAAATGTTACAGAAGTAATAGGTTTGAAACAAGTGCAAAGGCAGTGAAAGGGGGAGGGAGGAAAGAACAAAAAGGAAGGTCTGTGATAGGGTGGAAGACAGGAGAAATTAAATGATAAAAGGTGCAAGGCCAAAGGGAGTGGTAATGGGACAAGTAAAGAAACAAAAGCTGTGTCTAGAGAAGGTGTGACTGGCAGAATGATGAACAGCTGCCAACTGAAAGCAAAGAAAGAGCAAAGCAACAGTAAAATCAAAACCTGCAAAGAAAAAAGAAACAAAACGTGTTCCACTATCTCTCCCTTTGGCGTTGCACCATCAACCCTTTTGCCATTTAATCTCTCCTGTCTTCCACCCTCTCATAGACTTTCCCTTTCGTTCTTTGTCCAACCCTCCCCCCACCTTTCGCTTACTTAAAACCTATCACATTTCTAACTTTTCCCAGTTCTGATGAAAGTTCATCATCCTGAAACATTAAGTATGTTTCTCCCTCCATGGATGCTACCTGACCTGCTGAATATTTCCAGAATTTTATGTTTTTATTTCAGATTTCCAGCATCTGCAGTATTTTGCTTTTGTATTAGGGCTCTGTAACAGCAAGCTTCAACTCATTTGATACCTTTCATGAAAAGCTAGTCCACTAAATTGCATATCCTTATTAACATATATATATCCAAAGTTTAACTCCTGATAATATATCCAAGTAACAAGCGCAAAAGGTCTTGTTGTATGGTTTTTCAACTCTTCAAAGAATCACCTAAATAATAAAGCAATGGATTCTACAAACTAATTAGGAAGATGCAATGTACTAATTGATTTTTCTGTAGCCCTTCCTGTGTCTTTTTGGTTAATATCTATACTTACTGTATAGCCTCCACTTGGTTCTGGAAACTTGTGGCAAAGCTGCGAGAACGGTTTACTTTTCCGGTTAGTGCTGACAATTCTTGTTTATGTTCATGATTCAGCTGCTCTATTCTATGAAAGAATGATTAGTGGTTATCTTATGATTCAGCACATGATACCTTTTTGCTTTAAAAGATACATCCAAAACATATAGTTGGAGATTACTACCCAAAGATTCTTTATGAGTTGATTTCAACATTGTTTCCCTTTTTAAAAAAAATACTAATTAAGAATTATAAACAATTTTAAAAATATCTATTTATTGTTTAAAATACAAGTTGATCTCACATGACATCTCGCCAGCAGACGTGGATTTTCCTGTCAGTGGAGGGAGTGGGGGAGGGGGGGGGTGGGGCTAAGCTTTACTTCTTAATTATGTTGGGGGAGAGAAATATTGGCTGGCTATTAATTAGTCAGCTCAAACCTGGATTTAACGCTAGGAAGAGGAGACAGTGAGAAAAAGGATTAGTAAAGTTAGTCTAGCATTATGAATGGAGGGGTTTGGGTGAAACGTTGCAAGCCAAAGCCTGGATTTTGTTCTCAGTGTCAGGGAAGGGTAGGCTTTCACACTTAATTATCTTACCATTTCTCCTCTCACATGGCAGTCAAACAGACAATTGCCCGATCCACCAGTGTTCAGGAGCCAATCCTCATCCCTCCTTTGCTTCTACTCACCCAGGCTATAATTTTTACTATGAATTGGTGGAGGGGATGTTGGGTTAGTTTTATCAGATAGTACTGTGATCATTTCCTTGATTATTGCATTCAATTATCACAACCTCAGGCAGATACTTATCTCTGATCCTGATACTGAGGCTCTGTGACTTAAACTTAAGACTCTCAGGGCAAATACTCTATCAGTAAGGGATGCTTCAGTGAACAGAACATGCCAGGAGTTCTAACATTGTTAAAACCAACCACAAGACCACCGACAAGTGTAACAAGCACACTGCAGTTAAATTTTGACATTTTTAAAATGGGACTTTCTGTTAACAAAGCCCTAACATAGAAGTTTGCAATGTATTTTGAGATGGAATTTTCAACATTTTTAATACTCCTGTATTTGCCAAGTGCTCATGACATCAGAAAAATGGCTTGAAGATATTGAACCAAACACTAAAATGAAGCAAAAACATTCCATTTACCTAGCGCCTTAACACACCTCAGAAACACCCCAATGTGCGATATTCAATAAACTTCTTTGAAACTCAAAGACTGAAAATGTAGCAAAAACCAAGAGATTGATAAATTAATCTGGTGATGTTGAAAGAGGAATGTTATCCGGGACATTGGGAAATCTCCCCACTCTTCTTTGAAGCCAGTGGGGCCTCAATTTATCATCTCATCCAAAGGACCCCACTTCTGACAATGTAACACTCTTTCAGCACTGCAATGAAGTACATTATTATTATATGAAGTTATGCTAAACCTTTATAAAACACTAGTTAGGCCCCAACTTTAGGAAGGATGTCAAAGCCTTAGAGAAGGTGCAGGAGGGTTTTGCTAGAATGATACCAGGAATGAGGAACTTCAGTTATGTGGAGAGACTGGAGAAGCTGGAGTTGTTCTTCTCAGAACAGATAAGGTTAAGAGGAAATTTGATAGAGGTGTTCAAAATCATGAATGGTTTTGATACATAAATAAGGATGAACAGTTTCCAATGACAAATGATTGACCAAAGAAACAGAGGTGACATGAGAAAACATCTATTTACACAGCAAGCTGTTGAGATCTAGAAAGCATTGCCTGAAAGGGTGGCAGAAACAGTTTCAAAAGTAACTTTCAAAGGGAACTGGATAAACACTTGAAGGGAAAAGTTTACAGGTCTATGGGGAAAGAGCAGGGTGGGACTAACTGGATAGCTCCACAAAAGAGCTGGCACAGGCACACTGGGATGAGCGGCCCCTTCTGTGATGCATCATTCTATGAAAATGTAACAGAAAAATCAAAATCACAAGTCTTTTTAATTGCTGGATTTCTGGAAAGTTCTATACAGTGCTTTATGCATACTAGTGGGATCCACTCCAATAAATGTTTAATCTCAGCTAAGATGTTGTGGAGCAATTCCTGAGCAAAGACAGCTGCGTCCCTATAGGAGAGGAGGAAACTGGAGGGAGAGTTGGTGTTGGACTTCTGTGTTGGGTATCCCTGCAGCTTGCATTTACAGCAGTAGTGGTGGATACCAGGGACTTGGTCCTCTTACGGTAACATATCCCAAGAAAGTACTGAAGTGCACACACACTTGTGTTCAATATTGTATCATCCTCCTTACTAGTTTAAATTAACAGTGGAATGATGCTAAATATAACTTGACATTAGCACATTAATGCTGCACCATAACATTTTATTCCGTATATTGGAACATACAAATTTTCGACTTCCTACCTTTGATGTGGTTTTCTTTAAATGCAGTTCAACCTCTACATAAAAAGGAATGAATCAGCATATACTGTGAAAGGGAGAGGGGAACCCCCTGAAACCCAGAAGTCGTATTGGTTTGTGATCCTCCCATCCCTGCTGAATTTTAAGGTTTTTTAAAATTCAATCAACAGAAGAGAAACTGAGTTCATAGAACAGTTGATGATGAAATTAAATACACACAAGATTAAGAACACTAAATAGACTAAATCAGAAAAGCACTAAGGGATGACTGTACAGAACCTCTGGATGTGGAGGCTGACCTGTATTGATGGAAAGCATATTAAAGTTAATAACTTAATCATTCCTCCTTGTTCATTTATTCTTCAGATTGAAATGATTTAAGCCAAAGTAGTAGAGCAAAATGGAGATGGGAATCTCCAGGACTTATTTTTGAGGCAAGCCTCAAGTAGATATATCATAGTACTTACTTTGAGCAGCCAAATCAAGACAATAATACTTGAAAACTACTCCATGTAGCTGACTTGAGCTCACCAAGTTAAACTATTTATATGTTGGTCCATGATATCACCGTGGCTCGATTAGAATGACTCCTAACTGTGCATTGTTAGCTCACGAACAAAGATGTATTCTATCACCCATCCAGCCAAATATTGCTCTATTATGGGTTCCACCAACTGCTAAGTTTCATATATATATGCTTGTTTGTTCCATGCAAAACACAGAACTTTACAGACCTAAACAAAATGCTACTTTCCATTCAGAGAAAAGAGATGTGATGGCTGGTAAAATTTCATATACAATTCAAATAAAATTTAAGGTTCAAATTTCAGGTGTAGTGATAGGAATGCTCTATTTAACTGCCTCAATAGTGTGGGCAAATCACCAAAGCACAAAGCTGACTGACCTGTGCATCATATGAAAAATACTTGAAGTACCAAAGTCACATAAAAGCAAGAGTTAAAGTAGATCAGATATGAGCTTGCAAAAAGCAAGGCTTGTGCTGCAGGTAACTGTAGTGGAACAAATGGAAAGTTTATGAGTTTTCACCTGCTTCATGTAAACCTGGAAACATAAAACATGAAACTCCAACAAATCACCTGATGGATCTGAAGAGGAAAAATTCCAAAAGAAACCAAGGTAGCAAAGATATTCGATGCCAACGAGTCAAAGAATTTAAAGTAATTTGACATTTTAGGATTTTAGAATGGAGCTTTTTTGAATGCTGAATAATTGCTACACGAGAAAAGAAACATTGCCTCAATGAAATGTCCTTCCCAAGAGTCGCATTAAACAAATGGCCATTCCAAGGGGAGCTGTGAGTATCTAGCACTCCATTTGTAAGAGCAGCTCCTGCCTTTAAGGTAGGTTATGGATAAACTAGCACTCAGATCCAGCAGATTGGAAAACAGTGGGTGATTAGTTTCTGGTCACTGCTTAAAGCACAGTGAGCAAGAGAAAGTCTCACTGGGATTAATTCAATATCATACATTGGTATCACTGTCAGACTAGAGATTCACCAGTACCTATTAATCCCCCTGGATAAAAAAAGATTAAACATATAACTTGAAACTGCATTTGTTTAAAGTGGCAGCTTTTGTATTCATAAACCTTGGGTGCAAGCATTTTAAGGAGGTGGTTCCCAGTCAATAAGGAAATTGTCAATCACCACAGCAAGTGGACAGTTGCACCTGCAGTGACAACATGCTTCTTTTCTCACACTTCTTCCCCTCCCTCCCCCAAGATCACGATATTAAAGTGGCTGTTGCCTACTTGCTTATTTATACTTCTGGGAGCAACTGTGGATGCTTTGGGGCACACCGCAAGAGAAGGTTTAGCGTCAATTCTCTTGTGAATCCTTTTGTATCTGACACAACGAAGTTGCCTGTTACTGGGGCCTACCAGCAGTTTTACATTTGAATCCTGCTTTCTAGTTCATGGTTTACAAAAATTAGATGGAGACTTTGAGCAGATCTGCCTGGAATGAAGCAGGTATGAAGGGCAGACCCATTGCTGATTCTAGGTTATAGTTTTCTTCATTAAGAAAGAACTCCAGTTTCTCCATGAATATAGTCTTTGAGAGTTTTGAAAAGGAGTGGAGATGACTCAAGTTTCTAAGCAGCTACAGATATGAAACACAAGCACTTTGGAAATACTGGCATCAGACTGAATGGGAGAATATTATATTGATATTTGCTTTGAGCCTTAGGTGCTGCACTTTCGATGAAGCATACTTATCTTGATTATCAAGTATGGATCTTTAAGGTTGATAGATGCCAGGAGTCTATTCCCTAAATAATCTGAGATAGCATCACTATTTTGAACTTCTCCTTGAGGATAAAATTATCTAAGATCGTACATCAAATGCATTTCAGAGAACGCTAGTCATTTTGGCGACAACAAATGAGAATAAATCCTGCAATTTTCCAGGCCCAAAGAAGACATCTCTTTTGTTTAAGACAGATGAACATTCATTGAATCATAGAATGATACAGCATAGGAGGTGGCCATTTGGCCCATAATGCCTGTGCTGGCTCTTTGAAAGAGCTATTTAATTAGTCCCACACCCTTGTTCTTTCCCCATAGTCCCGCAAATATTTCCTCTTCAAGTATTTATCCAATTCCTTGTTGAAAGTTATTTTTGAATCTGCTTCCAATAGCCTTTCAGGCATAATGTAACAACTTGTGCAAAATAATTTTTCGTCAAATCATCCCTGGTTCTTTTGCTAATTACCTTAAATCTGTGGGTACCAACCCTTCTGCCACAGGAAACAGTTTCTCCTTATTTATTCTATCAAAACTCTTCATGATTTTGAACACCTCTATCAAATTTCCTAATCTTTTCTCCTCTAAGGAGTTTATTTAGTCCCTCCACATAACTGAAGTATTTCATACCTGGTACCATTCTAATTAATCTCCTCTCCACCCTCTCTAAGGCACTTACATCCTTCCTAATTGGTCACAGTACTCCATCTGGAGACCTAACCAGTGTTTAGTTTAGTTTAGAGATACAGCACTGAAACAGGCCCTTTGGCCCACCGAGTCTGTGCCGACCATTAACCACCCATTTATACTAATCCTACACTAATCCCATATTCCTACCACATCCCCACCTGTCCCTATATATTTCCCTACCACCTACCTATACTAGGGGCAATTTATAATGGCCAATTTACCTACCAACCTGCAAGTCTTCAGGCTTGTGGGAGGAAACTGGAGCACCCGGAGAAAACCCACGCAGACACAGGGAGAACTTGCAAACTCCACACAGGCAGTACCCAGAATTGAACCCGGGTCGCTGGAGCTGTGAGGCTGCGGAAAGATTTAGCATAACTTTGTTGCTTTCTTACATGCCTTTTTAAACAGCCTTCCCAACTTGTCCGCCACCTTCAAAGACTTGTGTATGTACACCTGCAGGTATCAATGTTCCTATGGCTCCTATTAATTGTGCCACCCAATTTATAATGCCTCTCCTCATTCTTCCTACCAAAATGAATCATTTCATACACCTCTGCATTAAATTTCACCTGCCATGTGTCAGCCCATTACAAAGGTCTGTCGATATCCTCCTGAAGTCTGTTAATATCGTCCTCACTGTTTACTATATTACTACATTTTGTGTCATCTGCAAACTTTGAAATGATGTTATCTATACCCAAATCCAGGTCATTAATATATATCAAAAAGAACAGTGGTCCCAACAACAACCCCTGTGTGATACAAATGCACACTTCACTACAGTCTGAAAAACAACCAATCTTTCTTTACCTCTGAAGTCAAAACTTCCATGGTAACAGGTTGACTGTCCCAAGAAATCTAGCCCCCGAACTCTGAGGGTTTCTTCAAAAGGATATGGAAAAAAAGAAATCATTTAAAAATTGGGGTTCCTATGCTAAAACTATATGTGCCCATGTCACTCTCAAAATGAGTTAAATTTATTTACCAACTGGCTCAAATTAATGATGATGTTAACTAACCTCATGCCATTGTCAGAGATAGCTGGTTTGCTATGTTGCTATTGCACAGACTGCTAAGCTACTGCAACAATCCACAATTGATGACCTCATTGGTGGTGGTGGTGGGTGATGCAGCTCAGGGTATCTTGCTCCATGGGCAGGTATGCTTACAAATTTCAGGACGCCCCAATAAAAGTCAGATGAATCTTCCAGACTCTCTTGACAGGAGAATTTCTTTTATGAGAAGTTGGAGATACTGAACGGTTTCACGAAATGTAATCCCAGGGACAGCTCAATTGTGCGACTCAACATTTATCTTTAATCTAAACAAAACAAAGAAGTCCTCAATACTTAGGAGGTTCAAGCTCACCAGATAAGGACACCAGCACTAACCAAACAAGGTGGATTTTGTCAGCTGGTACTCACACTGCCATACCCCATTAGTGACTTTGTTTTTTTTTAGAGATACAGCACTGAAACAGGCCCTTCGGCCCACCGAGTCTGTGCCGACCAACAACCACCCATTTATACTAACCCTATAGTAATCCCATATGCCCTACCACCTATCTACACTAGGGGCAATTTGTAACAGCCAATTTACCTATCACCTGCAAGTCTTTTGGCAGTGGGAGGAAACCGGAGCACCCGGAGGAAACCCACGCAGACACAGGGAGAACTTGCAAACTCCACACAGACAGTACCCAGAATTGAACCCGGGTCCCTGGAGCTGTGAGGCTGCGGCGCTAACCACTGCGCCACTGTGCCGCCCCTGTCACTGCTTCCCTCAATACTGTAAGATCTGCTACTGGGAATAGGATTAAATATTTTGTGCATGAGTAGAACCTCATTATATTGGCTGTGTGAGCAAGGCAGACTGCCCAGGAGTCTTGGATTGCCGAACTTGGGATATCAAAGTTGGTCATCAGCAGGTACAAAAGATCTACTCGTACTCATTTTTTAAATTATTGCTGAGGAATATGGCGATAAAGCCTCCTACACTGTGTTGGTGGAATTCAGCATGGAGAAGGTGAAAGGGAAATCTCTAAATTACCCTCTAGTGCATGATATCTAGTCCCCTGCCATTGGCAGAATTCATAATGTAAGCAGAGCAAAATCAAGTATGATTATACTGTGAGCATAATATTTCTCAACTACTCGAATATTTGATTTGTATTTGCCTAAACCCAATGGCTATCTAAAGTATCATTTATCCTAATAATTCATCAAACCCTTGGGTATATCCAAAAGGCAGTAAGTACCCATTTTCTCAGCTGGGTCAGGTATCAAGGTAAATAAGACAAGTAAGCATCAGTCAGGGGCTGTTGATATGGAGGTATGTTGAACAACTCATTATTAAAAGCAATATCCTTCCTCTCCATTCCCATCATTCCTTCTCATAAATCAGGGCCATAACCATAGACCGACAAGGTGGGAAGTTGCCTTTGAAAAAGGCTTTCAGGAAGGGATCCTCATCCGACAACCACTGATGACTGTACTCCTGAGATTAAAGTTGGCTTTGTTGCATTTTGTTGGGCTTGCTTCGGGCTACTCCAGCACAGAAGGTTTTGTCTGAGGTAGGGGAGGTGGGCCAAGTGCACAGGATCCCCAATACCATTCTTTCTTCTAGGTTCATTTTCCACTATTTCAGCCTTTCCTTGCAAGTTCACTAGAAGTCTTGAAATAAGCTTAGTACTGTGCGATGTACAAAAGCAATGTAGGCAACATTTGTGGGTGTCATTATTGGCTAGTGTTGATGTCAAATGCTATCAGCAACTTTGATGTAGTCACAATGGTCAATAGATGTCACATTTAATGACACACACCTTTGACTTAAGAATCTAAACATCGTTCTCTGGAATAGAGAATCAATATCACATACTAAACTAGACAAAAACACTTACAAGAATTTATTTAAATGTACTTGCTGAAATTAGTGAAACTGTAAGAAATAACCAAGCAGACAGCAAGTTTGAAGACAGTTTTCTCTCTGGTGTGGACTAATAGGGCTGGTGCCAAAGACAACAAAAACTGGAAACAAGGTGTGAATTCAGTAGATCTTGCATAAAGTGTAGCTGGCACATTCACATGGCACACGTTACTGCAAGAACACAGATTCTTAAAGAAACAGTGCCCTGTAATTTCCCCAATTCGATAACTGTTCATTTGTATATAGAGATTCAATAAATAAGGAAGAATTAAACACTGCTGGAATATCCACAAAGAGTCCATACAATATATTTAAAATTCGCCAAGAAATAAACCAAGTGATGCTGACACAGGCTTTTTTTAATTCTTTGACGGGATGTGGGCATTGCTGGCAAGAGCAGCATTTATTGCCCATCTCTAAGGTGCACTGCAGTAACTCTTCAAGGTTTCTTTGACAGCACCTTCCAAACCCGCATCCTCTACCATCTAGAAGGACAAGGGTAGCTGGCATGGGAACACCACCACCTGCAGGTTTCCCTCCAAGTCACATATCATCATGATTTGGAACCATATCATCGTTCCTTCATTGTCGCTGGGTCAAAATCCTGGAACTCCCTCCCTACAGCACTGTGAGTGTAACTACACCACTTGGATTGCAGCAGTTGAAGATGGCAGCTCATCACCACTTTCTCAAGGGCAATTAGGTACAGATAATAAATGCTGACTTTGCCAGCATGCCCACATACCTTGAATGGATATCAAACAAAAGTTTGTCAGTCTGCTGTGAGAACCTGCATGCCCTGTCGAGCACTGACATCCACGATGACAGCTGTCTTGTGTTTGGATGGCAGTAGCCTGAGCCTGCATGCCAACGATCTCATGACCTCTGAGCTTCCACTCCAGCAGTGATAACACCAGCGGGACATTGCCAGTGTTGCATTCGAAGCTCAGACACAGGCCAGCAGAAACTCCATCATGGATTGGTTTGGCAGTGCTGCCAGGAAGGTGCCCACACTTCCATAGGTTTCTGTTTCAAAGCATGGTCTTCAAGCTCTCCATGATGCCCTGTGCCACATCGGATCTAGACTCTTCCATGCTCCTTGACAGTGACTGCAGACTATCTTGTCTGCCTGCCAAGGGGAGGAAATCAGGAGGTTCACGGTCACTTCATCTGCAATTTCCATTTCATGGCACCTTTCAGGATGAAGTAGATACAACAGCAACTTACTACCATCCAGAATGGCCTCCTCCGCACCGGATGCCACTGGTTCTGTGGCACTGCTGCCCATGATTTGAAGGGCCATTTCCTCCAGGGTGCTGAGGGATGCATACACCCTGATCTTCCTCCAGTTCTCTGGCTTTCGTTCCTATGGGTGTGACGTCTTCTCCTGCAAGAGGGATGATAGAATGTCATTGACTGTGAGTTATTGTGTTTGGGTGATGTCTGCCACAACTGCATAGCTGGAAGTATGTGGAAGCAGTGAGTGGTGTGTGCGGCTGCTATGCTTCAAAGGTGTGTGTGGGTGATGTGCAGGGTCAGGATGTTAGAGGTGAGTCCTGAATATCAGCGTATGGTACTGGGTGAGTGTTGGGAGTGCAATGCATTGAGCAGTGCGAGAGGTGTGTGTTGTAGTGGGTAGGAGGGGCGGTGTGCTGATGCATTTCACTCATCGTGGCCACTCAGGTGAGGTCATTAAACTTTACCTGCCAGCTTGGCAGTGTCATGTTCTGGACATTGACAACCTTTGCCGCCTGCTCCCATTCTCTTCTCAGAGTCAGACTGCAGGGCTTCTTGCCTCCCACCCACCAGTAACATGGCTTCATTTCCTGGCTTCAATCTGTCGGAATAACGTGTATAAGTTGGCGTAGCTGAATCTGGGAGGCCTCTCCTCTTGCTATAACATGGCTTCTCCGTGAGCTGTGAAAAACAACTATCCAACAGCATGCAGTACATTGCTGCAGGCTCCCTTTTATAGAGACTGTGCCTTTAGAGGAGGCTGCCTGGAACATGTGCTTTCTACCGAACATTACTCGGCCCCTTAAAGTATGTAGAGGTTCCTGCACTGAAATGAACACCAGGGCTACACGGAAGCCGCACCTTCCATGCCACAGTAATGAAAATGAGGTGGGTAAACTAATTTTCTGCCTTACCATCCTGTTTCCAATGGGCGAGGGCATGCCATGACCTGTGGCCCCATACCCGAAAATAGGGGTTATTGAATATCACGCCCTTTATGTTTCAATGAAATCACCTCTCATTCTTCTAAACTTTTGAGAGTATAGGTCCATTCTCCTCTACATTGGGGAGACCAAGCGCAGACTGGGTGACCGCTTTGCGGAACATCTCCGCTCAGTCCGCAAGTAGGACCCTGAGCTTCCGGTTGCTTGCCATTTCAACACTCCCCCCTGCTCTCATGCTCACATCTCTGTCCTGGGATTGCTGCAGTGTTCCAGTGAACATCAACGCAAGCTCGAGGAACAGCATCTCATCTACCGATTAGGCACACTACAGCCTTCTGGACTGAACATTGAGTTCAATAATTTCAGAGCATAACAGGCCCCCATTTTACTTTCATTTTTAGTTATTTTTTCTTTTTTTTTTACATTCTTTTTTACAATTTTTTTTGCATTTATTTCATTTCATCTTAGTTTGTTCAGTTTGCTTACCCACTGTTTTTTTCAGGTTTGCACTTGCTGCTGTTCAATATTCAGTGCATTAACACCTAATCTGTACTAATGCTTTGTCTTTCAACACACCATTAACATATTGTTTGCCTTTGCTCCGTGACCTTTTGGTCAGCTATGTGGCCTGGTCCAATCTACACCTTCTCCTTTGTTATCTCTTGCCCCACCCCCACCTCACTTGCTTATAATCTGTGAGTTTTCTAATATTTGTCAGTTCCGAAGAAGGGTCACTGACCCGAAACGTTAACTCTGCTTCTCTTTCCACAGATGCTGCCAGACCTGCTGAGTGATTCCAGCATTTCTTGTTTTTATTTCAGATTTCCAGCATCCGCAGTATTTTGCTTTTATATTACTGTCCTACCTAGCTTTGTATGGTCAGCAAACTTGGATACATTAATCTTAGTCCATTTATCCAAGTCATTAATATTGATTGTAAATAGCTGAGGCCTGAGAACTGATCCTTGCAGCACCCCACTAGGTTTATTAAACTTTTAACAGCCAATTTGGAATTTGTATTGGAATTGAAAGCAGCCTTCAGTAATCATAGGAACATAGGAAGATAGGAACAGGAGTAGACCATTCAGCCCCTTGAGCCTGTCCCGCCATTCAATGAGATCATGGCATATCCGCGGTCTAACTCCATATACCTGCCTTTGGCCCATATCCCTTAATATCTTTGCTTAACAAAAATCTATCTATCTCAGATTTAAAATTAACAACTGTTCTAGCTTCAACTGCTGTTTGTGGGAGTTCCAAACCTCTACCACCCTTTGCGTGAAGAGATGCTTCCTAACATCGCTCCTGAATGGTTTGCTCCTAATTTTTAGACTATGCTCCCTAGTTTTAGAATCTCCAACCAGTGGAAATAGTTTATCTTTATCTAGCCTGTCTTTTCCTGTTAATAATCTAGTTTAAGATCTTGGCAATCATTGCTATTTGATTTATAGATGAGAAATCATTCTGGTAAAAGTCCATAGTGTACAGATTGCATTGGTTAAATGAAAGAGGAGGTAAATTAGGAAGCAGTAATTTGGTTACACTAAACTGGGATTTTATAATTCAGAAAATTGGAAGAGGAAGGAAAGACCGAGAATGGGTGAGGAGTTCCACAAGTCAGAGGTTCCTGGGAAACAATAAGTTTGAATAGGAGTTGGTGCAACAAATCTTATTTCAAAACACTGAGGATGTAGGGAGGTAAAAGAACATATAATTTGGTGTAAAAACAGAAAATGCTGGAAATACTCAGTTCTGATGAAAGGTCACCAACAGGTTAACTCTGTTTCTCTCGACACAGATGATACCTGGCCTACTGAATATTTCCAACATTTTCTGTTTTTATTTCAGATTTCCAGCATCTGCAGTATTTTGTTTATAATTTGGTGTATTTGAAACTTAAGAGGAACAAGAGAGTTCAGAGCAGCACTGACTCAACTAGTTTTGATAGAGAAACCACAGAACCACAGATGAAAGGTTACAATGGAGAGTAAGGTGAGATGCTAGAGACTGTCTCCTTATTTTTTAAAGTCTGTTTAATGCATTATTATGAGCCTCTAGCTACCAAAGTAATAAAAATAGCTAACATGGCTTTCCCGATAGCTCAGCTTATGTAAGCATGGTCATGCTAGGCCACCTACCTGCCAAGAATGAGGCACATTAATTTTCTCATGAACATTGATTTTAAACTGTTACTGGAGTGAAAGAAGGACTTGATAAACAGATCAGCCGTGGCTGGAAAAGGCATTTGCACATTAACAGACGGTGATTGGAAGGACAAAGGACCATTTCCTGACATATTCAACCTTGATCACCAGGTATTGTGTGTAAGAGGAGCATTCCAGGCCCTGCCAAGATGATACAATCCACAGAGCCAAGACGTGGTCAGACCAGTTATTCACATGACTAACCTGCTTGGCAACTTGGGGTTTTCTGAATTGTACAAACAGTTTGAACTGAGAGTGTCCGTTTGCTCCTGGAATGAGAAGATCTCTCTCCTGTCTGCTCCCCATCTCTTTCTCACAAGCCTCTGAATGCACTGAAGACACATGAATCCCAAGAGAGAAAAGTCTCCTACAGCGAACAAGGTCTAAGAAGAATACTGGGGTCCAACAAAAAGCAATATTTACCTGCAATCAAGGACTATAGTGAGCTCGAAGAACCGTAACAACAACTTTTCAGATATTGCCTCATACTCTTCCACTTTATTTTTCTTCTGCTCTTTTCTGTCTCTATTTACATGTGTGTATCGCTTATGCATGCTAGCGTGGGCGCGTCATGTATCCGTAGGCGTTAACTGAATTAGAGTTTAAATTTAATAAATTTCAACTTTTCTTTAAACCTAAGAAAGCCTGTTTATGCTGGTTTCTTTGCCTTATAATTGGAAAGTGGTGAACAAGGATTTACCAAGGGGCAGCTAAAAACACAGTATGTTTAAAATTAAACCCTGTTATGATAAGTGCAGGTGAAGGCTGAGAGGGACCCCTAAACACCTTTCTCACCGGGTTGTAACAGCATTCAGTAGTTACACCATACAGACCCAGACTCAACTTCCAATCTGTGCTGTGTTAACTGATCTCAGTCAGGGCATTTACCCTCAGTACTCTGGTAACAGAGGGAGAAACCAGCCAAACTTTCCACTCCTGATTGTTGTGCAGCAACTCCTGCTGGAAGTGTACCACTCGGGATGTCCGGTGAGGATAGGATTAGACTTGACAGCAATGCCCTCACTGGTATATCTGAATAGCCTACTGACATTCAGTGTCTAGGACCATACATGAGGAATAGCTACTTAGGAAACAGACTGGAGGAAGCCCATTACCAGAGCGCGTAGTCAACACTTCCACGATCAGAAGAAAGAAAATTGTCAGGAAAGAAATGTATTAAATGGTAATGAAATTAAAGTTGGATACTGAATTTAAGGCATTACATTCCTTTACAATTAATATCTGTGTTTTTGAAGCACTGATCATAATAATGAACTAATAATAAAGCAAGCTGGAATTTTTAACAATTGCTAAGATTATAATGGCACAGCATTTCAATATTCCAATGTACAGTGTATGTTTGCACCTGAAATTTCCCACACGTGGTACATGGGATATGTTGAACCAAGGTTAGACCATCCCCCAAAGAAAGGAAGAGGGGGTTTAAAAAAGGTCACCAGAGGTAACATTGAGTTCTATAGCAAGATGCATAAAGCTTGGGAGTAGAACATTTTCTCAGCAAGGAATGATGTGGGGCACAGGTTGAACCTAAAAAAGGAAAATATACATACATTTTAAAACCAGAAATTTCAAAAATTTACATTCACCATGTAAACTGTATGGGGAAGTTTCAAGCAGCAATGTTGTTCTACCTCAGTTTCGTTCCCTCCACCCAGCAATCCAAGATAACAATAACTACAATTTAACTTATAGGAGTCCATTAAAGAGAATTACCGGTCTTCTTGTTGCTTAAGCAAAGCTTCAGTTTTGTTTTGCGATTCAGTTTTCAGGTTTTCCAGCTGTTCTTCAATCTAAACCCAAACAACATGGTTCAAGATGTTATTTTTAAATATCTAATTCAACTAGCAAACTGACAATGACAAAACAATACTGAACTGTTCCTCATAAATAATAATGTGTAGTAATATAGCAATAATATATGGCAATTTCTTTTTTGCAGAAAGCTGGAATATTCCTGTAACTAATTTCAAAATAAAATCTAGATCTTCTGTAGCTCCACCCATTGACAAAATATAAAAATAGTCACTTCCTTCTGGAACTGTCCTTGTTTCTCTATCACTCCATAATTCTTTTCATCTCCTTACCTGTTTTTGTTTATCTTCCAATCCCTCTCTCTGGATCTTACACTTTCTCACTTCTGTCTCTACTTAGACTGTCTACTTTTTCTCTCGTTTTTTAAATAAATATCTCTTTCTCTCTGCTTCCCCTCCATCTAGAAGTCTGCCTCTCTCTTTCACCTCCATTGTCTTATTCAATTTATAATATTTGTTACACACTTTAAAAAACCTAATGCACTTATCAAGGTGCACGAATAGATGCTAGGGAAGAGGTCACTCTCTACAGTCAGCATTGCCAATTCTCAGTTCATGCACAGCCCAACCAGATGCAAAATTCATCACAACAATGCCCACTACCTACCTAAACAGTGTGACACTTTTTCACTCCCCTCACCAGCCATTCTTGGCCTCTGAGTGAACTTGCCAATTACTAACAAACACTGGTAAGGTTTGTGGTGTGGGCTCACTTTAGATTGAACTATTTAAACTCATTTCACTTGGGGTCCTTATAACCAGAAAACAGAGGAGACTTCCATTCCAGTGTTTGGATTTAAAACTCAGGATGCAAGAGGAGGAAAGCCAATGTTAAAAAAAGGTCACCAGAGGTAACATTGTGTTCTCTAGCAAGATGCATAAAGCTTGGGAGTAGAACACTTTCTCAGCAAGGAATGATGTGTGGCACAGGGCGAACCTAAAAAGGGAAAATATACATACATTTTAAAACCAGAAACTTCAAAAATTTACATTCACCATGTAAACTGTGTGGGGCAGTTGCAGGCAGCAATGTTATTCTACCTCAGTTTCGCCCCCTCCACCCAGTTCCATGTATTTTATGTGTTGTCGCCTCCCAAATCCGTGCCCACCTTCCCCTGAACTCCATGTTTGAATCCCTTCAATAAGGTTTCGGCGCCTGCCACAGTACTGAAATGGCTCTTGTCAAAGTCAGAAATGGCGTCCTACGTGACTGCGACAAAGATAAACGACCCCTCCTCGTCCTTCTCGACCTGTCTGCAGCCTTCGTCATGGTTGACTATACCATCCTCCTCCAACACCTCTCCACTGTTATTCAGCTGGATGGGACAGCACTCGCCTGGTTCCATTCAAACCTATCTAATCGTACCCAGAGTATCACTAGCTCCCTCTGGTATCTCCCAAGGCTCTATCCTTGGCCCCATCCTATTTCTCATCAACACACTGTCCCTCTGCGACATCATCCAAAAACACAGGGATGAATTTTATTCCTGGCAGCGGGCGGAAAGGTAGGGGGAGAACGCATCTGGGCCCTCCGTCAGATTCCCCCCATTGCTATTTAAAGCGGGTGGACAATTAAGTGCCTGCCATCGGGACGCCATCTCTTTAAGAGATGAGCTCCAGCCTCCAGAGCTGCCAGCCAATCGGAAGCCAAGCAGCTCTGCAGTACCAGCAGTGCCACTGGGAAGAGTGGCCACTGCCAGTGATGCAGGAGGCCTGCAGTACCGAGGAATGAAGGAGGCCCCTAGAGAGGTAAGTGGGATCGGGGTCAACAGGGTCAGTCAGGCAGGGGAGGGTGTGGGGGCTGTTAGTAAGGCTGGGCGGGGGTGTCTTCCCACGGGCAAGGGGCGAGGGGCGTGTGCACCAGGGTGGCCCTCCAGGAGCCCTGGATTGCTCCCATAGGAGAGACCCCCACTCCGACCCTGCTAGGAGGCTGCCAGGCAGGAGACCTGGCAGTGTCTCTCCATGGCGGCAGGCCCCTTCACGTTTCACAAAATTGAAGTGGAGGTGAGAAGAGGCCCTTAAGTGGCTATTAATTGGCCACTTAAGGGCTTCAATTGGCCTGAGGTGGGAAGGCTGTCCTTGGCCTTCCCCGTCTCAGACAAAATGGCAGGGGGCCCAGGCAACGTCGGGAACGGCACCCCCTTCCCTTTTGTTTGCCCCCTTGCCTCTGTGACCACCTCCAAAGGCATCACGAAGTTCTGCCCATAGTGTCAGTTTTCACATACACACTGATGACACCTAGCTCTACCTCATGATCACATCTCCCAACTCCTCCACTGTTGCTGTAGTATCAGATTGCTTGTCGGATATCAAGTACTGGATGAGCAGAAACTTCCTCCAATCAAATACTGGGAAGACCGAAGTCATTGTCTTTGGTCCCTGTACCAACACCGGTCCCGAGCTACCGATTCCATCCCTCTTGCTGGCAACAGTCTGAGACGAAACCAGTCTGTTCCCAACCTTGGTGTCATATTTGACCCTGAGATGAGCTTCTAATGCCATATTTGTGCCATCACTAAGACCGCCTATTTCAGCCTCCGTAACATTGCCAGACTTTATCCTGTCTCATCTCATCTGCTGCAGAAACCCTCATTCATGCCTTTGTTACCTCTAAATTTGATTATTCCAACGCACTCCTGGCTGGCTTCCCATATTCTACCCTCCATAAACGTGAGGTCATCCAAAACTCTGCTGCCCGTATCCTTACTTGCACATAGTCCATTCACCAGTCACCCCTGTGCTCGCTAACCTACATTTACCCCCAGTGAAGCAATGCCTCAATTTTAAAATTCTCATCCCTGTTTTCAAATCTCTCCATGGCCTTGCCCGTCTCTGTTTCTGTAATCTTCTCCAGATATCTGCGCTCATTTAATTCTGGCATCTTGGGCATCCCTGAATTTAATTGCTCCACCATTGGTGGCTGTGCTTTCAGCTCCCTAGGCCCTAAGCTGTGGAATTCCCTCTCTAAACTTCTCTATCTTTCTACCTCTCTATCCTCCTTTAAGATGCTCCTTAAAAGGTTCCTCTTTGACCAAGCTTTTCAGTGTCTGCCCTTTTTTGTCACTAAGCTTTAAGAGAACAACTTGCATTTATATAGTGCTTTTAAAGTAATGAAATGTCTTCAAAGCACTTCACAGGAGCCTTGTCAAATAAAATTTAGTATCAAGCCACATAAGGAGATATGAGGACAGGTGATGGCACAAATATGGGGTTAGAAGCTCATCTCGGGGTCAAATGTGACACCAAGGTTGCAGACAGACTGGTTTCGTCTCAGGCTGTTGCCAGCGAGAGGGATGGAATCAGTAGCTAGGAACCGGTGTTTGCAGCGGAGACCAAAGACAATGACTCCGGTCTTCCCAGTATTTGATTGGAGGAAATTTCTGCTCATCCAACACTTGATGTCCAACAAGTAGTCTGATAATACAGCAACCTTATGTGGCTCTGTATCATATTATGCTTTATAGCATGCCAGTGAAGTGCCTTGGGATGTTTCACTATGTTACAGGTGCTATATAAAAGCAAGTTGTTGTTGTCACTAAGCTTTAAGAGAACAACTTGCATTTATATAGTGCTTTTAACATAATGAAATATCTCAAGATACTTCACAGGAACCTTATCAAACAAAATTTAGCATCAAGCCACATAAGGAGACATTAGGACAGGTGATAAAGGCCCGGATTTTGCGATAGTAATGACAGCGAAACTGTCAACATTCACCATCATTTCTCCTCTGAAAATGACAGCAACGTCTGGAGTTTGTACATGTGCAGTTACACGTGGAAATCTGGAAATTGCTGTCAGTGATCCTACATTTCCTGTAGGCTGCACTGAAGTACCCCCCAGACTGCAATCAATTAGAAATTACTGCACTGACAAAACTTTCCCTTTTACACTTTTAGTCTCATTGTAAAATCCCTTGAAAAAGTATTGAATGGGGTGTAAAAAGATTTTTAAAGGCACACTCAGTTCATAATTGTTGATGACAAATCTTTCTGGCCCTGAAAAGCTAATTTTATATTTGTGAAATGATAAAAAATTCCACATTTTTTTGAAAAAAGTTTCTTTATAATATTCAACTTCTACCTTAATCCCATATGTATGTCCCAGTCATTTATTTCACTCCCTGTAAAATTTAACTAGAACTGAAGGATAATCAGTGGATTTTACTTCCTGGTTTGCTGTCTCAGATAATACTGATAATGTGACTGGCTGCTTACCCTGCTTGATGACATCACTGTTGCTGAATGCCTGGAGAGCCCCTTGACTTGACGCCAGCTTCAAACTAACGTTGGGAAAGGGGAAATCCACAACACAGGCCATAAGATCTCTGTGGGCAGCTTTCTTCAAGGTCAGTGCCGAGTGCTGTCACTTTGTTGCTAACTGCGAAATCTGGGCCATTGTCTTGGTGAAAGAAGTAGCTTTTAAGGAGCGCCTTAGAGGAGGAGGGAGAAGTAGACAGGCGGAGAGATTTGGGAATGGAATTCCAGAGCTTGGGACCTAGGTAGCTGGGTACACAGTTTTGAAAATCAGATCTGCATAAGAGGCCAGAACTGGAGGAGGACAGAGATCTCAGAGGAGTCTGTGCTGGAGGAGATTGCAGAGAAAGGGAGGGGTGGAGAGGTTTAAAAACAAGGATGAAAATTTCCAGTCACCTGCGCAGTGGATCTGAAGCTGCAACCTCAAATAGCACTGTAACATGGTGGAAGAGGAAAATTCAAGACCAGCGAGGAAAATACAGATGCCAACTGCAGTGGGAAGTGGACCAATGCCAGGAAAAGAAGAGTGAGACAGGCCAAAATCCAGATTGAAAGTTAGGAAGGATAGTTGGCTGAAGCCTGAAGTCTGACAATACTTACTTGTCAACCACTGTTAAAATAACAATGGTACAAAATAAGGAAAGTCCCAGTCAGCATCTGATCAATTCCTAACTATTAGCATTTGACTGTTCCCTGCCAAAGATACATTAATAATCATATGGTTGGCAGTGAGCAATTGAAAAACAGCAAACAGAAATGCAGGGGCAGACACAAGTGCATGCACATCAACTCTTGTTAAAATAAGGTTGTATAACTTCAAATTGTACACAGACAAGATATTAATATGATAGTTATGTGGCAATGTGTTGCACAGACCAGGAGTGTCACAAACATGATATATGGAATGTGCTGAAGTAAATAATGTCAGCTGAATCTGCTGTGGGGGAACTATATTTATCACAGACATCTGTCTCAGTGTACTTAGGCAGGGGTAATGAAAAGTCAGCTAGGATTCCCAAACCCAATTTATACCCAGTAAACACTATGCCAGAAATTGCATGCAAAATACCAGGCCATTATAAAAAAAAATACAAAAAGCAACTTTTCCCATGTCAGAATCAAGGCTAATACTCAATTCTAGTTCTATTACATGGGTAAAGCAACAAAAATGGTGATAAAGTAATTAAATCAAAAGATGACTATTACTTCAAACTTGGAAAATGATATAAAAAAATACACCCTTTCCGAGGAAAGTGATCAGATGTGAAATTACATTTCCAATCCACTAATACAGAGATGACCTCCTTGTTTGGTACTTACATGATCCTTCTGATAATAATAGTTCTGACTGCAAACTTAGTATTAGTTTGTTATTTCATGCTTCACTTGGACTGCTTCCAGGTAACATGTGGAATAGTTGCAATAACTTGCATTTATATTAAGTCTAGAAAATCCCAAGGCACTTCACATAGGCACAAGGAAAATATGAACATCAAACAAAGAGGAGATACTAGGAGGAAAGACCAAAAAAGATGTGAGGGTACCGGGAGCCAACATAGGTCAATGACAATGGGGCTGAGGAGCTGAGGCATGGAATGGGATATAGAGAGTATTGAATGGGCTACGGAGGCTGGTCAGTCAAGTCTGGAGGTGATAAACATGTACAAACAGATGGGCTGTGGTGGGGTGGAGGCAAGTGATGTTCTGGAGGCGCAAGTAGCGGATCGAATTGGATGCCAAGATTACAAATAGTCTTGTTCAGCCCGAGAGTGGCTGGGAAGGGGAATGGACTTGGTGGCAAGCATAAAGAGTTAATGGCAGGGGCTGAAGATGCTGGCTTAAGCCTTAACAATGTTCAACCTGGGAAAGTTGCAGTTCACTGGATTGATTCCTGGGATGAGAGGGCTGCCCTATGAGGAGAGGCTGATTAGAATGAGCCTATATTCTCTGGCGTTTAGAACAATGAGGAGTGATCTCATTGAAACGTATAAAATTCTGAGAGGGCTTGACAGGGCAGATGCTGAGAGACTGTTTCCCCCCGCTGGAGTATGAAGAACACGGAGTCATAGTCTCAGAATAAGGGGTCGGCCATTCAGAACTGAATATGAGGAGAAAGTTCTTCACTCATACGGTTGTGAATCTTTGGAATTCTCTACCCCAGAGAGCTATGGATACTCAGTCATTGAGTATATTCAAGACTGAGATCAATAGATTTTTGGACACTAAGGAATCAAGGAATATGGGGATCGTGCGGGAAAGTGGAGTTTAGGTAGAAGATCAACCATGATCTTATTGAATAGCAAAGCAGGCTCAAGGGGTTGTATGGCCTACTCATGCTCATATATCTTATGTTTTTATTTAAGACTGCATGTCAGACAAGCAAACGGACATCACAAAAATAATGAAGCAGTTGGAAGAGGTGTTGGAGAGTTACAGATATGTGTTGTCAGTGTATATGTGGAGGCTGCTCTCATGTCTGTGGATATCATCACTAAGAGGTAGCATTTATGAGGAAGGTGAGTGGGCCAAGGATAAATCCTTGGAGGAGTCTAGAGATAATGCTGCATGGCAGGAAAAAAATCCATTGCTGGAGATGCTCTGGCTATAATTGGAATGGTAAGAGTGGAACAAAGTTATCATAGTTGCACTGAGTTGGATAATGGAGGAGAAGCTTTGAAAGAGGATGGTGTGGCCAGTGGTGTGATTGGCTGCAGAGACATGGAGAAGAATGAGAAGGAATAATGCACTGTGATCACAGTAACAGAGGGTGTCATTTCTGACTTTGAAGAGGGTTGTTTCAGTATCCTGACAGGCTAGAAACTAGAGAAATAATAGAAACTAGACTGGAGAGATACAAATAAGAAATTGTAGGGAAGTCAGGCACAGATATGGAAAGTAATAAGGACTGGAGGAAAAAGGGAGATTGAAGCTGGGGCATAAAAATAGAAAGTGCTGGAAATACTCTGCAGGTCTGGCAAAATCTGTGGAGAGAGAAACAAGGTTAATGTTTCAGGCCAATGAGCCTCCATCCTGTTGAAGCTTGGGCAGTTGCTTTGAAGGACAGACAGGTAAAGAGTGGGTTTTTTGAGGAGTGGGGATGACAGCAATTTTGAAGGGGAGGGGTCTGTGCAAAAGGAGAGAGGATCATTTACACTATTAGCTAGCATCGATATTGGGCGATCAGCACTTCAGAAGGACTGGAGTCAAGGGAGCAGGAGGTGAGTCTCATTGACAAGAGGTGCTCATGGAGGGCATGATGAGAGATTAGAGAGAAACAAGACGGAGATTAGAGAGAAACCCAAGGTATGCATTCAGAGCAAAGGGGAAGAAGGCAGCAGAAGCAGCTGAACAGATGGCCTCCATGAGCTCTTCGTACTAGTTGTTGAAGGTGAGGGTGAAGGGGAAAAGGGTTGGTGAAGAGAAGCAAAAGCAGAGTAATCTTTGCTCCCCTGGATAATCCTGGTGTAGTGGGTGGTTTTGTCAGAGGAAAGCGAGACCCAATAGGGCTTGATGTGTTCCAGTCAGATCTGGTAATGGATGGCTAAACCAGTGGTGCACTAGATGAGCTCAAGTCTACACTCCTTGGACTTGAGGGATCAAAGACTGGAGATATACTGGGAAAATTACAGAGATGGGAGAGGTTTTGCTGGGGGTGAAGACATCAAAGGTGCAGGTGAGTATGTGTTTGAGTAAACAGTATCCTAGAAGTATCCTAGTTCCATCAGAAATCTTTGGAAAACAACAGGCAGGATTTTCCCACGGGCTTTGGGACCCCAATGTCGGGACCAAATGAGACTGCACTTGCTGACTGCGGGACCGGCTCAGCAATTTTACTGGAGGCAGTCTCTTATTTGGCTGCCTCCAGGCTCACCATCCAATTAAGGACAGTGGGCGGGCTCCTGATGCTGCTGGCCCAATTAGAGGGCCAGCAGCTCTGAAGTCTTGGCAATCCCACTGGGAGAGCTGAGCAGTTCTGAGGCAGGTAGGAGATCGAGAGGGCGCCTTTGCAGAGGTGTGAAAAATTTAAAATCAAAGGGGCCAAGCAGGCAGGCCCCTCCGGATGGCCCATCGGGGGCAGGGGTAGCCTTCCCTGCCCGTAGCCCCCTCTTTGGGGCAGGGAGCCTCCAGTTCCAGTAGCACCCTGGACAGCTGCAGGGCGGCCACCTCCAGGAAGCTGGTGGCCTCCTCACACAGCGGGGGGTTGCTCTGACACCGGCAAAATGCTGGGGGCCCAAAGAATCGCCCCCTCATATGACCCTTAAATATTTAAATTGGCTGCCCACCTCTGTTCAGCAGGCAGGCACTTCGGATCCAGCCCCACTGCTGGGAAACTTCCCCAGTGGCAGGACTGAGTCGGTGAGCCATCCCGATGGAGCTCCCGCTATTTTCCTGGCAACCCCCCCCACTCCAGAGCCGGGAAAATCCTGCAAATGAAACTGATAATTACTTACTGGACCAAGTCTTCCTTTGAGGTAGGAAATGTCAGCATCCGTGACCTTCAGGATTTTATCCACTGCTGCACCCATGCTCTGGACATGAAGGCTGTGGAGAGCTTCATGTTCATATATTTTCTTGCCAGTGCGCTCCTCATAATGCATCAGTGCTTGACGGATTTCATTTAGCACAGTATCGTAGACTTGTACCTTTTTCCTCAGTTGCTCAATGTGAGTATTGGCATCTCGGACAGTGTCATCTTGCATACGATTAACTGTTTCAAGGTCTTGCACTGTGTTTTGTAGTTTGCCTATCAATTCTCCTTGGTCATGACGCTCTTTCAATCTGAAATATAACATGTATCCACTGATTTCAGCACTCACTATTGCAAGGTTCCATTAAGTCTTAGCCTGTTACTTTCTACAGTATATTGAAAAGGATTTTGAGGTTTTCACAGCTCGCGGTTAAACATATTTAAATTAATCCAGGACAATCAAATACAATTTTTGAATTAAAGTAGAAAATGCAAGTAGGAATAATACAGATGAATGATAAACGACAGAAAATAATAGCCGACACACTTGCACAGCGCCACCATTGCACAAAATCTGGTGGTCTTTTATATTGCAGCATCATCCGCGGCATCAGCAGGATTTCAGCTTTGCAATAGCATGTTAATGCATAGAGACTCTAGGGAGATGGGGTCAAGAGTTTCTAGATCCTGTCAGAACTAGCCTCGCTATATCCAGAAGTGGCCAATTTCCAGCAGTGCAAGAAACACTGATACTCATAGATTTGCCTAGCTGTTGCTTTAGGTAGCAAGAAAAAGCATCCCTCAGTTGCGATGCAATCTGACACCACCCACAGCAAACCTGTGGAAAAAGAACCTGCGAGACAAGAAGCAGGAGAAAATGGAGAAAAGACAGACTACAAATGTTTTTGAAACAAGGTTTCTCTTCCTGGATAAAATACACAACCTGGTGTGCTGCTAAGCCACACATACACACAAGGAATCCTCCAGTTGCAGTCCCTGGTCTCTACCAAATTAATTGATTTACAGCTACCTTGCTTTAGTGTTGTACGACTGTCCTCAGTAGATAAAATGGGGGACAGGGTAAAAAAAATCATCCAGATCTCCCACACCTGATGGCGTCCACTGTATACATGTGTAAACTTCAGGGGAAGACTGCATATGCTTTTCTGTGTTGTCACTCACAATTAAATATCCTCCTATTACGCTGATTGCACAATATACCAGAGGGGCAGCTAAGGCAGGTGAAAGTGCACTCTAACAGAGGGTCACTGCCTTCAAGAGAAATGAGTGAAAATTGGACAGAGTTCTTCTAAGAAAATAACTATTTACTTAAGCTAAAGGTTGCTTTACGTTCCCTTGAATTCAACTAGTTCTGTCTCCCTCCAGATCAGAGTGCCAGACATGATAGTGAGCTTATTCATTCTATCACCACAAGGCACCTAAAAAAATATGGCCAGCTGCAAATGGTTGGGAACGTGAAGCTACAATCTGCTCAGATTGTTCACATTTAATCACACGATTGTTGTATTATATGGAAAATACTGTATTTTGAAGCAACAATCTCTAAGTTCAGATGATGTCAAAAATTACAACAAAGCCTTAAATATGGTTATTGTTATCCGAAACCCCAAATATATTTTCAAATTATTTTGTTTTATTATTGAACGGTACAAGTATACACCTGTTTTCAGGTCATTAATAGAATACAGAGTATATAATTTATGGTTCTACACAGCAATACAACGCTACACATTTGTGTGGGGTTGCTAATTGACAGGGTCAGATTTCTTCCTCACCTGGGGAGCTCAGGTTATACAGCTAACAATCATGTTGGCCTCTGTGCTGGGCAGTCCTGGTATCTGTGGGAGAAAAGGGGCACGATTTGGGTGGTGTTCTGCCAAAAGGCAGCTTACAGGTCCTTCAGCTATAGGGGGAGTTAGTGGGGCCCATACTTCTTGATAGCTTCCTAGTTCCGTCTTTAAGCAGTCCATCAATTGTACTGCTTCTTGTCTCACAGGTTTTTTTTCCACAGGTTTGCTGTGAGTGGTGTCAGATTGCATCGCAACTGAGGGATGTTTTTTCTTGCTACCTAAAGCAACAGCTAGGCAAATCTATGAGTATCAGTGTTTCTTGCACTGCTGGAAATTGGTCACTTCTGGATATAGCGAGGCTAGTTCTGACAGGATCTAGAAACTGCACCCAAAAAGGCCAGAGGCTCAGGCAGGGCCAATACCATAATGTATGTGGGAGCATGCCTTTTTGACACAGTGCTGGCAATGCAACAGGGTTGGGAGGAATTTATAAAGTTTGTATGCACTGAAGTACATATGGTAGAAAATGTTAAGCTGGGCGTCCCTCAGTATGCTGTAGGTTGAGATAGTCAGTTTCAGTGTTTCCATTCATTACTCCTTAGGGTGTGTGAAACCAAATCATGTGCCCAGAATTCATATAAACTTACAAGAAAGGGTGAGAAAAGTACAACAATGCTCAACCCTATCTACTAAACTATTATGGGCAAGCAGAAGGACAAAAGAAGGCCTGTGTCCAATTTCAGAAAATGTCTTTTATCCCTGATTCCCTAAGCATGCTTTAGGAGACAATGGTTAACCATGACAGGCCACCAGAGGTACTTATTAACACCCCTCACCCCTCAACCATTACAACTGTGCGTTTGCCCTATAATTCCAGTTCCCAGTTTGCCTACCTGTTTCAATTCTGTGGCAGGGGAGAGCCCACCAGAGCCAAGAACCTTCATTAGAGACTATGGACTGAATTTTGTTTATGTTTAGACTATGAAAAGACTATGGTGCGGATATGATTTAAAAATCACGGTCCAAAAGGGTCGCCTCCAGGACAGTCCACAATTTTAAATGTGAAAGAACAGGGAAGATGGCCGCCTCCAACAGAGGGGCCATTAAGCTCCTTCAGGAGTTCGTTAAGGGGGACGGGGGGTCCGCACCGCAATCTTCAAAGAGGAATGCAGTGAGCCCAACCAGTCTAATGCACCATAACGCACAGCTGTCGGGCTCACAGCGGACTAACTTTGTTTCTTGACGATGAACTTTTTTCAGCTCACAGGGACCTTGTGCTGGGCCCAGGACATTTGTTTCTTATTATGGACCCACTGCCTCACGTGTTCATTCTGCTGGCCCTCTGAGTAGTTCCCTGCTCTCCTCGGCGAGGCAGTGGCAGGCCACATTATGGCTGCTGCCTGACTTTGCCCCTGGTGCCAGGCAGGTAGCTTCCTCCTCCTGGAGGCGCTCGGTGCCACTAACTGGGCACCAAGTTTGCCTTCTGCCAAATTAGGGTATTAGTATTTGAAGATTGCATCACGAGAATGGCGCAGCTGAGGTGTGGAGTCGGGACCCGGAAATCATGCGGGTGCAGGTTGCTGACCTCGTTCTGAAAATGGCTGAGTTTGCTGATAATGCAACCACTAGGTGGCGCCGTACTTGCACTTGTGCAAATGCAGGCTCTTCAACTGGAACGTCAGTGTCTGCGATGTTCAGGCAGCTGCCAGGATTAAAGATGGCGCTGCTCAATTTATCACAGGAAATGCTTATGGCTGGATTGTTCCAGAAAACTAACCTTACATTAAGTTGGATGGAAGCCCAGTAATATGCTACTATGTAGTTATAGGATACTAACTGTAATCCTCAGATCTATTTAATATTCCAGTAATCCTATTAAATACAAAAGAAATTTTATAATTGAATTTCCATTAGAAGATAGTGAATTGGCATTCCGATCGATGGAAACGCAATTCGGGCAGATTATAAAATGTGCTGCCAATTCGTTATTGTGATTCATTTATAAAACTGACCAGGACTGATTTTACCCGAACGCAGCTGCTAGCTCCTGCCCCACGGGCCGCTCTCCCCCCTTGGCAACTCGCTTCCCCCCCTCAGCCGCTCACTCCAGACCTCGCGGCTCCCCCCACCCACTCCCCCCCACCCCCCCGATTGTTCCCCGCTCCTTGCCACCCCGCTGTCCGGCCCCTTGCTCCCCACTGCACCACCCCTCCACCCCCCCAGCCGCTAGCTCGAGGCCATACTGCTTCCCTCCTCTCAGCCACTAGCTCCCATGTTTGATCAGTCACCACGTGCCGCTCAAAGAAGCAAGGTGTGACAGGGCGACGTAGGAGCGAGTGGCTGAGAGAAGAGAAGCGGTGCGGACTAGAGCTAATGTCTGGAGGGGATGGGGGTGGTGGGGGAAGCAAACGGCCTGACAACGGGGTGGCAAGGAGCGGGGAACAATCGGTTAAGGGAGTGAGAGGGTGCAGTGAGGTCTAGAGCAAGCGGCTGAGGGGAGGAAGCGTCGAGGCCTGGAGCGAGTTGCCGAGGGGTGAGAGCTCCAGCCTCAAAGTCTCCCATTCAGCCGCTTCCTCCACCCGAGTGTGGGGGCTGGATATCAGATGACGCTTTAGCACGCATGCGCGAAGATGAACCAGGCACGGATACGCGATGACATTGGCTTTGCGTGATGATGTCATCCCGCGCATGCGGCACTTAGTCCTGGCAAGACGTAGCTGCGCATGTGCGCAGTGTGGCGCACTCTGATGACATCAGCAGGCCGCTGCATTGTCAGGCATCACTTTGTTTGAAAATCAGCCCTATGTTTCAAGATTCTTGGCAAGCGCTGATAAGATTATGTACTCTTAGGCCGGAATTTAACATTGGGTGGGAGGCCCTGCCCAACAGCCAAAAAGCCGGGACCAAGCCCGCCTCCGCCGAGCCTGGGAGCCAAGCCGAGATTTTTCACTCCCCAGGCCTTTAATTGGCCTTGGGCGGGACTTCCACCTCCTTGAGGCAAGGGAGGGGGGTTTGGTTGAGGGTGGTGGAGTGTTGTGCGTTGGGGGCGGTTGGAGCTTTGGGGGGCAGCCCTCGATGGGGCACAGGCTGCCTGATCAAAAGGGCCCCACCCCCCAGCCCGCAAGAAGACTGCCTGGCTTTACCTGGCGGTGTTCTTGAGGCCTTTGCCACTCACCCGCTGTGGGTAAAATACCTGCAGCGGTGGGAGGAGGCCCTCAAGGGCAGTTAATTGGCCACTTAAGGGCCTTGATTGACCTGGGGTGGGCGGGCTGTTTCTCGCCGCCACTGCCCTGCGTAAAACTGCAGCAGAAGAGGGAAGGCGTCAGGAATGACACCCCCCCGCCTCCCACTCAATTTTTCAGCCACCTCGCCACCAGCCTGCTCGTTGGGGGGACATAAAAATTCTGGCCTTAGTATTTTATTTCAGAGCAGTTAAAATACTAAGCAAATCCAATACTGTGCTGCTGGGTACTCGCTAAGGAAAAAATAATTAACTTTCCACATCTTCAGAATGTTTCAAAGTGTATTTACAACTAATTAAGGGCGGCACAGTGGCGCAGTGGTTAGCACTGCAGCCTCACAGCTCCAGGGACCCGGGTTCGATTCCGGGTACTGCCTGTGTGGAGTTTGCAAGTTCTCCCTGTGTCTGCGTGGGTTTTCTCCGGGTGCTCCGGTTTCCTCCCACAAGCCAAAAGACTTGCAGGTTGATAGGTAAATTGGCCATTATAAATTGTCACTAGTATAGGTAGGTGGTAGGGAAATATAGGGACAGGTGGGGATGTTTGGTAGGAATAGGGGATTAGTGTAGGATTAGTATAAATGGGTGGTTGATGTTCGGCACAGACTCGGTGGGCCGAAGGGCCTGTTTCAGTGCTGTATCTCTAATCTAATCTATTACTTTTCCTTTACTTGTTGCTTATTATGCAGGGAGGCCTGACAACCAACTCATACATGTCAAGTCCCTAAAAATAGCCAATGAATGAATGACTAGTTTTTTTTGCTTTTGGTTCTTGACACAAGGAGAACTACTGTTCTTCTTTGAAAAATTTGGATGCCACTTTGGGTTAGTTTCGCTTTTCTGGTAATAACTGCAATAGTCAAAACATTTCACATAGTTGATAATGCATTGACCTGCACACTGAAATAGAGTCATTTATGGCACAGGAGGAGGCAATTTGGCCCATCAAGTCCATGCCAGCTCTCCACAGAGCAATCCAATCAGTCTCATTCCCCTGCTTGATCCACATAGCCCTGAAAGTTTATTTCCACCAAGTGTCCATCCAACCTCCTTTTGAAATCATTGATTGTTTCTGCTTTCACCACCCTCAGAGGCAGCAAGTTCCAGCTCATTACCACTCGCTAGATAAAAACATTCTTCCTCACATTCCCCCTCCATCTCTTGCCCAAAACCTTAAATAGATGTCCCCCAGTGCTTGCACCATCAGCTAATGGGAACAGTTTTTCTTTGTCTACCCTATCCAAACTTGTCATAATCTTGTACACCTCTTATCAAATTTCCCTGCAATCTCCTTTGTTCCAAGAAGAACAACACCAGCTTCTCCAACCTAACCTTGTAGCTAAAATCGCTCATGCCTGATACCATTCAGTAACTTCATGGCCCGACATATCCCCCACTGTACCATTACCATCAAGCTGGGGACCAACCCTAGTTCAATGAGGGGTGCAGGAGGGCATACCAGGAGCAGCACCAGGCATATCTAAAAATGAGGTAAAAGCAAAATACTGCGGATGCTGGAAATCTGAAACAAAAACAAGAAATGCTGGAATCACTCAGCAGGTCTGGCAGCATCTGTGGAAAGAGAAGCAGAGTTAACGTTTCGGGTCAGTGACCCGAAGAAGGGTCACTGACCCGAAACGTTAACTCTGCTTCTCTTTCCACAGATGCTGCCAGACCTGCTGAGTGATTCCAGCATTTCTTGTTTTTGTGTCTAAAAATGAGGTGTCAGCCTGGTGAAGCTACAACACAGTAATACATGCATGCCAAACAGCAGAAGCAGCATACAATAGACAGGGCTAAGTGATCCCACAATCAACGGATCAGATCTAAACTCTGCAATCCTACCACATACAGTCGTGAGTGATGGTGGACAATTAAACAACAAACAGGAGGAGGAGGCTCCGCAAATATCCCCATCCTCAATGATGAGTGAGCCCAGGATATCAACGCGAAAGACAAAGCTGAAGCATTTGCAACCATCTTCAGTCAGGTGGATGATTCCTCTCGGCCCCTCCTGAGGTCCTCAGCATCACAGATGCCAGTCTTCAGCCAATTCGATTCACTCTACGTGATATCAAGAAACGACTGAAAGCACGGGATACTGCAAAGGCTATGGGCCCTGACAAGATTCCAGCAATAGTACTCAAGCCTTGTGCTCCAGAACTTGCCGTGGCCCTAGCCAAGCTGTTCCAGTACAGCTACAACACTGGCATCTACCTGACAATGCGGAAAATTGCCCAGGTATGCCCTGTACACAAAAAACCACCCATCAGTTTACTCTTGATCATCAGCAAAGTGATGGAAGGGGTCGTCAATAGCGCTATCAAGCAGCACTTGCTCAGCAATAACCTGCTCACTGACGCTCAGTTTGAGTTCCACCGGGGCCACTCAGCTTCTGACCTCATTACAGCCTTGGTCCAAACATGGACAACAGAGCTGAATTCCAAAGGTGAGTTGAGAGTGACTACCCTTGAATCAAGGCAGAATTTGAACAAGTATGGCATCAAGGAGCCCTAGCAAAGCGGGGAAAAACTCTTCACTGGTCGGAGTCATACCTCGCACAAAGGAAGATGGTTGTGGTTGTTGGAGATCAATCAGCTCAGTCCCAGGACATCCTGAGGAGTTCCTCAGGGTAGTGTCCTCAGCCCAACCATCTTCAGCTGCTTCATCAATGGCCTTCTTTCCATCATAAGGTCAGAAGTGGGGATGTTCGCTGATAATTGCACAATGTTCAGCACCATTTCTGACTCCTCAGATACCGAAGCAGCCCCTGTCCAGATGCAGCAAGACTTGGGCAACATTCAGGCTTGGGCTGATAAGTGTCATAGAGAGTCATAGCACTGAAACATGCCCTTCGGCCCACCAAGTCTGTGCCGACCATTTATACTAATCCTACATTAATCCCATATTCCCTATCACATCCCCACAATTCTCCTACCACCTACCTAAACTAGGAGAAATTTACAATGACCAATTTACCTATCAACCTACAAATCTTTGGCTGTGGGAGGAAACCGGAGCACCCGGCAGAAACCCACGCGGTCACAGGGAGAACTTGCAAACTCCGCACAGGCAATACCCAGAACCGAACCAGGGTCGCTGGAGCTGTGAGGCTGCAGTGATAACCACTGCGCCACCCAAGTAATTTTCGCGCCACACAAGTACCAGGCAATGACCATCCCAAACAAGAGAGAATCTAACCATTTTCCCTTGATGTTCAATGGCATTACAATCGCTGAATTCCCCAATGTCAACATCTTGGGAGTTACCATTGACCAGAAACGGAACTGTACCAGCCACATAAATACTGTGGCTACAAGAGCATGTCAGAGGCTGGAAATTCTGTGGCGAGTAACTCATTTCCTGTCCCCCCAATGCCTGTCCACCATCTACAAGGCACAAGTCAGGAGTGTGATGGAATACTCTCTACTTGTTTGGATGGTTGCAGCCCCAACAACACTCAAGAAGCTCGACACTATTCAGGACAAAGCAGCCCACTTGATTGGCAGCCCATCCACCACATTCAACAGTCACTCCCTTCACCACTGACACACAGTGGCAGCAGTGTGTACCATCTACAAGATGCACTGCAGCAACTCACCAAGGCTCCTTCGACAGCATCTTCCAAACCCACGACCTGTACCACTTAGAAAAACAAGGTCAGCAAATGCATGGGAACAACACCACTTCCAAGTCACACACCATCCTGACTTGGAACTATATCACAGTTCCTTCAGTCACTGGGTCAAAATCCTGCAACCCCCTTGGATAACAGCATTGTTGGCGTATCTACACCCCAAGGACTGTGGCAGTTCAAGACCACCGCCTTCTCAAGGGCAATTAGGGATGGGAAATAAATGCTGGCCTAGCCAGCAGCTCCCACATCCCATGAATAAATTTTTTAAAAAGTCTGCCCTGGACCCTCTCAAGGACCCTCACATCTTTCCTAAAGTGTGGTGACCAAAACTGGATGGCCTAGCTAGCTACAGCTTTATAAAGGATCAGCATAACTTCCCTGTTTTTGTACTCAATACCTCTATTTATGAAGCCCAAGATCCCATATGCTTTGCTGACCACTCTCTCAATATGTCCTGCCACCGTTAAAGATTTATGCACATGCAGCCCCAGGTCCCTCTGTCCCTGCACACTATTTAGAACTGCGCCATTAAGTCTATATAGCCACTCCCCATCCCTTCTGCCAAAATGCATCACCTCGCACTTCTTGGATTAAATTCCATTTGCCACTTGTCTTTCCATTCTGCTAGCCTATCTATGTCCTGTTGCAGTCAATTTGTATCATCCTCACTCTTTGCCACTCCTCCAAGCTTGGTATCATCATTGGTATCAAAATTTTGAAATTTTACTCGCTATTCTCATATCCATGTCCAGTCATATATATATAAAAAAGCAGTTCCTCGCAAGGACCCTTGGGGATCACAACTGTCTACTGTTCCCCAGTCTGAAAAATAACCACTTAGCACGACTCACTGTTTTCTGCCATTAAGCCATTTAAAAAAAATCTAAGCTGAACTGACCCTCCTATTCCATGAGCCTCAATTTTGTTGACGAGCCTTTTATGTGGTATTTTTCAAACGCTTTCAGAAAATCTAAATAGACATCATCCACTGCATTCCCTTCAACAACCTTCTCTGTTACTTCATCAAAAAATTCAATTAGATTAGCCAAGCACGATCTGGCTTTCACAAATCCACGCTGGCTCTCCTAATTAGCTCAAAACCTCTCCAACCGCCAGTTGATGTTTTTTCCCCTGATTATTGTTTCTAATATCTTACCCACCATTGATGTTAAACTAACTTGCCTGCAGTTACTAGGAATGTCTAGGAATTAGGAATACCTTTTCTTTAATAAGAGTGTCATATTTGCCACTCTCCAATTCTCTGGCATCTCCCCACTATCTACAGAAATCTGGAGGTTTATGGTCGGCCCTTCTGCTATCTTCACCCCAACTTCCTTTAGCGACCTTGGATGCAAGCCATCCAGACCAGGCAACTTATTCACTCTAAGCACAGCCAGCCTTTCCAGTACCTTCTGCCGTTATTATTTTGATTAGGGAGATGGGTGTAAAGCCAAGGATGGAGAAAAGTCAGAGAATGTAAATAAGCCCAACAGTAATTCAGGTCAGCACTTACCTGAGATCCATTAGGCTATCTCTTTCTGTTTGCAATTCCTGTAATTTACTCTGCAAATCTATCACAGACTGTCTAATATTAAACTTTGGCTGTTCATGGCATTGAACGCTCTGAAAAGAGGGAAGAAAATGGATACGATGTAGCCTTGCAAAATTATTTCATATTTTTCATAGTCTATCATAATTAAACAGCATTACTTTCATTAATGATCTATGGAAAAAATCTGTGAAGGAATTTAAAATTATTTTGAGCTAACAAAATGCAGTGGATCAGAACTCCTTTAAATTCTAACCGGGGATCTGCCCATTTTAGAACCTCTGCTGATTTGTAATGCACTAAATTTCAAATTGGGGCATATTGGATAAACGTTAAATTTACAGAAATATGAGAATGATTTTCATAGCACAAGACAGAGTTTCAAGCAGTCTTCATATGTGACCAGATAAGACCTATCAATGGTCAAAGGATCATTGTTCCTTTCCATATTCGTAAATGTTAAAGATACATTTCATTTGTCCATGCTTGGTGTGCTACCTTTCACAATGTGAATTCTGTAATAAATATACATGCCAGAATAAAGTGTTATTTTTATACCTGCAATCTCAATACATTTTCAATGTGATTGCTCAAATTTTTGTCTAAAAAGGCCACATGAACCAGCATGTTGACTCAAAATAATATCTTAATATGTAGTAACTATCAAAGAAGGTGAATACTACAGTTGTTAAGTTCAACAAGTTATAGTATTTTTCCCCTTCTGTGATGCATTAGTTTCCTCCTCCACTTTTTTAAAGGCATGGACAGTTATACAGGTAAAGGTAGGCCTCTGGTACCTCACCAAGTAGCTATTCTTCATTTATGAGACAGGTGAGTGGTAGAAGGCCATTCAACCATGGGGATGGTGGGTGTCACAGCCAAGCTCAATCCTATCCTCACCCCACATGCACACATATATAACAATAAGACTCAGTTTTTGTCTGTCCGGCCTGTTTTGATTGGTCAGTTTATGGGGCAAGTCTGTTTGTGGGTTTATTTGGTGGGCAGTGCCTGGCACACATGGGGTGCATGAAGAACTGGAGCATGTGACACACATGTGGCTGCCAACAGGGGATGGTGGTGGTGGCAGCTGGGTGGGGAAGTGTTGGTGGAGAAAAACAAAACAACGGAAGGTAAGGGGAGCCCAACAACAAAGTTATTCTGGGTGAACAGATTGTTTTTGTGAGGGATAGGATGGGATTGATGGGAGGGATAGGAATGCAAGAGAGGAATGGGGATGGCAGGAATGAGGGCAGGGAAGGGCTGGAAGAGAGGGTGGAATTGGTTAAGTGTGGCAAAATGGTAGGAATAATTATTTGATACAACTTATTATTCGAAAACTATTTTATGTACTAAGAATTAAGACGTTTTAGAAAAGCTGTCAGGTGAATTAAAAGAATACATCATTGTTGATTTTATAGACAAAGATGATAATTACAGTCTATACCCTCCAGAGTTTCTACACAGTCTAACTCCAATGGGCATGCCCACCACACAAACTTAAACTTAAGGAACGAATAGTTATAACGCTTCTACGAAACTTGAATTCTAAACAATGACTTTGTCATGAAACAAGATTGGTAGTTAGCATGCTATATTCTTCAATGATAGGTACGGGAATTATGAAGGCAGATTTCGAGGCAATACAGTGTTTATTCCTTGAATAATATTGAGCCCAAAAGAGGTAACCCTGCCTTTTCAACTCGGGAGTAAACAGTTCCCAATTGGACTTTCATATTCTATGACTATAAACAGGTCACAAGGTCAGACTCTTGGCAAAATGTGTATTTATATTCCTTGGTCTGTTTTACACATACACAGTTTTATGTAGCTTTTTCCAAAGTGAGAAGTTTTGATTCTGTTCAAGTCTTTGATGTCATTAAAAAATGAACCTTTATTTTAAAATAAAGTGAACGATAGTCCAAAATAGCCACCGACGAGAAGGGGATTAACCTTTTGTATATTAAAATAGTTCTGACAAAGACAAAGGATAAATCTTCAAAACCAAAAGGTGATAATGCATCCCATCTCACACGTATCATAGAAATATTCCAAAATTGAATGTCTTCTTCTAAAACAAAGGAGGTGTGAAGTAGGCATGCCCTGGGCTATTGTGCGATCACCATGGGGAAGAAACCAAAATGTCTCCTAACAAGAGGTGAGAAGTGACAATTTTAGCTTTAAAAAAAGACAGCCAGAAAGAGAGAGAAACTGACCCAGAAGGTGAAGCTACTTGTAACTGCTGGCATTCCAGAAAGCCCATGCCCATGCCCTGCTGAAAAAAATCCGATATTTACATCATACAGCAGAGAGAGCTAGAAGTGACCCACCATCTTCAACAGCAATCAAGACAGAAATCTACAATCATCGCAGGCCTGCAACCCTCTATAACTGGAGTCTTAAGAGAATTCAACAGATTTATTGTAACCCTTCTCCCTCCGTTAAAACCTACCTACCTCTTTTCCTTCTCTATCTGTTTATTCCTCTGTGTGTGTGCGAGCGAATGCGTGAGTGGATGTGGTCGTGTCAATTTTGGGCTAAGGCATATTGATCAATAAACAATTGACTTTCAGTTTTTTTAAAAACCCTACAAGAAAACCTATCAATGTCTGTATATTTGAAAAATAAAACACAAAGGGCTAAACTCTTAATACAAATACACTTGCTGCAGTCAGGTGGGGAGTTGAACAGTGGGAATTACCCATGTCACACCACGTGGTTGTAACACCAGGCAACGACCATCTCCAACAAGAGAGCATCTAACCATCTTCCCTTGATATTCAACGGCATTACCATCGCTGAAGCCCCCCACAATCAACATCCTGGAGTCACCATTGACCAGAAACTTAACTGGACCAGCCACATAAATACTGTGCTACAAAAGCAGGTCAGAGGCTGGGTATTCTATGGCCAGTAACCCCCCTCCTGACTCCCCTAAAGCCCTTTCACCATCTACAAGAGACAAGTCAGGAGTGTGCTGGAATACTCCCCACTTGCCTGGATGACTGCAGATCCAACAAAACTCAAGAAGCTTGACACCATCAAGGACAAAGTGGCCTGCTTGATCAGCATACCATCCACCACCTTAAACATTCACTCCCTCCACTACAAAGGTACACCGTGGTGACGGAGCATACCATCTACAAACTGCACTGCAGTAACTTGCTAAGGCTTCTTCAACAGCACCTTCCAAACCCATGACCTCTACTACCTAGAAGGACAGGAGCAGTAGATGCATGGGAATACTAGCACCTCCAAGTTCCTTTCCAAATTACACATCATTCTGACTTGGAAATGTATCACCATACCTTCATTGTCGCAGAGTCAAAATCCTGGAACTCACTACTTAATTGCACTGTGGGAGTACCTTCACCACACAGACTGCAATAGTTCATGAAAGCAGTTCACCACACAGACTGCAACAGTTCAAGAAGGCGGTTTACCACCACCACCTTTTCAAGGACAATTAGGGATGGCACATCCCATGAATGAATACAAATATTTTTGGGGGATATGAGCGATGCTGGCAAGGCTACATTTTATTGCCCATTCATAGTTTGTGGTTCCTGAGATCATGATCAGCATTCTCCTCGACCCACTGCAGTCCTTGTGCTGATGTTGCTCTCACAATAGCACTGGACAGGCAATTCCAGGACACTGCCGTAATAATGAAGATTAGTATGCTGCAGTACTGAACTACGCAATGCACTTTTCTGCTTAGTTGGATTACCGCAGCCAATGGTTCAGCATGCAATTACAAATAAAGATTGCAAAAATATCTGAATATTACAGAAGGAGGAAGGTGCAGGTTTCAGGTCTACAATTTCCTCACAGGTGAGAGTTCACAATCTTGACAAGAAAAGAAGATGCAAAAGTTTTTTTTCAAACTTCTAGGTATAGTTATACAAGATGCCTTCTTGTGGCCAGCTCAAGAGTAGGGCTGGCTTTGGAGCATTGTCTACCCATATTTGCAACCATGAAATGGAAAGATGAATTGCAGGTAGGGGATGGAAGATGTGATTTTAAAGAATTTGCTTTTGGTAAATAATTTTACTTCACTTGCTCACTTATACAAATTGTTTACCTCATTTGCACAGTCATCCATTGACTTCATCACAAATGGTGTTCCAGTGGATGGGATGTTCTTTCTGGTTACAACCAAATCCAGGTCATATTTAGTAGTTTGTGGAGATTTGTTGCGAGGGGTTTTGGAGATAGAAGCCTGAAGTAATGAGCTACGAAAAGGAGATCTCACATTTGGAAAGTTTGCTGTAAAAGAACCTGAAACAACAATTTAAAAACACTTGAACGAAAATAATAGAAAGGTCATATTGTCGAAGTGTGGAATACTTTAAAATTGATTACAACAGTGATGCACAATCTTGTGCTTGGTTTACATGAAGAATCATTGGCAGTAAAGTGGTGTCAGGGAAGTGTCAACTCCACGTTCCTGTTTCATCTGTCCATACTATTGAAAGACTCGTGCCTGTGAGAAGGTAAAGATATATGAACAATGTATGTGGAAAATCAAAATCACTCCTCATTACTCCATGTTAACCACCAATTATCTGCTCATATAACTGCCACACACAGGTTCCAATGTTCAATTCCACAAAAACATGGAAAGCAGGCCATTTTGGATTTTTCCTATTCCACAAAATCTTAATTTTTGCCTTTCTTCCATCTATTCCTGCTCAACCAACAGTCAACCGTCCTTCTCATCAATTGTTCCTACTTCCAGAACCCTGCCCCACCCTATGGCCCAGGCCTGAAGTCTCCAGTCTCACTGAAATTCTTTTTCACCTCTGACTCCAATTCCATTATTTTTGTTTTACATTTACAACTGCACCCTGCTTCACAGCACACTATTTCTTCTTGCCACCAGTTCCCTCTCCTCCTCCCAACATGCACCAAAGAAAAAATAGTGTACAACAAAGACAAAATGGCCCACCAAAAAAATTTAAGAAGTTCCCCATCTTACAATGTCAAGACGCCAGTTAACAGAAATAAGACAAAGTGAAGCAACGGTGCACAAATAAAACAGCATAGTAGATAAGAGGGAAACCAGTGAATTTGGATTTTCAAAATGCATTCAATAAGGTGCTTCACAAGAGGTTATTAAACAAAATTAAGGATCTTTGGATTAGGGTAATATATTAACATGGATTGAGAATTGGGTGGTGGACAGAAAACAGGTCGGCGCAACATTGAGGGCCGAAGGGCCTGTACTGCGCTGTAATGTTCTAATTCTTAAAAAAAAACAAAGAGTAGGAATAAATGGGTCATTTTTGGATTTGCAGGCTGTAACTCGTGGGGTACCACAAGGATCAGTGCTCAGACCCCAGCTATTTACAATCTGTATCAAAGACTTTGATGAGGCGACAAGTGTAATGTATCCAAGTTCACTGATGATACAAAGTTAGGTGGGAAAATAAGCGGTGAGGAGGACACCGAGTGGGATATAGACAGGTTAAGTCAGACAAAAACATGACAGGTGGAATCTAATATGGCAAAATGTGAAATTATCCACTTTGGTAGGAAAAATAAAAAAGCACAATAATTTTTAAATGGAGAGTCTATTAAATGTTGGCGTTCAGAGTGACCTGGGTGTCCTTTTACAAAAATCACAGAAAGTTAACATGCAGGTGCAGCAAGCAATTAGGAAAGTGAATGGTATGTTAACCTTTATTACAAAAGGAATGGGGTGCACGAGTAAAGAAGTCTTACTACCATTATAAAGGGCCTTGGTGAGACTACGCCTGGAGCACTGTACATAGTTTTGGTCTCCTGAACCAAGGAAGGATATACTTACCTTAGAGGGAGTGCAACAAAGGTTCACCAGACTGATTCCTAAGATGAGGGGGATTGCCCTATGAGGAGGGATTGAGTAGACCAGACCTATTTACATAGAGTTTAGAAGAATGAGAGGCAATCTCATTAAAGAATATAAAATTCTTAAGGGGTTTGATAGGGTAGATGCTGGGAGGATGCCCTGGCTGCGGTCACAGTCTCAGGATAAGGGATCTGCCATTTTGGACTGAGATGATGAGAAATTTCTTCACTCAAAGGACTGTGATACTTTGGAATTCCCTACCCCAAAGGGTTGTGGATGCTTAGTCATTGAGTATATTCAAGACAAAGATTAATAGATTTTAAATACAAAGGGAATCAAGAGATATAGGGATGGTGTGGGAAGCTGGAGTTGAGGTAGAAGATCAGCCACAATCTTCCTGAATGGGGGAGCAGACTCAAAGGGCCAAATAGCCTACTCCTGTTCCTATTTCTTCTGCTCCAGCATCATGGTCTGAAAGGGGAACTGAAAAATGTGAAATAACTCATTATGTAACAATATGTATAAGACACATACAATGAAAATGCCCAAGTATGAGGACAACTATATAGAGAGATTGTGGAAGAAATGCCGAACACAGAAGAGTCAGAGGGCAGGGAAAAACAGAAAGTGAGAAAAAGTTGCAGACACCTACAAAAGAAAACATCGTATATCAATTTTGAACCAAATATAGGCATATGAAATATGCTGACATTAGTTCTGATGTTTATTTCCTATGAAGTGAATTTTCGATTTCTCCACAAGCCTCATTAGTGATTGCATACTTGAGATCTGTGCTGGTTCAGGGCTTTTTCACCAGTTGGACAAATAGCATCATCCTCTTGGGATCAAGATGTATGAAGATACTTTTTTCCAAGAGCAAAACCAAGGAACAGTTTGTCTATTTTAATTCCAAGACTATGGCTACCATCATAAATTGGCAGGGTGGTACCAAAAGCAAGATATGCTTCAGCACAGCCCTTGCATCTCCTTTTGCATTCTCTACATTACCCAACAGTTCATGTGGCAAGTTGCTCAAAACCATGATAAGGTTGCCATCAATGAGTACAAAGGAAGAGGAACTGCAAAAACAAGTCTTCTGGGGATAGAGGGGGTGGGGTGGGGGGGGTGTGGTGGTGGTTAGAACTGAGGAACACTGCTTGAATCTATGCCGCTTATTCCAGATGTGAATATAATACTCCCATGAGCTTACTTGACTCAAATCATTGGCAGCATAGCTAAAAGTGTAGAATATTAGTCAGAAGAAGTTGTCATCAGACTATACAATGCTCTGACCAGACCGTACCTTGACTTCAGTGTCTGGTTCTGGTTGCTGAAAAACAAGGGAGATGTTTCAGTTCTGGAGGAAGCACAAAAAAACTGATCCCTAATGTTAAAGTTCTGCATTATGAGGAAATACTGGGGAAACCATGAGCTTTTCAACCTGGGAAGGAGACTTCTGAAAGGTGAATGTACAGGAACATAGGAATACAGGAGGAGAAGTAGGCCATTCAACCAGTCAAACCTGTTCCGCCATTCAATTAGATTGTGGCCACTTTTCCGCGCTATCCCCATATCCTTTGATGTCATTAGTATCCAGATATCCATTGATTTCTGTCTTGAATATGCTCAATGATTGAGCTTCCACAGCCCTTTGAGGTAGAGAATTCCAAAGATTCACCACCCACTGAGTGAAGAAATTCCTCCTCATCTCAGTCTCAAATGGCCTACTCCTTATTCTGAGACTATATCCCCTGATTCTAGACTCACCAGCCAGGGGAAACATCCTATCTACATCCACCCTGTCATGCCCTGTAAGAATTTTGTACGTTTCAATGAAATCACCTCTCATTCTTCGAAACTCTAGAGAGTACAGGCTCAGTTTCCTCAATCTCTCCATCCCACCAATTAGTCTGGTGAACCTCTGTTGCATTCCCTCTCTGTCAAGTATATCCTTCCTTAGATGAGGGGAAAGGCAAATCTCAAACATTACTTTAAATTAAATTGACTATCTTCTCTAATTACTACCTGTTTTTAAGGTTTATGCCATTGCTTAGTTCTGCTCCTACTTGTCTGAAAGCAACTATCACATCTCCAGCAATGGATTCTCTTCTTGTCCCTTTGCAGTCATTAGTGTTCTTGAAGAATTTATTTTTCACTCATACCTCTTCCTCATCTATATGCTGTCCATCAATATCATATGCTATGATTGAGGTCAGCTTGCACATATATGTTGACAGCACACCACTCTACCTCTCTCTACCAATTCCCTCAACTCCACAATCACTTCTATGCCATCAGACTGTCTATTTGTCTCGAAGTCCTGATTGAACCAATAGTTCCTCCAACTGAGAAACAGGAAGATGGAGGCCATAATTTTGAGTCCCTGCTTTCATCCTCTCCCTGGCTGATGTGTGCAGTCCGGTTCAGCTTGCACAAACCTTGACATCCTGCTTGCTGCAGAACTCTGCTTGAAATGCCATATCCTATTCATCATTGTTACGACCAACCACTCAAGACAAAGCGAACCCCCCCCCCCCAATCAAAATATATGATTCTGATTGTGGTGGGAGAAACACACTGTTTGGTTGTCCTGTCCCTCCACAGATCATCTAACATATCACTTTAAACTTTCCAAATTAAAGACCCAGCCAAATTGTACCATCTATTAACCCCTGAATGAGGCGAACCAAACCAGGTGTCTTTAGATCAACAAATTAACTGTTTATTAGAAAAACTAAATTCTTAAACACTACTAAGATATAAACAATATTTAAAGTAGGAAAAAGTAGTGTCCTTGCAGATTTACGCTCCTGCAGAAGAGGAATCTTCCAATGTCGAACAGTCCAAGGTTGCTCGAAGTCCTCACAGCCGTCCGATGGGGATAAAAAACTGTCCAACATCCGAAATGTCAACTCCTCTTTCGTCCAGCGATGACCTCAGCCAATCAACAACTCGCAAACACTTCAACGAATCAATCTGGCTTTAGAATTTTGAGGAGTGAAAAAGTGATCAGTCTAAAATTCACTTTCCTTCAGTTTAAATTATCAGAGAACTCTGTTAGGTTCATGCTGGTCCAGCTGTCTGTGTCTGTTAACTGTGTCTCAAAAGCCAGTTTAAAAAATGTAATTGCAACATTGTATATTTTGTCCTTGTTCTTTGAATGGCTGTTGCCGGCTAACCAGGATGCATTCTTTGAAGCTGGTTGGTTCCCTCCACGTATGGTTGTATCCAACGGCAACCAAAAATCATCTTCTTGGAAATTTCTGAGGCTTGCTTGTTCTTAAAGCAGTACCGATCCTTTTACAGCCTTAAAGGCACACCGCAGATTTTTTTAAAAAGGATCATAACATCATCAAGACCACTTATTTCCACATTTGCAAAATTTCCCATATCCACCCATACTTCATTTCACTTCACCATACTTCACTTCAACCTTCTTCATACATTTATTACTACAATGCTTAGTTTCTCTAATGCCCCTCTGAACCCACCCTTCACAAACTCCAATTTGTCCAAAACTCTACCACCCACACCTGGTCATGCATCAAGTCCTGTTCATCCTCACTTACATACACTAGCTCTCTGTCTTTGTCCTTTTTAAAAAATATTTGTTCACAGGATGTGGTAGCATTTGTACTGCAAAATTCATTGCCCATCTCTAGCTCCCCTGAAAAGTGGGTGGTCATAGTCATAGAGTTATACAGCAGAGAAACAGGCCCTTCAGCCCATCGTGAGGTTTCTTCTGGAACCACTGCAGTCCGCTTGGTAATGGCCCTCCCACAATGGCATAAGGTAAGGAATTTCAGGATTTTAACCCAGTGACAATGAAGGAATGATGACGTATGTTCAAGACAGGATGATGTGTGACTTAGAGGTGAAGGCCACTAGATAATGGTACTCTCTAAATTCTGCTGTCTTTGTCCTTCCCTTAGCTGTATAAAAGACAAAGTAAAACATGTAATCACATATTGAGAAAACAGAAACTCTTAAGCATAATGATGAGTTTCCAAGCAGGGTGAGCAAAAGAGAAAATGTATAATGCACTATGATCATCAGGCATAAAAGTGCCTTACGTCCTCCTTGCAAAGACTTGAATAAGTTAGTTACATAACATTGGTTAGGTCAATACAAGAATGTTTTGGTTTTGCAGTATAATGCGTGAGCAAAGCTACCAGGAACGAGTTTTGGCAAACAGTGCATTTAGAACTAAAATTATATTGAATGTTATGGTGTATTTCGATTTTTGGTAGGCTTTCAATAAGGTCCCATACTGAAGGTTGTAAGCAAAATTAGGGCACATGGGATTGGGGGTAATATACTGGCATGGATTGCAAATTGGTACACAGACAGAAAACAGAAAGTAGGAATAAACGGGTCCTTCTCAGGTTGGCAGGCTGTGACTAGTGGTGTAGCGCAGGAATCAGTGCTTGGGCCCCAGCTATTCACAATCTATATCAATGATTTGGATGTGGGGACCAAATGGAATATTTCCAAGTTTGTTGATGACACAGAACTAGATGGGAATGTGAGCTGTGAGGAGGATGCAAAGAGGCTTCAAAGGGATTTGGACAGGCTAAGCAAGTGGGCAAGAGCATGGCAGATGGAATATAATGTTGAAAAATGTAAAATTATCCAGTTTGGTAGGAAAAACACAAATGCAGAGTATTTCTTAAATGGTGTGAGCTTGGGAGGTGTTGATGTCCAAATGGACCTGAATCTCCTTGTTCATAAGTCATTGAAAGCAGGTGCAGGTGCAGGTGCAGCAAGCAATTAGGAAGACAAATGGTATGTTGGCCTTTATTGCAAGAGGATTTGAGTACAGGAGTAAAGAAGTCTTGCTGCAATTGTATAGAGCCTTGGTGAGACCTCACCTGGAGTACTGTGTACAGTTTTCATCTCCAGACCTAAGGAAGTATATACTTCCCATAGAGAGTGTGCAACAAAGGTTCATCAGACGGATCCCTGGAATGGCAGGATTGTCCTATGAGGAGAGATTGAGGACACTGGGCCTATATTCTCTAGAGTTTACAGAATGAGAGGTGATCTCATTGAGGCATACAAAATTCTTATAAGGCTTGACAATGTAGATGCAGGATGTTTCCCCTGGCTGGGGAGGGTCTAGAACCAGGGGACACAGTCTCAGAATAAAAGGTCGGCCATTTAAGACTGAAATGAGGAGGAATTTCTTCACTCAGTGGATGGTGAATCTTTGGAATTCTCTACCCCAGAGGGCTGTGGAACCTGAGTCGTTGAGCATGTTCAAGACAGAGATCGATAGATTTCTAGATATTAAAGATATCAAGGGATATGGGGATAGTGCAGGAAAATGGCATTGAGGTAGATCAGTCATGATCTAGTTGAATGGCGGAACAGGCTCGAAGGGCCAAATGGCCTATTCCTGCTCCTATTTCCTATGTTCCTATGACTATAGAAAGAATTTGAGAAACAAAATCAGTCCGTTGAGGCTCAGCCACTAAAAGGTGCCCTTCACTAGAGATGGGTGATTGGAGAAAATAGCAGCAACACAAATATTGAATAAACTCGAGGTTTTGGTTTAGCAACATTTGAAGATTGTAACAAATGCTGGGACATCACATCCCAACAGTACCAAAGCAGAGATTGTGGCATAAACCTTTATTTTTCACTGTAGTGTATGGAAGGAAAAGTTATACAATACATTATCAAGATTGCAATCAATGGACTTTTTATGTCATCTAAGATGGTTCTTATCCCCTAAGAGCCATCTTAGCAATCAGGAACTGGTGGGGTCATTGCACCACATTGATACATATGTGTAGATTTTATGAAAATTTTATTATGCATTCAGACATCCACTCCACAGAATATTACATGGGCCTATACTTACGGTCTGATTTTGAATTGTCGTTAAGACTAGTTGAGAACTCATCAAGACTACAACTTCTACCCTCATTAAAATTCCAATTGAATTTGTCCATCGTTAATTTGGTCGCAAGCTCTACCTCTTCCTGAAGTATCTTTGTTTCTCTTGTCCGTCTTTCTAGTTCTTTCCTGTAGACAGGGTGCACATATAATTATTATAAAATATAATTTGTTCTTGATGCTAGAAAATGTTCTATTAGCCAACAGTAACATCCATCACCTTAACAATCACAAAAAAATCAGCAAACTGTAAATTGCAATTGCTGCACTCATTATGGATAAATCAGTCATACTAAAGATTATTCTTGCCCCTATTGCCAAGTATCAATAATCAGATCTTTGCTAGATTCTAATTTCTACACATACCATAAAATGACCATGCAGAAGTGAAAAATACAGTACTTTGTAATATTCATCCAGAATAATTTTCCCTTATTTTACGAACAAAGAGAATATTATTTTTGAGATCTTGTTCATAGGTTCAGAAATGGTCACAAGGATCATAAACAATGTTTTATTGGGCCAGATTTTGCTGAAAAAACAACAGTGTTTCAACAATGCATGCTGTTATTAAAATGCAAATCAGCTAACAACTTGTAGCGAGGAAGAATTAATAAAAACAATCTGAAATTGAAAGCTAGTCTCAGTAATGGTGTGCCAAGAAACCATCATTAATTGCCGTAAAAGCCCATCTGATTCACTAATGTGCTTTAGGGAAGAAAATCTGCCATCCTGACCTGGTCTGGCCTACATGTGACTCCAGACACACAGCAATGTGGTTGACTCTTAACTGCCCAAGCAAGCCACTCAGTTGTCAAGGACAATTAGGGATGGGCAACAAATGCTGGCCTTGCCAGCGATGCCCATATCCCATGAAAGAATAAAAGAAGAATCCCCACAAATTGCTGGTCAATTTGCACGGCTTTGCCAACAGCTTTGTGAAAAAGCATCTCATGCTTAACCTTCCAGTGAGTTTCATAAAGTTGCTGCATTTGCACAATAATTGTCCATTAAAGTCGCCACAGAAAGTTATGTCCAGTAATTATCAGTGTAAGTACCCTTTTAACAACATAATTGTTGATGACTGCCAATCAACCTTTCTTGCCCAGAACGTAAACAATTATAAGTGTGGTGTCTCATTCCTTCAGATTGTGGAAGATTTTTAAAATGTCAAATTTTAAATTTAAGAAAATTCTTATCTTTCCTTTCTGTCTCTTTTCCTCTCTCTCTTAATCCAATCTTTCTTTCCCTCCCTTTATTTCTCTTTCTGTGCCTGATTTAACATTGAATTCACTCATTCAAATTCATCCTGATTCTCAGTCCTTCCTCTCTCTATTTCTCAAATCCTTTAATCTCATTGATAAATTAAATGCACTGTTTGTCCCTGTTCTCCTTGCTGCACCACTATCAGCTCATACTTCCAAAAACTTTCTGAGCAAAACTTCTTAAAACCTAAACTTGCTACACCAAATCTAACTTAAGTGCACCGTTCCAGCAAAATCTGGCCCATTATTTCTTAAGTTTAAGCGTTTACAGCACTGCTGCTTTGATCCGAAATAAAAAAATAAATTGTTAAACGAATAAAAGTAATAAAATGCAAAATTAAACACAACTTTCAAGAATAAGTTCTGATGGAAGGTCACATAGACTTAAACGTTAATTCTGCTTCTCTCTCCACTGATGCTTTTTTTTATTCATTCATGGGATGTGGGTGACGCTGGCCAGGCCAGCATTTATTGCCCATCCCTAATTGCCCTTGAGAAGGTGGTGGTGAGCTACATTCTTGAACTGCTGCAGTCCATTTGGGGTAGGTATACCCACAGTGCTGTTAGGAAGGGAGTTCCAGGATTTTGACCCAGCGACAGTGAAGGAACGGCGATATAGTTCCAAGTCAGGATGGTGTGTGACTTGGAGGGGAACTTGCAGGTGGTGGTGTTCCCATGTATTTGCTGTCCTTGTCCTTCTAGTTGGTACAGGTCGCGGGTTTGGAAGGTGCTGTCTAAGGAGCCTTGGTGAATTGCTGCAGTGCATCTTGTAGATGGTACACGCTGCTGCCACTGTGCGTCGGTAGTGGAGGGAGTGAATGTTTGTAGATGGGGTGCCAATCAAGCGGGCTGCTTTGTCCTGGATGGTGTCGAGCTTCTTGAGTGTTTTTGGAGCTGCACCCATCCAGGCAAGTGGAGAGTATTCCATCACACTCCTGACTTGTGCCTTGTAGATGGTGGATAGGCTTTGGGGAGTCAGGAGGTGAGTTACTCGCCGCAGGATTCCTAGCCTCTGACCTGCTCTTGTAGCCACGGTATTTATATGACTACTCTAGTTCAGTTTCTGGTCAATGGTAACCCCTAGGATGTTGATAGTGGGGGATTCAGCGATGGTAATGCTGTTGAATGTCAAGGGGAGGTGGTTAGATTCTCTCTTGTTGGAGATGGTCATTGCCTGGCACTTGTGTGGCGCAAATGTTACTTGCCACTTAGCAGCCAAAGCCTGGATATTGTCCAGGTCTTGCTGCATTTCTACACGGACTGCTTCAGTATCTGAGGAGTCACGAATGGTGCTGAACACTGTGCAATCATCAGCGAACATCCCCACTTCTGACCTTATGATTGAAGGAAGGTCATTGATGAAGCAACTGAAGATGGTTGGGCCCAGGACACTACCCTGAGGAACTCCTGCAGTGATGTCCTGGAGCTCAGATGATTGACCTCCAACAACCACAACCATCTTCCTTTGCGCTAGGTATGACTCCAGCCAGTGGAGGGTTTCCCCCTGATTCCCATTGACCTCAGTTTTGCTCGGGCTCCTTCATGCCATACTCGGTCAAATGCTGCCTTGATATCAAGGGCAGTCACTCTCACCTCACCTCTTGAGTTCAGCTCTTTTGTCCATGTTTGAACCAAGGCTGTAATGAGGTCAGGAGCTGAGATGCCATGGCGGAACTCAAACTGAGCTTCACTGAGCAGGTTATTGCTAAGCAAGTGCCGCTTGATGGCACTGTTGATGACACCTTCCATCACTTTACTGATGATTGAGCGATGTTGCCAGACCTGCTGAATATTTCCAGCATTTTGTGTGTTAATTTCAAGAATAACAGGGTATAAAGAATTTGGCAGACGCTTTGGGCTGGATTTTATTTTCCCGCCTGCGTATCATGTGATGGGGGCGGCCTCGGCGGTGCCGTCAACGGCATGCCTGTTTCTACAAAGGCGCTGACGCCATTTTTAAAGGGCTGCAAGGCCTGTGTTGAGAGATGAAAGTTGACCCCACCCCACCAACTGCAACAAAAAATATAGTTTAACCCCCCCCAACTACACCAGAAAAGCCCTGATACCCCTATTCCATCCCAAATGCACAAAGTGCAGAGTTGACCCCTTCCCCCGATAACTGCAACAAAAAATATAGCTTGACACCACCCCCCCACCCCACCAACTATGCCAGAAAAGCCGGATTACCCCTTCTCTATCCCAAATGCACTAAGTGCAGAGATGACCCCTTTCACCCCACCCCCCCCCCAACTGACCTCAGTGCAGAGTTCAACCGTTCCTCCCTGCTCCCTAAACTGACAATGCAGAGTTGACCCATTCCTCCCACCCCCCACTTCACTACAAATGCAGAGCTCCCCCCTTCCCCACCTCGGTGTCACCAGCTTTCCCTGGACAGGAAAGTGAAGGCGCGGGAGCGCCACACGTTGGAAGATCTGGAAATATCCGTAAGATCACTCCGGCTTCTATGTAAATGTATTTAAATAGGTGATTTTGGCAGATGTACTGCCACGGAGCTTCCCCGCTGCCGAGAGGATCGGGCCCGGCAATCCCAGCATTGGACTCTGTGCTGGGCCGCTTCTGTTACCACCCGCACCCACCGACCCGCCATGGAGTCGATGCCAGGAGCTCAACAAAATCCAACCCCTTGTGTGACATCCAACTCTATAAGAGCCGCAATTTCCTTCAGTTAAACACTGAAAACCATACCGAACCCATTATCTTTGGCCCGAGCCAAAACTCCATCCCTTCATGACCAGTTCCCTCAATGGCCCCAGCCACAGTCTTAAGTTGAAGTTCACAACCTCAGCATCCGACTTAACCCCAAACAGAACTTCCAACCTCATGTCCTCTACAACAGAAAGACTACCCAGTTCCACCTCTAACATTAAAGCAAATACTGCGGATGCTGGAAATTAGATTTTCAATATCCGCAGTATTTTGCTTTTATTTTAGTGTTTAATTCACTGCAGGAATGCCCACCTTGTAGTTCTGTTCTTCTCTCTGACAGGATTTCCATTTGTCTCTTTTACCTTGCTTTCCATTTCCCTCCTGGTGTTCAAAACTCATTTTCACAGCCACATCTCTTTCCTCAGAGACTGTCTACAGCTCTGACTTATTCCATGTGGATTCCAACTGACGTTCCATCCTTCATGTTTCAAATCCACCCAGGATGACAAGTATCTCCGAGACATGTTCTCTCCTGAGATTCACATTCCGTGCCATGCGCTGCCATATGTACACACCCGACCTCTCTCCAGCAGCACCGACTCACCCTATCTCAAAGATGTCCTGCTCCGCAGTTTCATTTTGTCCTTCATCGTAACTGCTTCACTTGCTCGAAACCTATTACATTTCTAATCTTTGCCAGTTTTGATGAAAGGTCATCGATCTGAAATGTTAATTCGGTTCCATTCTCCACAGATGCTTCTAGACCTGCTGAGTATTTCTAGCACTTTCTGTTTTTATTCCACCTCTTAACATCACTCACTCATCACCACTCCTACCTCAGTCCATCAGCTGCCAGAACCCTCATCCATGCTTTTGTCACCTCCAGATTCAAATACTCAAATGCTTTCCTGGCTGTCCTCCCATCCTGCATAAAATCTGCTGTCCACAACCCAACTTGCACCAAATTCTGTTCACCCATTAATCCTGTGCTCACTGATCTGCATTGGCTCCTGGTCTTCCAACAATTCCAATTTAAAACTCGTGCTTGTGTTAAAATTACTTCATGGCCTCTGTTATGAATGTTTCCATTTTTTCATTAAATTTTGAGAATTTGTGTTTACAAACTGAAAAGGGTTCCTTAGATGCTGGAACTTTGGCTGTTTTTTTTTTAAAAAGGTCACCAGAAGGTTTGGACTGAGTTTGAACTGTAAACAGTTACTGAAAGGCACCTGTTTTCAAATAACCCAGCAGGGGTTGTTTTTGACCTGGGAAGATGTTGACAAAGGAGTGACAGGCCAATATTTATAGACATCAGGAAACTTGACTTCTGGAAGGTTTTGGGTTCAATTTGAACTGTTGAAAAAGCCAGTTGATTGATTTTGCCTGCCAGAAGAACAGCTCTCGCTCTTTTGAAAAGCAATCCTACATTTCCAGTGTGTCAGATTCTTATTTCTTCCTGTATTTGAAGAAACCCTGCATGTTTAAAGGAATGTGTGGGAACTGAAACCTTTGTTGCTGCATTCCTGCTGCAAGACCTATTTGGAGCCTCTGTAGCTGCATCTCTTGGAAAGCTTAACTGATCATCAACATCACCTGGAAAGAACTGTTCTAGGAAGGTCCCATTGATAGCCGTCGACGCGCATTTGGGACGCCTAACCAAAACAAAGGACATCTTTGCATACCTTCTTTTCAGCCTAAGTGTTTTTTTAATTCCTTCTATTTCTTTGTAAGAGCTGTAAACAAAAATACCTTTTGTTTTATTTCCGGTTAACTGGTGTGTATGTATGTGTGTGTGTGCATGTGAGGGGCTAGGATAAATAAGGGGCTTTAATTTTTCAACTTGTGTGTATGTTTTACTTCATTATTGGTTATGACTTGGTGTATGATAATTTGATAATTTTGTTGTTTATTAAAGAAACCTGGTTGGTGTGTTTTATTCTGGGATAAAATAGTGTATATGTAAGTGTATCAGTAAGTGGGAAAACTTAAATATATGTTGTGACCTGTGGAGAAGTCAGACTGAATTAACAGTGCACTCCTCCCGCCTCAACCATAAAATATAATTGGGGACACTTGTCGGTATTAACACAACGCTGATGATGTTCAATTGTAAGTGGGGTAATAATAATTGAAAAAGGAAAGGGTTCTTTATCCACAAAGGTGTTCAGAGGGTGAGAGAGAGACAGAGGGAAATGTCCCGACTCCAGAAAAGCATGCAAAATCTGCTCCGGTTGCAATTGATGGGGGTCGAGGTCAAGGAGGACCTCCAAGAGGTGAAGAGCCAACAGGCCTCACTCTTTGCCACGGAGGCATCCAAGATCATCTTCCGGTCCAGAGTCCGCTCCATCGAGCAGGATGAGACGTGCTCGCGTTACTTCTTCCAAAAGGTACACACAGAGAGCTCTGTTATCAGCAGCCTGAAGGAAGAGGATGGCTCGGTGACGTCTTCGCAGTCCGACATACTATCAATCAGCAAATCCTTTCATGCTGGGCTGTATGACGCGAAGCCCACAGACAGCAGAGCCTTCCTGTCATCTATCACAGAGGTCTTAGATGACAGCACGAGGGAGAGACTGGACAAGCCGCTAACTCTGGACGAGCTGACAAAGGCTGTCGAGTCCTTCGAGACGAGTAAAACTCCCGGAAGCGACGACTTACCGGTTTAGTTGTACTCGGCCCTGTGGGACTGGGTCAGCCCGGACCTGCTGGAAGAATACGAGAGTATGCTCCTGGCCGGCAGCATGTCAGAATCCATGAGGAAAGGCATCAGCACCCTCATCTACAAGCGGAAGGGGGAGAGGGCGGAAATCAGAAATTGGCGGCCCATCTCACTGCTTAATGTTGACTACAAGATTCTGTCCAAAGTCATAGCCAGTCGAGTCAAGTCTGCTCTGGAGTCAGTGATCCACCCTGATCAGACCTGTACTGTACCCGGCAGGAAGATCTCTGATAGTCTTGCACTACTCAGGGATACGATCGCCTATGTGCGTGACAGGAGGGTGGAGACCTGCCTCATCAGCCTGGACCAGGAGAAGGCTTTTGACAGGATATCGTGCAGCTACATGATGGATGTGCTTTCCAAAATGGGGTTTGGGGAGGGAATATGCAATTGGATCAAACTGCTCTACACAAACATCAGTAGCGCAGTCTCAATCAATGGGTGGGAATCGGAAAGTTTCCCGATCCAATCTGGAGTCAGACTGGGCTGTCCTCTCTCCCTGGTCTTGTTTGTTTGCTGTATTGAACCCTTTGCTGAGTCTATTAGGAAGGATGCGAGCATAAGAGGGGTGACAATCCCAGGCAGTGGAGGCACTCAGGTTAAAACCTCCCTGTACATGGATGACTTCGCCGTCTTCTGCTCGGATCCGCTGTCTACGCGCAGACTGATGAGCATCTGCGACCAGTTCGAACTGGCTTCGGGAGCCAAAGTTAACCACGGCAAGAGCGGGGCCATGTTCTTTGGGAACTGGGCTGACCGATCCTTTGTCCCCTTCATCGTCAGGTCAGACTACCTGAAGGTGCTGGGGATATGGTTCGGAAGGGCCGGGACGTGCACCAAAACCTGGGAGGAGCGAGTAGCCAAGGTACAACACAAGTTGAGCATGTGGGGGCAGCGATCTCTCTCCATTGTGGGCAAGAACCTGGTCGTCAGGTGCGAGGCGCTCACGTTGTTGCTGTACGTGACGCAGGTCTGGCCCATACCCCACTCCTGCGCTGTGACGGTCACCCGAGCGATTTTCCACTTCATCTGGGGATGTAAAATTGACCGGTTCCGGAGGGACATGATGTTCAAATCTCTGGATAAGGGCAGGAAATACGTACCCAACGTCGCCCTCATCCTGATGACCATCTTCGTGTGCGGCTGCATCAAGCTGTGTGTAGACCTCCAGTACGCAAACTCCAAGTGTCACTACGTGCTGAGGTTCTATCTGTCCCCGGTGTTGCGAAGGATGGGCCTGGTCACATTGCCAAACTAATGAAATGGCCAAAGGAAAGCTGGACACTGCTTATGCAAAGCAGGTTGATGGGCAGGACTCATGAAATTATGCCATGCTTTCTGAGGAGGCTTCTGCAGATTATGAGATGACAAAAAAGGCTATTCTCACTGCATATGAGTTAGTCCCTGAAGCTTACTGACAGAAATTTCGGAACCTCCGGATGTTGTCTGGGCAGACGTTTTAGAATTTGAGAGGGTAAAGCAAATTAATTTTGATTGTTGGATACGGGCACTAAAGATGAAAGCTATGTATGAGAACCTTAGGGGAACTAATTCTCCTGGTTGAATTTAAAAATTCACTCCCTCCAATAGTAGGAACCCATGCAGAGAAGCAGAAGTTTCAACAGCCAGACAGGCAGCATAAGTTACTGATGATTATGAGCTTGTTTATAAGCCCAAACCCTTTTTCCGTCACCTGCAAAAACCGGAGAAGGATAAAAGGTGGGAGGGTGAAAGGAAGGCAAGTAGCTGGGGACAAGAAGGGACAGCTGGGAACGCCCTCGGATCTCCTCCTCAGGCCAGAAAGAAAGAGGCTGAGGATGGAAGTGAGGTCCGCAAGCCTAACTGTTATCACTTTCACAAGGTGGGACATCTTCATGCAGAATACTGCAAGTTGCGAGGTAAACCCATGGGACTTACTGGGGTACACAAGCCAATGAAGAGAAAGGGGCCCTGACCGAGAGCACGGCAGATCAGGCTGTAGCTCTGACTGCAGCTGTAAATCCCAATACAAAAAAACAATGTGAGTGCAGAGGTTGTGAATAAGATACCTGAGAGTAATAGGGAATTCTTGTCAAAAGGAAAAGTAACTCTTTATCCCTCAAGTAAGGCAAGCAAACCTATAGTTATACTTGGGGATACAGGAGTCACCCAAACTCTTTTGCTGGGGAAAGGCATAACATTTCCTCCAGAGAGCGCATTGAATGCTAAAGGTTTAGTGAATGGTATTGGCAGGGAGTATATACCTATACCTTTGTACCAGGTGCACCTGGAGTGTGACCTAATGTCTGGAACGGTAAATGTAGTCCATAGTTTGCCAGTAGACAGAGTTGACCTACTCCTGTGGAATGTTTGGCCGGAGCGAAAGTAGCAGCTTCTCCAGTAGTCACAGAGAAACCGAGTGAAGTTAAAGAGACAAAACAGCTACAGGAAACCGTTCCAGGAATGTTTCCTTCTTGTGTAGTAACCCAAGCACTGGCTAAACAAGTTCCATTGTCAGAAATAAAATTGGTACCACAGAAAAATAGCCAAATATCTGAAACTTTCTTTGGGGATTTGGATAATCAAAAGGAAATGCTTAATAAGTCTTCTCTGACCACGGCTCAGCAAGCTGATCCAGAGTTAAATAACGTGGCACAATCAGCTCCAACAAAAGCTGAGGCAAAAGGAGTTCCAGAAGGCTAATATATTAAAGATGGGATTCTGATAAGCAAGTGAAGACCTCCTCACAGACCTGCAGATGAAGAAAGGATGGGTGTTTATCAGGTATGGTACCGCCAAAGTATCGCTGGGAACTATTAAGGTTAGTGCATGTAATTCCTATAGCGGGGATCCAGAAGACCAAATCATGTATACGTCAACACTTTTACTGGCCAGATCTTTCCAAGTATGTGGTGCAGTTTTGTAAAACATGCCATACGTGCCAGATTGTGGGGAAACCACAACCTGCCATTAAACTGGCACCTCTAATTCCTATACCAGTTATTGGGAAATATTTATTTGGGTTTTGGTAGACTGTGGAGGACCTTTACCGAAAACAAAAGCGGGACACCAGTATATACTCACTAACATGGATATGACTACTCATTCCCAGAGGCCACACCCTTGAGAACAATTTCTGCTAAGGTAGTGGTAGAGAGGTTAACTCAGTTCATCACTGGATATGGATTACTGATTAAGATGCAGTCGGATCAAGGTTCCAATATTATGTCTAAAACTTTTCAGGAAGTTATGGGTAATTTGGATATAACACAGTTAAAGTTTTCAGCATACCACCAACAGACACAGGGAGCTTTAGAAAGGTACCATCAGGCCCTCAAAACAATGATCAGGGCATACTGTTATGATATCCCCATGATTGGGATAAAGACTTTCTCTTGTTTGCCACTAGGGATTCACCAAATGAGTCGACCAGTTTTAGTCCTTTTGAATTAGTTTATGGACTTGAGATAAGAGGTCCTCTAAAAATAATTAAAGAAAGGGTTTTAGAACAGAGGGATGAATCTTCTGTACTGGATTATGTATCCGTGATCCGGGAACGGCTCACAATAGCTTGCAAAGTGGCTCAGGAACACCTTAAAGCTTCCCAAACAACTATGAAGAAATGGGCAGACAAGCATGCTAAGACCCAAACATTTCAACCAGGAGATGAGGTGCTAGTATTACTTCCTTTACAGGGTGAACCATTAAAAGCACGGTTCAGTGGTCCATATAAAGTTGCCAAGAGAATTGGTAAGGTAAATTATTTGATGAACAACCCAGATCGCCGAAAAAAGAATCGGCTGTGTCATATCAATATGCTAAAACAATACTATCGCCAGGAAGAGGCTAAGCAAGCACAAGTATGTTAGGTAGCAGGGACAGTGAAGAATGAAAGAAATAGTGAGGATGAGGCAGAAGGAGGCCTAGACAATTCTCAAACTGAACTGTGCAAGGCGCTCACATTGTTGCTCTACGTGGCGCAGGTCTGGCCCATACCCCACTCCTGCGCCGTGGCAGTCACCCGAGCCATTTTCCGCTTCGTCTGGGGATCTAAAATGGACCGGGTCCGGAGGGACACGATGTTCAAATCTCTGGACAAGGGCGGGAAAAATGTACCCAACGCGGCCCTCATCCTGATGACCACCTTCGTGTGCGGCTGCATCAAGCTGTGTGTAGACCCCCAGTACGCAAACTCCAAGTGTCACTACGTGCTGAGGTTCTATCTGTCCCCGGTGTTGCGAAGGATGGGCCTGGTCACATTGCCGCGGAACGCTCCATGCAGTTGGGACGTGCCGTACCACCTATCCTTCGTGGAGCAGTTTCTGCGGGAAAACACCTTTGACCACCGGTCCATCAGGCAGTGGTCTGCACGGAATGTCCTCAAGGCCCTACGGGAAAAGGAAACGGTGGATCCTGTCGGATGGTTCCCCGAGCAGACCGTCAAAGTCATTTGGCGGAATGCCTCATCACCAGAACTTTCAAACAAGCACCAAGACGTAGCTTGGCTGGTGGTGAGAAGGGCCCTCCCCGTCAGATCCTTCATGCACACCCGAAGTCTCGCCCCCTCCGCACAGTGCCCCCGCGTTGGCTGTGGTGGGGAAGAGACGGCCGCCCACCTCCTCCTGGAATGTGCCTTTGCAAAGCAGGTGTGGAAAGAGATGCAGTGGTTTTTGTCAAGGTTCATCCCAAGCAGCTCTGTAACACAGGAGTCTGTGCTCTACGGGCTGTTCCCAGGGACGCACACCGAGACAAACATCAACTGCTGCTGGAGGACTATCAATTCGGTGAAAGACGCCCTTTGGTCTGCCCGAAACTTGCTGGTCTTCCAGCGCAGAGTTGTCCACCACCGAATGTTGCAGACTGGCACATTCCAAGGTCCAGGACTACGTGCTGAGGGACGCACTAAAGCTTGGGGCAGCCGCAGCAAAGGCTCAATGGGGAAAGACCACAGTGTAAGGTTCCCCCACCAAGCTGGACTGAGGGGCTGGATCCAATGGAAACCCCTCGAACTGTATCGTTAATATTCTCAATTGCTGTAAATGTAAAACTGTAATTGACATGACAATTGTGAAACGGAAGGGTTTGGGAAGAAACTCATGACAGTATTGAAGGAAACTGATCTCCCTTGCAATGTTTGTATTTTTTGGTGCTGTTTGGAAACTGTTTGGCAATGTAATTTTTACAGATTTTTATGAATAAAGTATATTTTGGAAATAAAAAAAAAAAAAATGGGCTGAATTTTACCAGCCCCTTGATACCAGGGGTCGTGGCAGGGGAGCCCATAAAACTCTGCTGGGAGAGGGCTGCCACGACCCCTGAAGTTGAGAAGTCCCCGCCGCATTTCTTCGGTGGCGGCGAGGCCTCGGTGCGGCCACCTCACCGCCTGGTGGTGGGGCCTTCATTAAAATTCACCACATTAACATGCTAATGAACTTACCTGACATCGTCAGATGTCCCACGCCGATTTTACAGCCAACCGGCCGGCACTCATACGCCTTCGAAACTCTGTTGGAGTTCCAAGGTGAGACACTGGTGGGGCGGGGGCAGGAATAAAATTATCAGGGCAGGACGGTGGGGGGGGGGTGGGGGGAGCGGTGGGGGGAGAAGGGAAAACTACCCCTATTGGTTGCAGGGATTGTGGGAAGGGGTTGAGGGTCAAATGGAATAAATTTCACTGGGGAAAGTTCGAGATATAAATAAAAGTTTTTTCTGGGAAGAGACGGCAATTTAAATATAGATTATCCATTGGGAGGTGGGAGACGAGATTTAAAGTTTTATTAAAATTTTACTTTTATTTCCCGGAGACCGGGACATTTAAAAATTTAAATGTCACTAAAGGGTTTTAATAATGGCGCTCACACCAGTGCGTTGGCACCGGACACTATTGCTGGGGATGCGGCAGCCGCCCCTCTACATCATTGAGGGCGGATGCTCCACCCCCTCCATTTAAATCAGCCCCCATGCGTATTATCACAGGGGCTGTGCGGCGGCACTTCTGTGCCAGAAGGCTGCTGCCGCGGAGCGCGGTATGCTGATAAAATTCAGCGTCCTACTATCCGATTAGCTAATACTGAATTGCTAGGGAGATTGGACACTCTGCTTTCATATGCAGAACAAGAAGAAGACCTAACAAGACTACTAACAGCAATTAAAAGGGTCTGTAGGGATAATCCAGGATGTACAACTTTAGCTACACATAATGTGATTATAGGGGAATCCGGTCCTATAAAACAGCATCCTTACCGTTTAAGTCCAGAGACACAAGCCCATGCAAAAGCAGAAATCCAATACATGCTGGAAAGCCACCTAATAGAATGCAGTCAAAGCAGCTGGAGATCACCAATAGTATTAGTGCCTAAACCTGATGGTTCAACTAGACGTTGCACAGACTACAGAAAAGTTAATGCAGTAACAAAGACAGACTCCTACCCAAACTCTCGCTTGGAAGACTGTATTGACAAGAGTGTGCAGTGCCATGTTTATTACAAAAATAGATATGTTAAAGGGATACTGGCAAGTTGCTTTAACACCCAATCTAAAGAAATATCAGCTTTTGTCACACCAGACCGGTCTTTTCCAGTGCCAAGTGATGCCATTTGGGCTTAAAACTGCCCCAGCAACTTTTCAGAGATTAATGAACCAAGTGGTAGCCAGTGTTCCTAACTGTGTAGTTTACCTTGATGATGTGCTGCTATACAATGACAACTGGAAGGAAGGACCACTTGAAACAACTAAAAGCTCTGTTTAAAAAACTACAATCAACTGATTTAGTAGTTAGCCTTGCCAAAAGTGAATTTGCAAAAGCAAGTGTGACCTACCTTGGGCATATAGTAGTGCAAGGACAAGTGTTGCCAAGAACAGTGAAAGTACGAGGATTGGTGCAGTTCCCTACTCCTAAGCGAGAAATCATGAGGTTTATGGGGATCTGTGGTTTCTACTGAAAGTTGTACCAAATTTCAACAACATAGCTGCTCAACTAACAGTTTTGCTACAGAAAAAGAAAACCAAGCTAGTGTGGTCAGGGAGTTCTAATCATCTTTTGAGAAGCTGAAGGCCATCTTGACGAATGAACCAGTGTTGAATGCTCCAAAGTTCACAAAGCCCTTCAAGGTAGCAATTGATGCTAGTGACCTGGGGGACGGTGCAGTCCTGTTACAAGATGATGACTCGGGCATAGAAAGGCCAGTGGGATATTTTTCAAAAAAACTAAATCGACACCAAAAAAGATATTCCACAATGAAAAAGGAAACCTTAGGTCTATTACTGGCTTTTAAGCATAGTCCGCCACGACTATAGACACACTGATCCATACTGATCATAATCTCCTAACCTTTGTGGAAAAATTTAAAACCTAGAATGCCAGAATATTCCGATGGAGTTTACTATTACAGCCCTATTACTTAAAGATTGTCCACATTGCTGGTAAAATAATGTGATTGCAGATGCTTTGTCATGAATCTAACTTTGTTGGGAGTTATATGAGTGAAAAGATGGTGCAAAGCAAAACTGTATTAACTGCAGGTAAAGAGTGAATGGGGATGAGTGTGAAAATGTGTTTTAAAATGTTTTCAACTTCTGCGGTTTTTATACATTGTAATGAAACGCATTTAAAAATGGCATTTCATTTCTTCAAGGGCGGAGGTGTTACCAGTGTTTCCATTTTCTCGTTAAATTTTGGGAATTTGTGATTTAAACTGAAAAGAATTCCACAAATGCTGGAACTTGGGATGTTGTTTAAAAAAAAAGCCACATGAAGGTTTGGACTGAGTTTGAACTGTGAACAGTTACTGGAAAGTGCCTGTTTTCAAATAACCCAGCAGAGGTTGTTTTTGGCTTGGGAAGATGTTGACAAAAGAGTGAGAGGCCAAGATCTATATACATCAGGAGACTTGACTTCTGAAAAATTTTGGGTTCAATTTGAACTGTTGAAAAAGCCAGTTGGTTGATTTTTCCTGTCAGAAGAAAGAACAGCTCCGTTCTCTCGCTGTCTTGAAAAGAAATCCTGTATTTCCAGTGTGTCAGATTCTTAGTTCCTACTGTATTTGAAGAAACCCTGCATGTTTAAAGGAACCTTGCATATCAAATGTGTGGGAACTGAAACCTTTGTTGCTGCATTCCTGCTGTAAGACCTAATTGGAGCCTCTGTAGCTGCATCTATTGGAAAGCTTAACTGATCAACATCGCTTGGAAAGAACTATTCTAGGAAGATCCCATTGATGGCCGCCTAGATGCAGTTGGGACGGCAAATCAAAACAAAGGACATCTTTCTATACCTTCTTTTCAGCTTAAGTGTTTTTTTTTTATTCCTTCTATTTCTTTGTAATAGCTGTAAACAAAAATCCCTTTAATTTTTTTCTGGTTAACCGGTGTGTATGTATGTGTGTGTGAGAGGGGTTAGGATAAATAACGGGACTGAATTAACAGTGCACTCCTCCCATCTCGGCCGTAACACCTCACCCTTCCCTATCTCTGTAGCCTCCTCCAGCCCAACAATTCTCCGGGTTCTCTGCGATCTGAGATCTCTGGCCTCGAGCTGGATTTTAAGAGCCCGCTACCAATCTTGAGTTCTGATGAAGGGTCACAGACTTGAAACATTAACTCTGCTTCTCTCTCCACAGATGCTGCCAGACATGCTGAGTATTTCCTGCACTTTCCGTTTTTATTTCAGATTTCCAGCATCCGCAGTATTTTGCTTTTATTTTACAACATAAATGCATGCTGTTATTTATACATACTCTAGTCTTCAGGCCACTAGTCTGGTCTGACTAGAATCAGTGGTTCTTTGTTAATTAAACTGATGTTCATATTCAGAAACCTCACAGCACATCTGTTTTAAAAACAACTAAATCAGAGGAGAGTTAGTTTTGGTAAAATCTGCTGAAGTATTAATGCATTGGCATGACACATCAAGTTTCCTTACACTTACAGCTTTTCAAAAGAACCAAGTGCTCAATTAAGGTCCATGATTAAGCTTGTTGCAGTAGTTTAGTTGAGGAGAGAGTGGGAAAAAACAGTGAATTATATTGCCAGAAAAATTATGATCTAAAAGTAAGAAAATGGTCATTATGCTGCTGAACGAATGAACAGGTTTCGCTGTAAAAATAATGCCACCAAGAACAATTCAGCAACTTTTAGTATTTAATATGCATCTGAGAAAAGAATGACTATTAATCGATAAATACATCTCAGTGCGATAATTTCTCAGAGACTGAAATGAAATACCATTTTTTAAAAAGTTGCAATAAATGTTCGCAGATTAGCATTAATAGATAAAGCAATGACTGATGAAAAATGCCACAATATAATCTCTTGCACTCCAACTTCATGATAAAAGGTGAAATGGAACAGAATGGCCTCTAAGTTAAAGACAGTAATGATCAACCATGTCCATTTTTTAAACAATTTCAGAATTGTTTTAGTCTCTTCCAAATCTTTCATCTAAACGACAAATTATACTTCATGATAATGATCTTCCAAATCCACCCCCCCCCCATCCCCCTCCAACCAGAGGCCAGGGATTTGGAAAACTGAAACAATATGCTGTAACTTTGAAAATTGTGTCCTATGTATGAGAAAATCCCTCCCTTGGGATCTAAAAGCAAATGTAAAGGCTAGAGGGGTAACTCCTTGATTCAGTATTCCTGGTAAATATCTTGGGATATTGTGAAATACCACCTGCGATTTCTGTCCATTAATTTAGATGGATAGAAAATCACAGGCTGCCCACCCATAAATTTCTAAGCTGTACTCACTGCAAGTGCCACTCTATGGTGCGTGCCCTGGATCACAGAATAATCTTTCATTCTTCGATATTTATGGTGGGGTTGTTAAATGTATGAGGTGAATTTCTCCTAAGTTTTCCATTTTTGGATGAGAACAAGTAATGCACCATTTGCAGCACATTCAGTTCAATATTACATGAGCAGAGAGACCAGCCTTATATGCATTTAGTGACTAAACCTGAAACTAACCTCAATTCCTCTAAGTTTTTGCTCGGTCTTCTGTTATCAGAAATATCTGAAAAAGAAAACCATTATTCACAAAATTGTGGTTAAGATCATGAAAATCATAACTGCAATTAATCTAACCAAGAATTTGAAAATATCGGTGTTTCCTTGTATCTCTGAGTGAACATGAACCAGAACAACACAGCTTAACAGAAATTTACAGGAAGTCCACAGATGCTGGACTTTGTTTTTGTTAAAGGTCACTGGAAGAACTTGGGACTTGGTTTAAAAACAAACATTTACTGAAAGTCACATGTTTTAAGCTAAGTAAACAGCCGGAGCCTTGGTGACTGGGGAAGTTATTTACAGAGAAGTGCCATGTCAAAATTTATGGTGGTCAAGGGTTGGTTTCGTTTTGGATATTATTTTGAGTCAGTTGGGGGTAAACCTGCTAAGAGAGAAGCCACCAGCTCATCCTTTTTCCAGAGAAACCCTGAGAATCCCATGTGATAGCTGAAACCCCTGATGCAGTGATTCCCCTGGAAAGCCTGCCAGACTACTGCTCAACGTCGCATGAAAAGAACTGCTCCAAAAAGATCCCATTGACAACTGTCTACGCATATCTGGATGCCAGAATATAGGACCAGCTGGGATATCACATATCCTTTTTTCCTTCAATAGTTGACAAATATTTGGCCATAGTATTTTTTTGTCTTTTTTGTAAAGGGATCTCTGCAGAGAAAACTTCTTTATTTTTTCTTTAACCGGTGATTGTGTGTGCATGTGTCTGTGTGTTGACTTAATTTAAAACTGAACTTCCATATTTCAAACCTTGTGTAAATAAGCTTTGCATCTTTATTGAAGAAGCCTTGTTTTATAATAAATTAATAACTTTTTGATTAATAAAGAAATGTGGTTGGTGGATTTTATTCTGAAGCTAAAATAAAATATATAATTGGCCGTATCGGTAACTGGGTAAAACATTTAAATATGACTGCGTTTGCTGACAATGCAACCACTAGGTGGCGCTCTTCCATCACATGCACAAATGCAGCCTCAACCACTTAAACATCACTGCCTGCGACATTCAGGCAGCTTCCAGGATTAAAGATGGTGCTGCTTAATTTATCACAGGAAAGCAACTTCAACCCAAGGCAGCACACAATGGACATGTTTAATACATGGAGAACATTTCACTGTTTAAAGTCTCATCAGAAGGACAGCACCTTTGACAGTGCTGCACATCCTCCTTAATTCTGTGAGATTTCAGTGCCATCCCAGTCTCCGGCCGCTCACTCCCCCCTCCCCCCCCCACCCATCCCGCTCTCCGGCCACTCACACCCCCGCCCCCCCTCCCCCTGCAACCCGCTCTCCAGCCGCTCACTCCCTCACTCCCCGCTTCCCCCACACCCCATCCCGCTCTCCGGCCACTCACTTCCCCCTGCCCCCATCCCTCCAGATGCTAGCTCCAGACTGCGCCGCTTCCCTCCTCTCAGCCACTCGCTTCTATATCACCCCGTCACCACTCACAGCCCACTTTGCTTCTTCAGGCGGAGCGAATGGCCGAGAGGAGGGAAGCAGCCCACGGTCTAGAGATAGCATCTGGAGGGATGGGGGTGGGGGTGGGGGAGAGCATCTGGAGGGATCGGGAGGGGGAAGCGAGCAGCTGGAGAGCGGGGGGGCAGGGGGAATAGGAGAACCAAGGAGGGGGAGCAGCCAGAGAATAGGGTGGGGTAGGGGGAGCAAGTGGCCAGAAAGTGGGGGGTGGGGGGAGAGCGGGAGGTGGGTAGGAAGAGGGGGCTGGGGGGTGGGGGGGGGGAAGAGCGAGCGGCTGGAGAGCGGGATGGGGGAGCAGAGAATGAGCGGCCTGGAGTGAATTGATGCTGCCAGACCTGCTGAGTATTTCCAGCATTTCTTGTTTTTATTTCAGATTTCCAGCATCTGCAGTATTTTGCTTTTATATTATGGCCTGGAATGAGTGGCCAAGGGGGGAGAGCGTTTTCCGCGCATGAGCCATTTAGCGCTTTCCTGTGCGTGCGCCAGTTAGTCCTGGAAAGGCAAGACATAGACTGTGCATGCACAGCATCTCAGAGCGCAGGAGACCGTTTGCACATGTGCGCAGTTTGGAGCATTCTGATGACGTCAGCGAGCCGCTGCGTTGTCAGGAATCACTTGGTTTAAATATATGTTGTGACCTATGGAGAAGTGGAACTATAGAAAGACAATGCACTCCTCCCGCCTCAGTCATAACAGGTACTGACATTCATGATGTATTGTTCACACGGTTTAAAGCTCAGAACAATGCAATTACCACATTATTTCACTACCACCCAACATATTATGAAGGGACCAGTGACTTTGTAAGACCTGGATTTTCCTCACGAGAACTGCCCAACCTCAGAAACATCAAGGCAGGGAAAAGAAAATAAGGCATGAAGGTTGAAACTGGGGCCTAAAAATGCACATTAGAATTTTCCTCTGTACCATCCAACTGAGACTATAGCTTCCCACCCTGTTGACTGATAGGCATAGCCTTGATCTCCTTCTGCATGGTTCTTTTCCTACCTGTAGAAAATACCATCACTCTAAAGGTAGCAGCATTAGGAGCAGTACAGTATTCTTGCTTCCAGCTTCACTTCCCTCTTACCCCACCCCTTCTGATCTGACCCCTTGCCGTGTATTCACTATACCCTCTGACCTCCCCCTCTCTGATGCTGAACGTTCTATACTCAGCAAAGGTCTCAGTTTTATCCCCTTACGTCCCCACCTCAATGAATTTCATGCTTGGCATGACGTTGAGCTCTTCTTCCGTCGCCTCCGGGCTCACTTCTTTGACCAGGAGTCCTCCTCCCGACCAGCAGACCCATTCGCCCGCCTCCAGCATTCTCCCTCTACCTGGACCCCTCCCCCTGGCCTCTTACCCGCTCTTGATCTCTTCATTGAAAACTGTCGGCGAGACATTGGTCATCTCAATTTCTCTGCCCCCCTCACTCACTCTAACCTGTCCCCCTCTGAACTTGAGGCACTCCATTCTCTCAGGTCTAACCCCGACATGGTCATCAAACCTGCAGACAAGGGTGGTGCTGTTGTTGTATGGCGTACCAACCTCTACCTTGCAGAAGCTCAACGCCAACTCACAGACACTTCTTCCTACTTCCCTCTGGACCATGACCCCACCACCGAACATCAAGCCACCATCCAAAGGACTGTCACTGACCTCATCTCCTCTGGAGATCTTCCCCCTACAGCTTCCAACCTCATAGTCCCGCAACCCCGGACAGCCCACTTCTAACTCTTTCCCAAAATCCACAAACGGGATTGTCCCAGCAGACCCATTGTGTCAGCCTGCTCCTGCCCCACTGAACTTATTTCTTCCTCTCGACTATCTTTTCTCCGCTGGTCCAGTCTCTTCCCACCTACATCCGTGACTCTTCTGACGCCCTACGTCATTTTGACAATTTCCAGTTTCCTGGTCCCAACCGCCTCCTCTTCACTATGGACATCCAATCGCTCTACAACTCCATCCCCCACCAGGATGGTTTGAGGGCTCTCCGCTTCTTCCTGGAACAGAGGCCCAACCAGTCCCCATCCACCACCACCCTCCTCCGCCTGGCTGAACTTGTTCTCACATTGAACAACTTCTCCTTCAATTCCACGCACTTCCTTCAAGTAAAAGGTGTTGCTATGGGTACCCGCATGGGTCCTAGTTATGCCTGTCTTTTTGTGGGATATGTCGAGCATTCTTTGTTCCAGTCCTACTCAGACCCCCTCCCCCAACTCTTTCTCCAGTACATTGATGACTGTATCGGTGCCGTTTCCTGCTCCCGCCCCGAACTGGAAAACATTATCAACTTTGCTTCTAATTTCCACTCTTCTCTCACCTTTACATGGTCCATCTCTGACACTTCCCTTCCCTTCCTCGACTTCTCTGTCTCCATCTCTGGGGATAGGTTGTCTACTAATATCCATTATAAGCCCACCGACTCCCACAGCTACCTCGACTACACTTCTTTACACCCTACCTCCTGTAAGGACTCCATTCCATTCTCCCAGTTTCTCCATCTTTGACGCATCTGCTCTGATGATGCTACCTTCCATGACAGTGCTTCTGGTATGACCTCCTTTTTCCTCAACCCCCCCACTGTTGTTGACAGGGCCCTCAACCATGCCCGGCCCATTTCCCGCACCTCTGCCCTCAACCCTTCCCCTCCCTCCCAGAACCGTGACAGGGTTCCCCTTGTTCTCACTGTCCACCCCATCAGCCTCCATATCCAAAGGATCATCCTCCGCCATTTCCGCCACCTCCAGCGTGATGCCACTACCAAACGCATCTTCCCCTCCCTTCCCCTGTCAGCATTCCGAAGGGATCGTTCCCTCCGTGACACCCTGGTCCACTCCTCTATTATCCTCACCACCTCGTCCCCATCCTATGGCACCTTCCCCTGCAATCGCAGGAGGTGTAATACCTGCCCATTTACCTCCTCTCTCCTCACTATCCCAGGCCCCAAACACTCCTTTCAGGTAAAGCAGCGATTTACTTGTACTTCTTTCAATGTAGTATACTGTATTCGCTGCTCACAATGTGGTCTCCTCTACATCGGGGAGACCAAGAGCAGATTGGATGACCGTTTTGCGGAACACCTCTGCTCGGTCCGCAAGCAGGACCCTGAGCTTCCGGCTGCTTGCCATTTCAACACCCCCCCCTGCTCTCATGCTCCCATCTCTGTCCTGGGATTGCTGCAGTGTTCCAGTGAACATCAATGCAAGCTCGAGGAACAGCATCTCATCTACCAATTAGGCACACTACAACCTGCCGGACTGAACATTGAGTTCAATAATTTCAGAGCATGACAGCCCCCCATTTTACTTTCATTTTTAGTTGTTTTTTCTTTTTTCTTCTTTTTTTCTTTTGTACATTTTTTACAACCTTTTTTTGCATTTATTTCATTTCATCTTAGTTTGTTCAGTTTGCTTACCCACTGGTTTTTTTCATGTTTGCACTTGCTGCTGTTCAATATTCAGTCCGTTAACACCTATTCTGCACTAATGCTTTGTCTTTCAACACACCATTAACATATTGTTTGCCTTTGCTCCATGACTTTTTGGTCAGCTATGTGGCCTGGTCCAATCTACACCTTCTCCTTTGCTTTCTCTTGCCCCACCCCCACCTCACTTGCTTATAGCCTGTGACATTTTTAATATTTGTCAGTTCCGAAGAAGGGTCACTGACCCGAAACGTTAACTCTGCTTCTCTTTCCACAGATGCTGCCAGACCTGCTGAGTGGTTCCAGCATTTCCTGTTTTGATTACAGTATTCTAGATGTGGGAAAGCACAAGGGAGACTATTGTTGAGGCTTTACTTTGAATATTAAGGTTCTTTAAAGGCTATAATGAACTGTGAATAACTGATCCTGCTGATATCGTAGTTATGAAAGTTATTTGGAAGATTCGAGCAAGTAAATAAAACATTTCTGCAAATTTTTGGGAAGATCTGGATTGCTCTTTAGGAATTTCCTGTTCCTTAGTTTTGAGGATTAGAATGACAAAGAAAGCTGCAACTAAAAAAGTAGGAAGAAGATAAACCTCATTAAACTGGACGACATCAAACTCCATTTTGCATTTCAAACTTACTCTGAGTTGGGTTTAACAGGATCTTCACATCCCTCACTACAGAATGGTGTTGAAGAGGAATGGCTTATTTTAAAGAAAACTTTGTGTGCCATTGCCAAAGGTACTCTTGAATCAAGACACAGAACAAAGAACATGGCTTTTAAAAATTCTTACACGGGATGTGGGCGTCGCTGGCAGGGTCCAGGATGTCACAGAGCGGCTGCAGGACATCTTTCTGGGGGATGGTGAACAGCCAGAGGTCATGTCATAGAGTTATAAAGTACAGAAAAAGGCCCTTCAGCCCATCGTGTCCATGCCGGCCATCAAGCATCTATCAATTCTAATCCCATGTTCCAGCACTTGGCCCGTAAGCCTTGTATGCTATGGCGTTTTAAGTGCTCATCTAAATACTTCTTAAATATTGTGAGTCCACATTGGTACCAATGATACAGGTAGGAAGAGGGATGAGGTCTTGAAAGCAGATTTTAGGGAAGTAGAAAGGAAAGTAAAAAGCAGGACCTCGAGAGCTGTAATCTCAGGATTACTCCCAGTGCTACATGCTAGTGAGCATAGGAATAGGAGGACTGATCGATTGTACACGTGGCTGGAGAATTGGTGTAGGAGGGAGGGCATCAGATTTCTGAGGCATTGGGACCAGTTATGAGGTCGGTGGGAACTGTACAAGATGGACAGGTTACACCTCAACAGGACCAGGAATAATCTCCTCGCAGGGAGATTTGCTAGTACTGTTGGGGAGGGTTTAAACTAGCTTGTCAGGGGGATGGGAACCTGAAGGGTAGCTCCAATTGGAAGGAAACAAAGCTGATAACAGGAAGAAAGTAGCAAGTGGAATGAGGAAGGACAGGCAAAAAGGAAAAGGAGGTGGCGTTGCGCTGATAAGGGATGGGATCAGTACATTAGTAAGGATGGAGCTAAGAAACAGCAAGGGGCAGCAAACATTGGTAGGAGTTGTTTATAGGCCACCTAACAGTAGTGGTAGTATGTGGCATGGTATTAATCAGGAGATTAGAGATGTAGCATGGATAGTACAGTAACCATGGGTGACTTCAATCTGCATAGAGATTGGGTAAACCTTATGAGCACTAATGCTGGGGAGAAGACGTTTCTGGTGTGTGTCTGGGATGGTTTTCTGGAGCAGTATGTTGAGGAACTGACTGGAGAAAAGGCTATTTTAGATCTAGTATTTTATAATGAAAAAGGGCGAATTAATAATCTTGTTGTAAAAGAACATTTATGGATGAGTGACCATAATATAATAGAATTTTAAATTATGTTTGAAAGTGAGTTAGTTCAATCTGAAGCCAGGGTGTTAAATTTGAACAAAGGAAATTATGAAATATGAAGGGCAAATTGGCTGAGGTGGATTGGGAAAATACATTAAACGGTATGACAGGCTATAGGCAATGGATAGTCTTTAAATAATTATTACATAGTTTACAGCAACTATACATTCCTTCAAGGCATAAGAACTCAAAAAGAAAAGTCAGTCAACCGTGGCTAACAAAGGAAGTTAAGGACTGTGTAAGATTAAAAGAAAAGGCCTAGAAAGTTGCCAGAAATAGTAGTAAACCTGAGGATTGGGAGGATTTTAGAATACAGCAAAGGAGGAACAAGAAACTAATAAAGAAAAGGAGAATAAAATATGAACGTAAATTAGCAAAAAAACATAAAAATAGACTGTAAAACCTTCTATAGGTATGTAAAAAGGAAACAGTTGGCTAAGACAAATGTGGGTCCATTACAGGCAGAGTCAGGAGAATTTATAATGGGGAATAGAGAAATGGCAGAAAAGCTAAATGATTACTTTGTGTCTGTCTTCACTGAGGAAGTTACAAGAAATCCCGCAGAATTAGACATCCAAGGGACTAGGGAGAATAAGGAATTGAAGGAAATTAGTATTAGTCAGAAGGTGGTACTGGAGAACTTAATGGGCCTGAAGGTTGATAAGTCCCCGGGACCTGATACCCTACATTCCAGACTGTTGAAAGAAGTAGCTTTGGAGATACTGGATGCTTTGATGATCACCTTCCAAAATTCTATAGATTCTGGAATGGTTCCTGCCAATTGGAAGGTAGGAAATGTCACCCAACTATTTAAGAAGGGAAGGAGAGAGAAAACAGGGAACTACAGACCTGTTAGTCTTACATCAGTAATAGGGAAAATGCTAGAATCTATTCTAAAGGATGTGATAAATGAACACTTGGACAATAACAATCAGATTGGGCATAGTCAACATGGATTTATGAATGGGAAATCATGTTTGATGAACCAGTTTGAGTTTTTGAGGATGTTGTTACAATCAGGTGAGGAAGGGGTCTCAGGCTCCCCTCCCGCCCTTTCTGTGGTTGGCCGTAACAGGGTTGAACTTTGAAACAGTGATTTTAGCTTACCACCTCAGTGAGCCCTTGCTCACTGCACTCTCATTACAATTGCAAATGAACCAATCAGATGGGTTTTCTTAGGTTTAAACAAGAAAGGTGTACGTTTATTAGCCTCATCACTTTAAAACGGTTAAAATTACTAAAATACGCGAAGCAACCATGCTCGCATGCATACGACAGGCATACACACACAACTAGATACAGGAGGGAGAAAGAATTAGTAGGTGTTGAAGTAGAGTTTGTAATAAATGGAATACAGATACAGTTATTAGTGTCCTTGTGGTAGCGTCCTTGATTGAAGTGAATGTCTTGGGAGTTCTCGCTGGGGCCCAGTGCACAATTTCAGACTTGCTTCTCTGGTACCAAAGGCCGAAAGGTATTTTGTCTGTAGTCTTGAAGTTTACGCTGCCATCATGGGTTCGCTGGGACTTTGCTGGAGAGACAGAGAGAAAGAGATCGTCTCCTTGGTGTTCAAATTGCAGTCTGCTCCTTTCTGTGAGGCAAAATTCAAAAAGCCCCAGTCTTACCAGCAGGTAGGTCATGTGACCATTTCTTTTTGAAACAGCCACTTTTTGGAGGGTGGTTGGATTTCAGAGCCTCCTAGACATACTCAGTCGGGGGGGTGGAATTTTGTCTCTTACAAAGTCAAAAATTGTCAGTGTCTTTTTATCATCGCGATTGACAAAACCCATCTCACTAAGTGAGCACGCCCATTATCTCTCTATTCAACTGTGTCTTGGCTAGGCCTGGTCTTTTCAGAATACAAATGTGCAACCATGTTTTCAGCTGTTCAGTTCTGTTTTCTTAAACAAGTTCTTTGCAATGTCATGTAAAAAAGTTTCAAGTAGTTTCCCATATGACAACATTAATATGTTTCCATTTGGCAGGTGTGAGTTCCATCACAATGTTACTAACAGAATTGATAAAGGGGAGTCAGTGGATGTAATATCCTTGGATTTTCAGAAGGCTTTTGATTAAGTCCCCCTCAGGAGGTTGGTTAGCAAAATTAAAGCACATAATATAAGGAGGTAATATACAGGCATGGATTAAGGATTGGTTAACAGGCAGATAACAGAGAGTAGGAATAAACAGGTCATTCTCGCGCTGGCAAGCTGTGACTAATTGGGTACCGCAAGGATCAGTATCAATGATTTGGATGTGAGGATCAAATGTAATATTTTCAAGTTCACGGATGACACAAAGTTAGGTGGGAATGTGTGTTGTGAGGAAGATGCAAAGCGGCTTCAAGGGGATTTGGACAGACTTGTGAGTGGGCAAGACATGGCAGATGGAATATAATGTGGAAAAATGTGAAGTTATCCACTTTGATAGAAGGAACAGATGCGCAGAGTATTTCTTAAATGTTAAGAGATTAGTAAGTGTAGATGTCCAAAGGGACCTGGGTGTTCTCGTCAATATGTCACTGAAAGTTAACATGCAGGTACAACAAGCAATTAGGAAGGCTAATGGTATGTTAGTCTTTATCAAAAGAAGATTTGAGTACAGGAGTAGTGAAGTATTTCTCCAATTGTATAGAATCTTGGTTAGACCTCACCTGGAGTACTATGTGCAGTTTTGGTCCTTAAGTTAGGGAGGATATTACTGCCATGGAGGGATTGCAATGAAGGTTCACCCGACTTGTTGCCAGGATGGCGGGACTGTCCTATGAAGGGAGATTTGGGAAACTGGACCTGTATTCTCTAGTGTTTCACAGAATGAGAGGTGATCTCATTGAAACTAACAAAATACTTAAAGGGATAGACAGGGTAGATGCAGATAAGATGTTTCTCCTGGTTGGGGAATCGAGAACCAGGAGACACAATTTCAAAATAAGGGGGAAGCCAATCAGGACAGAGATGAGGAGAAATTTGTTTACTTAGAGGGGTGTGATTCTTTGGAATTCTCTACCCCAGAGGGCTGTGGAAGCTCAGGCATTGAGTATGTTTGAAGCAGAGATAGACAGATTTCTAAATACCAATGACATAGAGGGATGTGGGGATAGTGTGGGTAAAAAGGCATTGAAGTGGACGAACAGAGATGAACCTATTGAATGGCAGAGCAGGCTCGATGGGCTGAATAGCCTACTCCTGCTCCAATGTTCCTTCAATTGTACTAGGGCTCCTTGATGCCACACTGAGTCAGGTGTTCCCTTGATATCAAGAGCAGTCACTTTCATCTCACCTCTGGACTTAAGCTTTCTTGTACATGTTTAAACCAAGGCTGTACTGAGATCTGGAGCCGAGTGGTGTTGGCAGAACCCAAACTGAGCATCAGTGAGCAGAGTTTTGGTGAGTAAGTGCTGCTTGATAGTGCCATTGATGACAAGAATAACAGGTTTTTGGATAAGCTGAATTTTATGGAGGGTGGAGGATGGCAGACTGACCAAGAGAGCACTGGAAGAGCTAGATCTGGAGATGGCAAAGACATGGCTGAGGCTTTCAGCATCAAGGAGCTGAGGTATGGGTACATTTCCTGGGCCTGAGATAATTGGCCTCCAGAAACTACATCCATCTTCCTTTGTGGTAGGTATGACTCCAGCCAGTGGAGTTTTTTTCCCCCCGATGTCCATTGATTACAAATTTTACTTGGGCTCCTTGATGCCACTCTTGTGCGCATGGCAGAGCTCCCAGCGCCAGGATGAAATGGCGAGGGGAATCCCACCTCGGCCAACTACTGCACCCCCCCACCCTGGAGTTGCCAATTAACAGACCAGTGCTGGGATCCCCGTCTCTATAAAGATAAGGTTCCCGCCTCCAAGAGCTGCCAGCCAATCGCGGGGCCAGTAGCTCAGCACTATTGACAGCCCCACCAGAAGCGGTGACCATTGACAGTACTGCAAAAGGCCTTGGACCCAGGCCCAACGCTGGAGCCTGGCAGGCCCTGGCGAGGTGTGGGGGGTGGTGGGGGGGGGAAGGGGGGGAGGGGGCAGGGCAGGGGGAAACAGCATTTAGTGCAGAGGGACGGTGGTTCAGGTAGGTGGAGTGTTTCCCAGCCAGGGGGAAGGGTGGGTCCTCCAAGGGCCACAGATTTCCCAGAGAGGAGCCCCCCCCACCCCCCACCTCGCAGGCCTGCAGGGAGGCTGCCTCATTTTACTGGGCAACCTCCATGTGAGGTGGAGGCTCCAGGCGGCGGTAGGAAGAGCCCCTTAAGTGGTCGTTATTAGCCCAATAAAGGGCCTCGATTGGCCTCTGGGCAGGAAGGCCGTCAAAGAACAGTACAGCACAGGAACAGGCCATTCGGCCCTCCAAGCCTGCGCCGATCTTGATGCCTGCCTAAACTAAAACCTTCTGCACTTCCGGGGTCTGTATCCCTCTATTCCCATCCTATTCATGTATTTGTCAAGATGCCTCTAAAACGTCTCTATGGTACCTGCTTCCACCACCTCCCCCGGCAACAAGTTCCAGGCACTCACCACCCTCTGTGTAAAGAACTTGCCTCGCACATCCCCTCTAAACTTTGCCCCTCTCACCTTAAACCTATGTCCCCTAGTAACTGCCTCATCCACCCTGGGAAAAAGCTTCTGACTATCCACTCTGTCCATGCCGCTTATAACTTTGTAAACCTCTATCATGTCGCCCCTCCACCTCAGTCATTCCAGTGAAAACAATCCGAGTTTATCCAACATCGACCTTTCGCAGCCCCAACAAAATCGTGGTGTGACAGGCCCTCTGCCCACCCACCCCCTGCCTCCTGTCGCAATTCTATGGGCCCCCCCCGCCTTTGAACCCCTCTCATGGGGAAGCATAAAATTCAGCCCAGATTCAAAACGCTGCCTTGATGTCAAGGGCAGTTACTCTCACCTCACCTCTGGAATTCAGCTTCTTTGTTCGTGTTTGGACCAAGGCTCTAATGAGGTCTGAGGCCGAGTGGTCCTGACAGATTCCAAACTGAGCATCAGTAATCGGGTTATTACTGAATAAGTGCCACCTGATCACCCTGTCGTTGATACCTTCTATCACTTTGCTGACGATGGGGCAGTAATTGCCTGGATTGGATTTGTCCTGCTCTTTATGGACAGACCCTACCTGGGTAATTTTCCATTTTGTCAGATAAATGCCTTTGTAGCTGTACTGGAATAGCTTAGCTAGGGGTGCGGCTAGTACTGGAGCACAAGTCTTCAGTGCTACAGCTTGAATACTGTTGGGGCCCAGAGCTTTTGTTGTACTCAGTTCACTCAGCAATTTCTTGATATCCCATGGAATGAGCCTAATTGGCTGAAAACTGGCATCTGTGATGCTGGGGACCTCAGGAGGAGGCCAAGATGGATCTACTTGGCACCGCTGGCTGAACATAGTTGCAAATGCTTCAGCCTTGTCTTTTGTACTCACGTGCTGGGCTCTGTCATTGTTGAGGCTAGGATGCTCAAGGAGCCTCCTCCTCCTTGTTTGTACTGGAGTGCTGACTTGGGTTGCAGTAGAGTGTTAAAGTGGAAGTTTGGTGACTGAGGAAGTTCGGTGAGGAGGGAGTGAGAAGCTCCTTTTATTTCCTACCTGTCCTCAGAGTGAGGGGAGCCGAGAGTTTCCAAAGAGCACAGCTGACTGGTGAGTAAGTCCTGGTGGGAATTTTTCAAACTGGATTGAATTGTAAGTCATTGTTTTAGCAAGACTTAGTTGTTTTTTTAAAATTATAATCTTCTAAAGTTTTAAATTTAAAGGGTTTAGTCATGGCAGGAGAGCTTGAAGCCGTGGTTTGCTCCTCTTGCTGCATGTGGGAATCCGGGAACATTTCCAGTCCCCGGGACCAGCATGTGTGCAGGAAGTGTGTCCAGCTGCAGCTCCTGGAAGCTCGGGTTTCAGAGCTGGAACGGCGGCTGGAAACACTGTGGAGCATACGCGAGTCTGAGAGCATTGTGGAAACACTGTGGAGCATACGCGAGTCTGAGAGCATTGTGGATAGCACATATAGAGAGGCGGTCACACCGCAGCTGAAGGGACTTGAGGAAGGAAGGGAATGGGTGACCACCAGGGAGTCCAAGAGAATCAGGCAGGTAGTTCAGGAGTCCCCTGGGGTCCTCCTTGCAAATCAGTATTCCATTTTGGAGGCTGATGAGGCTGGTTCCTCCAGGGAGTGCGGACAGAGCCAAGCTTCTGGCACCGCAAGCAGCCTGTCTGCACAGGAAGGGGGAAAGAGAGGAAGAGCAATAGTAATAGGGGATTCTATAGTCAGGGGAACAGATGGGCGCTACTGTGGCCGTCAACGTGACTCCAGGATGGTGTGTTGCCTCCCTGGTGCCAGGGTCCAGGATGTCACTGAACAGCTGCAGGGCATCCTGAAGGGGGAGGGTGATGAGGCAGAGGTCATGGTACATGTTGGTACCAATGACATAGGCAGAGAGAGGGATGAGGTCTTGCATCAAGAATTCAGGGAGTTAGGCAGTAGACTAAAAAGCAGGACCTCTCGGGTTGTAATCTCTGGATTACACCCAGTGCCACGTGCTAGCGAGTATAGAAATAGGAGAATAGCACAGATGAATGCGTGGCTTAAGAGTTGGTGCAGGAGGGAGGGTTTTAGAGTCCTGGACCACTAGGACAGTTTCTGGGGAAGGTGGGACCTGTACAAGCGGGACGGTCTACATATGAACCAGAGGGGGACTAACATCCTTGCTGGCGTGTTTGCTAGTGCTGTTGGGAGGAGTTTAAACTAATTTGGCAGGGAGAGGGGATGCAGACTCCTAGCAAAATAGGGACACAGCTAAACACAGGAAAGCGAACAAGTCAGAGAGAATACAGCGGAAGTAAGTTTCAAGGGAGTAAGACCAGGATGGAAGGCCTCTACTTTAATGCCAGGAGTATTGCAGGTAAAACGGATGAGTTAAGGGTAATGATTGACACGTGGAATTGTGAAATAGTAGCCATCACAGAGACATGGTTGAGGGAGGGATATATCCCGGGATATAGATATAGAATCTTCAGGCGAGACAGAGGAGGGGGTAAAAGAGGAGGGGGCATTGCAATATTAGTTAAGGAGTCAGTTACTGCAGTAAGGAGAGATGATATCTTGGAGGGGGCATCACCTGCCACAGGCCCAGTCTAGCAGCCACATCCTTCAGCCACTAATGTCACTAGTGATGCTTCCAAGCCACTCTTGATGATGGAATTTGAAGTCCCCCTCCCCTTCTGTGCTCTTACTATCCTCAGTGCTTCTTCCAAGTGGTGTTGAACATGGAGGATCAGTGATTCATTAGTTGAGGGAAGGTGGTAGGTGGTAATCAGCAGGTGGTTTCCTTGTATATGTTTGACCTGATGCCATGGGACTGAATGGGCTCTGGAGTCAATGTTGAGGATGCCGAGTGCTATTCCCTCCCATCTGTGTAACACTGCCATCACAGGTGGGTCTGTCCTGCCAGTGGGACAGGATTTACCCAGTGATGGTGATGGAGGAGTCTGGGACATTGGCTGAAAGTTATAATTCTGTGAGTATGACTATGTCAGGCTGAAGCTTGATTAGTCAATGAGGCAGCTGTCCCAGTTTTGGGACAAGTCCCCAGATGTTAGCGAGAAGCACTTTGCAGGCTCAAATGGGGTAGGTGTGCCTTTGTTGTGTCTGCTGCCTAGGTCAATGTCAGCAGGTCTGTCCAGTTTTATTTTTATTAAACTTTGCTGCAGAAGTTTAATACAATTGAGTGGCTTGCTGGGCCATTTCAGAAGGCAGTTAAGACAACCACATTGCCGTGGGTCTGGAGCAATAGCTAGGCCAGACCGGGTACGGATGACAGATTTCCTTCGCTAAAGAACATTAGTGAACCAGGTAGGTTTTTACAACAAATCAGTAGGTTCATGGTCACCATTAATTTAATTAATTGAATTTGAATTTAGTTTGCCCCCTCCCCATCCAGTAATGTACCCTTACACACTGATGCTGCACAGGCTACACATACATCCACAAGCAGTACTGTTCCACAAAATACATCAGAAGCACTCTGAAGTTAAATTTTCATGGTAGATGGCAAAGGCTTAATAATCCTTCCATGCAAAAAGAAATTTTATTATAAAATGACAGAGCATATTGTATGTTTATATAAATTTTCAGTTGCAGGTTAGAATTTCACCACCATGCCTCATGATCCCTTTCCTCCACATTCTATATTAGACTTCTCTCCACTGCAAAGATTCAATTAGTGTTGCATTAAAGTGCTCAATCAGGAATTAAAATATCTGAAGAATATCAATAAGCCAAACACTTACATTTACACAATGAAACTTTTTCTTTTCCAGCTTCTGAGGCATGCAGACTTGACTGACAAGACCGATAGTCAGCAGGTGATAAACGTCCACGAGCCCCTAGTAATCAAATAACATAATAATCACAGTATAGAACTGAATTTACGGTTGTACTCTCCTCTTTTTGTCCTTCAGTCTATCTGAATGCTGTTGCTCTTCTTTTTACCCAGCTCAATCACCAGCTTTTATCCTACTCTCGCACCACCAAACTACACTAATTCACTTATTCCAAAAAAAACTTCACAATTGTGAAACATAATTGAAACATTTCAATAGCAGCACAGCAGTAAAAATGCTCCTTTCCAGCATGTGATTTAACTAACAGTTGACATCAGCTGTACTGCAATAGGTCTTGTAAACCATTCTGTATTATGTTAGTCAATAGTCATAGTAAATGGATATTAGTACTTTGCAAAAACACAAGTTAAGGGTGAAGCTGAATAATGACTTGCCCTAAAGTTTCACAGGCTATTCAGAAAATGTTCAATCTGATCTAACAGACAAATGAGAAAGTATAGTGTCAGGCATGTCCTCCCACCTGCCAAGACTGAGACACACATTATTTCGCCAATTGAACATTAAAAACTTAAAAATTGCAAGCCCTTGACTAGAAAGACATTTGCGTAGTAACCGACAATATGGAAACAAAGGGAACCAGTCCCTACCCCTCAATACACAGAAGAGACCTGGTCAAACCAGTCGGTCACGTGACCACCTGCTAGCCAACTAGGGGAGTTTTAAACTAGAAAAGCAGATTTTGAAAATCAGAACGCCGTGTGTTCCTGGAACTGAAGCAGAACCCTGTGTGCCTGCCTCCATCTCTTTCCCACAGAACTGAATCTTGTGAAGACACGTAAACTCAAAGAGAGAACGGTCTCCTACGTGAACAAGGTTTAAGACGAATACTGGGCCCCAACGAAACGCAAGACCATATCTTCAATCAAGGACTACAGGGAGTTCAAGAAACAGTAACAAGATATTGCCTCAAACTGTTCTATTTATTTTTGCTTCTGCTCTTTTCTGTCCCTATTTCCATGTGTGTATCGCGTATGCATGCTAGCATGGGCGTGTCGTATATCCGTAGGCGTGAACCGCATTAGAGTTTAAGTTTAAGTTTTAATAAAAATTCATCTTTCTTCTTTAAACTTCAGAAAGCCTGTGTGAATTGGTTTCTTTATCTTATAATTGGAAAACTGAACAAAGATTCACAAAAAGGGCAGCTCAAAACACAATGTGTTTAAAATTAAACCCTGTTACAATAAGACCAGTTGAAGACAGTAACCGACCCCTAGACACCTTTCGCACCTGGTCGTAACAACAGAAATAAATAATATAGTTTACAATGCTCATCTTTGAATTTTGCCACAAGAGACTGCTTGTCAATTGACAACAGTTGACTGCAGCCACCTGCACTGATAGAAATTGAATACTACAACAGCACAAGAATTGTTTTTTAAAATTCCTTTCATGGGATATGGACATCGCTGGCAAGGCCAGCAATTGTTGCCCATCCTAATTGCCCTTGAGATAGCGGTGGTGAGCAGCCTTCCTGAACCATTGCAGTCCATGTGGTGCAGGTACACCCACAGTGCTGTTAGGAAGGGAGTTCCAGGATTATGACCCAGTGACAGTGAAGAAACAGCAAATTACTTCTAAGTTAGGATAGTGTGTGGCTTGGAGGGGAACTTACAGGTGGTGGTGTTCCCATGCCTCTGCTGACCTTGTCCTTCTAGGTGGTGGATGTCGCAGGTTTGGAAAGGCGTGGTTGGTTCTGCAGTACATCTTGTATACGGTACATACTGCTGCCACAGTGCGTCAGTGGTGGAGGGAATGAATGTTTAAAGTGGTGGATGTGGTGCTAATCAAGTGGGCTGCTTTGTCCTGGATGGTGTCGAGCTTCTTCAGTGCTGTTGGAGTTGCACTCATTCAGGCAAGTGGAGAGTATTCCATCAAACTCCTGACTTGTGCCTTGTAGATAGTGGACAGGCTTTGGGGAGTCAGGAGTGAGTTACTCGCCACAGAATTCCCAGCCTCTGACCTGCTCTTGTAGCCACAGTATTTATGTGGCTACTCCAGTTCAGTTTCTGGTCAATGGTGTCCACCAGGATGTTGATAGTGGGGGATTCAGTGATGGTAATACCGTTGAATATCAAGGGGAGGTGGTTAGATTCTCTCTTGGTGGAGGTCATCATTGCTTGGCACTTGTGTTGCTCTAATGTAACCAGCCCAGCCCTGAATGTTGTCCAGGTCTTGCTACAAATGGACATGAACTGCTTCCGTATCTGAGGACTTGCGAATGGAACTGCACATCCTACAATCATCAGCGAACGTCCCTACTTCTGACCTTATGATGGAGGGAAGGTCATTGTTGAAGCAGCTGAAGATGGTTGGGCCTCGGACACTATCCTGAGGAACTCCTGCACCAATGTCTTGGGGCTGAGATGATTGGCCTCCAACAACCTCAACCATCTTGCTTTGTGCTAGGTATGACTCCAACCAGTGGAGAGTTTTCCCCTGATTCCCAATGAGATCAATTTGGCTCGGGCTCCTTGATGCCACACTCTGTCAAATGCTGCCTTGATATAAAGGGTAATCACTCTCACCTCATCTCTTGAGTTCAGCTCCTTTATCCATGTTTGGACAAAGGCTGTAATGAGGTTAGGAGCCAAACTGAGCATTAGTGAGCAGGTTGTTGCTGTTTAAGTGGCTTGACAGCACTGTCGACACCTTCCATTACTTTGCTGATGATCGAACGTGGACTGATGGGGCGGTAGTTGGCCGGATTGGATTTGTCCTGCTTTTTGTGGACAGAACATACCTGGGCAATTTTCTACATCGTTGGGTAGATGCCAGTATTGTAGCTGTACTGGAACAGCTTGGCTAGGGGTGCAGCTAGTACTAGCGCACAAGTCTTCAGTACTATAGCTGGGATGTCAGGACCCATAGCCTTTGCAGTATCCAGTGCCTTCAGCCGTTTCTTGATATCATGTCAAGTGAATCAAATTGGTTGAAGACAGGCATCTGTGATGCTGGGAACTTCAGGAGGAGGCCAAAAAGAATCATTCACTCGGCACCTCTGGTTGAAGATGGTCGCAAATGCATCAATCTTTTCTTTTGCACCAATGTGCGGGGCTCCTCCATTGTTGGGGATGAGGATATTTGTGGAGCCTCCTCTTCCATTTAGTTGTTTAATTGTTCACCAGCATTCACGATTGGATGTGGCAGGACTGCAGAGCTTTGATCTCATCCGTTGGTTGTGGGATCACTTAGCTCTGTCTATTGCACACTGCTTCTGCTGTTTGGCATGCAAGTAGTCCTGTGTTGTAGCTTCACCAGGTTGACACCACATTTTTAGGTATGTCTGGTGCTGCTCCGGGCATGCTTTCCTGCACTCTTTAATGAACCAAGGTTGATCCCTTGGCTTGATGGTAATGGTAGAGTGAGGGATATGCCAGGTCATGAGGTTACATATTATAGAGGAGATGATATTATAGAGGAGAAACTGGACAACGTATGTCATCCAAGAGCGACGTCTCAATTCATTCCATCTTCGCTGCCTCCGGAGAATCCTTGGCATCATGTGGCAGGACCGCATCTCCAACACAGAAGTCCTCGAGGCGGCCAACATCCCCAGCTTATACACACTACTGAGTCAGCGGCGCTTGAGATGGCTTGGCCATGTGAGCTGCATGGAAGATGGCAGGATCCCCAAGGACACATTGTACAGCGAGCTCGCCACTGGTATCAGACCCACCGGTCGTCCATATTTCTGCTTTAAAGACGTCTACAAACGCGACATGAAGTCCTGTGACATTGGTCACAAGTCGTGGGAGTCAGTTGCCAGCGATCGCCAGAGCTGGCGGGCAGCCATAAAGGCGGGGCTAAAGTGTGGCGAGTTTAGTTTAGTTTAGAGATACAGCACTGAAACAGGCCCTTCGGCCCACCGAGTCTGTGCCGACCATCAACCACCCATTTATACTAATCCTACACTAATTCCACATTCCTACCACATCCCCACCTGTCCCTATATTTCCCTACCACCTACCTATACTAGGAGCAATTTATAATGGCCAATTACCTATCAACCTGCAAGTCTTTGGCATGTGGGAGGAAACCGGAGCACCCGGAGGAAACCCACGCAGACACAGGGAGAACTTGCAAACTCCACACAGGCAGTACCCAGATTTGAACCCGGGTCGCTGGAGCTGTGAGGCTGCGGTGCTAACCACTGCGCCACTGTCGAAGAGACTTAGCAGTTGGCAGGAAAAAAGACAGAAGCGCAAGGGGAGAGCCAACCGTGTAACAGCCCCGACAACAAATTTTTTCTGCAGCATCTGTGGAAGAGTCTGTCACTCTAGAATTGGCCTTTATAGCCACTCCAGGCGCTGCTCCACAAACCACTGACCACCTCCAGGCGCTTACCCATTGTCTCTCGAGACGAGGAGGCCAAAGAAGAAGAAGAACATTTTGATGATATCAAGTCCTATGCCAGTAGAAATCTGAAAGATGATTTCGCTCCACCACCAAATCAGTTAAGAGTTATCCACTGTTTTACCAGAAATCAGTTCAGCCGATCATGGGTACAGCATAGTAATCCATTTTCTGATTTAGGCGCCATAACAGAGATTTGCACTCTGAAATTTCAATGCATTATAAACTAAAAATAACACAGAATCACAGAATCTTTACAATACAGAAGGAGGCCATTTGGCCCATCATGTCCAAACTGGCTCTCCAAAAGAGCAATTCCCTCAGTTCCATTCCCCTACCTTCTCCCCATAACCTTGCACATTCTTCCTTTTCATATAACTGTCTAATTATCTTTTGAATGTTTCAATTGAACCTGCCTCCACCATGTTCTCAGGCAGCGCATTCCAGACCTTAACCACTCACTGCGTGAAAAAGTTTTTGCTCATGTCACTTTGACTTCTCTTACCAAATACTTTAAATCTGTGCCCTCTCGTTCTCAATCCTTTCACAAGTGGGAACAGTTTCTCTCTATCTACTCTGTCCAGGCCCCTCTTGATTTTGAACACCTCTATCGAATCACCTCTCAGCCTTCTCCGCTCCAAGGAAAACAGTCCTAACTTCTCCAATCTATCTGCATAACTGAAATTCCTCATCCCTGGAACCATTCTCGTGAATCTTTTCTGTACTCTCTCTATTGCCCTCACGTCTTTCCTAAAGTGTGGCGCTCAGAACTGGACGCAATACTCCAGCTGAGGCTGAACTAATGTCTTATACAAGTTCAACATAACTTCCTTGCTCTTGTACTCAATGCCCCTATTAATAAAGCCCAGGATACTGTATGCTTTAATAACTGCTCTCTCAACCTGTCCTGGCATCTTCAATGACTTATGCACATATACACCTAGGTTCCTCTGCTCCTGTATACCCTTTAGAATTGTACCCTTTATTCGATATTGTCTCTCCGTATTCTTCCTGCCAAAATGAATCACTTCACATTTCCTTGCACTGAACTTCACCTGCCACCTGTCTGCCCATTCCACCAACTTGTCTATGTCCTTTTGAAGTTCTACAGTATCCTCCTCACAGTTCATAATGCTTCCAAGTTTCGTAACATCTGCAAACTTTGAAAATGTGCCCTGTACACCAAGGTCTAGGTCATTAATATATATTAGGAAAAGCAAGGGTCTCAACTGATCCCTGGGGAATTCCACTACAAACCTTCCTCCAGCCCGAAAAACATCCATTAACCACTACTCCTTGTTTTCTGTCATTCAGCCAATTCTGTATCCATGTTGCTACCGTCCCTTTTATTCCATGAGCTACAAGTTTCCTCACAAGTTTGTTGTGTGGCACTGTATCAAATGCCTTTTGAAAGTCCATGTACACCACATCAACAGCATTGTCCTCATCAACCCTCTCTGTTACCACGTCAAAAAACTCCAGCAAGTCAGTTAAATATGATTTTCCCTTAAGAAATCCATGCTGACTTTCCTTAATTAACTCGCATTTGTCCATGTGGCTATTGATTTTGTCCCGAATTATTTTCTTCTGGACATTTTCCTACTACCAAAGTTAAAATGACTGGCCTGTAGTTGGTGGGCTTTATCTTTTTTGAACACGTGTAATGTTTGCAATTGTCCAGTCCCCTGGCACCATCCCAGAGTCTAAGGAAGACTGAAAAATAATGGCCAGTGCCTCTGCGATTTCCACCCTCACTTCCCTCAGTATCCTTGGATGCATCTCATCTGGTCCTGGTGCTTTCTCCACTTAAGTGCAGACAGCCTATCGAATACATCCTCTATCAATTTTAAACTCCTCTAGTGACTGACTTACCTCCTCTTTCAACATTGCCTGGGTTGCATCTTCTTCCTTGGTAAAGACAGATGCAATGTATTCATTTAATACCTCAGCTGTGCCCTCTGTCTCCATGTGTAAATCCCCTTTCTGGCCCCTAAGCGGCCCCACTCCTCCTTTTACCACCTTTTTATTATTTATATGCCTATAGAAAACTTTGGGATTTCCCTTAATGCTAGCTGCCCATCTCTTTTCATGCTCTTTTTTTGCTTCTCTTATTTGCTTTTTCACTTCCCCTCTGGACCTTCTATATTCAGCCTGGTTCTCAATAGTATTTTCTACCTGGCATCTGTCATAAGCACACTTTTTCTTCTTTATCTTAATCTCTACCACTTTTGTCATGCAGGGAGCTCTGGATTTGTATGCCTTACTTTTCCCCTTCAAGGGAACACACCTTGACTGTGCCCGAACTATCTCTTCTTTGAAGGTAGCCCATTGTTCATCTACCGGTTTTCCTGCCAGCTTTTGATTCCAATTTATTCGTCCCAGCTCCATTCTTATCCCATTGAAGTTGGCCTTCCCCCAGTTAATTATTCTTACCCTGGATTTCTCTTTGTCCTTTTCCATAGTCAACCTAAACCTTATGATACAATGATCACGATCACCCAAATGCTCTCCGACAGATACTTGATCCACTTGGCCCAACTCATTTCCAAGAACCAGGTCTAGCACTGCCTCCTTTCTCACTGGACTAGCAACATACTGTTATAGAAAATTTTCCTCAACACTCTTGGAACTCTTGCCCCTCACTGTCCTTTACTATTATCCCAGTCTATGTTTGGATAATTCAAGTCCCCCATTATAACTACCCTATAATTTTTGCACCTCTGTAATTTTCTTGCAAATTTGTTCCTCCACGTCCTTCCCACTGGCTGGTGGGCTGTAGACAACACCAAGCAATGTAACTGCACCTTTGTTGTTTCTAAGCTCCAGCCAAATTGATTCAGTTCTCGATCCCTCTGGGACATCCTTTTTCTCCAGCACTACAATGCTCTTCTTAATCAATACCGCCACCCCACCCCCTTTTTTCCCTTTCCTATCTTTCCTGAACACCTTGTATCCAAGAATATGTAACACCCAGTCCTTCCCTTCTTTGAGCCAGGTCTCTGTTATAGCCACATCATCGTATTTCCACATGCGTCTGTACCTCACCAATCTTATTAACCACACTCCGTGCATTCATATACATGCACATTAAGCCTGATTCAGACTTTAATACTTTCTCCCTTACTCTGACCTCACATAATAACTTACTATTCCCTACTCTCATGCTATCTATCTCCACCAGTATTCTGTGCTCCTTGGTAGCCTTCTCTGATACATGTTCCAGGTTTCCACACCCCTGATAAGTTACCAGTTTTAAATCCCTCCAATCTGAGCTCCCTCTCAGGTTCCCATCCCCCTGACAACTTAGATAAAACCCTCCCCAACAGCGCTAGCAAATCTCCCTGTGAGGATATTTGTCCCAGTCCTGCTAAGATGCAACCCGTCCATCTTGTAAAGGTCCCACCCGCCCCAGAACCAGTCCAATGCCTCAGAAATCTGATGCCCTCCCTCCTACACCAGGTCTCCAGCCACATGTTCAATCACTCAAATCTCCCATTCCTATGTTCACTTGCATGTGGGACTGGGAGTAATCCTGAGATTACTGCTTTTGAGGTCCTGCTTTTTAATCTCTTTCCTAGTTCCCTAAAATCTGCCTTCAGGACCTCATTCCCCTTCTTACCTATGTTGTTGATACCAATGTGGACCACGACCTCTGGCTGTTCACCCTCCCCCAGAAGAATGTCCTGCAGCCGCTCCGTGACATCCTTGATCCTGGCACCAGGGAGGCAACACACCATCCTGGAGTCATGTTTACTGCCGCAGAAACACCTGTCTGTTCCCCTAACTAACGAATCCTCTATCATTACTGCTGTTCCACTCTTCTTCCTCCCCTCCTGTGCAGCTGAGCCACCGGTGGTGCCACAAACTTGGTTCTGACTGCACTCCTCTGAGGAACCATCGCCCTCACCAGTATCCAAAATGGAAAACCGATCAGCGAGTGAGATCGTATCAGGGGACTGCTGCACTACCTGCCTGGTTCTCTTAGACTGCCTGGCTGTCACCCATTCCTTATCTGCCTGCATGCTCCTAACTTGCGGTGTGACCACCTCCCTAAATGTGCTATCCACGTAGTCCTCTGCCTCACAGATGCACAACAATGACTCCAGCCCCCGCTTGAGTTTTGAAACCCGGAGCTCAAGCTTGTACAGCTGGTGACACTTCCTGCAGATAACAGCACGGTAAAGGGCATTATACCCTTGAAGTACTGAAAGTGAAGATAAATCCAATTTTAGACTGAAATGTGCCAAGTATTAATTTCCTACTTCTATTACCACAACAACTACAATGACAGCCATTCTAACTTGCATTTATACAGCAGTCAAGAGCAGAAGACAACTCAGTATTTTACAATAATGAAGGAAAAGGTATATAGTGAACACAAAGAAGGAGGAAATGGGAAGTGAAACAGAGAAACTAGGACAGGGAACTGAAAGTACAGTTAAAGAGGAGAGTTTTGAGGAAGCTTTCAAAAGCAGGGAAAGAAATGGGAACAGAATTCTAAAGAACAGGAACACAGAAGCTGAATAAGCAACTGCTGATGATAGAGACGCCAAGAAGTCCAATGTTTGAAGATTAAAGGGTGCATGCAGGAGTACAACACATAAGAAGATCACAAAGGTGGGTCGGTGTCAAATCAACTGCTGTGGTATTGAGAGTCACTGATTTTGGATGGGACTTGGGTGATAGCAACAGGGGCTTACTGCAGATGATGAAATGAAATGTGGTGTTTTAGAGCAGTTCCAACTTATGGGAGATTGATGTTGGGAGGCTGGCTAGAAGGACATTGGAGAAGTCAAGCCTTGAGGGACCAGGGCTTCAATGGCATAAAGAAGAGATTGAGTGGAAGCGGGTGATATTATGGAACTGGAAGAAAGTGCTTTATGTCAAGGAGAAAAAGCAGAGATTGTTAAGAGTTGGGTCTTGAGGAGGGTTTTTTAAAAAAGAGAATGACAGAGAAAAAAAGAAATGAAAGAAAGATAGAGAAAAAGAGACATATTTAGGGAGGAAGCTTCAAAGGGCAGGGCAGAAGCAGTTAGAAGCTCTGCCAATAATGGTGGGACAAAGGTAGTACAGGACACTCAGGTCAGTTAGAGAAAGAACACTTAGGATAGGCTACAGTGCTTGAGCAGATTGCAAAGGTAGAGTGGGAGAAAGAAATAGAAGGATTTACAGAACAGGTCAAGGATTTTGAATGTGGCATTGGGAAACAGGAACTTAGTATAGGAAACAACTTAAGAGTGGTGTGGTGGGATTTGCCCTATCCACTACCGCACCTGAAATTATGAATTTAATGGAGCAGGGTCAGAATCAAAATTGCATCATAAGCAAACATACAACAGAAAAAGGACATCCTTCCAATGAAGCCAATTTCTTCCATGGACCACATATAATCCATTGCATTATGTAGACTACAAAACCATTTAAAAATTATAAATAATTCTACAAGCGACTACCTGCTTCACCAAAAGTAAAGAGAAACTTCATTTTGTACTGCCATGTACTAATACCCCAATACATTAAGAAGGTAATTATAACAAACTTTAAGAAAAAAAGCCAAATTTCAAAACAATGTTTATAGTTCTCTCCCAGAATGACTTCACTTTATATCAAATAAGGTGCAGTAACATTTTCTCAATTGACTTCAATAGTTAAGATTGCACTAATTAAACTACATTTTAAATTTAAGTGAATATATCCAGACCCATGTGTGTATGGAGAGGGAGCAGCAGGGGTATAACTTAATAGCAAGAGCTTCAAATATCATTAATTAGTAAAAGCAGAGCTGAAATCTTCTGTTTTTTACATTACATATATAGAAACAAAACTAAAAATTGAAGAGACATATTCTTACCGTCAGAGCTGGACAACAGTAGAAAAAGCTTGAGATGCTGCAGTGACTGTGTTGTGATGGGGTATTATGACATAGTTAATAAAGAATAATCAGTTTGTGATTCACAGCAACATATAGCAAGAAAATTATTTTGTACTTGGGAATTTATGATTTAGCACACATTTATGGAAATCATAATAAATTATTCTGATAATCCATTTATCTTAAATTTGTCCTTCCTTAGGTATATATGTGACACTTGGAGGAAGCACTGAGGGTGGAAAGGGCACAGAATGTACTCTGGGTGGGGGACTTCAATGTCCATCACCAAGAGTGGCTCGGTAGCAACACTACTGACCAAGTTGGCTGAGTCCTAAAGGACATAGCTGTTAGACTGGGTCTGAGGCAAGTGGTGAGGAAACCAACAAGAAGGAAAAATATACATGACCTCGTCCTCACCAATCTGCCTGCCGCAGATGCATCTGTGCTTTTCAGCATTGGTAGGAGTATTGGTAAACACATTGATGAAGGAAGAGCAGTGGATGTGGTGTATATGGATTTTAGCAAGGCGTTTGATAAGGTTCCCCATGGTAGGCTCATTCAGAAAGTGAGGAGGTATGGGATACAGGGGAAGTTGGCTGTCTGGATACAAAATTGGCTGGCCCATAGAGGACAGAGGGTGGTAATAGATGGAAAGTATTCAGCATGGAGCTCGGTGACCAGTGGTGTTCCGCAGGGATCTGTTCTGGGACCTCTGCTCTTTGTGATTTTTATAAATGACTTGGATGAGGAAGTGGAAGGCTGGGTTAGCAAGTTTGCCGATGACACGAAGGTTGCTGGAGTTGTGGATAGTGTGGAAGGCTGTTGTAGGTTGCAACGGGACATTGACAGGATGCAGAGCTGGGCTGAGAAGTGGCAGATGGAGTTCAACCTGGAAAAGTGTGAAGTGATTCATTTTGGAAGGTCAAATTTGAATGCAGAATACAGGCTTAAAGACAGGATTCTTGGTTGTGTGGAGGAACAGAGGGATCTTGGGGTCCATGTCCATAGATCGCTCAAAGTTGCCACCCAAGTTGATAGGGTTGTTAAGAAGGCATATGGTGTGTTGGCTTTCATTAACAGGGGGATTGAGTTTAAGAGCCGCGAGGTTATGCTGCAGCTCTATAAGGCCCTGGTTCGACCACACTTGGAATATTGTGCTCAGTTCTGGTCGCCTCATTACAGGAAGGATGTGGAAGCTTTAGAGAGGGTGCAGAGGAGATTTACCAGGATGCTGCCTGGACTGGAGGGCATGTCTTACGAAGAAAGATTGAGGGAGCTAGGGCTTTTCGCATTGGAGAAAAGACGGATGAGAGGTGACTTGATAGAGGGGTACAAGATGATGAGAGGCATAGATAGAGTGGATAGCCAGAGACTTCTTCCCAGGGTGGAAAGGGCTATCACCAGGGGGCATAATTTTAAGGTGATTGGAGGAAGGTTTCGGGGAGATGTCAGAGGTAGGTTCTTTACACAGAGAGTGGTGGGTGCGTGGAATGCACTGCCAGCGGTGGTGGTAGAAGCAGATACATTAGGGACATTTAAGCGACTCTTGGATAGGTACATGGATGATAGTAGAATGAAGGGTAGTTAGTTTGATCTTAGAGTAGGTTAAAGGTTCGATACAACATCATGGGCCAAAGGGCCTGTACTGTGCTGTACTGTTCTATGTTCTATGAGTGAACACCACACAGTCCTTGTGGAGACAAAGTCCCATCTTTGGATTCAGGATACCCTCAATGTTACCACCATGCTAAATGGGATACATTTCGAACTGATCTAGCAATGCAAAACTGGGCATCCATGAGGCGCTGTGAGCCATCAGCAGCAACAGAATTGTACTCAACCATAATCTGTAACCTCATGGCCCAGCATATCCCCCACTCTACCATTACCATGAAGCCGGAGGACCAATCCTGGTTCAATGAAGAGTGCAGGAGGACATGCCAGGAGCAGCACCAGGCATACCTCAAACCTGGTGAAGCTACAACCTAGGACTAAGTGCGAACCAAACAGCTTAAGCAGCATGCGATAGACAGAGCTAAGTGATCCCATAACCAAGGGAGCAGATCTAAGCTCTGCAGTCCTGCCACATCCAGTTGTGAATGGTGGTGGACAATTAAGCAACTAACTGGAGGAGGAGGCTCCACAAATATCCCCAACCTCAATGATGGGGGAACCCAGTACATCTGTGCAAAAGACAAGGCTGAAGCATTTGCAAACATCTTCAGCCAGAAGTGCCGAATGGATGATCCCTCTCAGCCTCCTCCTGAAGTCCCCAGCATCACAGATGCCAGTCTTCAGCCAATTCGAGTCACTCTGCGTGATATCAAGAAACAACTGAAGGCACTTGATACTGCAAGGGCTATGGGACCTGACAACATTCTGGCAATAGTACTGAAGACCTGTGCTGCAGAACCTGCTGCGCCACTTGCCAAACTGTTCCAGTACAGCTACAACAGTGGCATCTATGCGACAAAGTGGAAAATTGCCCAGGTACGTCCTGGACACAAAAAGCAGGACAAGTCCAACCTGGCCAATTACCGCCCCATCAGTCTACTCTCGATCATTAGTAAAGTGATGGAAGATGTCGTCGACAGTGCTATTAAGCAGCACTTGCTTAGCAATAAGCTGCTCGGTGATACTCAGTTTGGGTTCCGCCAGGGTCACTCAGCTCCTGACCTCATTACAGCCTTGGTTCAAACATGAACAAAAAAGCTGAACTCAAGAGGTGAGGTGAGAGTGAGTGCCCTTGATATCAAGGCAGCATTTGACTGACTATGGCATCAAGGAGCCCTAGCAAAACTGAAGTCAATGGGAATCAGGGGGAAAACTCTCTGCTGGTTGGAGTCTTACCTAGTGCAAAGGAAGATGGTTGTGGTTGTTGGAGGGCAATCATCTCAACTTCAGGACATCACTGCAGAGTTCTTCAGGGTAAGGTCCTAGGCCCAACCATCTTCAGCAGCTTCATCAATGACCTTCCCTCAATAAGGTCAGAAGTGGGGATGTTTGCTGATGTTTGCACCACGTTCAGCACCATTCATGACGTCTCAGATACTGAAGCAGTCCGTGTAGAAATGCAGCAAGACCTGGACAATATCCAGGCTTGGGCTGATAAGTGGCAAGGAACATTCATGCCACACATGTGCCAGGCAATGACCATTTCCAACAAGAGAAAATCTAACCATCTCCCCATGACATTCAATGGCATTACCATCACTGAATCCCCCACTATCAACATCCTGGGGGTTTTCATTGACCAGAAACTTAATTGGAGTAGCCATATAAATACTGTCTACAAGAGCAGGTCAGAGGCTGGGAATCCTGTGGCAAGTAACTCACCTCCTGACTCCCCAAAGCCTGTTCATCATCTACAAGGAGTGTGATGGAATACTCTCCACTTGCCTGGATGGCTGCAACTCCAACAACACTCAAAAAGCTCGACACCATCCAGAAAAAGGCAGCCCGCTTGATTGGCACCCCATCTACAAACATTCTCTCTCTCCACCACTGACGCACAGTGGTGGCAGTGCGTGCCATCTACAAGATGTACTGCAGCAACGCACCAAGGCTCCTTAGCATCTTCCAAACCTGCTACCTCTACCACCTAGATGGTCAAGGGCAGCAGATGCATGGGAACACCACCACCTGCAAGTTCCTCTCCAAGCCACACGCCATCCTGACTTGGATCTGTATCGCCGTTCCTTCAGTGTCGCTGGGTCAAGATCTTGGAACTCCCTTCCTAACAGCACTGTGGGAATACCTACCCCACATGGCCTGCAGCAGTTCACGAAGGCGGCTCACCACCACCTTCTCAAGGGCAATTAGGGATGGGCAATAAATGCTGGTTTAGCCAGCGATGCCCACATCCCATGAATGAATAAAAAAAACTCATTTCCTACCTTCAACTCTGTTCTAAGCCTCCAAATGTCACTTTCGTTTGCCACATCTGCAATGAACTGTGGCATAGTGGGAGAATGTGGGTTTGGGTTTCAGTTCCCCATGCATCAAGGAAGTGATTTCTGCTACGCCATAAAATAGAAGCATCAAATTGAAGAGTCCCCATACCCCCGCCCAATGTGAAAAGTATAAAAATAAATCAGAATGTGAACTACACTTTGGTGCACGTGTACACCTCATTGCTGGTTCAAGAATAACTCGATCAATGGTTTGGATAAAAATATCACTACCACTTGTTCAGCAAGGATTGGTGCATGGAGTACAAGCCATAACAAAAGGGAATGGAAAAAGCATTCACAATATTACAGCATCTGTTTGGTTACAGCAGTTATCATTGCTATGCTAGAAGCAGAAAATGTTGGAATTACTCAACAGGTCAGGCAGAGTCTGTGGAGAGAGAAATAGAGTTAACATTTCAGGTCAATGGCCTTTCTTCAGAACTGGAAAAAGTTAGAGATGTAACAGGTTTCAAGCGAGAACAGAGGTAGGGAAAGTTGGAGGAAGAGGGAAAAAGAACAAAAGGGAAGGTCAGTGATAGGACGGAAGACAGGAGAGACAAAAAGGTTGATGGTTCAAGGCAAAAGGAGATAGTAATGGGACAAGGAAGAAACAAACAATGAGTCCAGAGGAGGTGTAAATTGGAAATAGCAAAATTATCAACAGCTGCCATCCAAAAAATTGGGGACAGAAATTATGATCTGAAATTGTTGAATGTAATGTTGAGTCTGCAAAGATGCAAAGCACCTTATTGAAAAATGGAGTGTTGTTCCTCGATTGCATTGAGCTTCACATCCTTCTTTCAATTTAATATACTATATTCACTGTTCATGTGGTCTCCTCTGCATCAGGGAGACCAAATGCAGATTGGTGACCGCTTTGTGGAACACCTCCATTCATTCTGCAAGCATGTTCCCGAGCTTCAGGTCGCCTGTTATTTTAATTCTTTGCTCTACTCCCACACTGACCTTCCTGAGCTCAGCCTCCTACACTGTTCCAATGTCTCCTTAAACGTGTCCTTTTGGTTTGCACTATTATCTCATTTGTCTTTTAATCTCTCTGCCTTCTACCCTATCACAGACCTTCCCTTTCCCCTTCCCCGCCTCTGTACTTGCCTAAAATCTGTTACATCTCTAACCTTTTCCAGTCTGATGGAAGGTGATTGATCTGAAACATTGGGCTGGATTTTCAAATGCTGGTGAGAGTGGGACTGGGTGCGTGCACAATTTGAAAATCACAACCCGGGAGGGTGGCACTGAGTCCTGCCATCTCCAGAAACCGAGGCGATTTGAAAAGGGATGTTGGGAGGGGGGGGGAATGGGAAACGCGCACGCCTCGTTGAGGAGTTCATTGAAAGCCTTGTCAGGAGCAGTTTGTGATATTCAATGGAAGGGCACAGAAAAAATGCAATATCTGGAACACGGCAGGGTGCAGAAGTCGAGAACACTGCGGGGGGGGGGGGAGAGGGGTTGCTGTAAGGGCTATTACAAGGGCTGTTTAACATATTGTGGATGTGCAGAATAAAGTTCAGCTGCTCAAACAGTGGCACAGACTAGCTATCGTTGGAGCTGAAAGACTTGCATTTGTGAATGGTAGGAATCTGGAGAGGGACGTGAAGCCACTGCCATCCCTTGGGCTGCTGGGGTTGGCAGGAGAAGGCCTGGTGAACAAATGAGTACCAGCTGAGGGAGTTGAGATGGAGCAGTCTACTCTGACATTGGACACAACAGCCAGGATGAGCTCCAGCAGATGCAATCTCTTTGACAGGAGGAGGCCAGAGGAGCACACAGAGGGGCTGCAAGGGGAAGAAGGCACTATCCAAGACATCAGGTGTACTGCCCAAGAGTCGTCTACCTACAAATGGCACAGCGCCAGTGCTGTAGGAGGCTGCAGCTGTTCAGGCAGATGGTCTCGGACATTTATCCTCTGATTTACAATGACCTGAGGCCTCATGGACCCCATGACAGTCCCTTACCTGCCACCAAGGTTACCGTGGTGTTGAATTTTTATGCCACTGATCAGCTGTGGGCCTAGGTGGCATCTCACAGTCAGCAGTTCATCACACTATCAGGCAGGTTACGGATGCCATATTCCGGAGGGTGGGGGTCTACATCCATTTTGACACAGATGGACCGGCGCAGACACAGAGGGCTTTGCCGCCATCGATGGATTCCCTCAGGTCGAGGGGGTCATAGATTGCACACACCTAGCCATCAAGGCACCAACAGACCAGCCAGCCAGATTCCTAAACAGAAAAGCCTACCATTTAGTGAATGTCCAGCTGGTCTGTGACCAGAGGAAACGAATTGTACAGGTGTGCATCCAGTTGCTGGGCAGCTGTCATGACTCCTTTATCCTGAGAGTCCTAGGTGCCACATCTCTTCAGGCTCACATCCAGACTCTGTGGGTGGCTGCTGGGAGATAGGGGTTATCCCTTAAAGAGATGGCTCCTGATGCCCATCCGCTACCCAGACACAGATGCAGAGAGGCACTACAACCAGAGCCACCAACCAGCACAGACCTGCATTGAACAGGCCATTGCTTGAAGATGCGATCCATAGCCTTCACCGGTGGTGCCCTCCAGTACAAGCCAGACAGAGTGTCTCGTATTGTGATAATCTGCTGCGCCCTACACAACATGACAATGCAAAGAGGCCTGGATCTGGATGAAGAGGAAGACATGGAATGCCACTCCATCTCAGAGGAGGACTGGAGTAGGAAGAAGAGGAAGAGGAGGAAAGGATCACTTCAGAGATGGCCAGTGCCCAGGAATTGGAGGATGCCTGCCGATGCCGTCCCAGACCTCAGGATGAACAGCAGGCTGGCATGGCCATGAAGGCCATGCTGATTCAGCAATATTTCATCTGTTTCTCTGAACCCTTTTGGCAGGTGACCCCAAAATCACCTTCCAGCATAGAGAGCAACCATTCCGCAATGATCCATATATGAGGAGTCCCATTGGCAACTATAACCATGGAGAATGAGGTTTCCACTGCCAACATTCTCCAAGTCACAGAGCATGGAAATACAGCAAACCCAGGCCACCTCCCCCCCACCACCCCGGCCTCTCCCACTCACCCACCGAAACTCCAACCCGCTTTTGACATGAAGCATCAATAACACACAGATCAGTTTGAACACAAAAACAATTGATATTGAAATGAAAACAAAAGAGCAGACAAGTGTGGCCATTAAGGTGGCCCATTAAGTTAAATCAACGGCGTGGAGTTTTTCTTTCCCTACTACTTCTATGGGGTGCCCCCACTGTGGAACAGGATGAGGTGAAGGCAGTCGACTCCCTATTCTCTGCCTTTGGCTGAGATGCCTATGGCTTCTGTCCTCGTCTTGGAGGTGCCTGTGGGGACTCCTCCATAGGCTGCCGAACCTGCGTCATTGCAGAGCTGCCTCTGTCACAGGACCTTGCAGCAGAGATAGTTCCTGAGTCGGAGGGGGCGGGGGCCGAAGGTTGATGCCCCCTGAGGGGCGGCCCCTTCATCTGCCGCTTTGACTGCCTAGCGGGTATCTCAGTACTATCAGTGGTACCGAATGGTCAATGCCAGAGATTGTCACTCTTTCTGCGCATATCAACACGCTGCTCATGCATCCACTCAGTGATGCTGCATTTGGCTCTCCAAGAGGTTGCCCGCTTAGAGCAGAGCAGCAGCAGTCGGTGGCGGACCTGGGAGGAAGAAGGCCCAGAGTGGGACCTGTGGAAGTAAAGAGCGGAGCTCGAGGCCCTCACCTACCTTAGAGCAGAGCAGTGGCAGTCAGCCGGCTCTCCAGCTGTGTCAGCACGCGCTGGGTTTCAAAAGAGGAAAAAAACTAACAGTGACATCATGGGAAATCTGTAAGCTGATTGGTTGGTAAGTAACAGTTGTTATTACCTGTAAATAGCTTTAAAAAAGTCAGGGAAAAGAGTTCTTTTTTTAAATCCTCAAATAGCTACCTTGTAAGTGATAAGGTTAGTACTACAAAGGTTTTGTTTTAATTAGTGTAATTTATTAATAATTACTACTTAAAATAGAGCTGTTTGGACAGAATGAGGCTGTGAATTGTGTGTGAAGGATTTTACTGACAAGAGGAAAGAGGTGCTCTTTGCAGTCTTTCTTTTCTTTACTGCCTTGTCAACCTCCATGGTACAGGGGAAGAAGCTGATTGGCAAGTAACTGGTAAGTTATTCCACTTATTACATTAGCAATAGTTAGTTTGTAAAGTAAAGTTTGTAAAACGGCAGGGCAGCTCGGCCAAGCGGAATGTGCCTCCTGCGGCATATGGGAAGTCGTGGACGCACCTTGTGTCCTTGACAAACACATCTGCAGCAAGTGTCACTGGCTGCAAAAGCTTGAGCTCCGGGTTTCAGAACTCGAGCAGCGGCTGGAGTCACTGTGGCGCATCCACGAGGCAGAGAACTAAGTGGATAGCACATTTCAGGGGGTAGTCACCCCGGAGCTTAAGAGAGCACAAGCAGAGAGGGACTGGGTGGCTGCCAGACAGGCAAGAAGGTCAAGGCAGGTGGTGCAGAAGTCCCCAGAGAACATCCCACTTTCTAACCGGTATTAAGTTCTGAGTACCGATGGAAGAGAGGGTTCCTCTGGAGAGTGCAACGAGAGTCATAACCAGAGCACCAGGGGTGGCTCAGTTGTGCAGGGAGGGAGGAGAAAGGACAAGAGAGCAATAGTGATAGGGGATTCTATAGTTGGGGAACAGATGGGCGTTTCTGTGGTCGCAGACGTGATTCCAGGATGGTATGTTGCCTCCCTGGTACAAGGGACATGGATATCACCGAGCAGCTACAGGGCTTTCTGGAGGGCAAAGGTGCACAGCCAGAGGTTGTGGTCCACATTGGTGCCAACGATATAGAAAGAAAGAGGGATGAGGTCCTGCAGGCTGAGTTTAGGGAGTTAGGATCAAGATTAGCAAGTAGGACCTCAAAAGTAGTAATCTCTGGATTACTCCCAAGGCCACGTGCTAGTGAGTATAGAAATAGGAAAATACACCAGATGAAGGTATGGCTGGAGAGATGGTGCAGGAGGGAGGGCTTCAGATTTCTGGGGCATTGGGACCAGTTCTGGGGAAGGTGGGACCTGTACAAGCTGGATGGTCTGCACTTGAACAGGACTGGGACAAATATCCTTGCAGGAAGGTTTGCAAATGCTGTTGGGGATGGTTTAAACTAGCTTGGCAGGAGGATGGGAACCTGAGCACAGTGTTAGATAGGACAATTACAGGGCAGGGAATAGGAGGCAGAAAATTAGCAAGTGACTCTGAAAGCCAGAAGAAGCAAAGGTTAAAAAGTGTGCAGCACAGAAATTTGGCAGTGTTAAAGGGTATTTATTTAAATGCAAGGACTATGGTAAATAAAGCCGATTAGCTGAGGGCACAGATAGACACATGGCAACATGATATTGTTGCTATCACAGAAACGTGGCTTAAGGAGAGGCAAGAATGGCAACTCAACATTCCTGGATATAGAGTTTTCAGGTGGGATAGAGAGGGAGATAAAAAAGGAGGGGGTGTAGCGTTATTTATTAAGGAATCAATAATAGCTTTGAGGAGGGGTGATATGCTAAATGAATCATCAAATGAGGCCATATGGGTGGAGCTCAGAAATAAAAAAGGGGCAGCCACACGACCAGGAGTGTACTATAGACCCCAAATAGTGAGAGGGAGGTAGAAGAACAAATATGTGGGCAAACTTATCAGTGCAAAAACTATAGGACAATAATAGTTGGGGATTTCAACTACCCCAATGTCAACTGGGATACAAACAGTGAAAGGCACAGGGAGGACAACATTCTTGAACTGCATTCAAGAAAACTTTTTTAGCCAGCACATAACATGCCCAATGAGAGGGGGCCCAATTCTAGATTTATTCTTCAGTAATGAAGCTGGGCAAGTGGAGGAAGTAACTGCGGGTGACCATTTTGGAGATAGTGACCATAATACAGTAGGTTTTGGCATAATCATGGAAAAGCACAAAGATAAAACAGGAGTAAAAGATCTAAATTGGGGAAAGGCAAATTTTAAGAAGCTGAGAGGTGACCTGGCGAAAGTGGACTGAATACAGCTACTTGAAGGAAAATCAGTGGCAAACCAGTGGGAGGCCTTCAAAAGCGAGATTCTACAGGCACAGTGTAGGCATGTCCCCACAAAGACAAAGGGTGGTAGTGCCAAATCTAGAGTCCCCTGGTTATCTAGAAGCTTACAGGGTATGTTAAAGCAGAAAAAGAAAGCTTTTGACGATCACAAAGATTTTAATACTTTAGAAAGCCTAGAGGAGTATAGAAAATGCAGGGGAGAAGTAAAAAAAGGAAATCAGAAAAGCAAAAGAGAGGACATGAAAAGGTTATTGGCAGGTAAAATCAAGGAAAACTCAAAGACGTTTTATCGGTATATTAACAGCAAGAGGATAACTAAGGAAAGGGTAGGGCCTATCAGAGATGTACAAGGGAACTTATGCGTGGATGCAGATGTGGGCAGGGTTCTTAATGGATTTTTTGTCTCTGTCTTCACAAAGGAGACAGTTGATGTAGACATTGTAGTTAAAGAGGAGTAGTGTGAAATATTAGATATAATAAGCATAATGAGAAAGGAAGTACCAGAGGGTCTGACATCCTTTAAAGTGAATAAATCGTAAGAGCCAGATGGATTGCATCCCAGGTTGTTAAAGGAAGCCAGGGAGGAAATAGCGGATGCACTGAGGATCATCTTCAAATCCTCACTAGATACAGGAGAGGTACTAGACGATTGGAGGTCTGCAAACATTGTACCATTGTTTAAAAAGGGTGCGAGGGATAGGCCAAATAATTATAGGCTGATCAGTCTGACCTCGGTGGTGGGTAAATTGTTAGAATCAATTCTGAGGGACTGGATAAACTGTCACTTAGAAAGACACGGATTAATCAGGGATAGTCAGCATGGATTTGTTAAGGGAAGGTCATGTCATACTAACTTAATTGAGTTTTTTGAGGAATTGATGAGGGAAGTGCAGTGGATGTGGTCTACATGGATTTTAGTAAGGCATTTGACAAGGTCCCACATGGCAGACTGGTCAGTAAAATGAAAGCCCATGGGATACAGGGGAATGTGGCAGGTTGGATCCAGAATTGGCTCAGGGACAGGAAACAAAGGGTAGCAGTCGACAAATGTTTTTGTGAATTGAAAGCTGTTTCCAGTGGCATTCAACAGGGCTCAGTGTTGGGTCCCTTGCTGTTTGTGGCATATATTAATGATTTGGACTTAAATGTGGGAGGCAGGATTGTGAAATTTGTTGATGACACAAAAATTGGTCATGTAATTGATAGTGAAGAGGATAGCTGTAGACTCCAGAAAGATATCAATGGTTTGGTTGAGTGGGTGGAAAAGTGGCAAATGGAATTCAATCCGGAAAAGTGTGAGGTAATGCATTTGGGGAAGGCAAATAAAGCGAGGGAATACACAATAAACGGGAGGATATTGAGAGGGGTAGAAGTGGTGTGCATGTCCACAGGTCCCTGAAGGTGGCAGGACAGGTAGGTAGAGTGGTGAAGAAGGCATATGGAATGCTTTCCTTTACCGGCCGAGGTATAGAATTCAAAAGCAGGGATGTAAGGCTGGAACTGTATAAAATGCTGGTTTGGCCACAGCTGGAGTACTGCATACAGTTCTGGTCACGACATTACAGAAAGGACATAATTGCTCTGGAAAGAATACAGAGGAGATTTACAAGAATGTTGACAGAGTTCAAAAGTTGCAGCTATGAGAAAAGATTGGATCAGCTAGAGTTGTTTTCCTTAGAACAGAGAAGGCTCAGGGGTGACTTAATAGAGGTGTACAAAATTATGAGGGGCCGAGATAGGGTAGACAGGAAGGATCTGTTTCCCCTAGCAGAGATGTCAATTATCAGGGGGCACAGATTTAAGGTGATTGGAAGGATTAGAGGTGACATGAGGAAAAACTTTTTCACCCAGAGGGTGGTGGGTGTTTGGAATTCACTGCCAGGAACGGTGCGGGAGGCAGAAACCTTCAATTCTTTTAAAAGGTACCTGGAATTGTACCTGAAGTGCTGTAACCGGCAAGGATATGGACCAGGTGCTGGAAAGTGGGATTAGATTGGGCGGCTAGTTTTTTTGGCCACACGCTCATGACGGGCTGAATGGCCTCCTTCTGTGCCATAATTTCTCTATAGTTCTATCTCTCAGTAGAGGAGCTCATGCAATCGAAATCCTGAGTCATGACGAGCCCATGCATTGCATGGGCTCCTCCATTGCCTGCCCACAGCTCCTCAAGGCCTTAGGGATCTCTGACAAACAGGAACTTATCTGGCACTAGTTCTCGAGGAAGACCCTCCTTATTTGTGCCACCTGTGGCCCAGCACTTTCGCCAGTGGAGCATCGCTGTGTCTGTCCTCTGTCCTCCGAGGTGGACTGCCCACAGCTGACTCTGCTTCACTCTCCTCCTCCTGCTCACACATGATGTGAGGTTCACCCAGTGCTCCCCATTCTAAGCTACTTTGGGACCCAACCGAGGTGAGTGAGTCTGCGCTGTTGGAAGGTGCAGAGGAATGATGTGATGGTGCTGGCTCCATTAAGTCTCCCCCTGCCGAGGAGGGCGGTGACAATTGTGCTTGTGCACTCTCTTCCCCTCTGTAATTGGCCCTGTGGGAAACACAAGAACTTGACCCATTCAGCAAGTGTCCCAGCTTAGATAACCCCTTCGATGACAGCGGTTGAAGAGCCACAGCATACAGTGGGCAGGAGTCTTCTCCATGCTCTTTACCTCAGGACAGAACTAACAACTGACCCTGCTGTTCATGGCCTCCTGTCTCATCATTGCCCACAAACTGACACATTGCACCCTGGCAATTTCCAAAGCTTGCCTCCTCCATCGGGGTAAGATTGTGGGGGTCAGCCACACCAACACCCATTCTAGCCACTTCCCATCAGTTGTGACCTCGCTTTTCCTGCAGAACGAGGAGAGAATGATTTATGAGTAGGCTGCCCTCCCTCAGCTCTTCCAGCATGACATTCACATGAACTGCTGCGCCCCTCAGTGAGGCCCCCTTCTGAATAGCACCTCATGTGCAAGGGTGGCTGCTGTCTCAGTTACGCAACTGGACACTTGATATGACAATGTTAGGGAGAATTATGGACATTCTGCAAGTTGAGCTCCTCGGCACGCTGGTGTATACAGAGGTGATGACCTGTCACCCAGGTTCCACTTGCCACTCACCTTTACAGAGCATATCAGGTCATTGAATCTCTTTCAACACTGCACCCACGTCCTTTGGGTCACTGCTCGGCTGCTGACCTCCGTCGCCACCTTCATTCAGGACCTCTTTGTTTTTTTTGGAGGGTCCCTTTTCTTAGATGCCAGGAATAAAATATGTCACCCATCCCCAACTTAATACCTCAAGGGAGGCATCAGAGAAGCGTGGAGCCACCCATGGGTGCCTGCCTATGACAGCATTGGCCCTTTCAGTCCTTGTGGATCCATCTCTTCAGCGAACGGCAAGCCCAGCCATGGCTGCTGTTCCCCTATTCAAAGGGGCCTCATTTCGCTAGTCCTGCCTCTATGCCGGTCACGGCACCACAACATGTTACCACACTCACCCGTCGCCAATTTGGACGTTTGCATTTAAAAATAGCATCACATCAGCAAAGCTGACACAGCACAGGGTTAGGACCCAGAAATGTTCTGGGCGTTGGGTTCCTGAACCCGAACAAGAATTCAGGCCGTTAACACTGTTGATCTCTCCACGGATGCTGCCTGCTGAATATTTCCAGTAATTACTTTGTAATTAGGATAATTCCTAACTGCCTACGGAAGTTGCTGAGCAAACCACTCAGGTGTATCAAAGACGACCACACAGACTGCAGAGGTTCAATGAGACAGCTCACCATCACCACCTCGGGGCAACTGGGGATAGGCAATAAATGCCAGACTTGCCAGTGAAGCCCACATCTCAAGAGATCATTTTTTAAAATTGAAATTACGATTATTCGAGCAGCTATTTATATGTAAAATGCAAAAATGCAGACTAAAATGTGTATTTGAGAGACAAGATAACTTTTCCATTTGCTGAATTTTAATTTGAACACAGATAAAACAAAACAAACAGATGAAGTCAATTAAAAGTGTAAAGTCGTTTGAAAAACAATTATAGGTTAGCATGTTGACAAGAGAATCTATGGCAGAATCCAGAAGTTTTGCATAAAAACTATCACACATAACCAAAACAAAGGCTAAGTTTTTTTAAAAGTCTTTTAAATCCTACTGTTTCTGTTCAGGCGATAGTTATTGAGCTAAATCAATGTTCCCATCCAGGAACTTTCTTTACTCTCAACTAATACAGTATACTAGTTATATAACTCCATCTCGTGGGCAGACAACACACACACAAAGAACATTCTCTTCATAATCTACATATATTTTTAACTTTTTAACATGGCAAATCTTATGTATATGTCACCAAAACAGGACCTCAACTATATAACTCAAAATTGTATTTGTCGTCCGCCTTAAAAAAGAACCTTCCAGCGGGCATATTGCTTATGTTGCTTTACCAACATTAGAACCAACACAAATAAAAACAAGAAATGCTGGAACCGCTCAGCAGGTCTGGCAGCATCTGTGAAAAGAGAAGCAGAGTTAACGTTTCGGGTCAGTGACCCTTCTTCGGAACTGACAAATATTAGAAAAGTCACAGGTTATAAGCAAGTGAGGTGGTGGTGGGGTAAGAGATAACAAAGGAGAAGGTGTAGATTGGACGAGGCCACATAGCTGACCAAAAGGTCATGGAGCAAAGGCAAACAATATGTTAATGGTGTGTTGAAAGACAAAGCATTAGTACAGATTAGGTTTTAATGCACTGAATATTGAACAGCAGCAAGTGCAAACATGAAAAAACCAGTGGGTAAGCAAACTGAACAAACGAAGATGAAATGAAATACATGCAAAAAAAAAGATTGTAAAAAATGTAAAAAAGAATTTTAAAAAAAGAAGAAATAATAACTAAAAATAAAAGTAAAATGGGGGGCTCTCATGCTCTGAAATTATTGAACTCAATGTTCAGTCCGGCAGGCTGTAGTGTGCCTAATCGGTAGATGAGATGCTGTTCCTCGAGCTTGCATTGATGTTCACTGGAACACTGCAGCAATCCCAGGACAGAGATGCGAGCATGAGAGCAGGGGGAAGTGTTGAAATGGCAAGCAACCGGAAGCTCAGGGTCCTGCTTGCGGACTGAGTTTAGAACCAACACTTTAGTTCATTTGATAGTTACAGGAGTTTAGGTTATGATCTTCGCAGAATTTCTGGCAACTTTTCACATGCTCCAGATTTTCCTCAGTGCATTGTACTGATGAAGTCAATTCATCCCTCAATCTGAGACACACTCCACCAAATTTCTGACTTCCCTGATGAGCCACTTTGATGAACAACAGTCTGTATATTCAGCTTGCAAACAATGACTGACATGGGCCCCAGCAGCCTTTATGTACAGGGTATATTTAACTTTTCATTCCTCACAGGAGGTGGTGGCATAGTGGTAATGTCAATAGATTAGAAATCCAGAGGCCCAGACTAATTCTTTAGGGACACGGGTTCAAATCCCACCATGGAAGCTGATGGAATTTAGATTCAATCAATAAATCTGGAATTAAAAAGCTACTCTCAGTAATAGTGATCATGAAACCATTGACGATTGTCGTAAAAACTCATCTGGTTTGCTAATATCCTTTAGAGAAGGAAAACTGCCGTCCTTACCTGCTCTGGCCTACACGTGACTCCAGACCCACAGCAATGTGGTTGACTCTTAAATGCCCTCCAAAATGGCCTAGCAAGCCACTCAGTTGCCATCACCACTACAGAAAAGTCTAAAAGGAATGAAACCAGACAGACCACCTGGCACTGACCTCGGCACTGGAAACAACAACGGCAAACCTAGGCCTGACGACCCTGCACAGTCCTCCTTACTAACATCTGGGGGCTTGTGCCATAATTGAGAGCTGTCCCACAGACCAGTCAAGCAACAGCCTGACATAGTCATAACCACCGACAGGACAGACCCACCAGAGGTGACTGCACAATGGCATTCAGTCAGGAGGGAGTTTCCTGGGAGTCCTCAACATTGACTCCGGACCCCATGAAGTCTCATGGCATCAGGTCAAACGTGGGCACGGAAACTTCCTGCTGATTAGCACCAACCACCCTCCATCAGCTGATGAATCAGTACTCCTCCAGGTTGAACACGACTTGGAAGAAACACTAAGGGCAGCAAGGGCACAGAATGTACTCTGGGCGGGGGACTTTAATGTTCATCACCAAAAGTGGCTCAGTAGCATCATTACTGACTGAGCTGTCTGAGGGCCAAAAGGACACAGCTGCTAGACTGGGACTGCGGCAGGTGGCGAGGGAACGAACATGAGGGAAAAGCAAACTTGAGCTCGTCCTCACCAATCTGCCTGTCGATGATGCATCTGTCCATGACAATATTGGTAAGAGTGACCACCACCGCACAGTCCCGTCTTCACATTGAGGATACCCTCTATAGTGTTGCAAGGCACTACCACCACTAAATGGGATAGATTTCGAACAGATTGAGCAACTGAAAACTGGGCATCCTTGAGGTGCTATGGCCCATCAGCAGCAGCAAAATTTTTTCAACCACAATCTATAGCCTCATAGCCCAGCATATCCCATACTCTGCCATTACCATTAAGCTGGGGGATCAACCCTGGTTCAATGACGAGTGCAGGAGGGCATGCTAGGAGCAGGATAAATTCAATCCGGCCAATTACCGCCCTATCAGTCTACTATCATCAACAAAGTGATGGAAGGTATCATCAACAGTGCTATCAAGTGGCACGTACTCAGCAATAATCTGCTCACTGACGCTCAGTTTGGTTCCACCAGGGCCTCTCAGCTCCTGACCTCATTCCAGCCTTGGTCCAAACATGGACAAAAGAGCTGAGCTCAAGTAATGAGGTGAGAGTGACTGCCCTTGACATCAAGGCAGCATTTGACCAAGTGTGGCATCAAGGAGCCCCAGCATAACTGGAGTCAATGGGAATCAGGGGGAAAACTCTCCGCTGGTTAGAGTCACACCTAGTACAACGGAAGATGGTTGTGGCTGCTGGAGGTCAATCATCTCAGCTACAGGACATCACTGCAGGAGTTCCTCAGGTTAGTGTCCTAGGGCCATCCATCTTCAGCTGCTTCATCAATGACCTTCCCTCCACCATAAGATCAGAAGTGGGGATGTTTGCTGATGATTGCACAATGTCGGTACCATGCAGCACAGGTAGATAAGGTGGTTAGGAAGGCATATGGGATACTTGCCTTTATTAGCTGAGGCATAGAATATAAGAGCAGGGAGGTTATGATGGAGCTGTATAAAATGCTAGTTAGGCCACAGCTGGAGTACTGTGTACAGTTCTGGGCACCACACGAGAGGAAGGATGTGATTGCACTGGAGAGGGTGCAGAGGAGATTTACCAGGATGTTGCCTGGGCTGGATTATTTCAGTTATGAAGAGAAACTGAAAAGGCTAGGGTTGTTTTCCTTAGAGCAGAGAAGGTTGAGGAGGGACATGATTGAGGTATACAAAATTATGAGGGGCATTGATAGGTTAGATAGGAAGAAACTTTTTCCCTTAGCAGAGGGGTCAATAACCAGGGGCATAGATTTAAGGTAAGGGGCAGGAGGTTTAGAGGGGCCACGTGCTGTAAAACGGGATTAGGTTAGGGGCTTGATGGCCAGCACAGACACGATGGGCCGAAGGGCCTGTTTCTGTGCTGTATAACTCTGACTCTGACATTTGCAACTCCTCAGATACTGAAACAGTCTGTGTCCAAATACAGCAAGACCTTGACAACATTCAGGCTTGGGCTGATAAGTAGCAAGTTACATTTGCGCCACACAAGTGCCAGGCAAAGCCAATCTCCAACAAGAGAGAATCCAATCATCTCCCCTTGACATTCCTATTTTCTATGTTTCTATAAAGCGGGAACAGGCGACTGAGTTGGATGATCAGCCATTAGAATTAGAATTAGAATTAGAACATTACAGCGCAGTACAGGCCCTTCGGCCCTCGATGTTGCGCCGACCATCTGACCTACACTATTCCATTTTCATCCATATGTCTATCCAATGACCACTTAAATGCCCTTAAAGTTGGTGAGTCTACTACTGTTGCAGGCAGGGCATTCCACGCCCCTACTACTCTCTGCGTAAAGAAACTACCTCTGACATCTGTCCTATATCTTTCACCCCTCAACTTAAAGCTATGTCCCCTCGTGTTTGCCATCATCATCCGAGGAAAAAGACTCTCACTATCCACCCTATCTAACCCTCTGATTATCTTGTATGTCTCTATTAAGTCACCTCTCCTCCTCCTTCTCTCTAACGAAAACAACCTCAAGTCCCTCAGCCTTTCCTCGTAAGACCTTCCCTCCATACCAGGCAACATCCTAGTAAATCTCCTCTGCACCCTTTCCAAAGCTTCCACATCCTTCCTATAATGCGGTGACCAGAACTGCACGCAATACTCAAGGTGCGGCCTCACCAGAGTTTTGTACAGCTGCATCATGACCTCGTGGCTCCGAAACTCGATCCCCCTACTAATAAAAGCTAACACACCATATGCCTTCTTAACAGCCCTATTAACCTGGGTAGCAACCTTCAGGGATTTATGTACCTGGACACCAAGATCTCTCTGCTCATCTGCACTACCAAGAATCTTCCCATTAGCCCAATACTCTGCATTGCTGTTACTCCTTCCAAAGTGAATCACCTCACACTTCTCTGCATTAAACTCCATTTGCCATCGCTCAGCCCAGCTCTGCAGCCTATCTATGTCCCTCTGTACCCTACAACACCCTTCGACACTATCCACAACTCCACCGACCTTCGTGTCATCCGCAAATTTACTAACCCACCCTTCTACACCCTCATCCAGGTCATTTATAAAAATGACAAACAGCAGTGGCCCCAAAACAGAACCTTGCGGTACACCACTAGTAACTAAACTCCAGGATGAACATTTGCCATCAACCACCACCCTCTGTCTTCTTTCAGCTAGCCAATTTCTGATCCAAAGCTCTAAATCACCTTCAACCCCATACTTCCGTATTTTCTGCAATAGCCTACCGTGGGGAACCTTATCAAACGCCTTACTGAAATCCATATACACCACATCCACGGCTTTACCCTCATCCACCTGTTTGGTCACCTTCTCGAAAAACTCAATAAGGTTTGTGAGGCACGACCTACCTTTCACAAAACCGTGCTGACTATCGCAAATGAACTTATTCTTTTCAAGATGATTATAAATCCTATCTCTTATAACCTTTTCCAACATTTTACCCACAACCGAAGTAAGGCTCACAGGTCTATAATTACCAGGGCTGTCTCTACTCCCCTTCTCGAACAAGGGGACAACATTTGCTATCCTCCAGTCTTCCGGCACTACTCCTGTCGACAATGACGACATAAAGATCAACAACAACGGCTCTGCAATCTCCTCCCTGGCTTCCCAGAGAATCCTAGGATAAATCCCATCTGGCCCAGGGGATTTATCTATTTTCACTCTTTCCAAAATTGCTAACACCTCCTCCTTGTGAATCTCAATCCCATCTAGCCTAGTAGGCTGTATCTCAGTAATCTCCTCGACAACATTTTCTTTCTCTACTGTAAATACTGACGAAAAATATTCATTTAACGCTTCCCCTATCTCCTCTGATTCCACACACAACTTCCCACTACTATCCTTGATTGGCCCTAATCTAACTCTAGTCATTCTTTTATTCCTGATATACCTATAGAAAGCCTTAGGATTTTCTTTGATCCTATCCGCCAATGACTTCTCATGTCCTCTCCTTGCTCTTCTTAGCCCTCCCTTTAGATCCTTCCTGGCTAGCTTGTAACTCTCAAGCGCCCTAACTGAGCCTTCACGTCTCATCCTAACATAAGCCGCCCTCTTCCTCTTGACAAGCGCTTCAACTTCTTGAGTAAACCACGGCTCCCTCGCTCGACAACTTCCTCCCTGCCTGACAGGTACATACTTATCAAGGACACGCATTAGCTGCTCCTTGAATAAGCTCCACATTTCGTTTGTGCCCATCCCCTGCAGTTTCCTTCCCCATCCTACACATCCTAAATCTTGCCTAATCGCGTCATAATTTCCTTTCCCCCAGCTATAATTCTTGCCCTGCGGTATATACCTGTCCCTGCCCATCGCTAAGGTAAACCTAACCGAATTGTGATCACTATCGCCAAAGTGCTCACCTACATCTAAATCGAACACCTGGCCGGGTTCATTACCCAGTACCAAATCCAATGTGGCATCGCCCCTGGTTGGCCTGTCCACATACTGTGTCAGAAAACCCTCCTGCACACACTGGACAAAAACAGACCCATCTAAAGTACTCGAACTATAGTATTTCCAGTCAATATTTGGAAAGTTAAAGTCCCCCATAACCACTACCCTGTTACTCTCGCTCCTGTCGAGAATCATCTTCGCTATCCTTTCCTCTACATCTCTGGAACTATTCGGAGGTCTATAGAAAACTCCCAACAGGGTGACCTCTCCTCTCCTGTTTCTAACCTCGGCCCATACTACCTCAGTAGACGAGTCCTCAAACGTCCTTTCTGCCGCTGTAATACTTTCCTTGATTAACAATGCCACACCCCCCCCTCTTTTACCCTCTTCTCTGTTCTTACTGAAACATCTAAATCCCGGAACCTGCAACATCCATTCCTGCCCCTGCTCTACCCATGTTTCTGAAATGGCCACAACATCAGGATCCCAGGTACCAACCCATGCTGCAAGCTCACCCACCTTATTCCGGATGCTCCTGGCGTTGAAGTAGACACACTTTAAACCAAGTTCTTGCTTGCCAGTGCCCTCTTGCGTCCCTGTAACCTTATCCCCTACCTCACTACTCTCAACAGCCTGTACACTGGAACTACAATTTAGGTTCCCATTCCCCTGCTGATTTAGTTTAAACCCCCCCGAAGAGCACTAACAAATCTCCCCCCCAGGATATTGGTACCCCTCTGGTTCAGGTGAAGACCATCCTGTTTGTAGAGGTCCCACCTACCCCAGAAAGAGCCCCAATTATCCAGGAAACCAAAACCCTCCCTCCTACACCATCCCTGCAGCCACGTGTTCAACTCCTCTCTCTCCCTATTCCTCTCTTCGCTAGCACGTGGCACGGGCAACAACCCAGAGATAACAACTCTGGTTGTTCTCGCTCTAAGCTTCCACCCTAGCTCCCTGAATTTCTGCCTTAAATCCCCATCTCTCTTTCTACCTATGTCGTTGGTGCCTATGTGGACCACGACTTGGGGGTGCTCCCCCTCCCCCTTAAGGATCCCAAAAACACGATCAGAGACATCACGTACCCTGGCACCTGGGAGGCAACACACCAACCGAGAGTCTCTCTCGTTCCCACAGAACAGCCATGATGATAATGAATGGCAGAGCAGGCTCGAATGGCCTACTCCTGCTCCTGTTTTCTATGTTTCTATTCATGGGCCTTACCATCACTGAATCCCCCACTATCAACATCCTGGGGGTTACCATTGACCAGAAACTGAACTGCACCAGCCATATAAATACTGTGGCTCCAAGAGGAGGTCAGAGGCTGGAAATTCTGTGGCCAGTAACTCACCTCCTGACTCCCCAAAGCCTGTCCACCATCTACAAGGCATAGGTCAGGAGTGTGATGGAATACTCTCCACTTGCCTGGATGAGTGCAGCTCCAACAACACTCAAGGAGCTTGACACTATCCAGGACAAAGCAGCCCACTTGATTGGCACCCCATCCACCACCTTCAACATTCACTTCCTCCACCACCCAGTGGCAGCAGTGTGTACCACCTACAAAATGCACTGCAGCAATTTATCAAGGCTCGTTCCACAGCACCTTCCAAACCTGTGACCTCTACCAGCTAGAAGGACAATGGAAACAAATGCATGGGAACATCACCACCTGCAAGTTCCCCTCCAAGCCACACACCATCCTGACTTGGAACTGTATCACTGTTCCTTCACCGTTGCTGGGTCAAAATTCTGGAACTCCTTTCCTAACAACACTGTGGGTGTACCTACACCACGTGGACTGCAGTGGTTCAAGAAGGCAGCTCAGCACCACCAAGGGCAATTAGGGATGGGCAATAAATGCTAGTCTGGCCGGCAACACCCACATCCCATGAAAAAATAAAAAAAACTCAGCACGTGTGTAACATTTGGTTCTGTGCCTCAATAAATCTCCATCAGGAGTAGTGCATAGCTGCTTAATGTAGCACTGCTTCCACAGCTACCTGATTATCTGAAATGTAAGGTTTGTAGCCCAATTGGATAGAATTTTTTAGGGAAAATCAATGTGTGAAAACATGAATAACTGGGTTTTGCCAAATACACCTTTTACTGGAGTTAGTATGACTGTATCCGATATCCAATACACTGTCCATACTGTATCTATTCACTAAGCTACTCATGACCAACAATGCCCCCATTATGTTTGTACCCACCCTTTTTAAAAGGCTTTTTACATATTTAAAATGTTCCAGAATGCAACCTTGCTTTTCCTCAATCCCCTCGTCCTACTCATTCTCTGGCATTAATTGCGCATTCTATAATATTGTGCCTTTTAAACTTTAAAATAATTAAGCAATAAAAATGTAGTCATAAACAATGCTTCACACACAGTGCCTCTTGACGCACAGTGAATGGAATTTTGTGGATTACTTTTAATAGTTCTTTACAATATGTCTGGAATACCATTGTTTACTGGAACCATTGCCATTGGTTTGGTATGAACTCCACAATCAAATTGATGCAACTGAACAAGGCCACTGCTTCCAGTTACACTTCACTATAAGCCTACATGCTTTGATCTCATGCAGCTTGTAGGATAGGACCAGATCCAATCTGTTCACATCTCCAGACTCCCCTCGATGGCGCTCCCTGAGCTGATGTCGTGCAGGGATTATCTACATCTCCACATGCCTCAGTAATATTCTGGCCAAGCACATTGGGGTTCTCCTGAGTAGTACTATCTCTCCCCTCTCTTCAGATAGTGAATGCCTCTGCTCCTCTATAATGCATTCAGCTCCCATTATAGTCTGCTCTATCAGCCTACTCAATCGTAATAAAAGAACTAGTAAACAGTGCCATCAAGTGGCACTTACTGACCAATATCCTGATCACTGATGTTCAGTTTGGAGTCTGCCAGGACCACTCAGCTCCAAACCTCATTACAGATTTGGTTCAAATATGGACACAAGAACTGAATTCCAAGGGTGAGGTGAGAATGACTGCCTTTGACATCAAGGCAGAATTTGACCGAATGTGACATCAAGGAGCCCTCATAAAACTAAAGTAAATGGGGACAGAAAGCGTAATACTGAACTAGAGAAACTTCTGACTCTTCTTGGATGTGATACCCAGCAGGCAGTTAAAGAGGACTGCAGCACTCATGGTACTGAAGAGCTGGAAAGAGGTGATTAAGCTGTTTGTACATGATGATATTAAGGGGGAGCTTGCAGGTAAAGAAAAGGTTGGAGGCTTGGGACACAGTGGATATGACTGGACTGGTGCCAGATTTGGGAAGGAGAAGGAGGATACTAGATATAAAGTGCCACATTATAGGCCTGCCAGGAAATGTTGAAGCCCATGGAATGAAGGGGACAGTGACAGCATGGATACAAAGTTGGCTGAATGACAGGAAGTAGTGGTGAACAGTTGTTTTCTCAGGCTGGAGGAAGGTATAAAGTGGGGTACTAGGACCACTTAATTTTTTGACTTTTAAAAATTCTTTCATGGGATGTGGGCATCGCTGCAAGGCCAGCATTTTAGCCCATCCCTAATTGCCCTTGAGAAGGTGGTGGTGAGCTGCCATCTTGAACGGCTGCAGTCCATCTGGTGTAGGTACACCCACGTGCTGTTAGGTAGGGAGTTCCAGGATTTTAATCCAGCGACAGTGAAGGAGCAGCGATATAGGGGATATTTGTGGGGCCTCCTCCTCTTGTTAGTTGTTTAATTATCCAACACCATTCACGACTGGATGTGACAAGACTGCAGTGCTTAGATCTGATCTGTTGGTTGTGGGATCACTTAGCTTTGTCTATCATATATTGCTTCCACTGTTTGGCACACAAGTAGTCCTGTGTTGTAGCTTCACCAGGTTGACACCTCATTTTTAGGTTAAAGTGATTCCTGACAATGCACCGGCCTGCTGACGTCATCAGAGTGCACCAAGCTGCGCACATGCGCAGCTACATCTGGCCAGGACTTAGCGGCGCATGCACGGGATGACGTCATCGTGCAGCGGGAACTTCGTCATGTATCCGCGCCAGGTCCATCTTCGCGCATACGCGGTAAAGCTCAACTGGAGGAAGCGGCTGAATGGGAGACTTTGAGGCTGGAGCTCCTCCCCCGGGCAACTCGCTCCAGGCTTCGACGCTTCCTCCCCTCCCCACCACTCCCCTGGCCGATTGTTCCTTGCTTCGCACCAGCCGCGCGGTCCCTGCTTCCCCCCTTCCCCCACTAGCTCTAGGCCTCGCCACTTTCCTCCTCTCGGCCACTCACTCCTATGTCGCCCTGTCACCCCTTGCGGCTCATATTGCTCCTTCGGGCGGTGCCTCGTGACTGATCAAACCTGGGAGCATGTGGCCAAGAGGAGAGAAGCGGCGCGGCCTAGAGCTAGTGGCTGGGGCAGGGAGCGAACGGACGAAGAGCGGGGTGGCGTGAGCAGGGAACAATCGGCCAGGGAAGTGGCAGGGGGGGGGTGGGGGGAGCAACGAGGTCTGGAGTGAGCAGCTGAGGGGGGGGAAGCGAGTTGCCGAAGGGGGAGAGTGGCCAATCGGGCAGGAGCTAGTAGCTGTGTTCGGGTGAAATCGGTCTGGGTCAGTCATATAATCAAATCACGATAACGAATTGGCAGCACATTTGATACTCTGCCCAATTTTCTTTTCCATCGATCGGAATGCCAATTCACTATCTTCCAATGGAAATTCAATCATAAAATTCCTTTGTATTTAATAGGATTACTGGAATATTAAATGAATCTGAGGATTACAGTTAGTATCCTATAACTACATAGTAGCATATTACTGGGCTTCTATCCAACTTAATATAAGGTTAGTTTGTTGGAACGATCTAGCCATAAGCATTTCCTGTGATAAACTGAGCAGCACCATCTTTAATCCTGGCAGCTGCCTGAACATCGCAGACACTGACATTCCAGTTGAAGAGCCTGCATTTGCGCAAGTGCAAGTACTGCGCCACCGCGTGGTTGCATTGTCAGCAAATGCAGCCTTTTTAGGTATGCCTGGTGCTGCTCCTCGCATGCCCCCCTGCACTCTTCATCGAAGTAGCGTTGATCCCTTAGCGTGTTAGTAATAGTAAAGTGAGGGATATGCTGGCTCATGAGGTTACAAATTGTGGTTGAATATAATTCTGCTGCTGCTGATGACCAACAGCGTCTCATGGATGCCCAGTTTTGAGTTGCTAGATCTGTTCTGATTCTATCCAATTTAGCATGGTGATCGTGCCACGTAACACGACGGAGGGTATGCACAGTGTGAAGATGGGACCTGTCTTCACAAGGACTGTGCGGTGGTCACTCCTACCTATACTGTGATGGACAGATGCATTGCGACAGGTAGATTGGTGAGGACGAGGTCAAGTAGATTTTCCCATCTTGCTGGTTCTCTCACCACCTGCCGTAGGAGCAGTCTGGCAGATATGTCCTTCAGGACTCGGCCAGCTCAATCAGTGCTGGTGCTTCCAAGCCACTCTTGGTGATTGAGATTGAAGCCCCCACCCAGCGTACGTTCTGTGTCCTTGCCACCCTCAGTGCTTCCTCCAACTGGTTTCAATAGGGAGGAACACTGATTCATCAGCTGAGGGAAGGCAATAGGTGGTAATCAGTAGGAGCTTTCCTTGCTCATATTTGACCTGATGCCATGAGACTTCATGGGGTCAGCAGTCAATGTTGAGGACTCCCAGGGCCACTCCCTCACAACTGTACATGACAGTGCCAACACCTCTGGTTGGTCTGTCATGCTGGTGGGACAGGACGTACCCAGGAATGGTGATGGAGAAGCCTAGGACATTAGCTGTAACACATGATTCTGTGAGTATGACTATGTCAGGCAGTTGCTTGACTAGTCTGTCCGACAATTCTCCCAATTTTGGCACAAGCCCCCAGATGTTAGTAAGGGGGACTTTGCAGGGTCAACAGGACTGGGTGTGCCTTGTCGTTTCCTGTGCCTAAATCAATGCCAGTTGGTCCGTCTGGGTTTGTAACTTCTTGACTTTTCTGTAGCGGTTTGGTACATCTGAGTAGCCTGCTAGGCGATTTCAGAGGGGAGTTAAGAGTCAACCACATTGCTGTGGGTCTGGAGTCACATGTAAGTCAGACCAGGTAAGAACAGCAGAATTCCTTCCCGAAAGGATATTAGTGAACCAGATGGGTTTCTATGATAATCGATGATTAATTGAATTTAAATTCCATCAGCTGCCATGGTGGAATTTGAAACCATTCACCCAGGGCATTAGCCTGGGCCGGTGGATTTCTAGACCTGTGACATTATCGCTATATCACCATCTCCATGGTGTCTCAGACTTGGGTGTGCAGGGCACAATTTCAAAATTTACAGATGACTCAAAAGTTGGAATCATAGTGAACCGTAAGGAGGATAGTGATGGACTTCATAAAAATGGACTGTAAAAGCTTCTATAGGTATGTAAAACGGGAACGACTTAGATGAAGGGACCAAAGGTATGCTTGCTAAATTTGCTGATGACACAAAGATAGGTAGGAAAGTGAGTTGTGAGGAGGACATAAGAAGGCTACAAAGGGATACAGATAAGTGAGTGGGCAAAGACCTGGCAAATGGAGTATAATGTGGAAATTTGTGAAATTGTCCATTTTGGCAGGAAGAATAAAAAAGCATATTATCTAAATGGTGAGAGATTGCAGAGCTCTGAGATGCAGAGGGATCTGGGTGTGCTAGTACATGAATCGCAAAAGGTTAGTATGCAGGTACAGCATGTAATTAGGAAAGCTAATAGAGGGTGAAAGATTATCAGCTAATAGAATGTTATCGTTTATCGCAAAGGGAATTGAATGCAAAAGTAGGGAGGTTATGCTTCAGCTATACAGGGCATTGGTGAGAACACATCTGGAGTACTGTGTACAGTACTGGTCTCCTTATTTAAGGAAGGATGTAAATGCGTTGGAAGCAATTCAGAGAAGGTTTACTAGACTGATACTTGGAATGGGCGGGCTGTCTTATGAGGAACGACTGGACAGGCTAGGCTTGTATCCACTGGAATTTAGAAGAGCAAGAAGCGTCTTGATTGAAACACATAAGATCCGGAGGGGTCTTGACAGGGAGGATGTGAAAAGGATGTTTCCCCTTGTGGGAGAATCTAGAACTAGGGGTCACTGTTTAAAAAATAAGGGGTCGCCCACTTAAGACAGAGATGAGCAGAAATGTTTTCTCTCAGGGTCGTGAGTCTTTGGAACTCACTGCCTCAAAAGGCAGTGGAAGCAAAGTCTAGGAATGTTTTTAAGGCAGAGGTAGATAGATTTTTGATAAGCAAGATGGTGAAAGGTTATCTGGGTTAGGTGGGAATGTGGAGTAATCAATTCAGCCATGAACTTACTGAATGGCAGAGCAGGCTTGAGGGGCCGAGTGGCCTACTCCTGCTCCTAATTCATGTGTTCATATGTTTGGCTAAGACAAATATGGGTCCATTACAGGCACAGTCAGGATAATTCATAATGGGGAATAGAGGAATGGCAGAGAAGCTAAATAATTACTTTGTGTCTGTCTTCACTGAGGAAGACACAAGAAACCTCCCAGAATTAGAGATCCAAGAGATTAGGGAGAATGAGGAACTGAAGGAAATTAGTATTAAATTAATGGGGCTGAAAGTTGATAAGACCCCAGGACTTGATATTCTACGTCCCAGAGTGTTGAAAGAGATAGCTATGGAGATAGTGGATGCATTGGTGATCATCTTCCAAAATTCTATAGATTCTGGAACGGTTCCTGCTGATTGGAAGGCAGCAAATGTCACTCCACTATTTAAGAAGGGAGGGAGAGAGAAAACAGGGAATTACAGACCTGTTAGCCTTACGTCAGTAGTATGAAAAATGCTAGAATCTATTCTAAAGGATGTGATAAATGGACATTTGGATAATAACGATCTGATTGGACATAGTCAACATGGATTTATGAATTGGAAATCATGTTTGACGAACCTGTAGGAGTTTTTGGAGGATGTAACTAACAGAATTGATAAAGGGGTCGGTGGAAGTAATCTACTTGGAATTTCAGAAGGCTTTTGATAAAGTCCCTCACAGGAGGTTAGTTAGCAAAATTAAAGCACATGGGATAGGAGGAAATGTACTGGCATGAATTAAGGATTGATTAAAGGCAAAAAACAGAGGGTAGGAATAAATGGGTCATTCTCGCATTGGCAGGCTGTGACTAGTGGGATACCACAAGGATCAGTATTTGGGCCCCAGCTGTTCACAATATATATCAATGATTTGGAAGTGGGGAACAAATGTAATATTTCCAGGTTCGCGGATGACACAAAACTAGGTGGGAATGTGTGTTGTGAGGAAGATGCAAAGTGGCTTCAAGGGGATTTTGACAGACTTAGTGAGTGGGCAAGAACGTGGAAGATGGAATATAATGTGTAAAAATGTGAGGTTATCCACTTTGGGAGGAGAACAGATGTGCAGAGTATTTCTTAAATGGTAAGAGATTAGAAAGTGTAGATGTACAAAGGGACCTGGAAGCTACCATGAAGGTACAGCAAGCAATTAGGAAGGCTAATGGTATGTTAGCCTTTATCAAAAGAAGATCTGAGTACAGGAGTAGTGAAGTCTTGCTTCAATTGTATAAAACCTTAGTTAGATCGCAACTGGAGTACTGTGTGCAGTTTTGATCCCCTTACCGTAGGAAGGATATTTTTGCCATAGAGGGAGTGCAATGAAAGTTCACCAAACTTGTTCCCGGGATGGCAGGACTGTCCTATGAAGGGACATTGAGGAAACTGGACCTGTATTCTCTAGAGTTTCAAAGAATGTGAGGTGATCTCATTGAAATCTACAAAATACTTAAAAGGATAGACAGGGTAGATGCAGGTAAGATGTTTCCCCTGGTTAGGGAGTCTAGAACCAGGGGACACAATTTCAAAATAAGCGGGAAGCCACTTAGGACTGAGATGAGGTGAAATTTCTTTACTCAGAGGGTAGTGAATCTTTGGAGTTCTCTATTCCAGAGGGCTGTGAAAGCTCAGTCATTGAGTATGTTTAAAGCACAGATTGACAGATTTCTAAATACCAATGACATAAAGGGATATGGGGATGGTGTGGGAAAAAGGCGGAGCAGGCTCAATGGGCTGAATAACCTTCTCCTGTTCCTATGTTCCTCTTTTCCTATGTAAGAGGATATAGAGAGGCTGGTGGAATGGGTGGACAGATGCCAGATGCAATTTAATGCAGAGAAGTTAAAAGTGATACATTGTTGGTAGGAAGAATGAGGATAGACAATATAAAGGGTACAATTCTAAAGGTGGTGCAGAAACAAAGAGACCTGGTGGTATATGTGCACAAATCGTTGAAGGTGGCAGGGCAGGTTGAGAAAGTGGTTAAAAAGGCATTTGGGATCCTGAACTTTATAAATAGAGGCCTCGAGTACAAAAGCAAGGAGGTTATGATGAATCTTTATAAAACACTGGTTCAGCTTCAACTGGAGTACTGTGTCCAGTTCTGGGCACCACATTTTAGTCAGCATGCGAAAGCTTTGAGAGGGTGCAGAAACGATTTATGACAATGGTTCCAGGGATGAGGAACTTCAGTTCCGTGGATAGATTGGAAAAGCTGGGACTGTTCTCCTTGATTAAGGCGAGATTTTATAAAGGTGTTCAAAATCATAAGGGGGTCTGGAGAGAGTGGATAGGGAGAAACTATGGCCGAAGGATCGAGCACCAGAGGACACAGATTTAAGGTGATTGGCAAAAGAAGCAATAGTGACAGGAGGATAAATGTTTTTACACAGTGTGTGGTTAGGATCTGGAATGCACTGCCTGAGAGTGTGTTAGAGGCAGATTCAATCGTGGCTTTCAAAAGGGAATTGGATAATTATCTGCAGAGAAAAAAATTTCAGGCCTATGGGGAAAAGGCAAGGGAAGTGGGACTAGGTGAATTGCTCTTGCGGGGAGTGATAACTCTTCAGCTGCTAAGATCTTGAAAATATCTTGTAAGGAAGGCATTTATCAGAGATTAAAAACATAGGATACCAGATTAGATAAATATTCTGGAGTTCCTGATTCACATTTGGTAGACAGGAAAAACTCTGCAGAGCCATTCATCAAGAGATTAGCGCTGTAGTTTCACTTCTATGTAGCAGTGACGTGAAGTGTTTTTGGGATATAGTGATTCAGAAGTAGCTGGGTTAACTGAGGTCAGGTCCCAATCTGAAGCCAAGTGACGTGAGACTACCTCCTGAATACGGTATCACACACCATAACCTTGCACTGAGTAGATTATAAATTCAGTCTAAATGAGTTGGGTAGGGTCCACACCAGGTTAGTAGTAATATTTTCATTTATACCACACCACATGCTTCACACAAGTTATTTACGAAACATCATGACTAATGTTTTCTAGGCAAACAGAGCACCAGCAACATCCCACAACCATCCATAGGATGCATCATCAATTGAATTGTTTTATGATGGTAGCAGTTGAGGCAATAATATTGACCTATTCTTCACATAATATGCCTTGGGATATTTAGCATCCATAAAATCCTACAGCACAGAAGGAGGCCATTCGGCTCATCACAGCTGTGCCCCCTCTTTGAAACATCTGTCCAAATTAGTCCCACACCCTGGCTTTCTCTCCATAACCCTGCACATTACTCCTCTTCATGTCCAGTTACCTTTTGAAATTCCTCATGGTGTCTGATCCCACCATGCTTTCAGGTAGTGCACTTCAAATCTTAACATTCCTGTGGAGGAAAAATACTTCTCATTTCCCCTCTAAATTATTTTATATACCCTATCTCTGGTTATTAATGCACTTGTCAGAAAAAACAGTTTCTCCCCACATGTCCACGAAAACTCCTCATAATTTTGAACACCTCCATTAAATCTCCCTTTAACCTCTGCTTCAAGGAGAACAATCCCAGCTTCTCCCATCTTTCTACATGACTGAAGTCCCTCATCCCTGGTACAGCCCTGGTAAACCTCTGCTGTACCTTCTATAAAGCCTTCACATCCTTCCTAAAGTTTGGTGCCCAGAATTGTGCACAATACTCCAGCTGAGACCTAACCAGAGATTTGTAAAAGTTTAACATGGCATCCTTGTTTTTTTATTCACTGCTGCTATTTATAAAGGCAAGTACCCATACACTTTCTTAACTGCCACATCAACTTGCCCTGCAACCTTCAAAGATTTGTGAATATGCACTCCCAGGTCTCTCTGCATTTGCACCCAATCAGAATTATATTAGAACATACTGCATATCCATGTTATTTTCCTAAAGTGGATCATTTCACACTTATCAGCATTAAATTGCATCTGCCGTGTGTATGCCCATTTCACCAGCCTGTCTACATCCTGCTGAAATCTGGTACAATTCTGTTCACTATTTACTACATTGCCAAGTTTTGTATCATCTGTAAATTTCAAAATTGTACTTATAAGAACATAAGAAATAGGAACAGGAATAGGCCATTCAGCTCTTTGAGCCTGCTCTGCCATTCAATAAGATCATGGCTGATCTTCTACCTCAACTCCACCTTCTTGCATTATCCCTATATTTCTTGATTCCCTTAAGATCCAAAAATCTATCGATTTCTGTCTTGAATGTACTCAAGGAGTGTGTATCCACAGCTCTCTCGGATAGAAAATCCTGAAGTATCACAACCCTGTGAGTGAAGAAATTTCTCATCATCTCAGTACTAATGTCTGATCCCTTATTCTGAAAATGTGACCCCTAGTTTGAGACTCCGCAGTCAAGGGAAGCATCCTCCCAGCATCTACCCTGTCAAGCCCCTTAAGAATTTTATATGTTTCAATGAGATCGTCTTTCATTCGTCCAAAATCTAAGGGAAAAAGGCCTAGTTACTCAATCCCTCCTCAGAGGACAATCCCCTCATCTCAGGAATCAGTCCAGTGATTGCCCTTCCTCTAAGGTAAGTATATCCTTCCTTCAGTAAAGAGACCAAAACTGTACACAGCACTCCCGAGTTGGTCTCACCAATGTCCTATTATAATGGCAGTAATACTTCTTTACTCTTGGACCCTATTCCTTTCGTAATAATGGCTAACATACCATTTGCTTTCCTAAATGCTTGCTGCACTTGCCTGTTAACTTGCTGAGATTACCAGGATGATACCAGGTATGAGGGACTTCAGACATTTATAAAGATGGGAGAAGCTGGGATTGTTCTCCTTTAAGCAGAGGTTAAAGGGAGATTGCTGAGGTCCCTTTGAATACCAACGTTTAATAAGACTCTTACCATTTAAAAAATATTCTGCTTTTCTATTTTTCCTACCAAAATGGATAACTTCACACTTCCCCAAATTATATTCCATCTGCAATGTTCTTGCCTGACTTAACCTGTCTATATCTCATTCTGTGTCCTCTTCACCACTTCCCTTCACAGCTAACTTTGGATACATTACACTTGTTGCCTCATCTAATTCATCGATACAGATTCTAAATAGCTGGGACATGAGCGCTGATCCTTGTGGTACCCGACTAGTTACAGCCTGCCAACTCGAAAAATGACCTGTATTCCTACTCTGTTTCCTGTCTGGTGACCAATCCTCAATCAATTCTAATAATGCTATCCCCAATCCAATGATTCATAATTTTGTGTCATAACTGCTTTTGTGGCACATTATCAAACCATTTTGAAAATTCAATACACTACTGGTTCCTCCATCCTACTAGGTACATCCTCAAAAAACTCAAACAAATTTGTCAAGCACCATTTCCCATTTATAAGTCCGTCCTGACTGTGCCCAATCATATTATGATTTTCTAAGTGCCCTGTCAGAACTCCCAAATAATAGATTCCAGCATCCCCCCAAAGACTGATGACCAACTAACTGGCCTATAGTTCCCTGGTTTCTCTCTCTCTCCTTTTTTGAATAGCAGGATTATATGTGTTACCTTCCAATCCATGGGGACTGTTCCAGAATCTAGGGAAATCTGGAAAGTCATTGCCTCCACTATCTTTGCAGCCACTTCTTAAAATTCTATGATATAGGTCATCAGGACCAGGGAATTTGTCAGTTTTCTGTCCCATTAATTTCTCCAGTACTCTTTATTTTTTTAAATTTGTTTATGGGGATGTGGGCGTCACTGTGGGCATCACAGGCTAGCATTATTACCCATCCCTAATTGCCCTTGAGAAGGTAGTGGTGAGCCTTCTTGAACTGCTGCAGCCCATGTGGGGTATGTACACAAACAATGCGTTAGGAAGGGAGTTCCAGGATTTTGACCCAGCGACAGTGAAGGAACAGCGATATAGTTCTAAGTCAGGATGGTGTGTGGCTTGGAGGGGAACTTGCAAGTGACGGTGTTCCCATGCATCTGCTGCCCTTATCCTTCTACGTGGTAGAGGTCGTGGGTTTGGAAGGTGCTGTCTAAGCAGCCTTGGTGCATTGCTGCAGTGCATCTTGTATATGGTACACACTGCTGCCACTGTGCGTTGGAGGTGGAGGAAGTGAATATTTGAGGATGGGGTGCCAATCAAGCGGGCTGCTTTGTCCTGGATGGTGTTGAGCTTCTTGATTGTTGTTGGAGCTGCAACCATCCAGGCAAGTGAAGAGCATTCCATCGCACTCCTGACTTGTGCTTTGTAGATGGTGGACAGGCTTTGGGGAGTCAGGATGTTAGTTATCTCAGGATTCCTAGCCTCTGACCTGCTCTTGTAGCCATGGTATTTATATGGCTACTCCAGTTAAGTTTCTGGTCAATAGTAACCCCCAGGATGTTTTTAGTAGGGGATTCAGCAATCGTAATGCTATTGAATGTCAAGGGGAGATGGTTAGATTCTCTCTTGTTGGAGATTGTCATTGCCTGGCATGAATGTTACTTGCCACTTACCAGCCCAAGCCTGGATATTGTCCAGGTCTTGCTGCATTTCTACACGGACTGCTTCAGTATCTGAGGAGTCACGAATGGTGCTGAACATTGTGCAGTCATCAGCGAACTTCTGACCTTATGATTGAAGGAAGGTCATTGATGAAGCAGCTGAAGATGGTTGGGCTTAGGACACTACCCTGAGGAACTCCTGCAGTGATGTCCTGCAACTGAGATGATTGACTTCCAACAACCACAACCATCTTCCTTTGTGCTAGGTACGATTCCAACCAGCGGAGAGTTTTCCCCCTGATTCCCATTGACTCCAGTTTTGTTAGGGCTCCTTGATGCCATACTCTATCAAATGCTGCCTTGACGTCAAGGAAAGTCACTTTCATTTCAGCTCTGGAGTTCAGCTATTTGTTTGAATCAAGGCTGTAATGAGGTCAGGAGCTGAGTGGCCCTGATGCCAGTAAGGAGGACTTTGCAGAGTTGACAGGGCTGGGTTTGCCGTTGTTGTTTCCGGTGCCTGGCGGTCCGTCCAGTTTCATTCTTTATTGACTTTGTAGCTGGTAGATATAAGTGAGTGGCTTGCTAGGCCATTTCAGTGGGCATTTAAGAGTCAACCACATTGCTGTGGGTCTGGAGTCACATGTAGGCCAGACCAGGTAAGGACAGCAGATTTCCTTCCCTAAAGGACATTAGTGAACTTGATGGGTTTTTACGACAATCAACAATGGCTTCATGGCCATCATTAGACTAGCTTTTAATTCCAGATTTATTAATTGAATTCAAATTCCACCTTCTGCCATGGTGGGATTCGAATCCATGTCCCCATAGCAATACCCTGGGTCTCTGGGTTACCACTACACCACCACCTCCCCTAATTTCTAAGAAATACTAATTTCTTCAAGTTCCCAATCACTAGACCCTAGGTTCTTTACTATTTCTAGATTATTTTTGTCTTCTGTTTGTTTAATGTCTCTGCCATTTTCTTATTCCCCGTTGTACTTTTTCCAGTCTCTGGCTCTAAGAAACACACGTTTACTTTAGCTCATCTTTTCCTTTTTACACACCAATAGAAGTTTTTATAGCTCTTGCTAATTTACTCTCATTCTATTTTCTCTTCGTAATCAATCCAGGGGAGGTGGTGGCATTGTGATATTTTCACTGAATTAGTAACGCAGAGTATTTCTCTGGGGACATAGGCTCAAATCCCACCATGGCAGAAAGTGGAATTTGAAATTAACTAGTTTAAAATAAAATGAAATCTAAAAAGCTAGGCTAATAATGGCCATGAAATGATTGTTGCAAAAACCCATCTAGTTCAATAATATCCTTTAAAGAAGGAAATCTGCTATCCTTGCTTGATCTGTCCTCTGAAATGACCTAATAAACCACTCACTCAGTTGTATCTAACTGCTAAAAAGTAAATAAGAAATGAAAGCAGATGGATGACTCACTAGTTGGTTCCTCAACTTACTGATTTAGAACATTTTCTTGAATGCATTCTATGAACTCATCCTCCACACTATTACTGCCTATTTGGCTTGCTCTGTCTATATAAAAATTAAAATCCCCCATGATTACTGCATTACCCTTGTTACATGCACCTCTAATTTCCTGAATTATATGCTGCCTGACACTCTTCTTTGGCCTCCTTATCTCGAGAGACAATGGATATGCGCCTGGAGGTGGTCAGTGGTTTGTGAAGCAGCGCCTGGAGTGGCTATAAAGGCCAATTCTAGAGTGACAGGCTCTTCCACAGGTGCTGCAGAGAAATTTGTTTGTCGGGGCTGTTGCTACAACTACTGTTAGGGAGCTTATAAACAAATCCCACCAAAGTTTTCTGTTCCTTGCTGTTTCTTAGCTCCACCCAAACTGATTCTACTTCTTGATTTTCCAAGCTAAGATCTTTTAGAATCATAGCGTTATACAGTACAAAAACAGGCCTTCGGCCCATCGTGTCTGTGCTGGCCATCAAGCACCTAACTATTCTAATCCCATTTTCCAGCACTTGGCCCGTAGCTTTGTATGCTATGGCGTTTCAAGTGCTCATCGAAATACTTCTTAAATGTTGTGAGGGTTCCTGTCTCTACCACCTCTTCAGGCAGTGTGTTCCAGATTCCAACCACCCTCTGGGTGAAACTTTTTTTCCTCAAATCCCCTCTAAACCTCCTGCTCCTTACCTTAAATCTATGCCCCCTGGTTATTGACCCCTCTGCTAAGAGAAAAAGTTTCTTCCTATCTAAACTATCAATGCCCCTCATAATTTTGTATACCTCAATCATGTCCCCCCTCAGCCTTCTCTGTTCTAAGGAAAACAACCCTAGCCTGGTACTGTTGGTGAATAGTTGATGAACCAAATGACTTGTTTTGCTAAGTCTACTTATTATTACCCTAGACATTAGCAATAACATTGTTTCCATTTTTGGGTGGAGGTGGTGAGAAACAAAAGCTGGAGTTAACGTGCACTCAGTGGAAACTTAAACCTCTGGGAGACTCAAGCCTCACTCCTTCAGCACCTTCGGCTATTTCTTGAGGTAGAGGGTGTAGCATCACTTTTTCATTAAAACCACGCTTGTCGAACTGCGGCCTAGCTTGAGATGAAAAGTGCTTCTCTCCTCCCTCCGACCTTGGTAATATTCAGCTTTAATCAGACACCCATTCACATCAACAATACCAGCTCAGCGCCGTCTTCTTGGATTACACATCCACAGCTCAACTGTGTTTGCATTACCCCACATGAATTAAAACATGTCAAAGAGAATTTACCACAAGTAGTTCACCAAGGCACTCACTCTCTAAAGATCGGGAAAGTCCTGAAGCATCGAGGTGCGATCGGCTGGTCAGTAATCCACCTTTCGCAAAGCTGCCACACTTCGCTGGGTTCTGCTTGGCTTCAGTTTCAAAAACGTTGGACATTTTTAATGCTTTAAAACCCGAGTGACGTTTAACGTTTGGTTACTTAAAAATAAACATTTACATTAAATAAATATTAAAATGCGATATTTTTTAAAGTAAAAAAATATATTCCAAATAAGATTTTAAAAATATAACTGTTGACTATTTGCTTCCTGCCAGCCACGCACAGAGGTCTCGGAGCGGTTCGGTTGAATGCCACCTGTCGCTCTGGTTACTGCGGAAGCCTTTTCCTCAGCTTTCTCCGATCAGTAACCGGCCCCCGCGGCATGTTGTTCCAAAGTGCGGCCGCCGCTCGGTCCCCGGGAACCGAGTACGCGCGGGAAAAGAAGCGGCAGAACGTTCGCCGGATTCCAGCACTCCGTATCTTAGCAAACGCCGTTCCAATCCCGAGTGGCTCTGTGAGGTCATAAAGGACTAGCCTTGTGAGGGCACACAGGATTATTCCAATGAGGATTCCCGAGCCATTGTGCGCTAGCTCCTTCAAACGGGAGACCCTTGTCATCCCCAGTCTAGGACTTGTTCACAGGAAAGGCTGTAGTTTGATCCACAGAGCACTACCGTGTTGTTGCCCGCAATTGAGCATCAAAAAGCAACAATGTTTTAGGTAGGAAAGTCATTAAAGTAGGAGGACTATTAGTTTACCTCTTCGGCCCAAAAATGGAACGATTGAAATGTGAAGTCTCATTCCTGCAGGGAGTAAATTGTTCCTTGAGGTTTTTAACAATACGTTTTTTAAAATAGCTTTTTTCTATTTTTTTCTCTCACTCTAATCTTTCTTACGCTCTTTCTCTTTCTGTGCTTGATTTGACTCAAATTTATAGTGTTTTGCGGCAGTAGTAGACTCGCCAACTTTAAGGGCATTTAAGTGGTCATTGATGGAAATGGAATAGTGTGGGTCAGATTGTTTCACAGGTCGGCGCAACATCGAGGGCCGAAGGGCCTGTACTGCGCTGTAATATTCTAATTCTTTCTTTGTTATTCATCTGATTCTTTAAACATCCTTAAACTCATTCGTTAAGGACTGTTGGCCCTGTTGTTCACTAAGGTGCCAGATACCCCATTATCAACTCACACGCCCGGCAATTTGCTGTGCAAAAATGTTTTGAGCTGAATGTTGAGGGAAAGAGTACAACTAATGGGGCACAGGCCAGCAAATTTTTCCCTGGTGCAACATCTAATTGTCATAACTCCATCCCCATTGAAATCAATGGTGAGATCTAGTTTGCTGATTTAAGCCCCTGTGAATGCCACTGCCACTTAGAGCATTGCAGATTGGCACTTGTGGGGTGAGTATAGAGGAATCAGATCAAAGCAGAGACCACATTTTTGAAGGGTTAATATAATACAAATGTGAATGTTACTTGTACTTATTTCTCACACTGCTAAATACTATAATCTAAAAAAGCAGGGTAATCCTTTAAACACTATGTAATTGACCCTGGGGTGACTATTTACTGCAGTACTTCTGAAATCATTTCCGATGTCAGTCATGGGTAAATACAGCACTCTTCATAAAATGCACAGGGCCCAGCCATAGCCTCATGATACAGTGTGAGTTACGGAAAAACTGTTTGTTCTTGTGGCAATATTGTCCATGTTTATTATCTTGCAATATTTTTCTGTTCAATATAAATAAATATTGGCTAGAGGCAACAATCTAAGAATTAGATACTTCTGTATTTTAATGGACGCAAGGAATTGTACGGCAGAGGAGGAGGCTATGCAGCCTATCATGCCTGTGCTGACTCTTTGAAAGAGCTATCCAATTAGTCCCACTCCTGTGCTCTTTTCCATTGTGCTCCAGATTTTTCCTTTTGAAAAATGTATCCAATTCCTTTTTGAAAGTTACTATTTAATCTACTGCCGCCACCCATTCAGGCAGTCCATTCCAGAGCAAAACAACTTGCTGCATAAAAAACTCTCCTCATCTCTGTTCTGGTTCTTTTGCCAATAGTCTTAAATCAGTATAACCAATAACAACAATTTGTAATAAAAACAAGAAATGTTGGAAATACTCAGCAGGTCTGGCAGCATCTGTGGAGAGAGAAGCAGAGTTAATGTTTCAGGTCAGTGACCCTTCTTCAGAACTGGCAAATATTAGAAATGTGAAAGGTTTTAAGCAAGTAAAGCAGGGGTGGGGCAAGAGATAACAAAGGAGAAGGTGTAGATAGGACAAGGTCCCAGAGAATAACTGACCAGAAGGTCATGGAGCAAAGGAAAACAATATGTTAATGGTGTGTTGAAAGACAAAGCAGTAGTACAGATAGGGTGTTAACGGACTGAAAACTGAACAGCCGCAAGTACAAACATGAAAAAAACAGTGAGTAGGCAAACTGAACAAACTAAGATAAAATAAAATAAACACAAAAAAAAAAGAAAAAATAACTAAAAATAAAAGAAAAATGGGAGGCTCGTCATGCTCTGAAATTATTGAACTCAATGTTCAGTCCAGCAGGCTGTAGTGTGCCTAATCGGTAAATGAGATGCTGTTCCTCGAGCTTGTGTTGATGTTCACTGGAACACTGCAGCAATCCCAGGACAGAGATGTGAGCATGAGAGCAGGGGGGAGTGTTGAAATGGCAAGCAACCAGAAGCTCGGGGTCCTGCTTGCGGACTGATTGGAGGTGTTCCGCAGAGCGGTCACCCAGTCTGCGTTTGGTCTCCCTAATGTAGAGGAGACCACATTATGAGCAGCGAATACAGTATACTACATTGAAAGAAGTACAAGTAAATCACTGCTTCAACACTGTCGGTTACTCTCTGTGACCTTGTCCTATCTACACCTCCCTTGTTATCTCTTGCCCCACCCCTGCTTTACTTGCTTTAAACCTTTCACATTTCTAATATTTGCCAGTTCTGAAGAAGGGTCACTGACCTGAAACATTAACTCTGCTTCTCTCTCCGCAGATGCTGCCAGACCTGCTGAGTATTTCCAGCATTTCCTGTTTTTATCTCAGATTTCCAGCATCTGCAGTATTTTGCTTTTATTTTAGTAACAACAATTTGTATTTGTATAGCAGCTTTAATGTAATAAAACATCCTAAGGTGCTTCACAAGCACATTATAAAGCAAAATTTGACACCAAACCACATGAGATATTAGGGCAGGTGACTAAAAGCTTGGTCAAAGAGCTAGGTTTTGAGGAGTGTCTTAAAGGAGGAAAGCGAGGTAGAGAGGACGAGAAGATTAGGAAGGGAATGCCAAGGCCCTGGCAGCTGAAGGCACAGCCACCAATTGTGGAGCAATTAAAATTGGGAGTGCTTAGGAGGCCAGAAATAGAGGAGTGTAGATATCGCAGAGGCTTGTGACACTGGAGGAGATTACAGAGATAGAGTCATACAGTTTTACAGCACAGAAACAGGCCCTTTTGCCCAACGCGCCTGCACCGACCATCAAGCGCCCGTCCTAACTAATCCTATTTCCCCGCACTTGGCCCGTAGCCTAGTATGTTATGGCGTTTCAAGTGCTCATCTAAATATTTCTTGAATGTCTTAAGTACTCCCTGCACTTTCTATGCTCCTCTAAGCCTCTGCTGTTTTCAGCACTCTGAATCTGCCATACGCCTCCTTTTTTTTTTCTTATTCAATCCTCTATATCCCTTGACATCCAGGGTTTCCTTGACCTGTTGGTCCTACTCTTCACCTTTACAGGAACATGCTGCACCTGAACCCTCACAATTTCCCTTATAAATGACTCCTACTGGTCTGATGTAGACTTTCCTATAAGAAGGTGCTCCCAGTTCACTTTGGCCAGATCCTGTTTTATCATATTGAAATCTGCCTTCCCCAATTCAGTACTCTTATTTCCGGATCCTCTATGTCCTTTTCCATAACAACCTTAAATCTTAGAGTTATGGTCACTATCCCCGAAATGGTCCCCCACTGACACTTCTACCACTTGTCCGGCTTAATTCTTAGGATTAAGTCCAGTACCGCTCCTCCTCTTGTAGGACTCTCTACGTGCTGGCTGAAAAAGCTCTCCTGAATGCACTTGAAGAATTCCGCCCCCTATAAGCTTTTTGCGCTAATGCTATCCCCTCTAACATAGGGGAAGTTGAAATCTCCTACTATTATTACCCTATTATTATTGCACCTCTCTGAGATTTGCCTACATATCTGCTCCTCTACCACTGCCTGACTGTTTGGAGGCCTATAGTACACTCCCAGCCAAGTAATAGCCCCCTTTTTGTTTTTAAGTTCTACCCATATGACCTCATTAGAGGAAGCTACTAAGATATCATCCCTCCTGACTGCAGTAATTGTCTCTTTAATCAACAGTGCAATGCACCTCCTCTTTTATCCCCTCCCCTATCACGTCTGAAGATTCTATACCCTGGGATATTAAGCTGCCAGTCCTGCCCTTCCCTCAACCATGTCTCAATGATAGCAATAATTTCATATTCCCATGTATTAATCAACGCCCTCAATTCATCTGCCTTACTAGTAAGACTCCTTGCATTATTTGCCTGAGCCTTAACAGATCTACATTTACTCTGACCTCCGAACTGACTTAGCTTCACATTTATATTTGATTGTACATCACCCCCTACTGTGCTTCCACTCTGTATCCTATTCCCCTGCCAAATTAGTTTAAACCCCCCCACAACAACACTAGCAAACCTCCCAGCAAGGATGCTGGTCCCGTTCTGGTTCAGGTGCAACCTGTCCATTTTATACAGATCCCACCTTTGCCAGAAACAGGCCCAGTGATCCAAGAATCTAAAGCCCTCCCTCCTGCACCATCTCCCCAACCATGCATTCATCTGCTCTAACCTCCTATTCATATACTTACTAGCCCGTGGCACTGGAAGAAACCCAGAGATTACAACCTTTGCGGACCTACTTTTTAATCTGCTGCCTAGCTCCCTAAATTCTTTTTGCAGGACCTCATCCCTCTTTCTACCTATGTCATTGGTACCACCGTGGACCACGACCTCCGGCTGTGCACCCTCACCCTCCAGAATACTTTGTAGCCGCTCAGTGATATCCAAGACCCTTGCACCAGGGAGGCAACATACCATCCTGGAATCACGTCTGCGACCACAGAAATGCCTATCTGTTCCTCTAACTATAGAATCCCCTACCACTATTGCCCTCTTGTCCCTTTTTCTCCATCCCCGCACAGCTCAGTCAGCCATGACATTCCGGTCATGTCTCTCGGTGCATTCTCCCTCTCCCTCATCGGTACTCAGAACAGAATACCGGTTAGAAAGTGGGATGACCTTTGGGGACTCCTGAATTACCTGCCCTGACTTCTTTGTCTGTCCGGCATCCACCAGGTCACCCCCCCCCCCCCCCCGGACTGTGCTTGCCTAGGCACTGGCTTGACTACCTCCTGAAACGTGCCATCCACGTAGTCCTCCACCTCGCAGATGCGCCACAGTGACTCCAGCCGATGCTCGAGCTCCGAAACCCGAAGCTCAAGCTTCTGCAACCGGAGACGCTTTCTGTAGACATGTTCACCAAGGTCCCATGGTACTTCCACGACTTCCCACATTGCACAGGAGGTACATTCTGCTTGGCCAAGCTGCCCCACCATTACTCACTTTTACAATGAGAAACAAATATTTGCTAGTGTAATAACTTACCAGCTATTTACAATCAACTTTTATCCCCGTACCTTTGAGGCTGAGAAAGAAAAAGAGCAAAGAGCACCTTCCACCGCCCCCAGCCAATGAAAATACCCACAATTAACTTACTCTCACTCTTCGTCTCACTCCATGCAAACAGCACTAGAATAGCCAGTAAATATAAAAAATTTACTGGTAGCTATCTATCCTAGGGCTTTAATTTTAAAGGAACCTTTTTTTAACTCCGATCAATCAGTTATCCCCAGGCAATAACAGGTGCCGCCCACAGACCAATCAACGCCCAGAATTTCAGTGTTGTCACTATTCTTGTTTTTTTAACTAAATCCAAACAGAACGCGCTCAGGAACAGTCAGAGGGCCTGCTGCCACCCTGGATGTCAGGTAGGTGAAAAGCCTCAGCCCCGCTCTTTATTTATAGGTTTTCTGCCCTGTTCCTTTCAGGTCCGCCGCTGTCCCGGAGGGAGGGGCGAGGCCATGGAGGGATTTGAAAACAAGGATGAGAACTTTAAAATCGAAGCATTGCTTAACCAGCAGCCAATGTAGGTCAGCAAGCACAGGGGTGGAGGGTGAACACGATTTGTTGCGAGTAAAGACACGGGAAGCAGAGTTTAGGAGACTTCACGTTTACGGAGGGTAGAATTTGGAAGACCAGGTAGGAGTGCATTGGAATAGTCAAGTCTAGAGGTAAAAAAGGCACTGATCAGGGTTTCAACAGCAGATGAGCGAGGCAGGAGTGGAATTGGGTGATGTTATGGAGGTTGAAAAAGGCAGTCTTAGTGATGGCATGGATGCATGGTCAGAAGCACATCTCGAAATCAGATATGATAGCAAGGTTGTGAATAGTTTCACTCAGCCTCATACAGTTGCTAGGGAGGGAGATGGAATCGGTGACTAGAGAATGGCATTTGTAACAAGGACCAAAGACAATAGCTTCAGTCTTTCCAATATTTAATTGGAGGAAATTTCCACTTATCCAGTACTGCCCTCTGGTTACCAACCCTCCTGCTACTGGAAACTGTTTTTCCCTATCTACTCTATCAAAAACCCTTCATAATTTTGAGCACAAGTTGTCAGCCTTGTCTCAATGGAGAGTACTCGTGCCTTTGAGTCCCACTCCAAAAGCATAAGCACTAGAATCTAGGCCGACGTTCCAGTGTAGTACTGAGGGAGCGCTGTACTGTCGGAGGGGCTGTCCTTTGGATGCGACGTTAAACTGAGGCCCTGTCTGCTTTCCAAGGTGGACATACAAGATCCCATGGCACTATTTTGATGAAGAGCAGGCAAGTTATCCTCAGTATCCTGGCCAATATTTATCCCTCAGTCAACATCACAAAAACAGATTATCTAGTCGTTATCACATTGTTGTTTCTGGGAGCTTGCTGTGTGCAAATTGGCTACCGCATTGCCTTACCTTCCAGGAGAGCAGCGGAGAGGAGTGGACCTGTGGGGAAAATGCTGAGAGCGGAGCCGATAAATTGAGCCTGAGGATCGAGGCCCAGTCACTTAAATTCTGGGAGAGGAGAGAAACGTTGGAGAAAACGCCGATAAATTGAGCTCGAGGATCGAGACCCTGTCACTTAACTTCCGGGAGAGCAGCGGAGAGCAGTCCACGTGCGCCGGAGTTTGAAGAAAAAGTGAGCAGTGATGTCACAGTTAAGCTGCAAGGTGATTGGTTGGTGATTGACTGCTGTTAGGGAATAACTCTAAATAGCTGGGTAAGTAACTAAAATTAAAGGGAAAGGTCTACAGTTTTTTTAATATAGGAGTTAGTTTTTTTTAGGGAATCAAGGTCCCTAGTGTAAATAATCTAATTTTTGGGTAATTTAAGGGGATAAATTAAGGGTAAGTCATGGCAGGGCAGCTCGGCAACGTGGAGTGCTCCTCTTGTGCAATGTGGGAAGTCAGGGACATTTCCAGTGTCCAGGGCGAACACGTGTGCAGGGGTTTTCTCCAGCTGCAGCTACTCGAAATCCACATTTGGGATCTGGAGCAGTGGCTGGAGACACTGTGGAGCATCCGCGAGGCTGACATCATTGTGGATAGTACATACAGGGAGGTGGTCACACCACAGGTAAAGACTGCTCAGGCAGAAAGGGAATGGATGACCGCCAGGCAGAGTAGAAGAACCAGGCAAGTGTTTCAGGAGTCCCCTGTTTCCATCTCCCTATCTGACAGATTTTCCACTTTGGATACTGTTGGGGGAGATAGCTTCTCAGGGGAATGCAGCAAGAGCCAAGTCTGTGGCACCACAGGTGGCTCAGCTGCACAGGAGGGGAGGAAAAGGAGTGGAAGAGCTATAGTGATAGGGGATTCTATCATAAGGGGTACAGATAGGCGTTTCTGTGGCCACAAACGTGACTCCAGGATGGCATGGTGCTAGGGTCAAGGATGTCATGGAGCGGCTGCAGGACATTCTGAAGGGGGTGGGTGAACAGTCAGCGGTCGTGGTACACATTGGTACCAACGACATATGTAGAAAGAGGGATGAGGTCTTGCAACACAAATTTAGGGAGCTAGGTAGCAGATTAAAAAGAAGGACCTCAAAGGTTGTAATCTCTGGATTACTCCTGGTGCCACGTGCTAGTGAGTATTGGAATAGGAGGATAGAGCAGATGAATGCGTGGCTGAGAAGATGGTGCAGGAGGGAGGGCTTTAGTTTCCTGGATCACTGGGTCTGTCTCTGGCAAAGGTGGGACCTGTACAAGTTGCATGGGTTGCACCTGAACCGGAACGGGACCAACATCCTTGCTGGGAGGTTTGCTAATGCTGTTGGGGCGGGGTTTAAACTAATGTGGCAGGGGGATGGGATACAGAGTGGAGATACAGTAGGAGGTGATGCACAGTCAAATATACAAGAGAAACTGAGTCGATCTGGAAGGCAGAGCAAATATAGACCTGTTAAGGCACAAATAAAAAATGCAAGGCTGGATTGCATCTATTTTAATGCAAGGAGTCTTACTAGTAAGGCAGATTAATTGAGGGCATTGATTAGCGCATGGGATTATGATATTATTGTTATCACAGAGACATGGTTGAGGGAGGGGCAGGACTGGCAGCTCAATATTCCAGGATATAGAATCTTCAGACGTGACAGGGGAGGGGGTAAAAGAGGAGGTGTCATTGCACTATTGATCAAGGAGTCAATTACTGCAGTAAGGAGGGATAATATCTTAGAAGGTTCCTCAAATCAGGCCATATGGGTAGAACTTAAAAACAAAATGGGGCCAATCACTTGGCTGGGAGTGTACTACAGGCCTCCAAATAGTCAGGGAGTGATAGAGGAGCAGATATGTAGGCAAATATCAGAGAGGTGTAAAAATAATAGGGTAATAATAGTGGGGGATTTCAACTTCCCCAATATCAACTGGGATAGTCTTAGTGCAAAAGGCTTAAAGGGGGCAGAATTCTTAAAATGCATACAGGAGAGCTTTTTGAGCCAGTACATAGAAAGTCCTACAAGAGAAGGGGCAGTACTGGACCTAATCCTTGGGAATGAAGCCGGACAAGTGGGAGAAGTGTCAGTGGGGGAGCATTTTGGGGATAGTGACCATAACTCTGTAAGATTTAAGGTAGTTATGGAAAAGGACAAAGATGGACTGGAAATAAAGGTACTGAATTGGGGGAAGGCCGATTTCAATATGATAAGACAGGATCTGGCCAAAGTGGACTGGGAGCAACTACTTGTAGGAAAGTCTACATCAGACCAGTGGGAGTCATTCAAAGAGGAAATAGGGAGAGTTCAGAGTCAACATGTACCCGTTAAGGTGAAGGGTAGGACCAACAAGTCCAGGAAACCCTGCATGTCAAGAGATATAGAGGATTGGAGAAGGGAAAAAAAGGAGGCGTTTGGCAGATTCAGAGCGCTGAAAACAGCGGAGGCACTAGAGGAGTATAGAAAGTGTAGGGGAGTACTTAAAAAAGTAATTAGAGCTAAGAGGGGACATGAAAAAACACTGGCAGGCAAGATGAAGGAAAATCCTAAGGCGTTTTATAAGTATATTAAGGGCAAGAGGATAACCAGGGAACGAGTAGGGCCCATTAGGGACCTAAGTGGCAATCCGTGTGTGGAGCTGGAGGACATAGGTGAGGTTTTAAATGATTACTTTTCATCTGTGTTCACTATGGAGAAGGACGATGTCGGTGAAGAGATCAGGGAGGGGGATTGTGATATACTTGAACATATTAGCATCGAAAGGGAGGAAGTATTAGCTGTTTTAGTGGGATTAAAAGTGGATAAATCCCCAGGTCCGGATGAGATGTATCCCAGACTGTTGTGAGGCAAGGGAGGAGATAGCAGGGTCGCTGACACAAATTTTCAAATCCTCTCTGGTCACAGGAGAGGTACCAGAGGATTGGAGGACAGCGAATGTGGTACCATTATTCAAGAAGGGTAGTAGGGATAAACCAGGTAATTACAGGCCAGTGAGTCTAACATCAGTGGTTGGGAAACTATTGGAAAAAATTCTAAGGGACAGGATTAATCTCCACTTGGAGAGGCAGGGATTAATCAGGGATAGTCAGCATGGCTTTGTTAGGGGGAGGTCGTGTCTAACTAACTTGATTGAATTTTTCGAGGCGGTGACTAGATGTGTAGATGAGGGTAAAGCAGTTGATGTAGCCTACATGGACTTCAGTATGGCTTTTGATAAGGTCCTACATGGGAGATTGGTTAAGAAGGTAAGAACCCATGGATCCAGGGCAATTTGGCAAATTGGATCCAAAATTGGATTAGTGGCAGGAGAGAGAGGGTAATGAATGAGGGTTGTTTTTGCGAGTGGAAGCCTGTGACCAGTGGTGTACCACAGGGGTTGGTGCTGGGACCCTTGCTGTTTGTAGTGTACATTTAATGATTTAGACGTGAATATAGGAGGTATGATCAGTAAGTTCGCAGATGACACGAAAATTGGTGGTGTGGTAAATAGTGAGGAGGAAAGGCTTAAATTACAGGACGACATAGATGGGCTGGTAAGATGGGAACAGCAGTGGCAAATGGAATTTAATCCTGAGAAGTGTGAGGTGATCCATTTTGGGAGGACTAACAAGGCAAGGGAATATACAATGGGTGGTAGAACCCTAGAAATTACAGAGGGTCAGGGGGACCTTGGTGTACTTGTCCATAGATCACTGAAGGCAGCAGCACAGGTACAGCTGTATAAAACGCTAGTTAGGCCACAGCTGGGGTACTGTGTACAGTTCTGGGCACCACACGAGAGAAAGGATGTGATTGCACTGGAGAGGGTGCAGAGGAGATTCACCAGGATGTTGCCTTAGCTGGAGCATTTCAGCTATGACAAGAGACTGAAAAGGCTAGGGTTGTTTTCCTTAGAGCAGAGAAGGCTGAGGGGGGACATGATTGAGGTATACAACATTATGAGGGGCAATGATAGGTTAGATAGGAAGAAACTTTTTTCCTTTAGCGGAGGGGTCTATAACCAGGGGGCATAGATTTAAGGTAAGGGGCAGGAGGTTTAGATGGGATTTGAGGAAAATTTTTTCACCCAGAGAATGGTTGGAATCTGGAACGCACTGCCTGAAGAAGTGGTAGAGGCAGGAACTCTCACAACATTTAAGAAGTATTTAGATGAGCACTTGAAACGCATACAAGGCTTCGGGCCAAGTGCTGGAAAATGGGATTAGAATAGTTAGGTGCTTGATAGCCGGCACAGACACGATTGGCCGAAGGGCCTGTTTCTGTGCTGTATAACTCTATGACATCACTAAGTGACTACCATTATGAAAGTGCTTCCATTTTTAAAAAATATTTTTTGAAGATTGTGGAGATGGATTCATTTGGAAGACTGAAGTGATTCCATAGGTACTGGACTTTGATTTTTTTTTTAAAAAGAGGTCACTTTAAGGACTTGGGAAACTGTTGAAAAACAAACCCTTACTGGATGTCATATCCCTTAAGTTAAATAAACGGCAAGAGTTTTGGTGACTAGGGGAGTTGTTTACAGAGATGTGACATGTCAAGATTTATGGTGATCATGAGATGGTTTCGTTTTAGAAATTGTTTTGAGTCAGTGGGGGGTAATCCTGCTAAGAAGAAGCCTCCAGCTTATCCTTTTTCCACCTTTTTGAGAAACCCTGAGAATCCAGTGTTATCGCTGAAACCCCTGATGCCGCATTTCTCCTGGAAAGTCTGCTGGACTAATTCTCCATGTTGCCTGAAGAGAACTGCCCCAAAAAGATGGCAATGACAGCTGTCTATGCGTATTTGGGTTGCAAGAATAAAGGGACAACTGATATCATTCCATATCTTATCCTTTACCTTCAAGAATTAACAAGTATTTGGCCAAAGTATTTTTTTGTCTTTTTTTGTAAAGAGATCTCTGCAGAGAAAACCTGTTTATTTTTTCTTTAACCTGCATGTGTGTGTATGTGCCTGTGTGTTGGGCTAAGTTAGAAAGGAACTTCCATATTTCAAACTGTGTGTTAATACTTTGCATCTTTACTGAATAAGTCTTATAATAGATTAATAAATAGTCGTTTGGTAATACAGAACTTGAATATTGCTGAAAATAGAGATATGTTGTCGAAGACTTTTGTCCTGCACTCATCAGGGAAATCCGCAAGAATACCAATGTAAGGGAAAACAAAAACTTTATAGTTTCACGATTGGATAACATTTGCTAAATAATCCTCAGTGTGCTAAGAATTACGCTGACAACCAATTTAAGATTGTCAGTGGGGCTCGCAGTGTGGCGCATTTGCGCATACTGGAAGTTACACATATTAATTCACAGGGCCCTGTTCTTTGCAGAAAGAAAGAACATGTACACACATTGCGCCTGTTTCAGCTAAACAAAGTAAGTGACAGCCATTCGCTGGTTCATTCCTCAGGGCAATGCCTTGATCAATCAGAGTCAAGCTGCCTGGTTTAAATTTCAAAGCTTGGCAGTTAACTGTCAGTCACCGTAAACTGGTGCATTCTCCATGGCAATACCTCTACCAATCAGAGTTCACTTGCCAACCAATCAGCACTCTCTTCTCATACAGTATAAAGTTGTTGTTTTCCCTTATATTGGTATTCTTGCAGATTGTCCTGATGAGTGCAAAACAAAAGCTTCGACAGCATGTCTCTATTTTCAGCAATATTCAAATAAATTAATAATTTTTTTTGTTTATTAAGAAACCTGTTTGGTGGATTTTATTCTGCAATAAAAATAAAGTATATAATTAGCTGTATTGGTAACTGGGTAAACATTTAAATATATGTCATGACCCTTGGAGAAGGGGAACTAGAGAAAGGCACCGTACTCCTCCAGCCTCTGTCATAACACTACACCTTAGAGGTACTTCATTGACTGTAAAGGGGTTTGGAACATTCTGAGGTTGTGAAAAGCATTATATAAATGCAACTTTTTTTTCTAAATCTTCACTAAATTTCTCTGCACTAAGGAGAACAATCCCAACTTCTGCAGTCTCCCTATATAATCAATGTCCCGCATCCCTGGTGTCATTCTGGGAAATCTCCAACTGCACACCGCAACATTCTTCCCAAATGATTAATTAATTAATTTCTTAATGATTTAACAATGATTGGCTCTGTGTTACAATTAACAGAGATACAATGCAACTTTTATCAATTCTATTTTGAAAAAACAATATACTGGGATTATAGATTAATTAGGTTATCATTTTTAACCATAACTGGCATTACACTTCCACACAGTGTTTAATTTTACAATCTAAACATTGAAATTCCCACAGAAATCTACAATTGAAATTAATTTTTCAGTATCTATTGTCCACGTTGTTACACTGCTTTGCTCGCTGTAGCATATTCTAATTATTTATCCCCTGAATTTTCGTGTAAATATACCACTGGAGGATCAGGAAATCTCGACATTGTGGTGCTTTTGCCATTAAAACAATGCCACTTTTGCCTGTTCAGGGGATTGCAAAAGATCCTATAACATTATTCAAAGAAGAGTAGGGGCTTCACCTGGCCAACATTTATTCATCAACCAAAACAGATTTACTGTCACTCATCTCACTTGCTGATGATTGGACCTCGTAGTGCAGAAAATGGTTGCAGTATTTCCCAACTTAACTATAGTAACAACACTTCAAAAGTAATTCATTAGTTGTGAAGTGCTTTGGGATGTTCTGAGAATGTAGAAGATGCTATATAAATGGAAGATCATTTTGCTAAAATAGGTAGGAGAAATTTTCTTTGTTAAGTTATAATATTGGGTCTTGTTTCATGGAATGTTTGGGGCGAATGATAACTTCTGCTAATCCGTCAAGATTGTATGGCAACAGAAGCTCTTGCTTTATAAGACAAAACAAAAGTGAACAAATATATATTAGATCAACAATTCATTTTTCACACCAATGACATAGATTTAGATAATTTATAGCTCACTTCAAATAACTCAGTTTTCATTACCCCATTATCATTTTTAGACCCACTTTTATACTGGACACTGCTTATGTAAATTTGTCATGTTGTAATTGCACCCTTCTGCCAGTGATGATGCTGTAGTACCTCAGGTTTGAATCTCCCAGCTTCTCTGTTTCTCAAATTACTGTACAGTTTTCTGTTTAATTATATATAATATAAACTAATGAAAGAATATATGACTTTAAAATGGCATCTGAATTAGATCTCTGTGCACTGGTCCACTTATGCCCTGTCTTCTTACTCTGTTTCAGTGAAAGACTTGACGCCCCCTGTACAATGCCAAGGGAGATAGATTTATCTAAAAAAAACATGCCAACACTTAGGAGTGAAATTCTTTGAGAGAAAAAAAGGGAGATGCTTATTATAAATAATTTGATAAATTTGCAATGTCAGGATGCGCACATTTCCAATTCCTGTAGTTATGTCAGCAGGTCATTAATTACAGAAAATAATAAGCATAATTAATTAAAGACTTGCTGACACAACTACAGGAATTTGACGTGTGCACATATTGAGGGTGCAAATTAGATGTCAGGTCATTAATTACATAGCATGATGCTTTTTTTGAGAAATTTCACCAGCAACCCCAACCCCTTGCCCACACCATAGTCTCTTCCCATTCTCCCTTTTTTCTCTTTTTTTAGATTTTATTTCTATTCGGGTATAAACAAATCTATCATAATCTTTTAAAAATCAGTTTGAACAATATTTTTCTGTGGCATTTCTTATTGTTTATTTTGGCTTAAGGACAGACTGGAGGATGGTAGACAGTGGAAATAACTAGATAAATGTAACTTACACTTTTTTAAAAAAACTATACCATCAAGACATGTGATGCATCAATAATCATGGTATTCTAGAATCAATTGTCCTGATGGTTTGAGGAAATCTTATCCTTTTTAACACATAAAAAATATTATTTATACTTCATATATGTTTTCTGTTGATTATCAGAATAGAAAAGAAATTAATTATGGTTCTCAAGTTTGAGCATATTTACAGCATCACAATGTTGTTCAATAAAGTAGAGAGGAATAAGTAGGGAATTTGACTATCAATTCATTTACACTTGATGTACATTGGAGGGAAGTTATTTTATGTAATGATAGTTACTGCATTGAAGCAGTGGTTTTAAAAATACAGTAGCAATATCATTAACAACAATGCACTACTTTGTGATGTCTCTGAAATCACTTTTGTTGCTCATGTGCCCTTAAAACAATACTATTTCTGTTTTTAAAAAGGCCAACCAAAAATAACAATGGATGTTACATCAATGGACTTCCTTTATCGGAAATGGAAATTGTACGTTCTGACATGACTTTCAATGCAGTCCACATGAAAGTAGAAGACTACTGGCAAAATAATTGGTGGGAAGTTAAAGTTTGTCAGTTACCACAGTTACTGTTAAGAATTTATTTTAAGGTTAGCCTTAGGAACTACATCACAAATTGAGTATAAATGGTGCAGATATGCAGTGAAGCAATCGCAACATGTTCAATGTCCCTTGTGTAAACAACCCGTGGTGCCACTTTAGTGCAAAATATAACTGCTGAAATGTTTCACTCCAAGCTTTTTATATTGTGTCATGCTCACAAGAAGTGCAGCAATGAAAATACAGAACCAAACTGAAGAGTTCTAAAAAGTTGACTTTTCCTTTAATAAGTGGACAGTGTGCTGCGAAATGCCTGCCGAAGGTTGGGCTGACTTGGCCTTTATATTAAGAACAAAGTGATTACTGACAATGCAGCCAGCAGCTTACGTCATCCGACTGCACCAATCTGTGCACATGTGCAGATTGGTTCCTACCCTCTGCGCATGCGCTGCGTTCCACAGTGCCAGGACTGGTTGGCGCATGCGCAGGTGATGTCATCGCGCAACGCGGGCAGATGGGGTTGGCGCATGCAGATGGTGGGGGATCCGGCCCGGAGAGAGCAGGGGTGGGGGTAGAGGGGGGTCTGGGGAGTGGGGAGAGAGCAGGGGTGGGGGGAGAGGGGGTCTGGGGAGCGTGTAGAGAGCGGGTGTGGGTAGAGCGTGGCCGAAGACCTTGCTGGTGGCGGGTGCGCTCTCCTCCTTCCCCCCGCCGCCCGCTCCTGACCCCCGGCCCGCTCGCTCAGCGCCCCCGGCTCGCTCGCGCACCACCGCCCCCCCCCCCCCACCACCACCGACCGCTGGCTCGCCCGCCTGCCTGCATACTCGCTCCCTCCCTGGCCCGCTCCGGCCCGCTCGCTCACTCGCTCGCTGTCTACCTCCGGCCATTGTGTGCTCCCTCCGGCCATTGTGTTTAGGTTAGGTTGCCTTCGTGTGATTATTTGAGCAGCGCCATCTTTAGTCCTGGCAGTTGCCTGAAGTTGCAGACTGTGACGTTTTAGTGGCACATGCTGCATTTGCGCATGTGCCACTGCAGCGCCACCTAGTGGTAGCGTTGTCAGCAAACGCAGCCTATTTAAAATATCTCACTGTCTGTTAAAGACAAAAGAATACATTCCGGGCTAGGAGGTGTCAATTACAGCCATCCTGAAACCATTAAGAGACATTCCTGAATTGAATGGGGTTCTTCTGAAACAAAGAAAGTGTGAAGTAACCACATCCTGGGCCATTGCATGGTCAAAACAGGGAGGGGGTCATGCGTCTCCTAACAAAGGGTAATGTGAGAGATTTTTACCTTAAAAGGTATCCCTATGGAGAGAGAGAGAGATCAGAGAAAGGTAGTCCAGCCAAGGGCTGTGAAAAATAGCCCAGCAGAAACTGAAGAAGGAGCCCTGCTGCAAATTCTACACTTCAACTTGGTACAGCAGAAAACTGAAAGTGATCACCACCTCCAGTCTGAAGTCTTAATCACCAGAAAACTACAAACACCCTGTTCTGCAACTTTAAAAGAGAAACTGTCCACTGAGAAGATTCAACATATTTACCGTGAACCCCAAACACCTACCTCACTTCAAGCCACTTACCCTTTTCCTCTCAATCTATTCTTGTGAGTGAGTGAGTTTGTGTGTGTGCGGTTGTGACCATTTTGGGAATGAATATTGTTCAATAAATCGTTGATATTCTATTTCAAACCTATAAGAAAACCTGTCACTGTCTGTTTACTTGACAAAACACAAGGGGTAAAAACCCTAGTGACAAAAACATTTGCTGTGATCAGTTGGCAGGTAATCAGTGAGAACAAGCCACACCATCACCCCCCGGCCATAACAAACTGGGGTCTTGTCCAGGATCTGAACAATCAGATTAAATGGGAGATTTGGAAACGGGAGGAAAATTAACCTCCTAAATTGTGGAAAAGTGAACAAACAGGTTTTCTTATATTCTTCTGTTCTTTTTCTTGACGGTGCTAGAAACAAAAGACATAGCCACATTTAATGCTATGGAGTTTGTAGAGCAGGGAGACATATCCCATGGTAAGTTAAATAAATTCAGTATTGAAGATTGAAAAAGCTAAGCTGTCCAGGTGGGAGTCACTTTCAAACAATAAACAAAGAAACCTGAAATAGTGAGGAATTTAGCTAACCATTTTAAATGTAGCCCTGAGCCCAAAGAAGAAAGCATGGAATCAGAGTCTGAAAAGATGATCCTAGCTAGAATTCAGTTGCAAAGGGAAAAGAGGCAAACAAAAAGGGAGGAAATGCAATTAAAAGATAAAGGAAGAGAGAGAGAGTTTCAGCTTTGGAAGGCAAAGGAAGAGAGAGTTTCAACTTCAAAAGAAAAAGGAGAGAGAGTTTCTGCTTCAAAAAAAAAGAGGGGAAAGAGAGTTTCAGTTGAAAATGAAGGAAATGCAATTGCAGAGGTGAAGAGAGGAAACAGTAAGAAAGGTTACAGAGATGCCACCAAAAGCAGAATAAATACTATGGTATTGGTAAAAGGGCTTACTGGCAAATGCTTGAAGATTCCCTGAGTTAAAAATTACCCAATAAGTCAGTCACCAGGGTAGTGACGGTCAGGGTCATTCCTAGCTTACCAATGTAAGGTGTTGACATATTGCTGGGCAATGACTTGGCAGGAAGCACAGCATTATATGCAGAGGGTCCAGAGCAGTCCACGGAGACTGGGGAAACTGAGGGGAACAAGCAAAATTCTGTGCAGCTGCAGAGGGCTGTGGAAGTTCCAAAAATCCCACAGTGAGTGATAGGTCCAGTAAAGATTAAAGAGGCTAAAGGAAATCCAGTAGAATTTAAAGAGGCCAAGATAGAGCCAGTAGCATTTAAAGAGGCCAAGATACAGCCCGAGGAATTTAAAAGTGCTGAGATAAAAGCAGCAGAGGTTGAAAGGAGTGCACCAGAGATATGGTTAGCAGAAACCTTCTTAAAAGATTTAAATAGGGACAAGGAAAGTTCCCAAACAGGCAAGCCAAGACTAAAGGAGATGCCTCACCTAGTTGGAATGCCACAGGGGAGTGCAACAGAAGCTAGACAACCACCTGCAAGTAGTAGTGTCCCAGATGTGACACTAATGTGAAGTATAGCGATTAAAACTACAAGCACGCAACCTGAAGAATTAGAAAAATTGACTTTTTAAAAAAGTGGATAATGTGCTTAAAAATGATTGCTGAATGTCCAAAGACCTTGCCTTTGTATATTCAAACTGTCTGGCAAGGACAAAAGAATACATTCAAAGCTAACAGATGTCAATTACACCCATCCTGAACACAGCAAGAGACATTTTTGAATTGAATGGGTTCTTCTGGAACAAAGAAGGTGTGAAGGAGCCACATCCTGAGCCAGTGTTGTTCACCACAGGGAGGAAAATCTCTGTCTCTCAACAGGCGAGATGTGAATTCTACATTTCAACCTGTGCAGCAGAGAATTGGAAGTGATTCCCTATCTTCAAACTGAACTTTCAACTAACAGAGAAAACTACAAACACTTCAGGCCTGCAACTAAAGAGAACTTGACCTCCAAGAGAATTCAACAGGTTTACTATGAACCCTGAAACCCTACCTCACTTCAAATCACTTACCCCATTTCCTCTCTACCTGTCTCTACTTTGTGTGTATGCAAGTGAGTGGGTGCAGTTGCAACAATTTTGGGATAAGGCATATTGCTCAATAAACAATTAATCTTCTGTTTTAAACCTCCGAGAAACCCTGTTGCTGTCTGTTTATTTGACAAATAAAACTCAAAAGGGTTAAAACACTAATAACAATAAGCACTTACTGTGGTTAGGTGGGAGTTGAAAAATGGGAACCAAACACACCCATCACCACATGGCCGTAATACAGAGGACATGGGACAGATTAGGAAAAAAACAACCCTGAAGTAAAGTGAAAAGGGAAGGTAATATACCCTAAGGAAAACAACACTTGTGAAAGCCACAAGAAAAATAAAAGTGAGGTCAGTCTGGAGGTGCCCACTGAAGAATCAAAGGGTCAAGTTCTAAATCCAAAGCTAACCAAACCCAGAAAAACAGATTCAGAACTCACTAAGGACAAAGTGCAGAAGGAAAACCCAGATGCCTCACTGGAGCTAAAAAAAAACAATTTCTTACCAACTGTCACCCTAGAGATAAGAATTATCAATATGCCAGAACCTGAACTATTAAGTCCATGTGTTGTGGAAGCAGCACTTAAAGGGTTAAGGCCTATATAGGCAGTGAAATTTGTCAACAGCCAGGAACAGTGCAGTAACAAAAATTTTCATCTTGCAAACCTTGGGACAGAAAAGATGTCTCTCCAACCATCGCCCAAAGTACTGCAAACCCCGTTTGAGACCACATAACTAAGATTTAAAAGTGGGAAACTGATAGAAAACACCTGTCATGCAGGCCCCCACCTGCTAAGAATGAGGCACATTAATTTTGCCATCTGAACATTGATTTTTAAACTGTAACTGGAGGGTGGCGCAGTGGTTAGCACCGCAGCCTCACAGCTCCAGCGACCCGGGTTCAATTCTGGGTACTGCCTGTGTGGAGTTTGCAAGTTCTCCCTGTGTCTGTGTGGGTTTTCGCCGGGTGCTCTGGTTTCCTCCCAACACCAAAGACTTGCAGTTGATGGGGTAATTTGCAATGGCCAATTTACCTTAGTATAGGTAGGTGGTAGGGGAATATAGGGACAGGTGGGGATGTTGTAGGAATATGGGATTAGTGTAGGATTAGTATAAATGGGTGGTTGATGGTTGGCACAGACTTGGTGGGCTGAAGGGCCTGTTTCGGTGCTGTATCTCTAAATGTACTTTATTAAGCCATTAAAATATTGGATACAGTATATAAAATAATTTCATATTATTCCTAAAATTCTCACACCTTTTGCCTCAACATGATTTCACCCTGATGCTCCTTTTCAGGCCTATCGTACAGATTGTGTACAGACCTGTAATATCTTGTGTTTCTTCTTTACACGCAATTGTTACTCCTTTCAGTCAATACTCTATTGAAACAGAAGGCTCCTTTCTTTGTTACTGACCATACATTTTTAATTTTGGACTAATTTGTTTTTGTCAGTCATTGAATACTGCAAACATACAACTATTCCAATGCTCTCATGTCCAGCTTCCTACCTTTCATCCTTCTTAAACTTGAATTCATCCAAATCTCTGCTGCCCGTATCCTAACTTGCATCAGGTTCCGTTCACCAATCACCCTTAAGCTTGCTGACCAATGTTTTATTTATTTTATTTTATTTAGAGATACAGCACTGAAACAGGCCCTTCGGCTCACCGAGTCTGTGCCAACCAACAACCACCCATTTATACTAACCCTACAGTAATCCCATATTCCCCATCACCTACCTACACTAGGGGCAATTTACAATGGCCAATTTATCTATCATCTGCAAGTTTTTGGCTGTGGGAGGAAACCGGAGCACCCGGCAAAAACTCACGCGGTCACAGGGAGAACTTGCAAACTCCGCACAGGCAGTACCCAGAATCGAACCCGGGTCCCTGGAGCTGTAAGGCTGCAGTGCTAACCACTGTGCCACCCAATGTTGATTTCCAGTCCAGCAACAGCTTTATTTTAAAATTCACATCCTTGTTTTCAAATCCCTCCATGGCCTTGCACCTACTGTTATATGTGTTCCATTTTTTGTTAAAACTTGAGAATGCATATTTTAAAAACTGAAAGGGATTTCATGGATGCTGGAATCTTGAAGAAGCTAAACTTTGTGTGTGTTTTTTTAAAGTAAGGTTAACAGAAAGTTGACCAGTAAACAAGTTTCTACTGGAAGGCACATAATTTCAAGTAAACACAGCAGGGGGCTGTGTTTTGACCTTTCGTGCTATTTGCTTATTGACAAAGTCAGGATTTATGGTGTCATGGGACCTGCATCTGGAAAGGTTTTTGTTTCATTTTGAACTGTTAAAAAAGCCAGCTGCTTTGGCTAAAAACAAGCAGTTGGAGTTTGATTATTGACCTGTCAACAGAACAGAAGATCCAGCCCATCTTTCTCTCTTGAAAAGCAAATCCTGCATCAAGTTATACTGTTGCCTCCTGAATTTGAAGAAATCCTGAATGTTTGCAGAAACTTTGCATCGAATGTGTGAGAATTAAAACCTTTGTTGCTGCACACCTGATGTGAGACCTATGTGAAGCCTTCTATAGTTGCATTTCCCAAAAGCCTATCCAGTCTGTTCATCAACATTGCCTGTAAAGAACTGTTCTAGGAAGATTCTTAGTGGCAGCCATCTATTCGCCTTTGGGACAGCTCGTCAAAACAAAGGGCTTCCATACCTTCTTTTAAGCATAAGTGTTTTATTTTATTGCTTCTATTGCTTTGTAACAGCTGTAAACAAAAATCCCTTTTTTCCCAGTTAACCGGTTGTATATGTGAGAGTGTGTGTGAGGGCCAGGATAAAATAAGGGGCTTTAATATTTCTATTTGTGTATATGTTTTACTTCATTATTGGTTAAGACTTGGTTTATAAAAAACGGATAATTTACTTGTTTATGAAAGAGACCTGGTTGGTGTGCTTTATTTTGGGGATAAGTAGAGTATCTGATTGACTATTTCGGTAAGTGGGAAAATTTAAATATATGTTATGACCTGTGGAGAAGTGGGATTGAATTAACAGTGCACTCCTCCCACCTCAGTCATTACACTATCTATCTCTGTAACCACCTCTAGCCCTACAACCCTCTGAGTTCTCTGCATTCATCCAATTCTCTTGCACATCCCAAATTTTAATTGCTCCATCATTGTCAGTCGTGCTTTCAGTTGCCTGAGCCATAAGCTCTGGAATTCCCACCCTACATCTCTCTACCTCACTACCTCTCTTTCCCCTTTTAAGATGCACCTTAAAACCTACATCTTTGACCACCTGTTCTAATGTCTCCTTATGGGACTTTGTGTCAAATTTTGTTTGCTAACACTCCTGTGAGATGCCTTGGGAGGTATTAGTATTTTAAAGGTGATACATAAATGCAAGTTGTTTTACATACCACTAATCTTGCAACCTTGGCCTGTGTTCTTCACATGAGATTTAGTTTGCTTTTGTCCCTCTTTCTTGAGGGCTTTCTTCAGTATAGAGTGGAATAACCTTTTGAACCATAACTTCCTCAAAGTTAGGAAGCTGAATTACAGTGCATATTAAAGGCAGCTTATTTTCTTTCATCCATATCCAGTCCATTGTCCAAGTTCAAAAGAATAACCAGGATTCATCTTTGTCCCCTTACCTATTGCTTAACTTTTATTCCCTAATTGTTTTTCAGTACTTGACACAACATGGTTAACTACATTATGTCAACCCATGTTGAGCATCTTGCAATAACTTGCCAGGTAACATGCTGTTAGTGAGATCTTGCTGTATTTGGTTTACCCAAATTGTCCACCACATTTCCCTACAATTACAGCAGTGACTATACTTCCAAAAAGTATTTAATTAACTGTAATGTACTTTGGGATGTTCTGAGTTCATGTATAAGTAGAAATTCCTTCTTTGTGTTAAAGTTACAATATTATTGATTCTACTGATGGGTTTTATTCCATCATTTATGAACGGTTTATGACTTTAACCCCTTATAGGGACTAAACCAAATCAGAGTACATCCCTATGAATCTCCTTTCAAACCAGACAAATTCTCATAGACACTTATTTGGGTCCAAAGAATTGCACTAGCTTTCCCTCAAAGAAAGAAAACCAACAGAGAATATTACCATCTTTTGGATTGCCTATTTTTAAAAATTATGGCTAAGTCATAAATATTCCAGATATTATAAGGATCTGGGAACTCTCTTCAATACGTATCTCTCCAGTTAAAGAGACATAGAGAGGGGGTTCTTTGTAGTTGTATACAGAATGCTACATGAGAGGATTTATTAACTTTTATAGATGTATTAAAGAATTTAACATGCAATACACTTCTAAGTGGATAAGTATATCACAATATCAAATATTACTAAAAGATGTAACACATAATCTTATTTCGAACATTGAATCCAAAAGTTTAACCTTGCTAATGTTACAGCAAAATATCTTAGAATATCCAGAATAGCCAACAAAATTTAAAGTAAACTTTTTACCTTAAATTCCCCGTAGTTGAGAAGCATTGTTGAGGATTCAACACTTCTACTCTTTGCTTCAGAACCTCTCATGTTTATACTGTTCTGATCTGACTTTTAGCATTTAGATGTTACCTTCCTGTGTGTTTATCCTGCTTTTAAAATCAATATGGGTGGAGCAGTGGCAAATGGAATTTAATCCTGAGAAGTGTGAGGTGATGCATTTTGGGAGGACTAACAAGGCAAGGGAATATACAATGGATGGTAGGACCCGAGGAAATACAGAGGGTCAGAGGGATCTTGGTGTACTTGTCCATAGATCACTGAAGGCAGCATCACAGGTAGATAAGGTGGTTAGGAAGGCATATAGGATACTTGCCTTTATTAGCCGAGGCATAGAATATTAGAGCAGGGAGGTTATGATGGAGCTGTATAAAACACTAGTTAGGCCACAGCTGGAGTACTGTGTACAGTTCTGGGCACCACATTATAGGAAGGATGTGATTGCACTGGAGAAGGTGCAGAGGAGATTCATCAGGATGTTGCCTGGGCTGGAGCATTTCAGCTATGAAGAGAAACTGAAAAGGCAGGGGTGTTTTCCTTAGAGCAGAGAAGGCTGAGGGGGGACATGATTGAGGTATACAAAATTATGAGGGGCATTGATAGGCTAGATAGGAAGAAACTTTTTCCCTTAGCGAAGGGGTCAATAACCAGGGGGCATAGATTTAAGGTAAGGGGCAGGAGGTTTAGAGGGGATTTGAGGGGAAAAAATTTCACCCAGAAGGTGGTTGCAATCTGGAACACACTGCCTGAAGTAGAGGCAGGAACCCTCACAACATTTAAGAAGTATTTAGATGAGCACTTGAAACGCCATAGCATACAAGGCTACAGGCCAAGTGCTGGAAAATAGGATTAGAATAGTTAGGTGCTTGATGGCCGGCACAGACACGATGGGCCGAAGGTCCTTTTTCTGTGCTGTATAACTCTATGACTCATATCTTTAACTTAATGTTTTACTGGAATTCTCTTGCTCTTAAAAGTTGTGAGCATTTATCTGGTCAAAATGTTTATAATAGTGTTTACTTGACCTCTTGTTCCTGTAAGTCCATACCATTTATTGTTTTATTATCTATAATTACCCTTTCCATGGCACCCCAAAGCAACCTCCAGAGCAGGCCTGTCTGCATCAACAACGCCACAAACCAATTAAGTTTATTGCTACCTATTACTGATGTCACACAGGATATTTCAATGTGTGTGTTTATCTTCCAAGCCCCTGACAACAGAGACACAAATGGATTTCCCAACATGTTTCTGGTTCATAAAAGGGACCTTGAAATTTTTTAACTCTACCTTCTTAAAGGGGAATGTCAGTGAGTCTTGAAAACCTGATCATTTATTCAGTCTTTAATTCTAAAAGGTATAATATTTTAACTATTTCTAAATTCTACCTAATTAAGCCTATTATACTGATATTCCATCACACACCCCTCTTGACCCGTATATAGGCGAACAACGAAAATAAGTTGTTTAAACTAAACAATGCCTAAAATATAAAATTCAATAAAATGTTATAACCTATTATGTGAAACAGTGCAATAATACAAAAGACTACATCGACAACAATCATAGTCCACGTTCTTACATGGATCAGCTAAATTTTCCAAAAATGATTTTATAATGGCTATCATAAAGTTCAGAATAAAACTATGCAAAGTCTCAGTGATCTGAGGCCGCAAAATATCTACTGAGATGACTGTATCCCGACATGTCAAATATCAATGATCAATTGATGAAACCACATGATGAGGTAAAGAAGTAAGATTCCATAGCTGCCGCTTGATCTTAAACTGATAAAGTCCTGTTGAGATAAACTAAAATGTGTTTTAGTCTAGTTTCAGTCACATTCCAGCCAACGCCCTCGTACCAGGAATAAAATGAATAGAGCTGAATATCAAGGAAGTCTGAGGTCACCTGGATAAAAGTGTTATGCAGAACTTGATTATCTTTATAAAAGTTGTACAGTCCATCAGAAGCTAACTTGGCAATACAAAGAAAAACCATTCTGCTATGTTTTCCTTAGTACCATCACACTCTTCCAATGTTAAGATGAATAAGAACATCACTTGCATTACCTCCCCTCCAAAGTCACTCAGGGCAAACGCAGTAAAATGTTCTATTTCTGCTTCTCTGTAAGAAATCACATAGGGTAAGGTGTTCAAGCAGTAAGATATCTCTGGCATGTCACATGCACTGCTTGCATCCAGAAGATCTTTAACAAAAGAATCTGGCAGTACCTAAAATAAAAGCAAAATACTGCGGATGCTGGAAATCTGAAACAAAAACAAGAAATGCTGGATTCACTCAGCAGGTCTGGCAGCATCTGTGGAAAGAGAAGCAGAGTTAACGTTTCAGGTCAGTGACCCTTCTTCGGAACTGACAAATATTAGAAAAGTCACAGATTATAAACAAGTGAGGTGGGGGTTGGGCAAGAGATAACAAAGGAGAAGGTGCAGATTGGACCAGGCCACATAGCTGACCAAAAGGGGGTTCTTAGTAGTTGTATACAGAATGCTACATGAGAGGATTTATCAACTTTTAACATGCAATACACTTCTAAGTGGATAAGTATATCACAATATCAAATATTGCTAAATGATGTAACACATAATCTTATTTCTAACATCGAATCCAAAAGTTTAACCTGGCTAATGTTACAGCAAAATATCTCAGAATATCCAGAATAGCCATCAAAATTTAAAGTAAACTTTTTGCCTTAAATTCTCCATAGTTGAGAAGTATTGTTGAGGATTCAACATTTCTAATCTTTACTTCAAAACTTCTCATGGTTTATACTGTTTCTGGAGTGTCATCTGACTTTTAGCATTTAGATGTTACCTTTCTGTGTGTGTTTATCCTGCTTTTAAAATCCATATCTTTACCTTAATGTTTTCCTAGAATTCTCTTGCTCTTGATGTTGTGAGCATTTATCTGGTCCAAATGTTTATAATTGTGCTTACTTGACCTCTTGTTCCTGTAAGTCCATTCCATTTATTGTTTTATTATCTATAATTACCCTTACCATGGTACCCCCAAAGCACCCTCTGGAGCCGACCTGTCTGCATCAAAACCTCACAAACCAACTAAGTTTATTGCTACCTCTAACTGATGTCACACAGGATATTTCAATATGTGTGTTTATCTTCCAAGCCCTTGACAACAGAGACACAAATAGATTTCCCAACTTGTTTCTGGTTCATAACAGGGACCTTGAAATTTTTTAACTCTACCTTCTTAAAGGGGAATGTCAGTGAGTCTTGAAAACCTGACCATTTATTCAATCTTTAATTCTAAAAGGTATAATATTTTAACTATTTCTAAATTCTACCTAATTAAGCCTATTATACCTATATTCCATCACATTTACATGTATATATCTAATATACTAAAAATCATATGATTATATGCACTTCAGTTGGTAACACTTTACTTCCTGTGGTCATGATTTTATCACACCTTTCATCTCAACTCTTTACCATTATAAATTCTTATGTCCAAATTTAAAATGGCTTTTCTCTATGTAAATTCATCACTCTATCATTGCATAATCTGAATACTTGAGGGCTTTGTGCCCAGTCTGGTCTATTTCTGGACTGCCTCTCTGAAATTCTTTAGACCCTCTATCCGTCATCTTGCTTTTTTCTTTAGTTAAGTTTAAATTTAATCGGTTTCTTAACAGATCTTTAGCATTTTTTTTCTTTTTAGACACTTTAGGCCTCTTGCCTTGCCTCTCCTTTGTAAAAATGAAAAATCAGTATTTTTTGTCTGCCATTCCCCTGCTGCTAGGCTCTTTCTAAGATCTCCAGGGATAGTCCCTGTCCCAGTCAAGGTTTCTTTTTTAAACTTGTATTTATTCACCTATAATGTCCCACATACCTTGTGTGAACACCTAAGTTGCAGGCTGTTCCTCTCAGGAGGGCTGCCAGGTCCTCACTATTGGCCCTTCAAGTTTGTGGACCTGGATACAAGTTCTGTCCCACTCCTGTACATTAGCTTGGTTCCTTGCATAGTTACTAGCCACGACAGTGATTGTGCATTTGCTGACTAGACTCTATCTATACCTCACAGTTCCTATACAGCTGGTTGCTCCCCATCCATGACCTTGCAGCTACATCGACTGCTTAGGTTCGTGTCTCACTGACTGTTTACAGCTAGGTTAAAATACATACATATGTATAAAATTTTATAAAACACGTGAAAACTGGAGATAGTAAATAAATTGGATTGGATAAAAACAGATAAAGAACAGATACTTAACAGGTTGGCAACCCTGCAGATGGGATGTATCCTAGATTGCTGAGGGATACTTGAAGGGGGAAAATTGTCTGGACTATGTTGAAAGAGCAGAGGAGTGCAACTAATTTGATAATTCTTTCAAAAGGCACGCTGGGCTAAATGACTTCCTTCTGTGCTGTATCATTCTATCATTTTATGTAAGTTTCATATTCAATATTGACTGTGGCACTGTACAAAAACAAAGTTAGAAATCAGCCCTGTACTTCTTTCACCCTCTGTTGTCCCCTTGCCCCTTTGTTCGACCCCCTCGCAGCCTCACTTACAGAATTTTTTTATTCGTTTCATGGGATGTGGGCGTCGCTGGCAAGATCAGGATTTGTTGCCCATCACCAATTTCTCTTAAGAAAGTGGTGGTGAGCTGCCTTGATTTAGATTTAGAGATACAGCACTGAAAAAGGCCCTTCAGCCCACCGAGTCTGTGCCGACCATTAACCACCCATTTATACTAATCCTACACTAATCCCATATTCCTACCACATCCTCACCTGTCCCTATATTCCCCTACCACCTACCTATACTAGCCGCAATTTATAATGGCCAATTTACCTATCAACCTGCAAGTCTTTTGGCTGTGGGAGGAAACCGGAGCACCCGGAGAAAACCCACGCAGACACAGGGAGTACTTGCAAACTCCACACAGGCAGTACCCAGAATTGAACCCGGGTCGCTGGAGTTGTGAGGCTGCGGTGCTAACCACTGCGCCGCCTTGAACCGCTGCAGTCCATCTGGTGTAGGTACACCCACAGTGCTGTTAGGAAAGGAGTTCCAGGATTTTGATCCAGCAAAAGTGAAGGAACAGTGATGTATTTCCAAATCAGGATGGTGTGTGGCTTGGAGGGGAACTTGCAGATGGTGGTGTTCCCATGCATCTGCTGTCCTTGTCCATCTAGGCAGAAGCGATTGTGGGTTTGGAAGGTGCTGTTGAAGGAGGAGTGGTGAGTTGCTGTGGTGCATCTTGCAAATGGTACACACTGCTGTCACTGTGCATCGGGGGGTGGTGGAGGGAGTGAATGTTTAAGGGGGTGGATGGGGTGACGATCAAGCAGGCTGCTTTGTCCTGGATAGTGTGGAGCTTCTTGAGTATTTTTGGAGCTGCACCCATCCAGGCAAGTGGAGAGTATTCCATCACACTCCTGACTTGTGCTTTGTAGATGGTGGACAGATTTTGGGGAGTCAGGAGGTGAGTTACTCATTGCAGAATTCACAGCCTCTGACCTGCTCTTATAGCCACAGTATTTATGTGCCTGCTCCAGTTCAGTTTTTGGTCAATGGTAACCCCCAGCATGTTGATAGTGGGGGATTCAGCGATGGTAATGCCATTGAAGGCCAAGGGGAGATGGTTAGATTCTCTCTTGTTGGAGATGGTCATTGCCTGACACTTGTGTAGCATGAATGTTACTTGCCACTTATCAGCTCAAGCCTGAATGTTGTCCAGGTTTTGCTGCATTTGGACACAGACTGCTTCAGTATCTGAGGAGTTGCGAATGGTGCTGAATATTGCGCAATCATCAGCGAACAACTCCACTTCTGACCTTATGATGGACAGAAGGTAATTGATGAAGCAGCTGAAGATGGTTGGGCCGAGGACACCATCCTGAGGAACCCCTACAGTGATGTCCTGAGGCTGAGATGATTGGTCTCCAATAACCACAATGATCTTCCTTTGTGCTAGGTATCACTACAACCAGTGGAGAGTTTTCCCCCTGATTCCCATTGACTTCAATTTGGCCAGGCCTCCTTGATGCCACACTCAGTCAAATGCTGCCTTTATATCAAGGGCAGTCGCTCTCATCTCACCTCTTCAGTTCAGCTCTTTTGTCCATGTTTGGACCAAGGCTGTAATGAGGTCAGGAGCTGAGTGGCCCTGGCGGAACCCAAACTATTCATTAATGAGCAGGTTATTGTTGTTTAAGTGCCGCTTGATGGCACTGTCAACAACACTGTCCATCACTTTGCTGATGATTGAGAGGGTGGTAATTGGCCGCATTGGATTTGTCCTGCTTTTTGTGGATAGGACATATCTGGGCACTTTTCCACTTTGTTGGATAGATACCAGTATTGTTGTTGTACTGGAACAGCTTGACTAGGGGAATTTGACAAAAACAAAACTAGAAATCACACCTCCTATCTCACCCTCTCCCTATAATAGAATCATTCCTGCTCTGCACTCTATACATGCTAACATGGCTCCCTTTCCATTTCACCCTTCTCTCCCTCATTTCTCCCTTACTCCTTCCCCTCTTGCTCCCTCCTACCTTTCCTCCTCTTGTCTCCCTCTTTACCCATTTCTCCTTTTCCATCCCATCTTTCCTCCCTCTCCAATGTGCCATTTCCACTCACCTCAACAAAATCCTCTTCCCATTCCCCCGACCCTTCTTCTCCTTCCCCTCCCACTTCTCCATTCTGCAGTTTGAAGGCATCTTACAAATTTCAAGTCTGTACTGGACATTCTCTCGTGTTCAGTGTCACTGGACATTCCCTTAAGTGGACCTGCATCCACTATGATTGTCTATGATTAGAAGTTTACCTTTATTGGCCTACACTTAGCAATACTTCTTTACTCCAGGAGTCCAGAACCAGGGGTCATAGTCTTAAGGATATGGGGTAAACCTTTCAGGACTGAGATGAGGAGAAATTACTTCACCCAGAGAGTGGTGAGCCTGTGGAATTCGCTACCACAGAAAGCAGTTGAGGCCAAAACATTGTATGTTTTCAAGAAGGAGTTAGATATAGCTCTTGGGGCGAAAGGGATCAAAGGATATGGGCGGAAAGCGGGAACAGGTTACTGAGTTGGATGATCAGCCATGATCATAATGAATGGCAGAGCAGGCTCGAAGGGCCAAATGGCCTACTCCTGCTTCTATTTTCTATGTTTCTATTACTCTTGTACTCAAATCCCCTTGTAATGAAAGCCAACATACCAGTTGCCTTCTTAATTGCTTGCTGCACCTGCATCCTAGCTTTTATAGTGACTCATGAACGAGGATACCCAGGTCTCTTTGGACATCAACACTTCTCAACCTCTCACCCTTTAAGAAAACACTGCCTTTCTGTTTTTCTACCAAAGTAGATCACTTCACACTTATTTACATTATATTTCATCTGCCATGTTCTTGCCCATTCACTTAGCCTGTCCAAATCCCCTTGAAGCCTCCTTGCAGCCTCCGCACAACTTACATTCCCTCCAAGTTTTGTGTCATTAGCAAATTTGGAAAATTACAATTAGTCCCCTTTTTCCAAATCATTTATATAGATTGTGAACAGCTGTGGCCCAAGCACTGATCCTTGCAGTATCCCACTGGTAACAGCCTGCCATCCTGAGAAAGACCCATTTATTCCTACTCTCTACTTTCTGTTTGTTAACCAATTTTCAATTCATTGCAGTATATTAACCTCAATCCAATGTGCTCTAATTTTGTTTACGAACCTCCTGTGTGGGATCTTATCAAAAGCCTTCTGAAAATCCAAATACACCATATCCACTGGTTCTCCTTTATCTATGCTACAAGTAACATGCTCAAAAAACTCCAATAGATCTGTCAAACATGACTTCCCTTTCACAAATCCATGTTGACTGCCCAATCATATTATTTTCCAAGTGTCCAGTTATCTCATCCTTTACAACAGATTCTAACATTTTCCAGACTACTGTTGCCAAACTAACAGTTCTGTAGTTCTCTGTTTTCTCTCCTGCTCCCTTCTTAAATAGTGGGGTTACATTTTCTACTTTCCAGTCTGCAGGAACCCTTCCAGAATCTATAGAATTTTGAAAGATAATTACCAGTGCATCCACTATCTCTATAGCCACCTCTTGTAGCTCTTCTGGTCCAGGGGTTTTATCAACTTCCAATCCAATCAATTTTTCGAGTACTACCTCTTAATTGATACTAATTACTTTCAGTTCCTCATTTTTACAAGTCCCTTGATTCCCTAGTATTTCTTGGAGATTTTCTGTGTCTTTCTCTTTGAAGACAGACACAAAGTAATTGTTTAGTCTCTCTGCCATTTCCTCATTCTCCGCCACAAACTCTCCTGTCTCCGCCTGCAATGGACCCACATTTGTCCTTGCTAATTATTTCCTTTTCATATAACTAAAGAAGCTTTTACAGTCTGCCTGTATGTTTCTAGCTAGCTTGCATTCATAATCTCTTTTTCCTTTCTTTATCAGTTTATTGGTCCTCTTTGTTGGACTATAAATTGCTCCCAACCCTCGGGCTTACCACTTTTTCTGGCGACCTTATAAGTCACTTCCTTTGACCTAATGCAATCTTTAACTTAGTTTGTTAGCCATGGTTGATTCACCTTTCCTATTGGATGTTTGTGTCTTAGAGGAATGTATATTTGTTGTAAAGCATGTAATACTTCTTTAAATACCTGTCTACCATCAAATTCTTTAATGTATTTTCCCAATCCACCATAGCCAATTTGCCCCTCATACCTTCATAGTTTCCTTTGTTCAGATTTAAGATCGTAGTTTCAGAATGAACTATATCTCTTTCAAACTTAATGTAGAATTATATCATATTGTGGTCACTATTTCCTAATGGCTCCTTTACAGCAAGGATATTAATTACCCTTTCTCATTGCATAATACTAAATCTAAAATAGCCCCATCCCTAGTTGGTTCTTCAACATACTGCTCCAGAAACCCATCTCGAACAAACTCCAGGAATTCATCCTTCACTTGTTATGGAAGTGTTTTTTTCTCTGTTTAAAAACTAAGGGGGGGGGGGGGGGTGCGTCTGTCTGCCTTTAAGACTGAGGGCAGTTTTTTTCTCTCTGGGAATAGTGTGTGTGAGTTTAGTTTTTTAGTTTTAGAGATACAGCACTGAAACAGGCCCTTCGGCCCACCAAGTCTGTGCCGACCATCAACCACCCATTTATACTAATCCAACACTAATTCCATATTCCTACCACATCCCCACCTGTCCCTATATTTCCCTACCACCTACCTATACTAGGGGCAATTTATAATGGCCAATTTACCTATCAAGGCTGTTCCTAAGCAACAGCAAGAGAGATGAAGTCACATGCCATATTGTATTAGGTTGACTGTGTGTAAGAACTGGCTAGAACCGATTTGATCTGGCAGACCAGCGAAGCGTACTCTCCTGGAAGGAAGGATTTGCCTCTCTCAGGAGAAAATCTACATTGGCCTATAGGCTGTGTTTCACCTAAAGAGGAAAAGCACCCTGGAAAGGAATCTTTGTATTATTGGAGGTTGCAAATTCCTTTTTATTCTCGGCTCTAAGAAGTCTCTGCCTTAGAAGTGACTTTCTGTTGCCTTTTGTGTTTCTGGGAGTTCTGGAAATTCAGTAAAGTTTCTGCTGTTAGACTGCTAATTCAAAATCCAAACAGACCTGTTGCTATACTCCTTGTTGAAAGATCTGTGTGATGCTTGCTGCAGCCAAAGTGCCGTCAATGCCTATCCATTACAGACTGTTCATCAAACTCACCTGGAGACTTTGAGTGGTATCTGACTATTCATCTCTGGGACATCTCACTGAACCAGGAATGTAACCCACCAAGACTTACAACCCAGTTGTTTTATTATTCCTAAGAAACAGCTCTAATTTAAAACATAATTTTTAAAACTGGTTAACTGTTGGTTTTTGAAGGTGTGTGTGTGTGCATGAGGGTTAGGAGAAATAAGAAGTTATAAAGTGTTTTTAGACATAGATTTATCTCAATATTGTTTGATATTAGTTTATTAATAACTAGTTAATTTGTTATTGTTTAAAGATACCTGGTTTGGTGCATTTTATTCTGGGGATTAATAAAGTGATTAATTTGACTAATTTTCTGGTAGGTGGGAAACATTAATAATATGCTGAGACCTGTGGAGTAGTGGGACTGAATCGACAGTGCATTACTCCCGCCTCGGTCGTAAAACACATTAGTGCTAATTAGCTTTACACAGTTTATATGTAAATTGAAGTTGCCCATTATTACTGTATTGCCCATGCTACATGCAGCTCTAATTTCCTGATTTATACTGTGCCCAACATTACCACTACAGTTTGGTGGCCTATAAACAACTCCCAACAATGTTTGCTGCCTTTTGCAGTTTCTTTGCTTCACTGAAACTGATTCTATGGGCTGAATTTTATGAGCCCTCCAGTGTCGGGGGTTATGGTGGGGGGGCCCAGAAAATTCTTCCAGGAGAGGCCCGCTATGACCCCTGACGCCAAGAAGGCCTTACCTCCAGTGCAGCCCTCCTGCCTTCATCTCCATATTGAAATCAATACAAATAAATTCAAATAAACTTAGCTGGTCCCGACGGCCTTCCCACACCAATATACCGGCCCCCGGCTGGCATTCCTGCGCCTTCAGATCTCTATATGGACATCAGAGGCGTGACACTGGTGGGGAGGGGGGAGGAGTGAAGTTCTCAGGATGGTGGGAGGGAGCAGTTAAAACTGTTTCAATTGACTGAGGGAATGGTGGGAAGGGCAAAGATTACAAAGTTTGGGGGTGAAAGGTCAGGACTGGCAAAAATCGTTTTCCGGGTGGGTGGGGGGTGGGGGGGGGGGGGGTGGAGGGGGAAATAAATATTTTGTTAGACCATTGGGGGGTGGAGGAGGGGCTTTGATGTTTAATTAACTGTTTTTATTGAAATGAAAGGTGATGTTTCCTTTAAAATTTGAAATAATCTGTCAGGGCTTGAAGTCCTTTAAAAATGGTGCTGGCACCTGACGCCATTGCCCGGCACAGAGCAGCCCTCCCCACATATTCCACAGAGATACTATTTTCAAAATTTTAAAACCTTGCAGTATTATGTTTGACTATTTAGGTGCAGCATATAAATTGTATTGTAAATATCAATTAGTTTAATTCAAAGACCAAAATGGCTATTGATACTGACGTCTTGGTACAGGAAGAATGTTTTGCTGGTATGTGTAGTATCTGTAGCTATATTTATTTCCAGTTTATTCTTCACAGCTTCGATCACCTTTTAACATACGTGAAGTTTTCTTTATTCTTTCTAATGGCTCCCGCTCCTTAATTCTGCAAGCTTTTGGAAACTGATTTTCTACAGTTTTTGTGAAGGTAATTTTCCTTCTTAGTTCAATTCTGCTTGTCTTTTTGAGTCACATATTGAATCTACACTTACTATTGTATTTGTCCTACATTTTCTTCAGTTCCCTTTTGAAGGTGTTTCACTTGTGCTTCCTGAGATGTGTGCAAATAATTAGTTTAGTTTAGTTTAGTTTAGAGATACAGCACTGAAACAGGCCCTTCGGCCCACCAAGTCTGCGCCGACCATCAACCACCCATTTATACTAATGCTACACTAATTCCATATTCCTACCACATCCCCACCTGTCCTTATTATTCCCTACCACCTACCTATACTAGGGGCAATTTATAATGGCCGATTAACCTATCAACCAGCAAGTCTTTGGCATGTGGGAGGAAACCGGAGCACCCAGAGGAAACCCACACTAACACAGGGAGAACTTGCAAACTCCACACAGGCAGTACCCAGAATTGAAGCCGGGTCGCTGGAGCTGTGAGGCTGCGCCGCTAACCACTGCGCCGCCCCTAATTGCTCCCAACCAAATTGTTCATATACCTTACTGCAAGTCTTTATAGCTGGTCTTTTTAGGATGATATGCCTGGGTGTTGGCAGCGTTGAATTGTAAATCATGTTGAACTTAAAATTATGTTGATCACTCAGAGATTTCCATTTACTGCACGCTGTCAGAGTCAGTTGTCATTATCAAGTCAAGCTAAGTTTCCTCCTGTGACTTCACTGACACACTGGGTCATAAAGCAAATGTATTATATTTACCAATTCTGACACGAGATCTCTTGGGCATTTTCAATTTATATTTGCTTGATTGAAATGCCCCATTAATATAAGCTTCCTATTTTCACTTATCCTGTTTATCTTTTCATAATGTATTCTGTTCTTTTGTTCTGAGCTGGCAGTTTGTGGAGCACCCCCGCCGCCAACGTGTTATCTCTGCTCTCCTTGCATTAGAAACATTTGCAGCCAAATGCTTTCCACTTTCCGTGCATGCAGTCCACGACTTTTCTGTCCAATAATGGGCTAAAGCATAAAGCACGTGGGCATAGATTTCCCACTTGTTTCCACTAGTAATATCAGTGCAATCCAGGCGGAATCATATGGACCAGAACTAAAAATTGGAGAATTTTAACGTGAGTGACGCCCAAACCTGCTTACGTATGTATTTTCCACAATTTTTTGCTGGAATCAGGTCCCGCCCCCGGTCAAATTGCGAGATTCCGCCGACTGCTTTGGCTCGGGAATGCTCTTCAAATTGAGCTCCTTTTTAGGCACCGTTTCGTACCAAAATCTATGTAATGTACTGAGAAAATGACTGGTGCACACTAATTAAAATATTAAATGATTCAGTATAAGTTTTAACATAATTCTTAGTGATTTTAGATCAGTTTACTCAGAGGGGAAGATTGGGTATCTTCATTAAAATGCTTATTTTTTAATGATAAACCCATCTTCATATTAATAAAACTGCACCAGGTAACTACCCTTAAATACTTCAAGGAATACCCCTTAATGAAAATAAACAATTACATGCTGCCGGATTGCGCTGGTTGATTGAAAATTTTATATTTGCGATTAAAACGAATTTTAGCGGAAATTTGAAGTGTCACCTAACCGTGGCAATTTTAAGCACGTTTTGGATGCAAAATCGTTTCCCGATTGTGCCCAAAGCGCAAACTCTACTCTACCCCATGACTTCCCTCAAGGGTCCAGTTGCAGTAGAGGGCGATGCAGTACCTGCAAGCGAAGCTCCTTGCTGAGAATTGCGATTCAGAATGGCTTGCTCAGCCCTCGTCCTTTGGCTGCCCAACATCTCTCCATATATCTCTTCTGCCTGGTCTTGCTGTGAGACTGATGCAGGGAATATTACTGGGAAGCGGGGCTACACCCTAACTTCTCTCACTCTGTAAGACGTAACGTGCAATTCCACACTGAAAGAGAATATTAAAGGGTGTTGTATTAACATTCTGCAGATACTTCAAGCGACACAATAAACTCCCCTTGGTGAACTGTGTAAAACTGCTACTGTTAATCGATGAAGGTTTGTCTGTCAGTCCTTCCTCCTGAGACACAGAAGGCTCATTTAGCACCTTCAGTCTTGTTTGTCCTCCTGGAGAAAATGGTTTTGAGTGCCAGCGCCCCCCTGAGGCCGTGCGCACAAGCCCAGCGGGTTGGGTGCAGGCAGCAGAGCGCATGCGGAGGTGTGCCTCTAAACTTCCTGGTCAGTGTGGATCAGCGAGCGCCGGGAACACGGTGGGAAAGAAGCTGGGGAGCTGCTGCAGCGAGCCGGCCGGTCAGTCAGAGAGAGAGAGAGAGAGAGAGAGAGAAGAGCAAAGCGGGAGGGCGCTGTTAGCAATTCCAGCTCAGTGGGAGCACAGGCGCTGCCCCCATCACCTGGACGGGGACACTGACTCCAGCATGTACTCCCAGTGCCAACTCCTGCTGCTCTACAAATCTAACTTCCAGCAGGCTGCACCCCTACCCAACTCCCTGGTTCGTGTTATAACCAGTGATATTTGTTAAGGAAGGAAGCAAGTTGTGCGGAAGAAAAAAGGCGCAGGTGACTGGAATACCCCCCCCCCCCCGCCCCCCTTTTGACAGAAAAGCCGGAGAGCGTCAGGAGTCGGGAGCAGTGACAGGAAAGCGCTTTCCTCTCTCTCTCTTCACCAGATGCCCCATTGTAATGGTAAATGTGAATCGAATGGAGAGAAGATAATCAATCAAGAGTGAAAAGTTTCTGCAGACCAGCCGCTGCAGCTGCTGGTTTTCCAAGTTTGTCACATATCTTGGAAACTCTCCTGGCATTTTAAAGGAGTTGTCAGTGCATTTTTTCCCAGAAAGAGGGAGAGAAAAAAATTGTGGAAATGTCTGTGAGCATCTTGGAGTCTGCCATTGAGGTAATGTTAAACTGCTTGAAGGGATGGTGTTGACTGAAGTGTACCAATCCAAACGCTGCTCCTGCAGAGAAACAGATCGGCCGTGCGGACAGCAGCATTTTGTTTTTGCTTTTGGGCAGGTTTCATTGTAAAAAAAAAAGTATTGCATTTCGGAGCGTTTTTGTCTGAGTGTAGAAAGAAGGGGGAAGGATGCACCCGAGCGTGTACAGAGCAAGAGTCGAGAAACAGAAAGGGAGAAGCAACTCTGTGACTGTGGAAGTGTTTCTCCAGGGAGGCGCTCCCTGGGGATTCACACTGAAAGGTGGCCTTGAACATGGGGAGCCGCTGATCATCTGGAAGGTAAGGGTCATTCACATTCTCTCTCACACACACAGCGAAACCGCGCATTCCGTTTTCTTTTATGCAACCACCGGCTATGTAGTTCCAGTCATTTGGAGGATGTTAATCAACGGTCTTCCACCTAAGTCCTTGGTTTGTGTTTTAAATTGTATGGAGGAAACAGGATTTTTAAAAATCGATTATCAGTGTTGGATTTAGTTTAAAATCGGTGTAAAATTTGACGGAGAGTGTTACATTGCTGCTCCCTTTCACCCTGATATTTTTGGTGAGAAGGCAGAGCAAGCCGGATTGACTGGAGGAAGGTTTGTCTTTGCTAGAGCGCGTCTTTCCTTCGGAAGAAAAGGAAGATGGAACTTCTGTACTGAAATAATGAGTACAAGGCATCCGGTTTCCACAACAACCCGCTCCTTTAATGGCAAACATGCCGTGAGTGTGTGTGTGATGCCACTTGGAGCTGCATCACTTTGGACGTACTCACATAGCAGCACATCGCGGCTTCTGAACCTCTGCTTGGGTCAGTTTACAGGGCAGATCATGAATTGCAGAAATAACACCGTTATTTAAATAACACCATTACTTGATAACGTTTTGCCGATCCATTTGCATAGATCGTTGGACACAGAATCGTGATTGTCTTAGTAGATACGTCCCTTCTTCAACTGGCTAATAGATTAATCTATCGGCAAAGTGAGTGGAGGTGTGGGACACAGTCATGATTTCCACCGTGGCACAAGTTTCGATTTTTGCCCGAACCATGGAGGGTAGGTGCTTCCTGATTGGGAGGGAGAATGAATCAGGGTGTCCTTCATCCCTGGATGATCTTGTGCCCAGCTCCAGAGAGCCTTGGTCAGAGCAGTGCAAACAGATTACTCACCTGTTGAGGATGCCTTACAGCAGTAGCAAGAGCTTTCTGGAATGTTATGCAGATTGTATGTCAGGCAGTAACCTGTTTGTGACACACGGTGACTTGGTTGCTATTTGTATTTATTTTGTGTCTGTGCGTAGATATCATACGAGTGGCAGTAAAACTAAGATTTCACTGCCAAACCACATTGTGATGTCACCAAGACTTTTTGTATGAATTGGGTTAGCAACTTTATAACAACTTTTAATCTGCTTAAGAGATCTGGACATGCCTATTGGAAGAAGTACGAATGGCCTTTGTGTTTCTGTAATAGTTGGAAGGTGGGGAAAGCATCCTGATATTGCTATCCAGTGACAACTTCTGGAAAGTTGCTTGTTCCCAAACCGTGACTGTAAGGCCACTTAATACTCATTGTTTAGGCAATAACTAAAGTACACCCACTTGGGTAATAGATGATGGCCCATGAACTCTATCTCAATTCAAATTAGCAGCTTCAGGAGAGCATAGAGCACAGAAGCTTTATGAGTTAATACTGCAGATACTCATGAATAACAATCCCTCATGAAATTGAAATTTGTTCAACTTGTTGAACCTGTGTTTCTATCTGTCATTTTTCGTTGTAGTGATGTGGTAGTTTTTTAAAGATAGATTCTGGCACGACTACTCATGAGAAAACAAAGACTAATCTCTCAGTGCATAAGGAGGTTATGCCACCGTTACACCCTTCTATTGTAACTGTGTGGCATTGTGAGCTAATTGCATTGTGGTAGCTTGCTTTAGGAGACTGGCTAGGCTGAAATATTCCTGGTGCATGAAGATGTATGCACACCAACACTGGATAAATTCTGATAAAAGTCCTTATTGGTAATCATTTCCATCAAAGCCATTATAAAGTAACAGTTCTTTCCAGTTGGTGCAGTGGAAAACTCTGGCTTGCCTCCTGACCTACCATGACAGCACCTATTGATGCTCAGATGTAAATGATTAACAGTGTAACCTCCTTGATGCATCAAACCTCACATGCTTATGTCAGTCACAGAACTGAACGATTCAATTCAAAGGCTGAGAAGGGGAAAATAGTGGAAAAAAGAATGGCCAAATGCACTATAAACTGGCAGCTCTGAAATCAAGGCTTTCACGTTGCACTAACAATTTAATTGTCAGATTCTGTTTCTATATTGCTATTGCAGTTAGTGTGACAGAGCAACCTGCTGACCCCTTGTTAGCAGTTTTCCACCTTTGTATCCTTGGCTTTCAAGACACTTCATTTTGTTTCTGTATACTCAAGGGTGCTTTGATGCTCAATTACGGAATGGCATAAACTGGGATGAACCTAAAGAACGGAAGAAAATAACTAAAAAGGATAGAACAAAAAAGAGTGTGGCTGATAAAGTAACTATTCTGACCAAAAAAACTTTGAATACTGGGAAAAGTAGTGTATGTTTCAAAACTGTTAATTGTGCATTGGTGTATTGTATTTGAGGGTTTTCAAATTCATGGGAATTGTTGTAACTTAAAATGTAGAATTGCAAAAAAACTATTATACTCAGTCACACTACTTTAAAAAGTATTATTTTAACATGTGCACCATTTTATACTAAAATCCTCTCATGATGACTTTCTAGCAACATAAGCACCTGCTTATTAGAACTTAAAACTCCACAATAGTCACCAGTTAATTTCCCAATCTGTACTCAGTTTAGCTGTGGAGGCCTTACGCTGGAATACTGTGCGTCGTTTTTGTCTCCATATCTAAAGCAGGATATACTTGCTTTGGAGGCAGTACAACGACGATTTACTAGATTGGTTCCTGGGATGCGAGGGTTGTCTGATAAGAGGCTGAGTAAGTTGGGTCTATGCTCTCTGGCATTTAGAAGATTGAAAGGTGATCTCATTGAAACATACAAGATTCTGAAGGTACTTGACAGGGTAGATGCTGAGTGGTTGTTTCCCCTGGCAGGGGAATCTCGAACACAGGGGCACAGCCTCAGGATAAGGGGTTGATTATTTAAGACTGAGATGAGAATTTCCTTCACTCGGAGGGTTGTGAATCTTTGGAATTCTCTACCCCAGGGGGTTGTGGATGCTCCATCATTGAATATGTTCAAGGCTGGAATGGACATATTTTTGATCTCAGGGAATCGAGATATGGGGAACGAGCGGGAAAGTGGTGTTGAGGCAGAAGGTCAGCTATGATTGTAATGAGTGGTGGAGCAGACTTGGGGTTTGGGGAGTATGATCTACTCCTGCTCCTATTTCTTATGTTCTTACAATTGGCTTCAGTGCTCCTAGCTTCGGCAGAGGAAATCAACCAAAGATTCCCACTTCTGATTGCAATTAGTGATCACTATTGAAAGTTTATGTCTGTTAAATCTGGTAACAACAAGATGAGGTTGGATTATGATTTGCCACTGTAGTCAGATAATCTGCCGCATTCTGTGTTAAGACATGCAATGAAGAATGATCATTTGGTACTGGAGGGCACCAAGTGATGCTGGGGAATGATTTCACCAAAGAGTCAGTGCCCTCGAGAGGCAGGAAAGGGAGCAAGTGGATGAGAAGAAGTTGTTAAATTGCTTCGTGATTCTCGGGAAATTTCAATTTTTCTTCTTTCCCCTTCCTTACTCTCATTTCTCTGAATCATTTGAGCATTTATGGGTATATAAACCATGAAAATAAGGTTTAAGTAGTTAATGGACATCATCAGAACACTGGGGTTTAACTGCTTCATTAAACTGGTTGATTTACTTAAATCATAGAATAAATATTTGGTTACATTTCAGTAAAAAGTCAATGTCCTGAGCAGATCAGTGAAAAGGTACCTAAGATAGTCATGTAAAATCTTAAGGTGTATGGTGCTATTTGACTGATGGTATGATTGTTTTTTATATTAGTTTAGCGGGAAACAAAACAGATATGAAATGTTACTGCTGCACGGGTTGGGGGAGAAGGAGAAACAGAAATTAGTATAGTAGACAAATGCAGCTATCCTACAGATTGTAAGACTCCCTGCTGCAACCTTGGTTGCTGATTCTTTTGAGCTGTATTATGAAATATTTACTGCGCTTGCATCTTTTTACAGCACAACACTTCTGTTTTCCAAGAACTGTAAACAAAGTGCTTTCCAGTTGACTCTAGAATCTGTTTGAACAGCACTTAAGTTATGTGTTGAGATTTTTTTAAAACAATGTTTAGTAGCACAGCCACAAATTAGTGAACTTGGGAATTGTATTTTATTTCATATTTAATTTCTAAAACTCTGTTGTTTGAAGTCAGTGTTTGAACACTGATGTTTGCTCATTCTGTGTAGAGGGACCAACACATTGCATTTGTATGTAGAGCCTGGTGCAGAGCGACATGATGAATTTTGCATACATGGATTAGACCTGAAAAGCTCTGTGATGAACAATACTGAGCCAAAAAGAGTCTGTCTTCCTTTTAGTGAGCTTGTGAAATGTGACCTTAAAGCAGTCTTTTTCATAATAATGTACAAATTTACAACTTTTGGATATTGTCTAAAGTCAGTTGTCCATGCCAGTGAGCTCATTTTTTATTTGCTTGGTGAAAAACTTTTCTTAAAAGGATAAAAGAAATAGAACAAGAGGCTTCCATCCAAACTGATATCATGGTCCATGTTTAAGAAGCAGTCTCATAGAAGCTGGGAAGTGAACATGTGGAATGTAGCTGAAACTTTGGCTTTGTTCCAGGATTGGCAAAGGAATGCCAAAAACATGTGCAGCTTAGTCAGCCTGGTTTGTTTAAACTGTAAAAGGGGCATCGTTTTTAAAGAACTGTTCCAGACATCCTAGTCTGCATATTATACAGAAAGTCCTTTTATTTAAAAAAAAACTATAATTAGTTGGTTTTCAGGATTGGCAGTGGTGCATTCACCCATTCGTTTAATTTGTAAGATTAAGAGACTTTGTCTTGTAGTTCAGGTTTGTATTAATAGCTGTATTGTAGCTGGCTTGGCAAACGGTGCGCATTTTTAAAGTTCATATTGGCATTGCACAAACAGTAAAATAACATTTGTTTTTCCCGGTAAGTAGTAATTGCATTAAAACTTCCAGATGGGAGATGTTGGATAAAGTACAATGTAGCAGTAGACCCTATAATTTAATCTTTATATTTTTCATGCTGATTTGTAAATGATTGTGTAATTGGATCATTTTGTTTACCAGGTGTTCTCTTATCAAATAGCTTTTTTAACACTGCAATTGCTCACAATTGTTAATCTGAATTAAACATTGAATAGTGTGATAGATAGCTTGGTCTCTGAATCATGGCTACTGCTGTGCACTGTAATTTTATTTTTGTCATAAACATTTTAGGTGGGTTTTTGAATTTATCAAGATCAGAGTAGTCAGTACTCCAAATTGGCCATTATTTCACTCTTTGCATGAAACATTGTCAAGTGGAGCAATATGACAGCTGCAGAGTATTATCAAATACATTGACATCCTCTCTGTTTTATGGAAATAATTTCATAATAGGAAGCAGATAGCATTGGATAGGGGAATTTACTCATAATGCCGTAAGAACCTTTTTGCAATCTGTGTTAATGAAGTTCATATTTGAAATGTATATGTACATCTAAATTATTTAATCTGATGTTTAACTTGACTATATTAGGGAGATCAAGTGGCTATGAATTGTATCTTCCTGGTGTTACATTACTGCTGATAACTCACTCATGACTTCATCAAAATGAGAGAAGAGAACATTTCATTTTACTAGCTGTAATTTCTTGCATTACTGAAATTTCACTTAGATGTGATTTTATTATAATGGAAGCTCGGAGTAAAAATTCCCAATCACCAGCTAAGTATTTTATTTCACCAAAGGAACTGTCCTTAAACTCACTAGTTTTATACATTACACCATTAGCTAACTTTGTTTTGGCAAAATAGAACAAAATTACTGGAGTACAAAGCATATGTATTTCAACGAGACAGGCTGATATTCTGGGTGGGACTTTTCGCCAGATTTCCACAATTAGTATCTTTTTTTCTTTTTAAGTTTCATTTAGTCGCTTATGAGTTATCTGGCCCGTATATAAATTAAAACCCACAGATCCTCATCATATGTCAACTATCTTTAGCAGTCTCAACTTCAGAAGAATATCTATATTGTAACGCAGTAACATTTCTATTTATTCTAACAACTATCTTTAATACCTGTCTGAGTGAAATTGTGTATTGATTCCAGTTTGTGGTCCATTTTATCCTCTGATCATACGCTTATCAAGGAACTGGATTGAGACTATCCAGTGTTCCATGGGAAGGTTCACCCTTGTACAGAACAGATGCTGTTCTGGATTTGTGGTTAGAAGAACATAGGAACAGGAGTAGGTTATTTAGCCCCCAGAGTCTATTCTGCCATTCAGAGAGATCATGGCCTATCTGTATCTTAACTCCATCCACATGCCTTGGCTCCATATCTTTTTATATTCTTGGCTAGTGAAAATCCATCAATCTCTGATTTAAAATTATTAAATGAGCTAGCATTTACTGCATTTTGTGGGAGTCAGTTACAAACTTCTACCACCCTTTTCATGAAGAACTGTTTTCTAATTTCCTTAATGGTCTGGCTCTGATTTTTAGTGATATGCCTCCTCATCCTAGACTCCCCACCAGTGGAAAATTTTCTCTGTATTTACCACAACAATCCCTTTTACAATCCTAAAAGCATCAATCAAATCACTCCTTAACCTTCTATATTCCAGGGAATTCAAGCTTAGTTTATGTAGTTGTACCTCGTAACCATTGGAGGCCTGGTAACATTCTGGTGAATCTTGGCTGCACTCCTTCCAAGGCCAATTGAGTCCAAGCTTGAATCTCAATATTGGAGTAGAATGTTATAGTGAGGTTTGTTCTCCCTTGGTACAAAGGATTTTGAAACTGTAGTTCTAAAATCCTTCAGTTTGCTGGCAATAGGAAAAACAGCAAAACTTTGTAACCTGGAAGCAATGAATAGGACATGTTGCAAAAGTAGGGTGAGTGAGGCTATGGAGGTATTTGTAATTGAAGGCAAGAATTTTGAATTTGACACATTGGGAGTTAATGAGGTAAGAAATGAAGGGTGTTTGGGTGAACAGGACTTAACATAGGACAGGATGGGGCTGCACAGTTTCGGACAAATTGGCAAGCATGTAGGCAAGAGCTTAGGAGGTCAGTTCAGAGGGTGTATTGAGATGTCAAGTCTTTAGTAACAAAAGTGTGGCTTCAGTGAAGATGGAGATAGGTGTGACGACATGTTGCAAAGCTGAAATATGTGGTTTTAGTGATGGATAAGGTTTGAACCTCTTTTCTGGGTCAAATGGCGCACTGAGTTGGCACATCAACTTGGGGAGCAGCAAGGGAGGGCACTGCGGCTGGGGCAAGGATATGGGAAGTTTATCAGGAGCAGAATAACATTGCTTTGGTTTCCCCAGTGTTCAGTTGAAGACTGATCTGGACCATCCACAACTTGAGGTCAGACTGCAGATCCAGCAACAACGAGGTGGTGGTGGAAAGAGAGTAGGATGGGTAGCATCAGCATACATACAAAAACTGGGCTAGTTTCTGCAGATAATATGAAATAAAAAGAGAATTGTCAGTAGCGACTTTGTGCAGGCAGGATTAGATTATAAGGATTTGAAGGGCGGATTTTTTGGGAGAGATGCATATGGGCTCATAATAATGTATTCAAGTATTTGCAGAAGCAAGGGAGGTTAGACAAAAGGAAGGTAACTGAAAAGGAGAGAGGGGTTAAGGATTTTTTTGAATGCTTGATGTTTTTGAAGAGAAAAAGAATGGTGCCTAAGCAAAGGGAGCCATTAGTGATGTTGGCAGGCATTTAGCAAGGGAAGTAGTTGAATATTCAGCATTTGGTGGGGTGGGTGTTAAGGGTGCAAGAGGTGTACTTTAGAGAGAATAATTGCAGTGCAATATAGAGTCAGGATTTGGAGAGGGAAGAGCAGGAGGGTGGGTGGGGGGAATGAATTGTAGATGAAAGCTGCATGGACTGTCTTAACACATGAGAAAAATAATTCTTTAAGCTGCTTGCCCTTGGTGTGGAGGTGAGGATAAAGGGGCTTGGATTGGATGTCAGAGAGAGTGATTGATTGTCGAAAGTAGGATCCTATATTGTCCTTAAACTCTAGGATGATATTGAAATAATACAAAGATTTGGCTGTGGATGATCGAGGGTGTAGAGATGCGAGTAGTTTAAGGAGAACTGCAGTGTGGGAGACAGTGACTTAGAAGGGACAAAGTCATCTAAGGCAGAATTAAGGAAGGTATTGAGAAGGATGACAGTGGCAGCAGTGTCATGGCAGGGAGAGGGCAAGAGAATGTGTAAAGGACAGCCCCAATTGAAATTTGTCTGAATGAAATTATTGCAAGTTGTGAGGTCTTTGAAAAGTCACATGTCCCACCAGTCTGTCCTTAGCCAAATTCAGTCTGCTCATAACAAACTTCATATTGAAGGTGGACCAAAGTACACTATTGTAACATTAAGGTACTGAAAGAGCTTGTATTGCATGGGGTTGCAAAGCATAAGATTTATCTTTTCCAGCCTTCAGATGGATTTTTTAAAAAATCAGTAATAGGCTAAAAAAACTAATTGGTGGCCTACACTACTGGAAGTATTAGTACACATTATCATCAGATCATAGAATGGTACAGCACAGAAGGAGGCAACTTGGACCATTGTGCCTGTGTCATGAAGGTACTAACATTTCTTTTGGGAACTTGTGTTTAAAAGACTGTGGAAAATGCCTGAGAAGATGCCTGGACTTGTTTTTTCTTTAAAGGGTCACTAGAAGGGCACTTGGGACTTTGTTTAAAAAAAACTTACTGGAAGTCACATGTCTTAAGCTAAGTAAATAGCTGGAACCTTATGGACTGGGATCTGTTTGGACTTCGAGAAGTCAGAGTCTGGATTTATGGTTGTCAGGAGTTTTGTTTTTGGATATTGTTTGGAGTTCAGTTGGTGTGTATCCTGCTAAGAGAGAAGCCACCCAACTCTTCCTTTGTCACCTGTTTTGAAAAATCTTCTGAGAATCCAGTGTGATAGCTGAAACCACGGATGCAGTAATTCATTTGAAAAGCCTGCAAGACTACTCCTTGACGTCTCCTGAACAGAACTGCTCCAGAAAGATCCCAGTGACAGCTGTCTACAAGTACCCAGACTCCAGACCAAAAGGGCCATCTGAACATTCCATCTTATCCTTTTTCTTCAAGAATTGACAATAACTTGGGGTTGCCAAGGTCTTCCAGATTGGGCCTGGCGAGAGGGGGAATGGGGGGTTTGGGCTTATCCAGGAGGAGTGAGTGTCCATGGGGATGGAGGTTTTGCCGGCGAGGGTCCGCCATGGGACACATTGCCACAGAGGAGGGACCCCCCCGCACCCCCCCCCACATGTCTGCAGGGTGGGCACCTCATTTTACAAGACACCCTTCCTGCATGGCGGTGGCACCGCCTGCCGGTGGTTAGATCACAGCGGCGGGTGGTAGAGGCCTCTAAGTAGCCTCAATTGACCTCTGGGCGAGAAGGCTTTCATTGGCCTATCCTGCTCCCAGCAAAATCGTTTGGGGCAGCGACAGGCCCTCTGCTACCACGCTACCCATTGTGATTCTGTGGGCCCCCTCACGCCTCCGACCCTGCCTCAGGGGGCCCATAAAATCCAGCCACTGGTTACTGACCTTCTGCTCCTGGAAACAGTTTCTTATTTATTCTGTCAAAACACTTAATAATTTTGAACAATCTTTTATGTTGGTGTAAAACTTACAGGTATGAATGCAGTTGTGAATACAGATATAGTATCACTGGGTTCCAAAATCATGAGTGCATAGTACATTAAAACTGATTAATTGTGTGTACCCATACTTGATAATTGCAAATAACCCAACTATATTGTTTAGCTTGCTGAAACTTCAAAAGTGCTAGGGTTATTAGACTCAACATAACATTAAAAAAGAGAGATGTGGGGGGAATCTCAAAGTGAACAGTGCAGTATTGCATTTGGATGATTGAATTTGGTGACATCAATCTTATACATGCCCAAAGTTTTAATTTATATACAATTTTTAAAACATTTTTAGTGTGGAAAACTAAAATGAAACCATTCAATTATAATGGACAAACTTGAGGTTTACAGGTTATCTCATATCCGCATTTGACAGAAAAAGTTGTTTTGTTTTTTGAAAAAAAACTTTCTCACAATTCTACTCTATTTTGGATTGTAAGTTACATAAGTGCAACATTATCCACAAAACTGGTGTACTTAATGACTGGCACTGTTCCAAAGGTTTGTTTCTTTTGTGCAGGCTACATTCTGTGTATAATTTGTGTTCCAGATTCATATTTAACTTGCTCTAAGAGACTTGGGTATGAATGTAAAGTATGAAGATAAATTGCTCACATCTGTTACTCCAATTACAGACAATCCCCCGTGGTAGGTTTCTCAACTTTGCAAAATAAAACTAAAAGAATTCCCCTGGATACATTTTCAAATAATTGAGGTGGCCTCTTAAATGCCCTTATTTTTGAAATGGTAAAAATAAGGTATAAATAACTGAAGAGTTGAAATAGAACACAACTTCTTGCTTATGGACTCTTGCATTTTGCAGACTTGTTACATCAGAATTGGTCATGATTGTTGCAAACTGATATCACATCTATAGGTAATTTCCCCATATAAATATCGAAAACCTTTCATTTTGACAAGCATAATAGTTGAACTAGTCCTACACTCAGCTGAGGTCCACGTGCACGTGCACCCTTGCATACTTGCACCCTTGCATACTTGCAAGTAGGAGTTTGGAATGGGAATGCTGGTTGATTTTATTTTTCATCTTTTTCCTTGTCCAGGGATGCTGAAGTCATTTGTGGTACCCCTAATGTTGCTGTCGCTGAGACCAGTTAACTCATAAACTGGGGGAATTGAATCTGGGGCCTTAGTCTGTATGAGTACTTGAGCAACATTTTTTCTTATACGTTTGTGAGATGTGGGCGTCGCTGGCTAGGCCAATATTTGATGTCCATCCCTAGTTGCCCTTGAGAAGGTGGTGGTGGTGAGCTGCCTTCTTGAACCACTGCAGTCCTTGGGGTGTAGGTACAGCAACAGTGCTGTTAGGAAGGGAGTTAGGAAGGGAATCATCAATGATGCCTGTAGGTAGCAGATGTTAACAGTTTTAAGATCTGGTTGGGGGCTGGTTAGATCAGTTGGCTAGATGGCTAGAGTGTGGTGCAGAATAATGCCGATAGCGCTGGTTCAATCCCTGTACTGGCTGAGGTAGTTCTTGGGGCCTGCCGCCTCGTCCCTTCGTGATATCATGGCATTATCCATGATTAGCAACCCTCGGACAACGATGACACTGCATGAAGAGAGAGAGATCTGGTTAGCGATTCCTCTCTGTGACACTATACATTGGATCTTGAAAGGCTGAACTTTTGGATTGGTCCAAAATGTGTGTAATAAGACCCGTCCAGTGTCCCACATGTCCAATAGTTGTTATTTGCCATGTGTTGTACTGGCCCTTTTAATGACTTTAAAATGTATTAAGTTGGAATATGGTGCTCAGATGTCCATGTGTCTCTCTTCATTTCTCTGTCTCTCATTCGCTCTAATTTTGGCGGAAGAGCCACAGAACCTCCAGAAAAAAGGGTGATTTGTTTTTTAGGGATTTTCCCAGCTTTTACATTGACGTTAAAGCAGATGGGTGGGAGAACCCCTGTGGAAATACACCCTTTTAGTTTCCAAAATCCTTTTATGGTATGTATACAAATGGGTTGTTGCCCTATTTAACTTCCACAAAATGGTTATCTACTCCTGCACTCTTCCTCCGAAGATTTTCGACACCCCTCTTTGGACAGAAAGGTATAGATGTGCACAAAACATAAGAACATAAGAAATAGGAGCAGGAGTAGGCTATTTGGCTCCTCAAGCCTGCTCCGCCATTCAGTAAGATCCTGGCTGATCTGATTGTGGCCTTAACTCCACTTTCCTACCTGTCCCCCATAACCCTTTACTCCCTTGTAGATCAAAATTCTGTCTAGCTCAACCTTGAATATATTTAATGACCCAGCCTCCACAGCTCCCTGGGTAGAGAATTCCAAAAGATTAATGACCCTCTGAGAGAAGAAATTCCTCCACATCTCTGTCTTAAATGGGAGACCCATTTTGAAACTGTGCCCCCTAGTTCTAGTTTCCCCCAAAAGGGGAACCATCCTCTCAGCAACAAACCTGTTAAGTCCCCTCAGAATTTTGTATGTTTCAATAAGATAACATCTTATTCTTCTAAACTTCATTGAGTACAGGCCTAACCTGCTCAATCTTTCCTCATAAGACCACCCCTTCAATCCAGCAATCAACCTAGTGAACCTTCTCTGAACTGCCTCCAATACAAGTATATCCTTCCTTAAATAAGGAGACCAGTAGTCCAGGTGTGGTCTCACCAACACTCTGTACAGTTGTAGCAAGACTTTCCTACTTTTATAATCCATTCCCCTTTGCAATAAAGGCCAACATACTATTTGCCTTCCTAATTACTTGCTGTGCCTGCATGCTGATATTTTGTGATTCATGTACAAGGACACCCAGATCCCTTTGTACCGCAGCGTTCTGCAGTGTCCCTCCATTTAAATAATTTGCTTTTCTGTTCTTCCCACCAAAGTGGAAAGCCTCATATTATCTCACATTATACTCCATCTCCCAAATTTTTGCTCACTTACTTAACCTATCTATATCTGTCTGCAGACACTTTGTGACCTCCTCACAACTTGCTTTCCTTCCTACCTTTGTATCGTCAGCAAATGTGACTACAATACAATCGGTCCCTTCAGCCAAGTCATTATTTTAGATTGTAAGTAGTTGAGACCTCAGCACTGATCCCTGTGGCACCGTACTAGTTACAGTTTGCCATCCTGAAAATGCCCCATTTATCTCAACTCTTTCTTGTTAGTTAGCCAATTCTGTATTCATGCTAATATATTACCCCCAACACCATGCGCTGTTATGTTGTGCAGTAACCTTTAATGTGGCAGCTTATCGAATGCCTTTTGGAAGTATAAATACACTACATCTACTGGTTCCCCTTTATCCACCCTGCCTGCTATATCCTCAACGAACTCTAATAAGTTTAGCAAACACGATTCTTTCTTTCACAAAACCATGTTGACTCTGCTTGATTGCATTATGATTTTCTAAATGTCCTGCTACTACTTCCTTACTCATGGATTCCAGCATTTTCCCAGTGTTAGGCTAACTGGCCTATAGTTTCCTGCTTTCTGTCTCCCCCCTTTCTCAAATAGAGGTGTTATATTTGCAGTTTTCCAATCCACTGGGATATTTCCAGAATCCAGGGAATTTTAGAAGATTACAGCCAATGCATCCATTATCTCTGCAACCACTTCTTTTAAGACCCTAGGATGCTGGCCATCAGGCCCAGGGGACTTATCTGCCTTTAGTCTCATTAGTTTTCCTAATACTTTTTCCCTAGTGATAGTGATTGTTTTCAGTTCCTCCCTCCCTTTTGCCCCTTGATTTTCTACTATTGTTGAGATTTTTTTGAGTCTCCTTCTGTGAAGACAGTTACACAATACTTGTTAAAAGCCTCTGCCACTTCCTTGTTTCCCATTATTAATTCCCCCCTCTAAGCGACTGTCATGCAGAATCCCCACCTGCCAAAAATGAGGCATATATGAATATTGATTTTAAACTGTTGTTAGAGCGAGGAAATGAATGTTTAAACAGATCAGCCGTGGCTGGAAAAAACATTTACATACTAACAGACAGTGCTTGTGCAGACAAAGGACCATTCCCTGACGCATTCAAAGCACAATGGACTTTGATCACCAGACATTGAAGATGAAGAAGCTCACATTCCAGGATGACTGCTAAGATAGCCGAATCCACAAACCAACATGGTCAAACCAGCTAGTCACATGACTAACCTGCTGGGCAACCTGAGTTTTTTGAATTGTACAGACAGTTTTGGGAAAGACTGTTTGCTCCTGGACTGTAAAGGCCTCTCCTGGCTGGCTCGCCACAGCCTCTCCTGTCTGCTTCTATCTCTTTCTCACGGAACTCCAAATCCACTGAAGACGTGAACCTCAAGAGAGATAAGTCTATAAAATCAAACAAGGTTTAAGAAGAATACTGGGCCCCAACAAAAAGCAAGGTTTACCTACAATCAAGGACTCTACAACGAGCTCGAAGAACAGTAACCAAAACCATCTTCAGATATTGCCTCAAACTGTTTCCACTTTATTTCTTCTCTTTTCTGTCTCTACCTGCATGTGTGTATCGCGTATGCATGCTAGTGTGGATGTGTCATGTATCCATAGGCGTTAACTGAATTAGAGTTTAAGTTTAATAAAGTTCAACCTTTCTTCTTTAAACCTATGAAAACCTGTTTGGCTGGTTTCTTTGCCTTACAATTGGAAAGCAGTGAACAAGGATTCACTAAGGGGGGAGCTAAAAAAAAAAAACTGTTTAAAATAAAACCCTGTTACAGTAAGACCAGGTGCAGGCTGAGAGGGAACCCTAGGCAACTTTCTCGTCGGGTTGTAACAGGGACCAATGTTTGTTCACTACTCTCTTCCTTTTTTATATAAAGCAGCAACTTCCCCTTTAAAATATAATGTCTTGGTATTTGTTTAAAAAAAGTCTTTAGTAATAATATTGCTGCACATAACTCTTACTTTTCCTTTATCTTTTCATGCACTTCAAAATTGATGGAAGCATAAACCTTCCAAATGGCACTTCAAGAGATTAGAAAAGGCTCCATCAACAAAAATATTCTTTACCTGTGAAATATGTACTTTACAGTATTTCCACAAATTGTTAATGAATCCCAGCAGCGCTTACCTAGACTTTTTCTTCCAAGATGGATATAGTAGTTATTACACCCTTGGATGTGGGAAGAAATCAGGTGACTGCACAGTTCTTGTGCGTACTCTGTCTCTCTCATTGTGGTATTAATGTTCTCAGGACAATGACCCTGAGCTTAAACTAAACCTTCCAAGGCATCCCACTAGGTTCTACTCCAACTGCATTCCCATCTCCTTCCTCACTGGGAGTACTGATGATATTGCCACGCGCTTCAGTTTGAAAGCTAAGGTTTATATTTGCAGTGCTGTAACAGATCCATGCTCTTGAGTTTGCAGCTGCTAATTCTAGTTCACTTTCAACACCAAATAATTTAAAGAATTTTCTCTTAATTATTTCAGATATTCTATCCCCAGCATTGTAATCCCAAGGATGTAGTTTGGGCATTCCATAACTTTCATTTGATAGTATCTCTCAAACCAGAACAGAAACTGGCAGCTGCTCCTACCTAGCTGCATCATCTTTAATGTACAAATGGATTAAGATTAGCATTGACCAAAGAATGCAGCGTATGATTGACTTTTTTTTTGTGCCTGTTGGGGAACTGTGGTTACTGTAATTAATAACTTTATTTTCATCACTGTGGAGCCAGTAGTTACCTAGGGGCTAGAAATGATGGAGACAAGAAAGGCCACTGTTCCTCTATACTTCTATATGTGCCAGAGTTAAAAGAAGCAATGGAGTAGATGGAGAAAATTCTTGAAACAAGGGATCAAAAGCCTGAAGTTGTGGTTCATGTTAGAACCACTGGCACAAGGAAGAACAGAATTAGAGGTCTTGGAAAGGGCATTTTGATGGATTAAAAAACAGGACCTCATGCGTAGCAACCTGAGGATCTCTCACTCTCCCATGAGTTAGACCAGTTAAGGGGAAACAGATTAGACTCGACACCAATTTTTATGTGTGTGTAGTAGAGAGGCTTTCAGATTTTATTTTAGGGCAATGGGATGAAGCTTGGTCTAGGAGAAACTTTGTGTCGGATAGTTTCGCCTAAACTGAGCCATTATCACCGTCTTTTTAGAGAGCTTAAACTGAGGGGGGTGTTTATTTAAACAAGTGTAATGAAGCAGTGTTAACTAGTAATCTTAAGGAAGATAGATTTGGTTTAGGAGAGAAGTTAAATAGGAAAGAAGAAAAAACATAATAAAAAAGGTACTGAGAATTACATATAGATCGCACTAGAAATACTGAGAGCACTAGAGGCACTAATTAGAATGGAGGAACATGATATTGTAGCCTTGATGGAGGTCAGTTGGGGTGAGACTATGAGCTAAATATTGTTGACTAATATTTTCAGGCGACATAGAGAGAAGAAAAAGAAAAAGTGTCATTATTAACTAAGGCTATGATTACAGAATCTTGCATTTATATAGTGCCTTTAATGTAGAAAAACATTCCAAGGTGCACCATTGAAAAAATTGTTCTTATTGGTCATGATCTGATGGGAGTGTTGTCAGCTGTGGCTTAGCCTTTCTTTCTTTCTTCCTTACAAAGTGAGGGAAACAAATCAAGAATCAAATTCACAGGCAATTGAGAGGTTTGCAGGTGTAGCTAATTATTCTAAAGTAGACTGGGGTAAGACAAATATTTTTGGTTAAAATGCAGAGTTCTTAGTTCTGGTTAAGGAATTAGTCCTGATTAATTCTATTTCCTGAATGGTAAAGAGGAAGAACGTATGCATTGTATCATGAAGGTGATTAATATTAGTTATTTTAATTTAAATATTTTTTGAGGACTCATATTTAAAAGATTGTGAAAATTGGTTCATTTGAAAGACCAAGGAGATGCCTGAATTTTGTTTTTTTTTTAAAGGTTACTGGAAGGACACTTCGGATTTTTTTTTAAAAAGCACTTACTGGAATAGACAATGAAGTGCTAAAAATAAACTTAGGGAGCCTTGCTGGCTATTGGAATTGTTTACAGAGAAGTTACATGTCTAGGTTTATGATTGTCAGGAGTTTTGACTTTTTGATTTGGCTTGAACTGTTTGAATACTCTGTTGGTGTATAGCCTGCTAAGAGAGAAACCACCCAACTCATCCTTTTCCACCTGTTTTGGAAAATCTTTTGAGAATCCAGTGTGATAGATGAAACCACTGATGCAGTAATTCTCCCGCAAAGCCTGCAAGACTACTCCTCAACGTTTCCTGAACAGAACTGCTTCAGAAAGATCCCAGTCTCAGCCATCTACATGTACCTGGATGCCAGACAAAAGGCCATCTGGAATATTCCATATCATCCTTTTTCTTCAAGAATTGACAATAACTTGATCTCTGCAGAGCCAGTTTTTTCATTTTTCCTTATTTTATCCTTTAACTGGTATGTGTATGTGTTAGGTTATTTAGAAGGGTAGATATTTATACTTTCATATTTCAATCTGTGTGTTAATAAGCTTTGCATCTTTATTGAATAAGTCTTGTTTTATAATCAATTTTGTTGTTTATTAAAGAAAGCTGGTTGGCGGATTTTTTAAATTCTGAAACTAATGCCAAAGACTTGCGGGTTGATAGGTAACTTGGTCATTGTAAAAGTTGCCCCTCGCGTAGGTAGGTGGTAGGAGAATTGAGGGATGGTGGGGATGTGAGAGGGAAAAATAGGATTAATGTAGGATTAGTATAAATGGGTGGTTGATGGTCGGCGTGGACTTGATGGGCCGAAGGGCCTGTTTCGGTGCTGTATCTCTCTATGACTATGACTTTATGACTCTAATATAGATAAATATAAAACATTTAAACATACGTTGTGACCAGTGGAGTAGTGGGACTAGAGAAAGACAGTGCATTCCTCCAATCTCGGTCAGAACAATTGCTAGTTCTGGTTCTGGGTGACAAAGCAGGAACGTACCTGAAGGTAGTAGAATCCTTGAGAAATCATGACCTTAATCTAATTACAAAAAGATAAAGAAAAGGAGGACTGTAAAATAAAGATAATGGACAGGAAATTTTCTGCAGCATGAAAGGGGACCTCACCCAAAGTTATTGATTAGAAAAAAAATAATGATTTTTTTAAAAGATCAGTGCGAGATATTTAAATACAAGATAGATCAGGTACAATTTAAATATATTCCATAGATAAGTAGAAAGATTAGAATAAAATGACATAGAATAAATGCTGGGACGTAATACAGAAGAAAAATAAGGAATGTAAAAAGTATAGACGGGAAGCAAAAAGATTAGGACTACTAATGAGAAAGTGGAAGAAGGCTGACAGTTGATGTGAAGGGAAATCGCATGGTCTTTTATAGGCACTTCAGAAATGCGAGGGCAGTTAAAGGAACTGTAGGGCCAGCAAAATGGTCTGATAGTGTGGGAATGACGGAGTGTTTTTCTTACGTGTTTGCTGACGGTGGTGAAAATGGGACTGTATGGACATGTGAAAAGGATGTGGAAGAAGCCATAGCAGAAATAAACAATCCAAAGAAAATTATTTTTAAGTTAGTGGGACTAGAAGTAGAAAACTCACTAGACCTAGATGGTCTGTGTCCCTGTACACTGAAGGTGTCCCTGTACACTGAAGGGCACAAACCATAATTTTCCAAAAATCTTTTGAAACAGGAATTTTGTTAAAATGTTGGAGGACGGCATATTATACGGAAAGGACTTTATATAGTGCCTTTCACGAACTTGGGATGTCCAAAAATCTGTTACAGGCAATTTGCACACACAAAGCTCACACAAACTACAATGTAATAATGGTCAGATAAGCTACATTTTAGTCACGTTGGTTAAGGATTAAATCTTGGCTGTGACACAGGGGAGAACTCCCCTGCTCTTTGAAATGTACTGTAGGATCTTTTACACCTATCTGAGAGGGCAGATGGGACTTCAGTTTAATGTCTCATCTGAGATGCCACCTTTAACAGTTCAGGACTCCCACAGTACTGCACTGAAGTGTCAGCATAGATTTTGTGCTTGAGCCTTTGGATTGGGACGTGAACTCTCAAGATTCTGACTCAGAGGCGAGATTGCTGAGCCAAGGCGGATGCTTTTGACATGCCTGTTTTTTTTAAAAAAAAAACAATTGAGTGCATTTCCAGATCCCAGGCATGACAGATTATATTTGTGAAGAAAGGTTAAAAAAAAAGCCCTGGAACAGAAAAATTAAAAGGGGGAGGAGATCCAAAAGAGGTTTACAAAATGATCAAAGATTGAGAGTAAGTAGTGAAGGATTATTTGGCAAATTGATAACAAAGGGGCGTAGACATAGAATTTCCACTAGGAGAACCAATGAGGTGCCACATGAAATAAAAACAAGAAATGCTGGAAATACTTAGCAGGTCTGGCAGCATCTGTGGAGAGAGAAGCAGAGTTAATGTTTCAGACCTATGACCTTTCATCAGAACTGGAGGTGTAACATGAAATGTTTTTGGAGTTACTAGAAGATGGAATCGTTCACCACAACTACAACATCATTTAAAAGGGAAACGTATTTGACAAGAAAGAATATAAAGGGATATGTGGTAAGTGAAGGAAGATGGGATCACAGTTGATGGCTCCAAGTTAAGAGCACCAAAACTTGCGAGATAAGCTGAATGTCCTTCTGTGCTGTGATTGATTTATTTGTGTTTTTCTGGTTTCCTGTTGTATAATCTTGAATAGATATAAATATGTTGGACGGAGATAACATAAAGATGCCATTGCAATATAAAATGATGTAATGCTTGTGCTCTCTGCTCTGGAAACCTTTTAAATACTAGAGCCCACCTTCCCCCACTCAGGTTCCCAAAGGCCAATTATTTCAGTGCCAACACAAGTAGCACTGGTGCCAAAGGACATCCCTCTCTTGGTGACTAGCTATTGTAACAGTGCACACTGTAATCGGATTGATTTCTGCACATTAGATGAGGGATCACCCCTTCTAGTTTCTTCACTGGAGCTTTGGTGTAAATCATCCACATTCAACAGGAAAACTATCATTTTCCCTTTTCGAAGCAAATATAGAAATGTTGAGGGAGTAATCAACTATTCTTCCATACTTTCCACGTGGCTTGGTACCCAGTACATGAAAAAATCTTATTACATTTATGCTGCAAACCAGTTGCCTTGTCATTGTTCATGTTTTTAGTAGCTATTTGTATTTTAATAATTTCCAATGGCCTGGGTCTTGATTTTCAGGGTTGGAGATTTGGCCATTTTAAAACTATTTCCATTTCTTCAAATATCAGGCAACCTTTCTGAACGTTATAGCGAATGTCTTGACAGTACAAGACAAAGAATGTTGTTATTTCTTTTGGATCAGTCAAAAACATTGTTGTCCTCATCTGTGACAATGGTTGGTATTCGTATTGCTGATTCAGCTTTCCTAAATTGCCCTTCAGTGTCGCCCATCTTGTAAGTAAGCTGGGGAGTTCTAAACAATTCAAATTTGCCCTTTTTGCTCTGACTTAATTAATCCCTACATATCTTGTCATTTCTGTAGTTCCTCATCTGTTTTTCTGATCAGCTTTGTTTGAAATGTCATAATTTCTCCAGGACTCAATGCTGGTTGGAACCTTTTCCCCTCCTGCTTCCCTTTTGTATTTTCCAAACAGTTATTTCTGAACCCCCGATCATTGGTCCAGGATCATATTATCCTCTTCTGCAATCAAATTCTCTCCTTCAGTTTTATTATGTTTCAATCATTATAATTATTTTTCCAATGATTTCAAAATAGTGTACTTGTGTTTGCAAACTGATATTATTCTGTGAGCTGTTTGTACTGCTCAAATAATATCCTAGCCTTTCTTTCGTTTATTTCTTTACTGTGAAGCAAAGAACAAAGAAATTTCCAAGTTTCCGGACTTTCTTGGTGTGCTTTCATTTATGGGTGTATACAGGAAACACACAGGAAAATGAAGGAGCTGCAGGAAAAATACAGAGAAAAGCTGCAGAGTGTACAGGAAAAGCATGATTCTGATCTAGGAATACTGAAATGATAGTTGCAACACAACATGTTTTTGTTTTTAATTTTCCTCCAATCTTATCTCCTTTTACCCACTGGGTTTGTTTTTGAGTGAGCTGCAATATGAATATCTGAAAGGCTGTTGTCCACGCCAACCGCCAGAGCTTAAACTGCAAAAAGACGCATTTGAAAGGAAGGAAGGGAATTCTGTTTATGCCCTTTACCAAAGGATGAGGGAAAGTTTTTCATGGAATTAGCTAGATTGGTTGGATGAGCTTGAGTGTGACAAAGTCAAATGCGGTTCTTGTCTGGAGTTTAGGCAATTATGCCATATGTGCATCTATTGTTTAATCGTGCTGTGGTACTCAGGATAAAAAGATTTCTGCTGGTATGGACTATGCAAATTCATTCCAGTATTTATACATTATGGGCACATTCAATTTACAGGCTTGAGGAATTGAGATTTATTGCCTTTCGTAAATGTTTTATAGATGTACACAGAAAATAGTTACAATGGTACTTTTCTATAGTGTAGTGTACATAGAAATCTGGTATGCAATGATATAAGGAAACACGGAACACATCCATTTGATTGACCAAGTTTTTTCTTCTTAACACAATGGACTCTAGCCCATTTTATCCTCAGAAGAAAAGTTCTGTAAAACATCTCTCTGCCCCACATAATAAATAGAGCAAAATTCCAGAAAATGTATAGAACTTGTATTATATATTATTTACCCCTAACCAAAATTGCCCGCCTTGATAGATGATTTCCAAGGTTCCAATGATTGGTATGTTGAATATAGGTTTAGGTCATCTCTAGCTCTAATTGTCCTCAAGGGGCTGTGTGGCCTACTCCTGCTCCTAATTCCTATGTTCATATGTATTACACTGAATATAATTCCGAAATAGATTATCTGTTTTATATTGTTTAGTTCATTTATTCATGAATGCCTGTATATAAAGTAAGCATTGTTGTTGCACCGTTTATAAATGGGGCATCCAATTGGCTGTACCATCTCATAAAACAGCATTCCTTATTTGTAAATACGTTTTTGTCACTGTTGTACCCTCTCGTATATATTAAGTTTAGGTTTACTTTTATAGTAAGTTATTTACTTAAAAAGGTAACAAGCTCAGTTTGAGGAATTGTACATGCTATTTGCCTGGAGCAAATGGGTGGATGTGTTTTAGCAGAGTCAGTATTTGCTGCATTTCATGAAAAGAACATAATTGAAAAATATGATCTACTTAATCATGTCTATTTATTCAATTAGTTAATGATGGAAGGAGATATTCTTCTTTTGCCTTTCCCTGTCATTCATTTCTCTGCTTCACTAAGAGGGCAGGGATGTGATGTGATCCCAGCCTGCTGGAAGGGACTTTCTTACAAAATAATAGCTAGTTGTAACTTGAAAGAAACGTGAGTTGTTAATTTTCAGCTTATTTCTGTCAGAAATATCAATCGAAGGAAGAAGGACTTAGCTTTTGCACTCGAGTATACCATTTGATAGTTCATTTTTTCTGTGCCTAAAGAAGGTTTAATAATTTAATATATTAGTTTTATGTATTGCCTGTGCTTCCTGTGTCATTCATGCAGGTGTCAGTTAACTTCATCTAATATTTCTCTCCCATGTTAATTCCATCGTATCCTCCTGTAACACGTAAAAACTAAGCCATATGTGAAGCTTGCCTCTCAGTGAGTTCTCCCAGCACTATCTCCAAGGCCCCACGCCTACAAAAATTGGGCCTGCAGCTGTCTGTTCCACATGCTGCTTTCTGCCTCTCCCACTGTTGCAAGCTGAAAGCCACCAAACTTCCAGACTCCCCATTTCCTGAAATGGCTTTCAAACCTCCCAATCCCATTCCCTTTTTCCTGCCACAATTCATGATGAGGAATTGCTTTAAGTTCTTTCAGTGCTTTTTTTATGCTTTTACTATCTTAGTAGAAGCATAGAAGGCACTTAAACAACTTAAAGCAAGTTATTGGTCATTGTTGGGGAAAACAACTTTTGAATTGCAGAGGTAGAATTTCCATGCTTGAACTATTATCTGTAGAGTGTCAGCCGTGGCTCAGTTGGTAGCACCCTTGCCACTAAGTCAGAAGGTTGTGTGGGTTTAAGTCCCACTCCAGGACTTGAGCACAATAATCAATACTAACATTCCAGCGCAGTACTGAGGGAGTGCTGCACTGTCAGAGGTGCCATCTTTCAGATGAGATGTTAAACCGAAACCCTGTCTGCCCCCTCGGGTGGACGTAAAAAAAATCCCACTATTTGGAAGAAGAGCAGGGGAGTTATCCACAGTATCTTGGCCAATATTTATCCATCAATCAACATCACAAAAACAGATTATTTGGTTATTATCAAGTTACTGTTTGTGGGAGCTTGCTGTGCACAAATTGGCTGCTGTGTTTCCTACATTACAACAGTTACTACACTTCAAAAGTACTTCGTTGGTTGTAAAGTGCTTTGGGATGACTTGTGGTCATGAAAGGCGCTATATAAATGCAAGTCCTTTTTTTTTTCTTTTAAACAGCAAGCAGTGCTTATGAAGCTTTGCCGCGAGCACAGATCTAAATTGGGACTACAGTGTTGTGGCTCAGCCTTTGACCTGTGTTCCTTGTGAAAATGTCTTCTCTACTGGGTGCAGTTAATAACATAATTACCCCTCTTAGAGGTTTAAACAACACAAATCTTTCCAGCTCAGTGCTGGGTAACCTCTTTTTCCCTGAACATTAATAGCAGAAAGGTTAAATAATACTTTACTGCCTTCGTTCAGCTTCCCCCTCTCCCTCCTTCCTTCTAATATCACCCCAGCTTTTTGCTGCTCCCTACATCCTCCTCCCCCTGCCCCAAAAAATCCATGTCTTTCTGACAGTGCCCCAATGCTACCAGTAAAAATCTCGATCACTGCATTCACAACTCTGACCTAGAAGCTAAGACCTAAAGGATAAGATTCTTACGACTCCCCATAAGCAGAGCCACTGGAGATTTGCTCGTAATGTAGTGAAAAGTTTGGGCACAGTGTGCATCTCCAAAATGCTTCCAACTTACTGTTTGTTAGCACTTCTCTGTCTTGTCTGTAACACTGTTTTGTCATGCCCCAACTTGCCTATTTCTTATATATGTCTCTCACCGAGTCACTCTAGCTTTGTCCACAAGGCATATGGTACAGTTCTCCACCCCACCACCTACCTGTAAAAATCCAGCTTTTCATCCTGAAACCTCTTTTCTGTTTCGCTACCTCGAAATAGACTTCTACCCTCTCTCCTGCCTCCCCAGTTTTTCCACTGCCTTCAGCCCTGTCAACTATCCTGCCCCCCCCCCCTTCATACAATAATTGACCTCCACCCATGCCACCCAATTCCCAACTGGTTGGCATTGTCTGTCCCTCCTTGCACCACTGCCTATTCATCCAACCATTTCCCTCCCACTCCAGTTCCTTAAAGCACACCCTCTTCAAAATATTTTTGGTCATGGCCAGCAACATAGCTTTTGGGATTTCCATGTAGGGATAAGTCTGAGTCTGGGTAAGGCAAGTGGTATGATAACTTTTATTGTAAGGTAGTTGAAATATAAGAGTAAGGAAGTATTGCTGCAATTATATAGGGCTTTGGTGAGACCTTACGTGGAGTACTGTGTAGTGTTTTGGTCTCCTTGCTGAATAAAGGATATACTTGTATTGGAGGGAGTGCAATGGAAATTCACTAGATTGATTCCTGGGATGAGGGGGCTGTCCTATGAGGAGAGATTGAATCAAATCAGCCTATATTCTCTGGAATTTAGAAGAATGAGAAACATAAAATTCTCAGGGCTTGTCGGGGTAGATGCTGGGAGGCTGATTCCTTTGGCTGGAGAGTCTAGAGTTAGGGGTCATAGTTTGGCCATTTAGGACTGAGATGAGAAATTTCTTCATTCCGAGGGTTGTGAAACTTTGGAATTCTCGACTCCCAGAGGGTTGTGGATGCTCAATTGATTATATTCAAGACTGAGATTGGTAGATTTTTGGGCGTTAAGGTAATCAAGGCGTAGAGGAATAGGGTAGGAAAAGTGGAGTAGATATAGATGTTCACCTATGATATTGAAAGGTGGAGCAGGCTTGAGGGGCCACATGGCCTATTCCTGCTCCAATTTGTTACGTACTTATGTTGTTATGAGTAAGCCTCTTTTATCTAAACTGCATACTGTGCTTACACTGTAATTGCTGACGCACAGTTGATAATTACATTATGACTCAATGTAGTACACATTTTAAGTAACACAAATTTCCCAGCTATAAAACAGAGAATGCTGCAAATACTCAGCAGGTGAGGCAGCAACTGTAGAGGGAAAGACAGTTAATATTTCAGGTCATTGACTTTTTGTCAGAACTGGAAAATATTACAGATGTAAAAGATTTTAAACAAATACAAAGGCAGGGAAAGGGCTAGGCGGGGGCAACAAGAGGGAAGGTCTGTGATAGGGTGGAGGGCAGGAGAGATTAAATGACAAAGGGATGTTGGTACAAAGCAAAATGTGTTGGTAATGGGGCAAGTAAAGGAACTAAAGATGGTCAAGAGTAGGTGTAAGTGGGAAACAGCAGAATCATAGCTGCCATCTGGAAAAAAGTGGAAGCAGATGTTATAATCTGAAATTGTTGAACTCACTGAGTCCAGAAGGCTATGAAGTGCCTAATCGAAATGTGAGATGCTTCATTGGAACAGTATAGGAGACTGATGACAGAGAGGTCAGAGTGAGAGTGGGGTGGACAACTAAAGTGACGAGCAACCGGAAGCTTGGGGTCACACTTGCAGACTGAATGGAGGTGTTCCACAAGCGGTGATCCAATCTAAGTTTGCTGTCCCCAGTGTAGAGGAGACAGTTTAATGAGCAGTGAACATAATATGCTAAATTGAAAGAAGTGCAAGTTAAATCACTGTTCTACCTAGGAGTGTTCAAGGCCCTGGATGATAGGAGGTAAAAGAGCAGGTAGTGACATCACGATGAAGGTGATGAATCCTTGGCTGAGGAACAAAGGAAGATATATTGGAAGCACTGGTACGGAAGGTTGTCAGGGCCCCTGATCTTGTCTGTTCCATTTCCTGTATCTCTCTGCTCTCACCTTTTCCCTACAATCTAAGACCAGGGCCATTATTTCCCATCAGTTCCACACTTCCAAAACACTTTTCCTGGATTCTGTTCCTCACTAATGGTAGATCTGAGGACTCCCACACCCCACCACTCTTTCATTCCTCTCTTACTCTATAAGTCCCTCATTGTGTGCAAACACTACAAAATGACATAATCTATCCACTCCTCAGTACCTCTTTCGATAATCTATCTTTTATAACCTGGAACATCTTTCCTACTATTAAACTGTGGGTCCTGGACATTTTGTTAGATAGGTACAAAATTCAGTACACACAAATATATAAAAATGAAGTCCATTCATTTGCGTTTCCCATGAGAATATTGATGTAGTCACATAATTGAACTCCAAAATATAGCTAACATTCCCCTAATGCTTTGAATAAGTGAAATTGCAATTTTATTAAATTGTTGATCCTGATAATGTATATAACATAGCATATAAAGCTGTAACCAACAACTTTGTGAGCAATACCTTGGAAGTTCTTGCAATGGCATTTTAAAAACCTTTAAGTACATTTACGCTGGCTTCAAAGTAATATTTAAAGGGAAAGGGGAACTTCCCAGTTCAAAGTACTATCCCAGTATCTGTCTAAACCAAGTATGTGAAATATATTTTACATTTATCAGACTTTCTTGAAATTTTTGCTTTCACAGAGATCCACCATTTTGAGTCTCCAAAGGGCTGGCACATTTCTGATTTGTGCCAGATGTAAAATTTTAAACTTGCGAGACTATGCTACTATCATTTAAGAATTGATGCAGAGATTGTCTTACTGTTTGAATAATCATTTACATTTTGTACACTGATTCAGCAGAGATTCATTGATAGATTTCAAGAACAAGAGAGGATGTAAAACTGTCATGAAAATTGTCTACAGACCTTCTGATAGTAACAATGAAGTGCCAGAATGTTTTAATCAGAGATTAGAGAGGTTTGTAGAAAAAGCAATATTGTTTTATTGGGAGACTTTGATTTTGATGTGGTTGGGAAGAACACAATAGCTTGAGTCAGAAAAGTAGTGAATTTCTTGAACACACTCAATTTAGTTTTCTGGAACAATGTATTCTAGAATCAACAAGGGGATAGACCATGCTAGATTTAGTCATGAGCAAGACTGAGATAAATGTTCCTTTATTATATTATTAACTAACAGTGATCATAATGTGATCAAATTTGATGTTAGGTTTGAAAAGGAGAAACTTAATGCCTTTACTAAGATTCTAGATTTTGATAAGGCTAACTTTAATGGGATTAGTCAGAGACTGATGGCAGCAAACTGGTCAAGACTGTTATCGGGTAATACTACAGATGAATAGTGGGAAGTGTTCAAAAATAGTTTAGCTTAATATGGAACTAATATGTACTCCAAAGGGGAAAGAGCTCTATTTGCCAAATAAAATTGCTATGGCTGACAAAAGAAGTAAGAGATAACATAAAACTCTAGGAAAGGGCATATAAAAATGCAAATAATGGTGTAAATCTGGGGACTGGGAGTGTTATAAAGAATAGCAAAGGATGAAAATAAAGATGGTAATAGCGATAAAAGGAATACAAAAATAAAGTTGTGCGTGATATCAAGATTAACACACAGTTTTTACAGTTATATTGGAAGAGTAAGGGTAGTCAAGGATGATGTGGGCTTTTCAAACAGATTGGGGTAATATTGCAAATGAAAATAAGGAAATGGCTCCAAATACTGAAATTTCCAGGACCTGATAGTTTCCACCTCAGGCTTTTGAAGGAAGAAGGTGAGAAAATTGCAGATGCTTTAACTGCAATCTTCCAAAGCTGTCTTGATTCAGGAATTGTCCCTTAAGATTGAAAAAATTGCAAATGTCACGAATTTAGGAAAGATGAGAGAGTCCTGTTAGCCTGACATCTGTTGTGGGGAAGTTATTGGAATCTAGAATTAAGGACAAAGTGAGTGAGCACTTAGAGAAATTTGAGCTGATTAGAGAGAGACAACATGGATTTGTAAACAGGCCATGTCTAATGAAATTAATTGAATTTTTTGAAGAAAACTAATTTAGTAGACAGAGGAATGTCTATAAAGGTAGTTTATATGGGCATCCAGAAAGTGTTCTATAAGATTCCACATACGCAACTGCTAGCTAAAATTAAAGCTCGTGAAATTGAAGGCAAATTATTGACCTGGTGAGTAGATTTGTTAGGCAGTAGAAGACTTAGAGTCAGGATAATGTGTATCTACTCAAATTGGAAGGAAGTAACAAGTGGTGTCCCACAAGGATCTGTGCTATTAGATCAGGTATTCGCGATATTTATTAGTGACTGAGATAATACAATAGATAGCCATATATCCAAGTTTTCTGATGATACATTGGTATATTAACTAGCGGATTGGTGTGCAATATATAGCATTGTTACTAGACAAAAGCAAAATACTGCAGATGCTGGAAATCTGAATTAAAAATAGTAAATGCTGGAAATACTCAGCAGGTCCGGCAGCATCTGTGGGGAGAAAAACAGAGGTCGTACTAGACATTTAGGGTGCTGCACAAAGTTGGTGTGCATGCGTTGAGAAGGTTTATTGTGTATAATCACTTTGTACATCAGCTTCTAAAGGAAGTAGCAAATAAGCTAATTCCTATATTTAAAACAGTAGGATGATCTAAATATGGGTGGGGGAGGAGACAAAAATTTGAACTCGAAAAACTATTTGCTAATCATTCTTTGTGCACAGGAATAATTTTTTTAAATTCAACTTTTATGTGCCAAATGTTGGATGTCTGTCATCCTCTGGCTGTTGATAAGCAGGAAGGCATTAGTTCTGTGCTCAGCTAAGCTTGTATTACAGTTGCCTTATTTGCTTAGGAACCTGCCTCGAGAGGTTAAGAAAATTTGAAGCACTCACAATCCTGAAACTATCAGTTAAAAGGCTAATAGATGAGTTTTGCTACCCCTCTCCTTTGTGTCTTTCAGAAACTGGGTGCTGTAGTTATTTCACTATGAGACAGTGAAACTTCTCAACTGAGAATTTTTCCAGGTGTAAAATTGGAATCCTCAAAAATACTGTAAGAAATTGAAGAAATGATGCTGAGTGTGTTACTGTTTTAATAATCACTTGTGGTTTATCTCATGTTCACTGTGCAGTTTGATCTCTATAATACTGTTTAAAAATGTAAAACAGTAGTAAATGTGCAGACCAGAGGTTTAAGTGGTGGATTAAAAAATGTTTGATCACAGGTAAGGTCAGCAACTTTGGACAACAAAGAACAAAGAAAATTACAGCACAGGAACAGGTCCTTCGGCCCTCCAAGCCTACGCCGATCCAAATCCTCTATCTAAACCTGTCGCCTATTTTCTAAGGGTCTGTATCTCTTTACTTCCTGCCCATTCATGTATCTGTCTAGATACATCTTAGAAGACGCTATCGTGCCCGCGTCTACCACCTCCGCTGGCAATGCGTTCCATGCACCCACCACCCTCTGCGTAAAGAACTTTCCACGCATATCACCCCTAAACCTTTCCCCTTTCACTTTGAACTCGTGTCCCCTTGTAATTGAATCCCCCACTCTGGGGGAAAAAGCTTCTTGCTATCCACCCTGTCTATACCTCTCATGATTTTGTACACCTCAATCAGGTCCCCCCTCAACCTCCGTCTTTCTAATGAAAATAATCCTAATCTACTCAACCTCTCTTCATAGCTAGCGCCCTCCATACCAGGCAACATCCTGGTGAACCTCCTCTGCACCCTCTTCAAAGCATCCACATCCTTTTGGTAATGTGGCGACCAGAACTGCACGCAGTATTCCAAATGTGGCCGAACCAAAGTCCTATATCAACTGTAACATGACCTGCCAACCCTTGTACTCAATACCCCGTCCGATGAAGGAAAGCATGCCGTATGCCTTCTTGACCACTCTATTGACCTGCGTTGCCACCTTCAGGGAACAATGGACCTGAACACCCAAATCTCTCTGTACATCAATTTTCCCCAGGACTTTTTTTGGACTGTCTTGTGAGTTGATTATGAATGCTACCAGTTGACTATTCCATATGCTTTGCTGACAACATGCTTTCCTGTGCTAGAGCAGCTCTATTTTGGCTCCCAAGCAATAGAAACAACAACAAAAAAAGCCTGACACAGAATGATCAGTTTGAGCTGTGATTCATTTACAATTTAAGGGATACTCCCAGTCATTTCATCAAACTATCTTCCCAGAGTTTTGTGATTTGGGGCTTTATGTTTTGAGGACAGAACAGCAGAGCAAACTTATTTTCATTGGAGAAGGTGGAGACGTAGAAAAGGTGTGTAATATATGTAACACTGTTAACACTGTTCTTGTGCAAAGGTATGATTATGTTTGGAAAAAGAGTAAATGTTTTAGGAGTAGTAAAATAAAGAAAACTGAATAGCCTCCTCTGTGCAGTAAATCTTCCCATGTTTCCCTTTTCTATGAAGGACAAATGGGTGATGAATGAGAATGAGAAAAGGGATCACCAGCTTTGTCAAAATGAAGCATTTCCCCCACCGCATTTTAGTGCAGAGAATCTGAACCAACTATTGATCTGAGATGAATTAATAATTTCAATCTTGATTCTGTGGTAGTAGTCTCACCTCCGAGTCTAAAAGTTCTAGGTTCAAGCACATAATCACAGCTGACTCTTCAATGAGGAAGTGCTGCACTGTCTAATATGTCATTGGAAAGTTAAACCGAGGCACCATCTGCCCTTTCAGGTGAATGTAAAAGATCCCATGGCTCTATTCGAAGAACAGGAGTGTTTTCCTGATTTCTTGGCCAATGTTTCTCCCTCATTTTATGTTCTAGCTTATCAGGTCATTCAGCTCATTACCCTTTGTGGGACCTTGCACTGCATTTCCGACATTGCAATAGTGACTCTACATCAAAAGTACTTCATTGGCTGTGAAGCATTTTAGAGCATCTTGAGGGCATGAAAGGCACTATAGCAATGCAAATTCTTGTTTTTTTTTCCTTTCATTCTCACCTTGGAACTAGGGTCAAAAGCACTGATGGTAGTAGAATCAAGGTTAAAAAGGTAAAAGAGTGGAAAACCATGGAGGAGGCTTAATGTATTTCTGTAAACATATAATAAAACATCCTACTTTCAGTTTAGACTCAATGGCCACAAGCTGCACTCTACAGATTAGTCTCACCGCAGATGCGAGGTTTGTGAGTATATTTGTATTAAAAACCAAAGCCTTATGTTAAGCTACTTTCTGGCTTAATTTAAAAAACACATTTCAGCAGCATTTGCATGCCCCTTAATTTTTTCTTCATCTGTATTCTCTCTGGACTGTTGCAGCTCTTCTCTACCTCCCATTAGCTCCTTGCCTTTGCCAAAAAGTGTATGTTGTTCTATTAAAAAAAAAGATGCAGTTCCTTTGGCTAATTGAGCACAGAGTTTTCTTAACAGAGGCATGACAAACAGTTATGCAACACGCAGTATTAAATATAGATAAAGAGTAAGCAGTTATATTTTTAGATGGGGGTTATAATTACAGTCTTAAATGATTGAGGATTTTTTTTTTTTTAAAAAAGGCAAGTACATCACATCTCTTCCTACCTTTCATTATTGCTTGCTCCATGTGTTTTTGCTTAAATTAAAAAAACTTGAATAAATTTCACCACAGTGTCACCTTGCATTTAGAGTTACTCCAGCAGGTGGCAGGCAGGCATAGAGTGAGGTAGACAGAATGTCGATATTTTCCCCTCTTGGGTAAGGATATCCTCACCTCGAGCAACTGAGAACGAATAACTCACATCTCCTTGAAGAAGCCAGCAATACGGCACCTTGGCCTTTGGTAGTGCAAAGTGAATCAATATTTGCATTTCACTATTGAGTATTCTACAATGCATTCATACAATTCCTAATTGGAACACTTTCTCCACTGCCTTTGGCTTCCCACTTTTGTACAGTTTATAGGAAGTACTCAGAGAAGCTATCTTTATGTCATATGTTGGGTACCAGCAAGTTGCAGTGTAGATAAATCTCTAGCAAGGCCATATAAAAGTAGCACAGACAGCTATTATTTTTATATTTTGTTTTAAATAAGATGTGGGTGGAACAGGTGTTTCCTTTTTTAGACTGAGTCTTTTTTTAAATACATGCTCACTATTTTTGAGTCTGAAAACACATAGATCAATCTGCTGGATAGCAATGACACTTAGTGCTTAACCATGTAAATAACTTAAAAATGTCATTTGTAGTGAAAGAATCTGGCATATTTTAACTTGGTAATGCCATTACTGCTCTGGTTATAGATGCTGCATGTTTAGTGGTCTACCAGCCCACTATTGACACAACTATCACTGATCTTTGGAATTATAAACAGTAGTGGAACACACTGAAATCCCAGCATTTTGTACCTTTAATCTTTCGAGGATTTGCTGAGTGAAAATCAGGCGCATTCCCCCCCACAGAGAGGTAGGAAAAAATAAGGGAGAGGAAGTTGATTCCTATTGGCTGGTTTTGTTGCAACATTTTAGGAACACTTCACCCTGACCATCCTCCTTATTTAAGGAAGCATGTAGATGCGTTGGAAGCAGTTCAGAGAACGTTTACCAGACTAATACTGGAATGGGTGGGTTGTCTTATGAGGAAAGGTTGGACAGGCTAGGCTTGTATCCGCTGGAGTTCAGAAGACTAAGAGGCAACTTGATTGAGACATATAAGATCCTGAGGGGTCTTGACAGGGTGGATGTGGAAAGGATGCTTCCCTTTGTGGGAGAATCTAGAACTAGGGGTCACCCATTTAAGACCGAGATGAGGAATTTTTTTCTCTGAGGGTCGTGTGTCTTTGGAACGCTCTTCCTCAAAAAGCGGTGGAAGCAGAGTCTTTGAGTATTTTTAAGGCAGAGGTAGATAGATTCTTGATAAGCAAGGGGGTTTAAGGTTATTCAGGGTAGGCAGGAATGTGGAGTTGAGGTTATAATCAGATCAGCCATGATCTTATTGAATGGCAGAGCAGGCACGAGGGGCTGAGTGGCCTACTCCTGCTCCTAATTCATATATTCGTAATTCCAACCCCCTGCCCACAAAGAATGACAGTACATTATTCTCTTAAGGAAACAGAACTATTACATTTGCAAAAACATACTATTCCTTTAAATCCACATAACATAACAGATTCTAGATTCAGTTTGATTTTAAATGAAGCAGAGTTGCCTTGGAAACAGTATCCATTCCATTAAGTGTGTACTCTAATCACCGGTTTAAACATGGATCCTGTGAGGTGAAATGCATGTTGGAGAACCGAATGGCAGGAACTAAGAATCAGCCAAGGTCTGTAGAAGGAATAGGCTGAATGGCCTTTTCTCATGTTAAAGTTTTTGTTTTAAGTTGTTATGAATGCATGTGTCTAACTGGATGACACTTGCAGGTCCACTCACCTGTATGTACCATAGTTTGAAATTGTACTATGTGATAACTCTCGCAAATGCTTAAAAAGTGTTTCATACTTTTGTAGGGAATCAAAATAAGAAATTCCAACTGTATTTTTTTCAGGAGTTTAATACCATCCATTTTAGTGGCTTAGATATAGAAAGAGCATGTATTTATATAATATCTTTTACAACCTTATGACATCAAACAGTACTATTGCTATATTGTCAGCTGGTGTCAGTGCCCTTCACCCCAATTCCGAAATGAATGAAAGCAAGAAAGAACATGCATTTGAATAGCATCTTTCATGACCTTGAGATGTCCCAAAGTGTTTCACAGTCAGGGTTCCCTCGTTAAAAGGCACTTAGTACTTGAATGAGGGACCCAGTAGCGGGAAGGAGGCGGACCACTGAGAGCCGACCCCCCTACATCCCCTCCTCTTTGACTCTCACTGTGCAAGATACCTCGCGCCCTGTCCTACCTGTGGTCTGGGCCCAGTCCCGCTCCTGGACCTCCATTGGTGGTCCTCCGGCAGCAACCACTGCCTCCACGGTGGCGCTGCTTAGTGAAAAAACTGCTGGCCTCTGGATGGCAGCTCTCCAAGGGTGGGACTTCCGGCGATGGGGTTCTTGATCCTGTGGAAGGCAAGCTGCTGTCCACTTAAGTGCCTAATTGGCGCTAGATTCGGCGGGCCTTCTGGAGAAGAGACGATGCGAGGTACTTGGCGTTGCTTTTTTCGGGTGACGAGACCCCTGTTGCCAGCATAAAATCCCAGCCAAGTTAACATTTCAGGTTGGTGACCCATGAGAACGAGAAAAAGTTGGATATGTAACATGTTTTAAACAAGTATAGAGTCAGGAAAAGGGTGGGGGGGGATGTTGTAAGAGAGAGGGAGAAAGAGAAAAAAGAAAAGGTCTGTGATTGGGTGGAAGGCAGAAGAGATTAAATGACAAAAAGAATGATGGTGCAAGGCAAAAGGAGATGGTAATGGGTCAAAGTAAAGGAAATAAAAGATGGGTGTAGAGGAGGTGTAAATGGCAGTAGCAGAATCATTACCAACAGCTGCTCCCTTTTTTTCAAAAAAGGGAATGGTGGTTATGATCTGAAATTGTTGAACTCAGTCTTGAGTCTGGAAGTGCCTAATCGAAAGATGAGCTGCTATTCCTTGAGCTTCTGTTGAGCTTCATTGGAACACTTTCGAAGTGTAGTCACTGTTGTAATTTAGGGAAAGCTGGCAGCCAATTTGTGCACGTTAAGATCCCAAAAGCAGATTAATGACCAAATAATCTGTTTTAGTGTTGTTGTTGTTTGAACAACAAATATCGGCCAGAATACAGGGAGAATTCCCTGTTGCTCTTCGAATAGTGCCAGAGGATCTTTCACATCCCTCTTGAGAGAATAGATAGGACCTCTGTTTAGCATCCCCGTTTGAAAGACAGCATCTCTGCCAGTGACTCCCTCAATATTGCACTGAAGTATCAGCCTAGATTATGTGCTCACCTCTCTGGAGTGGGGCTTGAACTAACAACTTTCTGACTCGGAGGAAGGAATGTAGCCACTGAACCTGGGACAGTTAAACGTTAATGAACACAGTGGTATGATGAAATGCTGTTTATGTCCATATCGGAGTTAGTTATTCCTATTTATAAATTGAAGTTGATATTTTTGAAAAAGGATAGTTTTTGAATTACCACAATTCTTGAATGTTAACATATTTCTGATGACCAAAATTCAGGTTAACTTGAGGTGTAAGAGTACAATAGTACAAAACCAGCTTCTTTACTGCCCTTTTAATACTACACCCATGGTGCTAATGGCAGGCATGATTTTGGGAGCATCCCTGTAACATAAGTGAGGCCACACCCAGTCGCTTTTGGCTGCTGGCAGTGGCCATTAACAGCCAGAAATGGGCAGGGTGCTTACACTGCCATCACGGAGACATGGTTGAGGGAGGAGCAGGATTGGCAGCTCAATATCCCGGGAGATAGAATCTTCAGGCGAGACAGAGGAGGGGGTAAAAGAGGAGGGGGCATTGCAATATTAGTTAAGGTGTCAGTTACTGCAGTAAGGAGAGATGATATCTTGGAGGGGGCATGAAATGAAGCTTTATGGGTAGAGTTTAGGAATAAAAAAGGGACAGCCACATTGCTAGGTGTTTATTATAGACCCTCAGATAGTCAACGGGAAATTGAGGAGCAAATATGTGCGCAATTCGCAGAGGTGTGTAAAAATAATAACAGCGTAATTATATTAGATGATTTCAACTTGCCCAACATTAATTGTGATAGTCATCGTGTTAAGGGCTTAGATGGAGTGGAGTTCTGAAAAATGTATACAGGAGAACGTTTTAGCTCCATATGTAGAGGATCCAACAAGGGAGGGTGCAGTGCTGGCCCTAATTCTGGGGAATGAACTGGACAGATGGTTGATGTGTTGGTGGGGGAGCATTTTGGTGATAGCGACCACAACATGATACAATTTAAGCTTGTTATGGAGAAAGAAATAGACAAGTTGCAAAAAAAGGTTTTGGATTGGGGGAGAGCTAATTTTAGTAAAATAAGGCAGGATCTGGCCAAGGTAGACTGGAAAGTGTTACTTGTTGGGAAATATACAGAAGAGCAGTGGGGAGCATTCAAAAAGGAAATGGGGAGGGTACAGGCCCAACATGTTCCCTCTAGGGTAGTAGGTAGGAGCAACAAGCCCAGAGAACCATGGATGACCAGAAACATTCAGGGTACGATGAGAAGGAAAAGAGAGGCTTTTAGCAAATACGAGGAAAGAAAATCAACGGAAGCATTAGCGGAGTACAGAAAGTGTAGGATGGAGCTTAAGAAAGCAATTAGGAGAGCAAAGAGGGGATATGAGAAAGCTCTGGCTGGTAAAAGTAGGGAAAATCCCAAGATATTCTATAAGTATATCAATGGGTAGAGGATAACCAGGGCTAGAGTAGGACCCATTAGGGACCAAGGGGGAAATCTGTGGTCGGGTGTTGAACGAATACTTCACATCTGTCTTCACCCAAGAGAATGAGGATGTTGATATGGAACTCAGAGAGAGACTGTGAGGTTCTTGAGCAAATTATCATAGGGAGTGACAAGGTATTGGAGGTTTTGGCAGGCTTAAAAGTGGACAAATCTCCAAGTCTGGATGATTTATGTCCCAGGATGCTGTGGAAGGCGAAGGTGGAGATTGCAGGGGCTCTGACCCAAATTTTTAATTCCTCTCTGGCCACAGGGGAGGTGCCAGAGGACTGGAGAACAGCTAATGTGGTCCCACTATTTAAGAAAGGTTGTAGAGATAAGCCAGGGAACTACAGACCAGTAAGTCTCATGTCAGTGGTAGGGAAACTATTGGAGAAAATTCTGAAGGAGAGAATCTATCTCCACTTGGAGAGGCAAAATTTGGTCAGGATGGCTTTGTCAGAGGGAGGTCATGCCTAACAAATTTGATTGAATTTTTTAAGCATGTGACCAGGTGTGTAGATGAGGGTAGTGCAGTTGATGTAGTTTACATGGATTTCAGCAAAGCCTTTGATTAGGTCCCACATGGGAGACTTATCAAGAAAGCAAATGCACATGGGATACAGGGTAACTTGATGAGGTGGATTCAAAATTGGCTTAGCTTTTTCCCAGGGTGGAAGAGTCAGTTACTAGGGGACATAGGTTTAAGGTGTGAGGGGCAAAGTTTAGAGGGGATGTGCGAGGCAAGTTCTTTACACAGAGGGTGGTGAGTGCCTGGAACTTGTTGCCGGGGGAGGTGGTGGAAGGAGGTACGATAGCAACGTTTAAGAGGCATCTTGACAAATACATGAATAGGATGGGAATAGAGGGATACGGTCCCCAGAAGGGCAGAAGGTTTTAGTTTAGGCAAGCATCAAGATCGGCGCAGGCTTGGAGGGCCGATTGGCCTGTTCCTGTGCTGTACTGTTCTTTGTAGGAGACAGAGAGTGATGACAGACGGCTGTTTTAGTGACTGGAAGCCAGTGTCCAGTGGCGTACTGCAGGGATCTGTGCTGGGTCCCCTATTGTTTGTCATTTATATAAACGACATAGATGACTATGTGGGGGGTAGGATCAGTAAGTTCGTGGATGACACAAAGATTGGCCTAGTGGTGAGGTTGAGTGTCTTGGGTTACAGGAAGATATAGACGGGATGGTCAAATGGGCAGAAAAGTGGCAGATGGAATTTAACCCTGAAAAGTGTGAGGTGATGCACTTTGGAGGGAGTAATGTGACACGGAAGTACTCAATGAATGGCCTGACACTGGGAAGTTCCGAGGAACAAAGGGACCTTGGCGTGTTTGTCCACAGATCCCTGAAGGCAGAAGGGCATGTTAATAGGGTGGTGAAAAAGGCATATGGGACACTTGCCTTTATCAATCGAGGCATAGATTACAAAAACAGGGAGGTCATGTTGGAGTTGTATAGAACTTTGGTAAGGCCACAGCTGGAGTACTGTGTGCAATTCTGGTTGCCACATTACAGGAAGGATGTGATTGCACTGGAGGGGGTGCGGAGGCGATTCACCAGGATGTTGCCTGGGATGGAACATTTAAGCTATGAAGAGAGGTTGGATACCCTGGGTTGTTTTCGCTGGAGCAGGGAAGACTGAGGGATGACCTGATCGAGGTGTACAAGATTATGAGGGGCATGGACAGGGTGGATAGGGAGCAGCTGTTCCCCTTAGTTGAAGGGTCAGTTACGAGGGGACACAAGTTTAAAGTGAGGGGCAGGAGGTTGAAGGAGGGTTTGAGGAAGAACATTTTTACTCAGAGGACGGTGACGGTCTGGAATGCTCTGCCTGGGAGGGTGGCAGAGGCGGGTTGCCTCACATCCTTTAAAAAGTACCTGGATGAGCACTTGGCACATCATAACATTCAAGGCTATGGGCTAAGTGCTGGCAAATGGGATTAGGTAGACAGTTCAGGTGTCTTTAATGCATCGGTGCAGACTTGATGGGCCGAAGGGCCTCTTTTGCACTGTATTATTCTGTGATTCTGTGACTGCCTGCTCATATGCTCCAGTCACTTAACTTTCGATACAGATTCTCACCGAATTTGAAGATGATCCACGGCTCTTAAAGGATTGCATGTATGCAGTTACGTATTTGTTGGCACTGCTGCTTATAGATCTATCCTGCAATGGGAAAGGGCTGAACGTTAGAACAACAGGTGCCTCAGAGCATTGTAGAATTGCTTCTACAGTAAATATGTCGTTGCAGTTCAAAATAAAGTATTTGTGTAACTTAGAGCATACTGACAGTGGCTTAATTGATAAATTTGTATATAAACTGTAGTTTGATTGGAACCTCCTTAGTGCAAATAGTTTGGATGGAGCAGTTTTTGTCAGGTGTGTCCAGGAAGGTTTCCTGACTCATAATGTAGATAGGCCGACTAGAGGGGAGACTATGTTGGACTTGGTGCTTGGCAACGAACCAGGCCAGGTGGCAGATCTCTCGGTGGGAGAGCATTTCGGTGATAGTGATCACAACTCCCTGACCTTTACTATCGTCATGGAGAGGGACAGGAGCAGATGGGATGGGAAAATATTTAATTGGGGGAGGGGGAATTACAATGCTATTAGGCAGGAACTGGGGAGCATAAATTGGGAACAGATGTTCTCAGGGAAATGCACAACAGAAATGTGGAGGTTGTTTAGGGAGCACTTGCTGCGACTGCTGGATAGGTTTGTCCCAATGAAGCAGGGAAGGGATGGTAGGGTGAAGGAACCTTGGATGACGAGATGTGGAACAGCTAGTCAAGAGGAAGAAGGAAGCTTACTTAAGGTTGAGGAAGCAAGGATCAGACAGGGCTCTAGAGGGTTACAAGGTAGCCAGGAAGGAACTGAAGAATGGATTTAGGAGAGCTAGAAGGGGACATGAAAAAGTCTTGGCGGATAGGATTAAGGAAAATCCCAAGGCGTTCTACACTTATGTGAGGAACAAGAGGATGGCCAGAGTGAGGGTAGGGCCGATCAGGGATAGTGGAGGGAACTTGTGCCTGGAGTCGGAGGCGGTAGGGGAGGCCCTAAATGAATACTTTGCTTCAGTATTCACTAGTGAGAGGGACCTGGTCGTTTGTGAGGACAGCGTGGAACAGGCTGATATGCTTGAACAGGTTGAGGTTAAGAGGGAGGATGTGCTGGAAATTTTGAATGATATGAGGACAGATAAGTCCCCGGGGCCAGACGGGATATATCCAAGGATATTACGGGAAGTGAGGGAAGAGATTGCCGCGCCTTTGGCGATGATCTTTGCGTCTTCACTGTCCACTGGAGTAGTACCGGATGATTGGAGGGTGGCAAATGTTGTTCCCTTGTTCAAGAAAGGGAATAGGGATAACCCTGGGAATTATAGACCAGTCAGTCTTACGTCGGTAGTGGGCAAATTATAGGTTATGCTGCAGCTCTATAAGGCCCTGGTTCGACCACACTTGGAATATTGTGTTCAGTTCTGGTCGCCTCATTATAGGAAGGATGTGGAAGCTTTAGAGAGGGTGCAGAGGAGATTTACCAGGATGCTGCCTGGACTGGAGGGCATGTCCTACGAAGAAAGATTGAGGGAGCTGGGGCTTTTCTCATTGGAGCAAAGAAGGATGAGAGGTGACTTGATAGAGGGGTACAAGATGATGAGAGGCATAGATAGAGTGGATAGCCAGAGACTTCTTCCCAGGGTGGAAAGGGCCATCACCAGGGGGCATAATTTTAAGGTGATTGGAGGAAGGTTTCGGGGAGATGTCAGAGGTAGGTTCTTTACACAGAGTGGTGGGTGCGTGGAATGCGCTGCCAGTGGTGGTAGTAGAAGCAGATTCATTAGGGACATTTAAGCGACTCTTGGATAGGTACATGGATGATAGTAGAATGAAGGGTAGGTAGTTAGTTTGATCTTAGAGTAGGTTAAAGGTTCGGCACAACATCGTGGGCCGAAGGGCCTGTACTGTGCTGTACTGTTCTATGTTCTATACAGTGTGGATCATTGAAATAAATGTTCATATCAGCAAAATATAGCAAAGGCCAAATCCCTGACCAAATTGAAGTAAAATGTTGTCAAAATTCCCACATTTAAATGTTGCAAAACCACTGTAAAATACAGAATGTAACAATTCAGCCATTTGTGCCAACTAGTTCTGGTGTTAGTGCTCTCAAACGCACACATGTAACTCATTTAACGGTACTTGCTCACATGGGGTGGGGGGCGGGGAAGGGAAATTATCTTCACATTTCTCTCCGATATATTCACAGATATTTTGTATCACAATAAAGCCTTCCCAACTATGTTATAGTTGGGTCCTTTTGTACATCACACAGTGGAAGGAATTCCTTTTGTATAGTTAATTGTCTTTTGGCTCCAATTTTCTGGTCATGTGACATTTATGGACTAGTCTAGGCAGTGTCGAGCTGGAGCTGAGTTAGAGATGATTGTTTAAGCTAGAGCCAGAGATCTCGTTCAGAGTCGCAGCATGTTGGAAAAGAGGATACAGCAGTTCTTAAAAATACAGAGTGCAGTGTATTAGTTTGACATCTGTGTCTTTCTTGTACAGCAGTTATTCTGTACGACATGGTTAGGTTTCCTCACAGTCGCACAAAAACAAGTAGTCTCATCTTGCATCAATGTAAATACTGACATTCAGTTCTACCTTGCCACCACCTCTCTTGATGACTACACTGTTGCTAAATTATCAGGCTGCTTATCTGACGTTCAGTACTGGATGAGCAGAAATTTCCTCCAATTAAATATTGGGAAGACTGAAGCCATTGTTTCTGGTTCCCACTCCGAACTCCGTTTCCTAGCTGCTGACTCCATCCCTTTCCCTAGCAACCGGTCTGTTCACAACCTTGGTGTCGCATTTGACCCCAAGATGGACTTCTGACCTCATATTTGTGCCGTCACTAAGACCGCCTACTTCCATCATGTAACAATGCCCAACTTCACCCCTGTCTCAGTTCATCTGCTGATGAAACCCTCATTCATGCCTTTGTTACCTCTAGACTTGACTATTCCAACACACTCCTGGCTGCTCTCCCACATGCTGCTCTCCGTAAACTTGAGGTCATCCAAAACTCTGCCCATGTCTTAACTCGCATCAAGTCCCCTATCATCCCATGCTCGCTGATCTACATTGGATCCTGGTCAAGCAACGCCTTGATTTTAACATTTTCATCCTCATTTTCAAATCCCTCCATGGTCTCGCCCTTCCCTATTTCTGTAATTTCCTCCAACCCCACAACCCTCCAAGCTATCTGTGCTGCTCTAATTCTGGCCTCTGATGCATCCCTAATTTTAATCACTCAGTAGTTGGTAGCCGCGCCTCCAGTTGCCTTGGCCCCAAGCTCTGGAATACCCTCCCTGCACCTCTTTGCATCTCCACCTCACTTTTTTCTTTTAGGACACTCCTTAAAACCTAACTCTTTGACCAAACTTTTGATCGTCTGACCTAATATCTCCTTTCGTGGATTGGTGTCATACTTTTATAATGTTTCATAATGCTCCTGTATAGCGCCTTGCTATATGTTTATAGAACTCTCTGTCCCTTATGTGACCAGCTCTGTTTTGTTTGGTTTGTGTTTGGGTCCCTGACTCTTTATTACAGGAGTATGGTAGAGATAGCGTTAATGATTGAAATGGAGATCTTTCAACATTGAAGACTAGGTGAGATAGATGGTTGAAGGAAAGGGGAATAAAGGGATATGGGAACAGGGTTGACACATAGGATGTTAATTTTGTATCAATTGTTTAATTATATGCACGTGGAGGGTGTTAATTGAGGTCTTATTTGAGCACTTATAAGAAGGCTTACTGAGACTGGTGAAGTGCTTTGAGTGAGAACCTACTTGTTGATCCTTTTTACTCTACAATAAATGTGAACCTCAGTAAAGATAGGCTCCAGCATTATCCTTCCGCAACAAGCTTTCTGGAATTTAACATGGTAGCAGAGGATGGTTGCCTAAAGCTGAAGGTTGGAAACTAAGATAATTTTTTTTACGTATAACTAAAATCTCACTGGCTATTGTGAAAAATATGGCAGAAAGCAAGTGTAAATTGCCAGGGTACAATTACTGTCCGATGTTCTCTGAGTCTGAACCATATGACGAGTGGAAGATTGAAGTGGATATGTGGACACCGGTTACATCCCTACCAAAGAGGAAACAAGATATGGCCTTGATATTGTCACTTCCTATAAAAAGTAAAATCACAGTATTTTGTGAACTGATGCACGTCATTTGGATAATGATGAAGATTTGGATCTTCTGTATGAAGATCTATCAGACTTTGATAGATTTCGGAAAACAGATTCAATGGAGGAATATATCATGGACTTTAACAGACTGTATAGAAGGTTGAGGAAATTCAATTTGATTCAGTGCTAGTATTTAATTGCTAGATTATGCTAGGGTGTCGCATATGGACAGGCTCCTGGTTCTAACTGGGGTTCGGTTCTTAGAAAAAAAAACTCCCTATTAGATTAGGTGTCTGCTGCCTTAAAGAAATTCCTGGGGACATAGCCATTTCCTGCAGCCCTGGTAGAACAAACAGGGAATTCTGCAGTGACACAAAAAATGGAGGATTCGATGTTTACTGGATTTTGAAATAATCCAGATACTGGATGCAGACATAAGTATAGTGGACAAGTTAAAGACAGGAGCAGTGAGGATGAAAGTACCTTTAGCAGGTAGAAGACAGAATTGGAACAGCAATCATAGATGAATGAATCCCAGGAATGCCCAAGAAACAGTTAATAACTGCTTCAGGTTTGCCTCAAAGTATCATTTATGTAATGAACTGCCCAAAGTAGAGTGGCAGAGTCCTCGAAATAACACATGACGCAGAAAATTCTGAGGCAGAAGAGGAAGATACTGATGAATCTGAATGAATTGTATTAGTCACAAGGAGTTTTACTCCTGTGATGCATGTGTTACCATATTCATTCAACTGTATTCGATAGTGCTTGCACATCGACAGTATGTGGAACTGAGTGAGTCCCAATAACATTGTAATCACTCGTTAATGGGATCGACGCAAGGTTAAGGAGTATAAAAGTACTACCAGCTTTAGGTTTGGTGATGACAACACACTGAAGAGAGTAGTTCTTTTGGGCCTCCTTATCTCGAGAGACAATGGATACGCGCCTGGAGGTGGTCAGTGGTTTGTGGAGCAGCGCCTGGAGTGGCTATAAAGGCCAATTCTGGAGTGACAGGCTCTTCCACAGGTGCTGCAGAGAAATTTGTTTGTTGGGGCTGTTGCACAGTTGGCTCTCCCCTTGCGCCTCTGTCTTTTTTCCTGCCAACTACTAAGTCTCTTCGACTCGCCACAATTTAGCCCTGTCTTTATGGCTGCCCGCCAGCTCTGGCGAATGCTGGCAACTGACTCCCACGAGAGAGTAGTAATCCCATGTAAAATAGCTGGAGTAAGCCACTTTATCAGTCCTGATGTAGTCTCCAGTGAGATACCTTTTACTGTTGAGTAAACCTTCAATGGAAAAGGCACAGATGAAATTTGATATGGAGCATGATAAGGCATTGTTTTTGGAAAGTTAGTGAATTTGCAGTTCACCAAGTTGGGGCATTATTCTGTTCCCTTAAGAAAACCTGATGGCTGAAATTTTACACCCCCTAAAAGTGCAGGCTGGTGGTGGGGGGACCAAAAATGAAGTGGGAGGCTGGTGGGACCCTTCCCAACCTGCTCCCACCTCCACTGCCAATTTATGTGCGGCGGTGGCGAGAAATGGTCCGCCTGCCCCAGGCTAATCAAGGCCCTTTAGTGACCAATTATGTGCCACTTAAGGGTCTCCGCCTGCCACCAGGGGTATTTTACATTTGGTTGGCGGGTGGCTGAGGCCTCAGAAAACCTGTCTGATAAAACTAGGTGACCTGCTTTGGGGGGTGGGGGGGGGGGTTCCTCCTGATAGGGCTTCCTGTGTCCCATGGTGGGCTGCCCCCGAAGCCCCAACCGCCCCCAACGCACAACACACACCCCCGACCCCGCAGCCTCCTTGCCTCGCCAGGGCTCGACTGTCCCTGGAAAGGCCCTAAAAACGTATCTTTTTTCTGGGGGCGTCTGTCATTTTGCTCCTGCAGCTGGGTGTAGTCCCAGCAGTGACCAGTGCTCCCAGTGGTGCTGCTAGGACTAAGTGCTGACGGCCCACTGATTGGCTGGCAGCTCCATTAGGCAGGACTTCCTGCATCAATGTGGTGGAACACCTGCCCACGACTAATTAAGGGCCTGGGGGACGTAAAATCCGTCTGGACACCCAGGCCTGGCAGAAGCAATCTCGCCCCGACTTTTCGGCCGGTGGACAGATCGCCCCGCCCACTGTGAAATTCCGGCCAATGTTTCTAATCAGAGTGTTAGAGAAATATTAATGCCATCAGATGATGAGAATCGGAGAGATAAAAATCAAATTGTCTTAAAGTTACGCAGACAATTTGCTTACCTTGTCAAAGATTATAAACCCTGCTATAGGATGCAGGTAAAAGATTAAAAGGTACCTGGACCTGCACCTAAAGTGCTGTAACCTGCAAGGCTATAGACCAGGTGCTGGAAGGTGGGATTAGAATGGGCGGCTAGTTTTTTCAGCTGGCGCAGCCGCGATGAGCTGAAAGGCCTTTTTCTGTGCCGTTACTCTTCTATGGTTCTAATGAAGAATATATGAGGATAATAGAAGAGATTAGTGAAAAGTGTGAAATCTGTAAATAAAAAGTATCAGAGGTCGCCATCACGTCCTATTGTCAGCCTTCCATTGGCATGTGACTTTAATGAGGTAGTTGCCATCGATTTAAAAGTATGGGACAAAGACAAGAATATTTTCATTCTACATTTTATAGACCTAGCAACTAGATTTAATCTTTCTACAATAATACATAGCAAGGACAAAAGTGTGATTACAGACAAAATGATGGAGAAATGAATAGGGCCTGGACTTGGGGCACCAGCTTAGTTTCTGACTGATAATGAAGGGGAATTTGCTAATGACAAGTTTAGAGACGTGTGAAAACATGAACATTATACTGAACATCCTTTCAGCAATGGGCTCTGTGAAAGGAATCACGCAGTGAGTGATGAAATGCTGCATCAAATCTTAGCTGACCAACCAAACTGCAAGTTCACAACCACCCTGGCATGGATGGTTCATGCAAAGAAGTGCTTCAGATAGTTGGGGGATATAGTCCCAATCAATGGTCTATGTGTTTACTCCCAAATTGCCTTCTGTACTGCGCGACAGTCCTCCTCCTTTATAAGGTACTACAATTAGTTCCATTTCTCTGCACATTTGAATATTTTCATACAGGGAGATGAGCTTTCATCAAGGATGAGGCCTCTGAGAAAATTTGGAGAGCGCTGAGGCATCGTGTAAGGCCATCTGAGACAGAATTTAATTCAGGAGATTTGGTGTATTATAAAAGAGAGGGTCATAGGGAATGGAAGGGCCCTGATAAGGTGATAGGTTGTGATGGTAAAATAGTATTTATCAAGCATGGAAATCAAACTTTTAAGGTTCATTTCTCATGATCAGTTGGGATTGATTACAAAATCTCAGAATCTGAGCAGCTGATAGAGGGAAACGAGGCACCTTGTACCTCAAATGTCCATGCGTTTTGTGATGCAGGTCCTGAGGAACAGAATGCAGTAGATCAAGAGTTGGATAATATGAGCGATCATGATGCTCAGGAAAGAGCTATCGCATCCAAAGGACAATTGCCCCGAGTAGGTACTCGGATGACACATATTCCACAGGGGTCCAATAGATGGAGGGATGCAGCAATTGTGGGACTGGCAGGAAAATCTACAGGCAAGTTTAAATATTGGTTAAATGTTCAAGATGATGTCCAAGAAGCAAGGTCCATGGACTGGCAGAATGGGGTGAAAGTAGAGGGTAAGAAAGCACAGTGCAAGTTTCTAATAGTGGTTCTGAAAGTGACTCTTGCATCAGGAAACAATCCCGTACTGGAGAAAGAGCCTCTGACAGTGCGCGGGAGAGATCTTATAGCAGGAGTTCCAAAAGACATCCAAGTGCTAATCGAGGCTGTAGTTTGAACAGATTCCACAATGAAATGAAGGCTAGAGAGCAATCTTGGAATAAAACTAGAAGCAGAACTTCTCATGACCGTGAAGTTTTAGTAGCTGCCAATAAACTTGAGGATAAACTAATAAGAAGCAAACGTAAGAAATTAGAGAGTTGGAGAGAGTTTGGTATTTTTTCTGAGGTACCAGATAGGGGGCAGCCATCCTTGTCACATGGATGGATTTGTACTGAAAAAGTCCTTCTCGATGGCACTTAAAAGGTTACAGCGGGGTTAGTTGCAAGCAGTTTTGAAGAGTGACTGGGTGACACCAATGTTAGAGTGGACTCTCCCAAAGTTGAAAAAGTAATCTTAAAAATATTTTTAGCTCTTTTGGCCGCATATTCATAGGAGTCTAGATCCATAAAAGCTGCATTTCTGCAAGGTGATACTTTTCAGAGAGAAGTGTTTCCAAAGCCACCTAAAGATGCATCAGATGCAGCAGGAAAACTATGAAAACTTAACAAATGCGTCTATGGTCTTAATGATGCTTCCTGGATGTGGTATTTCTAGGTGAGATCTGTTTTGTTGAAAATTGTTCAACTAAAAGCAGATCCTGCAATGTTTTATTGGTATCGTAAAGGGAAACTTTCAGGCACGTTGATGATTTCTTTTGGGGTGGTACTGCAGATTTTGAGAAATATGCTGTTAAGATTAGGGCATAATTTAAGATTGGGAGTCAGGCTTGTGGGGCCTTTAAATATATTGGTTTAGATATTAAGCAGACTAAGTCTGGAATAACTTTAAATTAACAATCCTATTTAGGGAGTGTTACTCCCACCCTGGTTAATGCTGTTAGGTCAACACAGAAAGGTGATGATATATCCAAAGAAGAGACTGAGCAATTGCAAAACTTGATTGGGCAGTTGAACTGGTTTTGCACTTAGACTGGACCTGATGCGAGTTTGAATGTGCTGGAGTTAAGCACAATGATGAAACACCCTGAAAGTTGAGAATGATTTAAGGGCAAAAAAAAATGTAAAAACCAAATCTGGAGAAACGAGTACTGAAGTTCCCATCCGAAGTTGACCCAAAGAACGTGAAGCTAGTAATTTTTATTGATGTTTCACATGTTAATCTTCCTGATGGGTATTTGAGTGCAGCTGGTTTCATAATATTTCTGATGGGTGAAAATGGGAAATGTTGTCCTTTAGCTTGGAAGGCTAAGAAAATAAAAATGGTTGTTCAAAGCACTTTATCTGCAGAAACATTGGATCTTGTGGAGGCAGTGGAAATGGGGTTCTATTTGTCAAATATTTTAGGTGAAATTCTGAACCAGGGACATACTGAAGATAAGATACCCATTGAAACTAATGTGGCAGGGGGATGGGAACCAAATGAGGAGGTCAGTGGACAGTATGGAGGCAGTAACGAAAGCCTGTAAGGAACTAGATAATGAAGTCAGCGTGACTAAGGGGAAGAGTAGGCAGGGAGCAGATGATGGACGCAAAGGGAGTGGTGGTCTGAGGTGCATTTGTTTTAATGCAAGAAGTGTAGTAGGTAAGGCAGATGAACTTAGGGCTTGGATTAGTACCTGGGAGTATGATGTTATTGCTATTACTGAGACTTGGTTGAGGGAAGGGCATGATTGGCAACTAAATATCCCAGGATATCGATGCTTCAGGCGGGATAGAGAGGGAGGTAAAAGGGGTGGAGGAGTTGCATTACTGGTCAAAGAGGATATCACAGCTGTGCTGAAGGAGGGCACTGTGGAGGACTCGAGCAGTGAGGCAATATGGGCAGAACTCAGAAATAGGAAGGGTGCGGTAACAATGTTGGGGCTGTACTACAGGCCTCCCAACAGCGAGCGTGAGATAGAGTTACAAATATGTAAACAGATTATGGAAAGATGTAGGAGCAACAGGGTGGTGGTGATAGGAGATTTTAATTTTCCCAACATTGACTGGGATTCACTTAGTGTTAGAGGTCTAGATGGAGCAGAATTTGTCAGGAGCATCCAGGAGGGTTTTCTGGGGCAGTATATAAATAGTCCAACTCGGGAAGGGGCCATACTGGACCTGGTGTTGGGGAATGAGCCCAGCCAGGTGGTTGAAGTTTCAGTAGGGGACTACTTTGGGAATAGCGATCACAATTTGTAAGCTTTAAAATACTCATGGACAAAGACGAGAGTGGTCCGAAAGGAAGAGTGCTAAATTGGGGGAAGGCCAACTATACCAAAATTCGGCAGGAGCTGGGGAATGTAGATTGGGAGCAGCTGTTTGAAGGTAAATCCACATGTGATATGTGGGAGGCTTTTAAAGAGAGGTTGATTAGCGTGCAGGAGAGACATGTTCCTGTGAAAATGAGGGATAGAAATGGCAAGATTAGGGAACCATGGATGACAGGTGAAATTGTGAGACTAGCTAAGAGGAAAAAGGAAGCATACATAAGGTCTAGGTGGCTGAAGAAAGACGAAGCTTTGAAAGAATATCGGGAATGTAGGACCAATCTGAAATGAGGAATTAAGAGGGCTAAAAGGGGTCATGAAATATCGTTAGCAAACAGGGTTAAGGAAAATCCCAAAGTCTTTTATTCATATATAAGGAGAAAGAGGGTAACTAGAGAAAGGATTGGCCCACTCAAGGACAAAGGAGGAAAGTTATGCGTGGAGTCAGAGAAAATGGGTGAGATTCTAAACGAGTACTTTGCATCGGTATTCACCGAGGAGAGGGACATGAAGGATGTTGAGGTTAGGAACAGATGTTTGATTACTCTAGGTCAAGTCGGCATAAGGAGGGAGGAAGTGTTGGGTATTCTAAAAGGCATTAAGGTGGACAAGTCCCCAGGTCCGGATGGGATCTATCCCAGGTTACTGTGGGAAGCGAGAGAGGAAATAGCTGGGGCCTTAACAGATATCTTTGCAGCATCCTTAAACACGGGTGAGGTCCCGGAGGACTGGAGAATTGCTAATGTTGTCCCCTTGTTTAAGAAGGCTAGCAGGAGTAATCCAGGTAATTATAGACCGGTGAGCCTGACGTCAGTGGTAGGGAAGCTGCTGGAGAAGTTACTGAGGGATAGGATCTATTCCCATTTGGAAGAAAATGGGCTTATCAGTGATAGGCAACATGGTTTTGTGCAGGGAAGGTCATGTCTTACCAACTTAATAGAATTCTTTGAGAAAGTGACAAAGTTGATTGATGAGGGAAGGGCTGTAGATGTCATATACATGGACTTCAGTAAGGCATTTGATAAGGTTCCCCATGGTAGGCTGATGGAGAAAGTGAAGTCGCATGGGGTCCAGGGTGTACTAGCTAGATGGATAAGGAACTGGCTGGGCAACAGGAGACAGAGAGCAGTAGTGGAAGGGAGTTTCTCAAAATGGAGACGTGTGACCAGTGGTGTTCCACAGGGATCCGTGCTGGGACCACTGTTGTTTGTGATATACATAAATGATTTGGAGGAAAGTATAGGTGGTCTGATTAGCAAGTTTGCAGACGACACTAAGATTGGTGGAGTAGCAGATAGTGAAGGGGACTGTCAGAGAATACAGCAGAATATAGATAGACTGGAGAGTTGGGCAGAGAAATGGCAGATGGAGTTCAATCAGGGCAAATGCGAGGTGATGCATTTTGGAAGATCCAATTCAAGAGTGAACTATACAGTAAATGGAAAAGTCCTGGGGAAAATTGATGTACAGAGAGATTTGGGTGTTCAGGTCCATTGTTCCCTGAAGGTGGCAACGCAGGTCAATAGAGTGGTCAAGAAGGCATACGGCATGCTTTCCTTCATCGGACGGGGTATTGAGTACAAGAGTTGGCAGGTCATGTTACAGTTGTATAAGACTTTGGTTCGGCCACATTTGGAATACTGCGTGCAGTTCTGGTCGCCACATTACCAAAAGGATGTGGATGCTTTGGAGAGGGTGCAGAGGAGGTTCACCAGGATGTTGCCTGGTATGGAGGGCGCTAGCTATGAAGAGAGGTTGAGTAGATTAGGATTATTTTCATTAGAAAGACGGAGGTTGAGGGGGGACCTGATTGAGGTGTACAAAATCATGAGAGGTATAGACAGGTTGGATAGCAAGAAGCTTTTTCCCAGAGTGGGGGATTCAATTACTAGGGGTCACGAGTTCAAAGTGAAAGGGGAAAAGTTTAGGGGGGATATGCGTGGAAAGTTCTTTACGCAGAGGGTGGTGGGTGCATGGAACGCGTTGCCAGCGGAGGTGGTAGACACGGGCACGATAGCGTCTTTTAAGATGCATCTAGACAGATACATGAATGGGCAGGAAGTAAAGAGATATAGACCCTTAGAAAATAGGCGTCATGTTTAGATAGTGGATCTGGATCGGCGCAGGCTTGGAGGGCCGAAGGGCTTGTTCCTGTGCTGTAATTTTCTTTGTTCTTTGTTCTTTGAATCTTATGTGGATAATCATTCTTTGTGTGACAATGTACACTCTACAAAATGTGAATGAGAAAAGACAACGTATTGACCTTGCTGGATTGAAACAAATGCTGGAGAGAAAGGAAATCTCTGAACTTATGGGTAGATGCCAGTCATCAGCCCTCCAATTGTTTCAAAAAAAGAAATGCTAGTACAAAGAAATTGTTTTGGGATGCTCAAGGAGGGGCGTCTTGCAATGTAATACTTTGTATCCAATCTGGAATTTATTTTGAAATGTTGTTTGAGCATGTTAATCTATGTTTTATTGTAAAAGAAAGAAGGGATTCTGTTAATTGTGTATCAATTGTTTAATTATATGCAGGTTGAGGGTGTTAATTGGGGTCTGTCTTGAGCACTTTTCAGGAGACTCTTACTGAGACTGGTGTAGGGTTTTGAGTGAGGAGTTACTTGTTTGTAATCCTTTTACTCTGTACAGTAAATGTGAAACTGAGTAGGCTGTGAAACAGGCTCCAGTATCATCCTTCTAGAACAAGGTGTCTGGAATTTAATATGGGATAAGCGCGAGTGCTCAGGTCGAGGATAAACACCAAGACAGAATCACTGGGCCAAACAACTTCCTTACCTGTTGTAATTTCTATGTAATTTTTTAAAAATCCCTTAACAGTTGCCTATTTGCCCCAGAACATGTCAAACCCAAAGGTATGTAGAGGTGTGCATATCGCCTGACACTGGGCACAAACTGCTTGTTTTATTTGTGTGTTTTTCTGAAAAAAAATTACTATAAAGATCCTTTCAGTTACCAAACAAAGGCATTTTGCTTATCTCCTCCTTCCAGTACTTCATAAATGAAAGGCATATGGTCACCCTCCAGAGTGTGTTCTTGGCTGAATATCTTGTGCTATAAAAGATTTGAAGATTTCAATATATCTGGCAGCGTCTCCTTCAAAATTGCTGCAAAGATAAGAGTGGGGAAGAGGAATTTTGTGTATTCTCTCTTTTTTTTTCCTGAGATTCACATGGGTGAGTACCAATATCCACTTTGGGGAACATATACTGCAGGAAGTGATGAATTCAGTGGAGCATAGTCTTGGAATGCGATGACTGGGCTTAACTAATGACCAGATGATGGTACCAATGTGTTGTGCAATGGATGGATTAAACTTTATGTCTAGAATTCCCCCAAGGATGAATTTTCTCTTTTATTATCTGTCCCATAAGGAGGAGTGAAGGAGGTTCCACTTGTGCACCTCCTGGTTGCTAACTCAGTACTGTCAATGTCAGAAGCCTCAGAGCCTTTGGTTTACCAACGTAATCAGTTGGAGAATTATGCAAAAGCGGGGGTGGGGTGGGGGATCACTTCTACAAATGATGGCATTCAGTATCTGTGCATAGATTAAGAACATTGTATATAGGATTAGTGGGTTTTATTTGTATGCAAAAAATCATGTATTCATATTGCATCCAAATGTCCCAAACTGCTTCATTGCCAATGATTTTTTTAAAGTTTCGTCACTCCTGTTATATAGCCGGACATAGCAGCCAATTTGCAAGATTTTCTGAAACAGCAAAGGAGATGAGTGATCAGTTAATCTGTTTTGGGTGCTGGTGGTGTTTGAGAAAGGAATGTTAACCAGAACACTTGGAGACTCTGCTCTCCTTGGAATAATACCATCTTTCACATCTATCTGAACAGGCAGATGGGGCCTCTAAACGTAAAGCATCTTCCTGCCGACTGATCCACGTTAAAGCCTTTCTTTTGCACTTGCGATTACAAAAGACCTGGTCTTTTTATGTGATTTTTAAACTGTAAAGCTTGACAAGGATAACTGAAGGCACAGCTGAACCATGGGTGAGGTAATTGTACAGCTCCCATAGAACTATACACTGGGAGGAAATTAAGGTCTTCAGGAGATGTGGAAAGAGTTGGTTGTAATGCAGAGTTTATTTTTTCTTTTGCAGCAGGTGATGGTAGTTTCTATTTCCTGCCTGGATCATTTCATTCTTCTTTGAGCTAAGCAATGAAAATGATCGCTGTGAGTTTCATTGTAAATGGGTAGTAATTTAATTTCAAACAGCAATATTCCATTCAGTCATGTAAGCGAGCGTTGGGGTTATTCTCATTATATATGGACCTTAAGTAAGGTTACCAGTCATGATTCAGCTGGACATACAGCCAACCAAATCGGAACTCAGTGATGCCATTGATTGTCTAGCCAGCGGAAAAGCCCCTGGGAAGGACAGCATTACCCCTGAAATAATCAAGAGTGCCAAGCCTGCTATACTCTCAGCACTACATGAACTGCTATGCCTGTGCTGGGACGAGGGAGCAGTACCCCAGGACATGCGCGATGCCAATATCATCACCCTCTATAAAAACAAAGGTGACCGCGGTGACTGCAACAACCACCGTGGAATCTCCCTGCTCAGCATAGTGGGGAAAGTCTTTGCTCGCGTCGCTCTGAACAGGCTCCGGAAGCTGGCTGAGCGCGTCTACCCTGAGGCACAGTGTGGCTTTCGTGCAGAGAGATCGACCGTTGACATGCTGTTCTCCCTTCGTCAGATACAGGAGAAATGCCGTGAACAACAGATGCCCCTCTACGTTGCTTTCATTGATCTCACCAAAGCCTTTGACCTCGTCAGCAGACGTTGTCTCTTCAGACTACTAGAAAAGATTGGATGCCCACTAAAGCTACTAAGTATCATCACCTCATTCCATGACAATATGAAAGGCACAATTCAACATGGTGGCTCCTCATCAGAGCCCTTTCCTATCCTGAGTGGCGTGAAACAGGGCTTTTGGGATTTTCTTCTCCCTGCTGCTTTCACATGTGTTCAAGTCCTCTGAAGAAGGAATTTTCCTCCACACAAGATCGGGGGGCAGGTTGTTCAACCTTGCCCGTCTAAGAGTGAACTCCAAAGTACGGAAAGTCCTCATCAGGGAACTCCTCTTTGCTGACGATGCTGCTTTAACATCTCACACTGAAGCGTGCCTGCAGAGTCTCATCGACAGGTTTGCGGCTGCCTGCAATGAATTTGGCCTAACCATCAGCCTCAAGAAAACTAACATCATGGGACAGGACGTCAGAAATGCTCTATCCATCAATATTGGCGACCACGCTCTGGAAGTGGTTCAAGAGTTCACCTACCTAGGCTCAACTATCACCAGTAACCTGTCTCTAGATGCAGAAATCATCAAGCGCATGGGAAAGGCTTCCACTGCTATGTCCAGACTGGCCAAGAGAGTGTGGGAAAATAGCGCACTGACACGGAACACAAAAGTTCGAGTGTATCAGGCCTGTGTCCTCAGTACCTTGCTCTATGGCAGCGAGGCCTGGACAACGTATGTCAGCCAAGAGTGACGAGACAATTCATTCCATCTTCGCTGCCTCTGGAGAATACTTGGCATCTGGTGGCAGGACCGTATCTCCAACACAGAAGTCCTTGAGGCGGCCAACATCCCCAGCTTGTACACACTACTGAGTCAGCGGCGCTTGAGATGGCTTGGCCATGTGAGCCACATGGAAGATGGCAGGATCCCCAAAGACACATTGTACAGCGAGCTCGCCACTGGTATCAGACCCACCGGCCGTCCATGTCTCCGCTTTAAAGATGTCTGCAAACGCGACATGAAATCCTGTGACATTGATCACAAGTCATGGGAGTCAGTTGCCAGCGTTCGCCAGAGCTGGCGGGCAGCCATAAAGACGGGGCTAAAATGTGGCGAGTCGAAGAGACTTAGTAGTTGGCAGGAAAAAAGACAGAGGCGCAAGGGGAGAGCCAACTGTGCAACAGCCCCGACAAACCAATTTCTCTGCAGCACCTGTGGAAGAGCCTGTCACTCTAGAATTGGCCTTTATAGCCACTCCAGGCGCTGCTCCACACACCACTGACCACCTCCAGGCGCTTACCCATTGTCTCTCGAGATAAGGAGGCCAAAGAAGAAGAAGTAAGGTTTTGAAAGTAGTGTTGTATGGATTTTTGAATTGTAAATTCCAATACTTAATCATTTACAGTAGAGATGTAACTATGTTTGGCACACTTACAGAAAACATATTCCTAAAATCTGAATGCAGTCTTTACATTGAGATATTTTATTAGAGTAATATAACAAATCATCTTGATTGAAATCCCCATTGCACACTTGCGCAAACAGAAATTAGAAAATCAAAAATTTATACGGCAGATATATAATTACAGTATTTGCCTTGTTTCTGTCATGGGTGTTTGCCCCGTATTGATGTCTATCTAACAACTATTTCTTTGCTTTCAATCCCCTCCTAGCCTATTCCCTCCATTAGAATTTATCACAAAATCCTGGGAGCTTGTGTTCAGCATGAACACTGGCAGAGAGCTGCTTCTGTGTTGTAATCAGAGCCAAAACCACAACTTTATCCAGCAGCACATCAGTGAGCTTGGTTTTTAGACCTGTGCCAATATAAAACAACTAGTTTAGTTTTTCGTCTCGTCGTTTTGTAAACCAATATCCAATGGACATTTTGTTTTAATATGAGAATTTTAAATTGATCTGGCTGGAAATGGAATTCTAGGGTCATTACTGAGTCTGTGAAACACACTGGGACCTCTCCAATCTCTACCAGACCAAGAAAGCAGCTCCGGGATAGCTGCTTGTGCGGGATTGTGTGTGCAATTCAACAGAATCTGTGGCCTTGCCACTTCCCCCTCGGCCGCTCGCTCCCCGCTCGCAGTCTGCCTCCCCTCCCCTCTCCTGCCTATCTTTTCTTCTCTCTCTTCCCTGTTTCTCCCATGCCGCGAGCGAAGAGCAGCGGGGAGGTATTGGCGAGGCTGCAAGAGATGCAGGGAGTGAGCAGCCGAGTGGGGCGACAAGTGATGTTTTCGCGCGCGTGCGTGTATCGGTCCTTGCAAGCCGGGTGCTGATGTAGGCTGCAAATGCGCAGCACCATGCTGATAACAAGAGTCTGTTCTGCGCATGTGCGAAGCTGGGAGTGCTCTGATAATGTCGGCGCTGGGCTGCATTGTCAGGAATCACTTTATAAATTAAATAATATGGAGTCACCTTGTCTTCCAGAAAAGAATTTTCGACAACAATCTGCAACAGCGATGTCCAAGATCCAGCCACCTGCTCAACTATGGCCCATGAGGTTCTCTGGCAGCTTTTCCCTTTGTACTTGTGTGCAAAGCTACTTCACATGTTTCAAGTGCCTAGGCCTGGAGAACTGGAAAAGGTGTGTTTTCACCAATCAGGGAACATTCTTTAATAAAAGCAAAATACTGCAGATGCTGGAAATCTGAAATAAAAACAGAAAACCTTTCATCACTTCTCTGTTTAACTGTTTCTCTGTCGACAGATGCTGTCTGACCTGCTGAGTATTTCCAGCACTTTCTATTTTTAGTTCAGATTTCCAGCATCTGCAGTATTTTTCTTTTATTTTAGTGTTTGATTCACTGCCACTTCCCTTCCCGGAACGCCAACCTTGAAGAAGTTCTGCTGTTCTCTCCGACGAGATTTCCGTTTGTCTCTTTTACCTTGTTCACCTTCATTGCTTTCTATTTCGCTCCTGGTGTTTGATAAGGTGTCTACCAAAACTCCTTTTCACAGCCACATCTCCTTCCTCAGTGACTGTCTCCAGCTCCGACTTATTCCATGTGGATTCGAACTGAAGTTTCATCCTTCATGTTCTGAATCGACCCAGGATTACAGATATTTCCAAGAAATACAACATTCCTTGGACTGTTGCTTTTGCCGCATCCTCCGATCCGCACTCAGTGCTATTCGCTGCCACATGTACACACTTGACCTCTCTCTCCAGAAGCACTGACTCCCCCTATCTCAAAGCTGTTCTGCTGCGCAGTTTGATTTCATCATTCGTCTTATTCGACAAAAAAAGGGGAACGTTCTTCATCTGACTTCCAGGCCATAACAATTTTAAAGAACTAATGCATTCTCTCAAGAACACAAGAAATAGGAGCAGGAGTAGACCATATGGCCCATCGAGCCTCCTCTGCCCTTGGTGGCTGATGTTAGGCTTCAACTCCACCTTCCTACTTATTCACCATATCCCTTGATTCCCTGAGAGACTAAAAATCTGTCTATCCCAGTGTTATGATCAGGTGAGAAAAGGGCGTAAGGGTTCCTCTCAGCCTTCACCTGGTCTTATCGTAACAGGGTTTAATTTTAAACACACCGTTTATTTTAGTTCCCCTTAGTGAATCCTTGTTCACAAACATCCAATTATAAGGCAAAGAAACTAGCCAAACATGTTTTCTTAGATTTAAAGAAAAAAGGTTGGACTTTATTAAACTTAAACTCTAATTCGATTAATGCCTACAGATACACGACCAGCCCACGCTAGCATGCATAGGCGATTCACACATGCAGATAGAGACAGATAAGAGCAGAAGAAAATCAAGTGAAAAAGTTTGAGGCAATCTCTGAAAAGGGTTTTTGTTACGGTTCTTCAAGCTCACTGTAGAGTCCTTGATTGTAGGTAGATCTTGCTGTTTGTTGGGGCCCAGTATTATTCTTAAACCTTGCTCGCCGTAGGAGATTCTTCTCTGTTGGGGTTCATGTGTCTTCAGTGGATTTGGAGTTCCGTGAGAAAGAGATGGGAGCAGACAGATAGGAGAGGTCTTCAGTCCAGGAGCATACGGCAGTGTCTCAGTTCAAACTCTTTGTGCAATTCAGAAAACCCAGGTTGCCAAGCAGGCTAGTCGTGTGACCAGCTGGTCTGACCATATCTGTTTATGGATTCGGCCATCCCAGCAGTCACCCTGAAATTTGAGCTCCCTCACCTTCAACGTCTGGTGCTCAAAGTCCATTGTGGGTTAAGTTGGATAAGGGAAGTAATGCCTTTGTCTCCACAAGCACTGTCTGTTAATATGCAAATGTCTTTCCAGCCAAGGGCCTGGTGATTTTTTTTTAAACAAGTCCTTTCTTCATTTCAGCAACAGCTTTTAAATCGATGTTCATATGACAAAATTAATATGCCTCATTCTTGGCAAGTGAAGGGTCTGCTTGACACCCAGCCTTAAATGTATTCAATGATGGAGCATCCACAATCCTCTGGGGTAGAGAATTCCAAAGATTCACAGCCCTTTGAGTGAAGTAATTTCTCCTCATCTCAGTCCTAAATGATCGGCCCCTTATCCTGAGACTGTGCCCCCGTGTTTTAGATTCTTCAATCAGCGGAAACAGTCTCTCAGTAGCTACCCTATTCAACCCCTTCGGAATCTTGTATGTTTCAATGAGAGAGCCTCTCATTCTTCTAAAATCCAGATGATATAGGCCCAATTTATTCAGCCTCTCATCATAGGACAACCCTCTCATAGCACACCCAAGTCTCTTTGAACATCAACACTTATCAGTTTACACTTTTAAAAAACATTATGCTTTTCTGTTCTTATGACCAAAATGAATAACTTCATGCTTCCCTACATTACACTCCATCTGCCATCTAATTGCCCACTCACTTAACCTGTCTATATCTCATTGCATTCTCTCTGTCGTCTCCTCTCCTGCTATGCCTCCTGATTTAATATTTGTCTTGCTATGCTTCATCATTCAAAGCATAGGATTCAACTGTCAAAATTATCATAAAATATCTGTACAATATTCTAAAGGTCTTGAATTTCTGCAGCAAAAGTGTAGTCAATTCTGCCTGAACAGCTCTTAAGTTCAACCATGGTCACTGTAAGCTTTGCAGTGGAAGATGGAGAGAACCTGTTAATGAAAATAATCTTGTGGTACGGGAGCTGAACTTGAAGTAACAGAAAATTTCAGGTTTCAATTTTTTTGCAGTGGTCTTTGTGTTATTCCCTTCTAATGTCAATTTGTGCACTCTGGTTCTGTACAGCAATAAATGATACAAAGGGACCCACTTAGGAGGGGAACCACAGTTAGGCAATCTCTCTCATATGTGACATTACCAGGAATTATGCCATGCAGTATTTTTTTAAATTATTCCTTTCTATTTCAAATTGCCATAAGCATTGACTGAGGTTGGGAGCTACTTGTTTGTCTTCCCCCTCACTCAGCAAACCTACCAAACAATGTTCTTATCTTAAACTTCTTTTAGAGCTCTCCTATAATCCTAGAATGAATGAAGAGAGAATGTTTCTGTTAAGGTTTTAAAATAACATTATATATACACTAACATTCTGCTTCTGCCAGTAAATGTCCTCCTTCAGCCTCCTCACAAGGTTACGATCAAACCAATTGCTCAATGAACACATTACCACATTATTGAAAAGGAAATATCTGATATGAGTGTATAAACTGATATGAAACATGGGCGCTGCATGGGACAAGCTGTCTTGTAACAAGCGATACTTGAAAATATTTTATTGATTTTAGTTTGGACAGGTGGCCTGTTATTTTTGTTAGTGGCAAAGAACTTCACAGTCTAACCATCCTCTCAAGAAGTGATTGCCTTTCAACAAACCATTGGGCCAACCCCATCTGAAGTAATGTCTTTGATTCTAGTCACTATATTATGAGAAAGACATCTAGGCATTGGAGTGGATGCAGCAAAGGTAACTAATCTGGGAATATAAGAAGAATCTGGCAATGTTTACAGTGGAGAAGAGAAGGTTTAGGGGTGATCTTATTCAAGAGTTAAGATCCCAAGGGGTATAGACAAGATAATCTGTGTGTTCAATATTATCAAAGATTTTATTAGGGGGCATAGGCTCAAATTTGGAACAGAGAGATTGAAAAAACAAAAAGCAAAGTAGTGCAGATGCTGGAAATCTGAAACAAACCCGGAAAATGGTGACGACAATCAGCTGGTGAGGCAACGTCTGCCAAGAAAAGACGCGACAATTGATGTTTCAGGTATAAAACCTCAAAGTAGGATTGTGGTCCTGTGGGGAAGTAGCAAGAGTTGTCAGAGAGTTGGCTGAAAAGACTGTTTGAAATTATCTACTTTGTGTAGATGGTGGTGAATAAAGGAATTGACTTCCAAGGGAAATGATCGTATCAGCAAATACAAAAGATCTGGTGAAAAATTTGACACCGGCTTTCTTAAAAATTCATTCACGGGATGTGGGCAGTGCTGGCAAGGCCATCATTTACTGCTCATCCTAATTGCCTTGAGAAGTTGGTGGTGAGCTGCAGCCTTGAATGGCTGCTGTCCATGTGGTGTAAGTAGGAAGGAAGTTCCAGGATTTTTGAACCAGTAATGATGATGGAAAGGTGTTATGTTTCTAGGTCAGGATGGTCTGTGACATGAAGGGGAACATGCAGGTGCTGGTGTTCCTGTGCGTTTTGTGACTTTGTTCTTCTAGATGGTAGAGATCGAGGATTGGGAAGATGCTACAGAACAGGGTTATCCAACATACGGTTCGTAGGCCAGGATCCGGACCGCCAAAGATTTCCATCCAGCATGCAGATATAAACTGTACCCAGCTGTTCCTCATCCTCGCCAGGGGTCCGTGACTTAATTTCAGAAATGAAAAATTTCTCATTGGCTTCTTCTTTCCAACCAGACTGACTTTTTAAAAAAATTGCACTTTCCCTTTCGCAGTTGAATTGGAATTTCTAAGCTCAGATCTTTATCAAATGCTCATTAACACTCCATTCCATATTCACAGCTGACAGGTGCTGGGAATGGGAACAGTGGCTTCCGAACTTTGGATACATTCGGGGGTTTACGGAAGGCTTTTAAAAAAAATTCTGAGGGCGGCACTGTGGCGCAGTGGTTAGCACCGCAGCCTCACAGCTCCAGCGACCCGGGTTCAATTCTGGGTACTGCCTGTGTGGAGTTTGCAAGTTCTCCCTGTGTCTGCGTGGGTTTCCTCCGGGTGCTCCGGTTTCCTCCCACATGCCAAAGACTTGTAGGTTGATAGGTAAATTGGCAATCAGCAATTGCCCCTAGTATAGGTAGGTGGTAGGGAAATATAGGGACAGGTGGGGATGTGGTAGGAATATGGAATTAGTGTAGGATTAGTATTAGAGTCGGCACAGACTCGGTGGGCAGAAGGGCCTGTTTCAGTGCTGTATCTCTAAACTAAACTAAACCGCTGGAAAATACTGAGAAACTGCCGATCCTACTCCCAGCACCTGTCAGCTGTGAATATGGAAAGCAGTATTAATGAGCCTCAGATAAAGATCTGAGCTTATAAGTTCCAATTCAGCTGTGAAAGGGAAAGTGCAATTTTTCTGCTGTCAGCCATGGCCAGAGAGAGGGGAAGGAGGGGTGTTGCAGAGAGAGAGGGGGGGGAGGGGTGTTGCAGAGAGAGAGGGGGGGGAGGGGTGTTGCAGAGAGAGAGGGGGGGGAGGGGTGTTGCAGAGAGAGAGGGGGGGGAGGGGTGTTGCAGAGAGGGGAGGGAGAGGTGTTGCAGAGAGAGAGGGGAGGGAGGGGTGTTGCAGAGAGAGAGAGAAGGGGGAGTGCAGCGAGAGAGAGAGAGAAGGGGAGGTTGCAGAGAGAGAGAGAGAAGGGGAGGTTGCAGAGAGAGAGAGAGAAGGGGAGGTTGCAGAGAGAGAGAGAGAAGGGGAGGTTGCAGAGAGAGAGAGAGAAGGGGAGGTTGCAGAGAGAGAGAGAGAAGGGGAGGTTGCAGAGAGAGAGAGAGAAGGGGAGGTTGCAGAGAGAGAGAGAGAGAAGGGGAGGTTGCAGAGAGAGAGAGAGAAGGGGAGGTTGCAGAGAGAGAGAGAGAAGGGGAGGTTGCAGAGAGAGAGAGAGAAGGGGAGGTTGCAGAGAGCGGGAGGGAAGGGGGGAGGTTGCAGAGAGCGGGAGGGAAGGGGGGAGGTTGCAGAGAGCGGGAGGGAAGGGGGGAGGTTGCAGAGAGCGGGAGGGAAGGGGGGAGGTTGCAGAGAGCGGGAGGGAAGGGGGGAGGTTGCAGAGAGCGGGAGGGAAGGGGGGAGGTTGCAGAGAGCGGGAGGGAAGGGGGGAGGTTGCAGAGAGCGGGAGGGAAGGGGGGAGGTTGCAGAGAGCGGGAGGGAAGGGGGGAGGTTGCAGAGAGCGGGAGGGAAGGGGGGAGGTTGCAGAGAGCGGGAGGGAAGGGGGGAGGTTGCAGAGAGCGGGAGGGAAGGGGGGAGGTTGCAGAGAGCGGGAGGGAAGGGGGGGAGGTTGCAGAGAGCGGGAGGGAAGGGGGGGAGGTTGCAGAGAGCGGGAGGGAAGGGGGGGAGGTTGCAGAGAGCGGGAGGGAAGGGGGGAGGTTGCAGAGAGCGGGAGGGAAGGGGGGAGGTTGCAGAGAGCGGGAGGGAAGGGGGGAGGTTGCAGAGAGCGGGAGGGAAGGGGGGAGGTTGCAGAGAGCGGGAGGGAAGGGGGGAGGTTGCAGAGAGCGGGAGGGAAGGGGGGAGGTTGCAGAGAGCGGGAGGGAAGGGGGGAGGTTGCAGAGAGCGGGAGGGAAGGGGGGAGGTTGCAGAGAGCGGGAGGGAAGGGGGGAGGTTGCAGAGAGCGGGAGGGAAGGGGGGAGGTTGCAGAGAGCGGGAGGGAAGGGGGGAGGTTGCAGAGAGCGGGAGGGAAGGGGGGAGGTTGCAGAGAGCGGGAGGGAAGGGGGGAGGTTGCAGAGAGCGGGAGGGAAGGGGGGAGGTTGCAGAGAGCGGGAGGGAAGGGGGGAGGTTGCAGAGAGAGGGAGGGAAGGGGGGAGGTTGCAGAGAGAGAGAGGGAAGGGGGGAGGTTGCAGAGAGCGGGAGGGAGAAGGGGGGGGTTGCAGAGAGCGGGAGGGAGAAGGGGGGGGTTGCAGAGAGCGGGAGGGAGAAGGGGGGGGTTGCAGAGAGCGGGAGGGAGAAGGGGGGGGTTGCAGAGAGCGGGAGGGAGAAGGGGGGGGTTGCAGAGAGCGGGAGGGAGAAGGGGGGGGTTGCAGAGAGCGGGAGGGAGAAGGGGGGGGTTGCAGAGAGCGGGAGGGAGAAGGGGGAGTGCAGCGAGAGTGAAAGAGAAGGGGGAGTGCAGAGAGAGGAGGGAACAATGCATTGGGGTGATGACAGACGGGGTCAACATGGGGCCTGACTCAGAGATGGAGGGGAGAGCGACAAAGAGAGGGAAAGAGATGGACGTCTATCTGGAATACTCCACATTGCTACAGCTGGTGTGTGGGCAGACATTAACTACTTATGCAACAAAAATAATGCCATGTATCTCACTAAATCGGCGTCCAACATAGTGAAGAGAAAGTAAGTCAATAAATTAGTTTTCTCATTTAAAGCTTCGTCAGAAAAATGCACATTTGTTGTATTGATTAATGGTAAGATACATTTTTAATGCCCTTATCTTTCTGGAATTGCCTCACTGGCTCCTGATTGTAAGACAAAAATTGTAATGTGGCCCCCACGCCCCCCCCCATGAAAAGCTTGGATAACCCTGTTGTAGAAAACGCCTTGGTGATTTGCTGCAGTGTATCTTGTGGATGGTACACACTGCTGCTATAGTGTGCCAGTGGTGGAGGGAGCGAATGTTTAAGGTTTTCTCTTGGATGGTGTTGAGCTTCTTGAGTGCTGTTGGAGCTGCACTCATCTGGGCAAGTTAAGAGTATTTCATCACACTCCTGACTTGTGCCTTGTAAATAGTGCAATGGCTTCAGGGTGTCTGGAGGTGGGTTAATTACAGGAAAATAACCAGCCTCTGATCTGCTCTTGTAGTCACAGTATTTATGTGGCTCGTCAATGGTAATCCCAGGATGTTGATGGTGGGAGATTGGGCAATGGTGATCTCATTGGATGTCAAGGAGAGGTGGTTAGACTCTCTCTTGTTGGAGATGGTTATTGCCTGGCACTTGTGTGGCACAGATGTTACTTGCCCCTTATCAGCCCAAGCCTGAGTGTTGTCCAGGTCTTGCTTCATGTGAGCACAGACTGCTCCATTATCTGAGAAGTTGCAAATGGAACTGAACATTCTGCAGTCATCTGTGCACGTCCCTATTTTTGATCTTATGACGGAGAAAAGGTTATTGATGAAGCAACTGAAGATGTTTGGGCCTAGGACACTATCCTGAGGAACACATGCAGCAATGTCCTGGGGCTGAGATGATTAGCTTCCAACAACCACAACTAGGTGCTAGGTATGACTCCAGATAGTGGGGAGTTTTCCCTCTGATTCCCATTGACTTCAATTTTAGTAGGGCTCCTTGATGCCCCATTCAGTCAAATGCAGCCTTGATGACCAGGATGATCACTCCCACCTCACCTCAAGAATTCAGCTTTTTTGTCCATATTTGGACCAAGGCTGTAAGGAGCTGAGTAGTTCTGGTGGAACCGAAACCGACCAGACATACCTTGGCAGTTTTCCACATTGTCGGGTAGGTGCCAGTGTTGTAGTTATACTGGAATAGCTTGACTAGGGGCATGGCCAGTTCTGGAGCACAAGTCCTCAATACTACAGCCGGGATGTTGTCAGGGTCCATAGCCTTTGCTGTATCCAGTGCATTCATCCATTTCTTGATATAACATGAAGTAAATCGAATTGCCTGAAGACTGACATCTATGATGGTGGGGACCTCAGGAAGAGGCCAAGATGGATCATCCACTCGGCACTTCAGGCTGGAGATGGTTACAAATACTTCAGTCTTGTCTTTTATTCTCCAGTGCTGGGCTCCACCATCATTGAGAATGGGAATGTTTGTGGAGCCTCCTCCTCCCCTGTTTAGTTGTCATTGCCATTCAAGCCTGGATATGGCAGTACTGCAGAGTTTTGATCTGATCCTTTGGCTGTGGGATTGCTTAGCTTGGTCTATATCATGCTGCTTCCACTGGTTGGCACCTCATTTTCAGGCACATTGGTGCTGCTCCTGGCATGCACTCTTACACTTCTTATTGCACCAGGGTTAGTTCTCTGGTTTGATGGTAACAGTAGAGTGAGGGATATGCCAGGCCAAGAACTTACACATTGTGGTGGAATTCTATTGTTGCTGATGGTCCACAGTGCCTCATGGATGCCGAGTTTTGAGCTGCTAGATCTGTTCTGAATCGATCCCATTTAGCACGGTGGTAGTGGGTGTCCTCAGTGTGAAGATGGGACTTCATCTTCACAAGGACTATGCCGTGGGTCACTCACCAACTGCTGCAGGCCCAGTCTGGTAGCTGTGCCCTTTAGGCCTCAGCTAGCTCGGTCAGTAGTGGTGCTACCAAGCCACTCTTGGGATGGACATTGGAACACCACCCAGAGTACATTCTGTTCCCTTGCTACCCTCAGTGCCTCTTCCAAGTGGTGTTCGACATGGAGGAGTACTGAGGGAGGTATAATCATCAGGAGGTTTCCTTGCCCATCTTTGATCAGATGTCATGCGACTTCGTGAGCTCTGGAGTCAATGTTAAAGACTCCCAGGGCCACTTCCTCCCATCTGTATACCATTGTGCCACCACCTCTGGGTCCATTCTACCCGTAGAACAGAACATACCCAAGGATGGTGACATCGGCTGTAAGTATGTCTGTGAGTATGACTATGTCAGGCTGTTGCTTGACAAGTCCGTGGGACAAGTCTCCCAATTTTCACACAAATCCCCAGCTATTAGTAAGGAGGACTTTGCAGTATCTAGTGATATGCTTTTGTTGTGTCAGGTGCTGAGGTCAGTGCTGTGCATGAGAGATATGTGTTATGATCCCGTTGGGGACTGTTCTCTTTTAAAAGAGGAGAAAGTTGAATTCCCAGTTTTTCTGAAAGAATTACACAAGATTTCACATTTTAAACAAAAACTTTACCATACAGGAGTTAAATAAAGCAAAACACTAACACAACATGACAATTTGGAAACACTTTTTTTAAGCTTAAAAAAAGTAACAGAACATGAAGATGTATACTTCAAAACTCTAAATCTCAACAGAACACTCCGATTTAACTGTTACTTCTACCTCAAGACTTTCCCTATGCATTACAGGATCTTGGCAGTTGCACACTTCTCCTGGGACCATTCCAAAGTGTACCACAGCTCTTAGGAATTCACTTCAATTTCCCTAGTTTCTTTGCTGTCTTCTGAAGTATGAGATCACCTCTTGAATCTGGACTTCCCAGCTTGAGCACGGCCCTGTCGCAAAACAGAAACGCCCCTGGTTCCTGATGGCCTTTTGGCTTCTGAGTTCAACTGGCTTCCAAAAGCCAACGTGCTTTTCCAAAAGCTAACTGCTTGTCCAAAATCTGACTGACTGACAGATATCCCCTGCATCATCTATCTCAACATGGTACATGTGATGTCCCAGATACCAATTTAAACTAATTATTTCCAACTCCAAATCTTCTTTGTTCTGGGAAATCATATGAATAATTTAAACCCCTGACTGAGGTAGCTGCTCACAAACCATTTTCATAAACAATTTAAGTGGGGTTCCCATTGTGTAGGGTCTTTACACTTCCCAATATGACCTTCAATTTGTTACTGCCCTAGGCTTGTTTGGCAGTTTCTCAAACCAGGTGTTTTCCTTTGTCTTGCAGTAAAAAAATTCAATTCCTAAATTAAAAGTTAGCTCTAGAAAATTAATACAAGCCATGAACCAGGTGATCGTAACAAATGGGATATGATATTTCGAGGACACTGGGATTGACCAGGTGGGTTGCAGTAGTCTTTTCTGGTCCTGTATTTTCCTATTTTCCTACGTTAGCTGGTGGCAATTTTTACCCTTCAAACACGTTTCAGGTTAATGTGGGCAATGGACATGGTATTGAGAGACAAATTAATATGGTACCTATCCTCCTGCATGTTTTATATCCAGGCATAATTGCCAAAGCTGACCTAGCTGCAGCTACATTTAGTTACTGTTAATGTCATGAGTTTCCACTTTAATCAGTGACTGCAGTTCTCCACTTTGGCTTTTTTCCCTCTTGTGCATTTGGTTTGAATTCTATGGTTTGGCCATTTTTCTCTCTTATGTATTCACACATCCTGACTTCTGTTTTACTTGATTGCTCTTTTTAGCCTTCACCTTCTGCAACATTTCTGCCTCATTACCTGTACACTTGAGTGGTTATCTTCCAACCGTCTGCTGTTGGTGGGAAGCTTCACCACTTCTTGTCTGACCAATTAAGGTGTTTGAAATCAAATTTAGAAAATTATCCCTTCAAAGCTTACTTTTTCTTCTAAGCTGCCCACTCTATTGTACTGATTTCTCCCCTTGCCATTCCATTTAGTTTAAACTCTTTCCCAGAGCTTGAATTAACATTCTCATGTGGATATTGGTCCCAGCCATGCCCAGGTGTAAGTTGGCCTGTAGGTACAGCTCACTGCTGCCCCAGACCTACCTTCCACTGTCCCAATGACCAAACAAAATCCTCTTTTCCCAACTGATTTTTTGTTTGTGTGGTAAACAGTGGTATGTTTTGCTACTGTTTTATTTCAACTCTTTAGGTGTGCCATTTGGTTACAGTCACATTTCTTTTTGACCATTTTCCACAAAAAATTTAGAAGAATTACTTTTAAAATTTTGTTTTAAAAGCATAGACAAAATGAACAGCCTTGATTTGTTTCCGCGTGGACCATAAATAATCAATTTGATGAGTTGTCTCCATAATTGAACACCCCATACCCCTTGTGCGTCAAAGGTCACAATTGTTTTCTGACTGCAACAGTTAAGAAATAAAGCAGAAAGCAGTTTAGCTTTCGCACTAATAGCAGCAGCTCCAAGTCAGGATGCAAAAGAGTTTATTCTGTTTAAGTAAAATGAGCCACTGAAGTGGAATAGCATAACATGGACATAATGTCCATGCTGTTACACAGAGCTAAGGTATATTGATTGAAGTGATTCTGACCATAACTATTGCTCTGTCATTTCACCTTACTCTACAATAAAATTAGCTCAAGTAGTGTTAGGTTTGTCTGCCTAAGGAGAGGTTGAAGAAATTCTTGTATAAAAGACACAGATCATCTGGTTCTGGTCACAAGGGTTCTGATGTTACACCCTCTCCCCCTCATCCTGACTTGCTGTCATAGAATTAAAGAAATCTGGGCTAGGTGAGTGAACAACAACAACTTGCATTTATATAGCACTTTTCATCTAGTAAAATGTCCCAAATTGTTTCACAGGACCATTATCAAACAAAATTTGACACTGAAACTGATGCGATATTAGGACAGATGACCAAAATCTTGATCAAAGAGATGGTTTACGGAGCATCTTAAAGGTGGATTGAGGCAGAGAGGTTTATGGAGGGAATTCCAAAGTTTAGGGCCTAGGCAGCTGAAAGTACAGCCACCAATGGTGGAACGATTAAAATGGAGGCCAGAATTGGAGGAGTGCAGAGATCTCGGAGGCTTGTACGGCTGGAGGAGGTTACAGAAATAGGGAGGGGAAAGGCCATGGAGAGACTTGAAAACAAGGATGAGAATTTTAAAATTGAGGCATTGGCGGAATGGGAACCAGTGTTAGTCAGAGAGCACAGGAGTGATGAGTGAATGGGACTTGGTGCAAGTTAGGATGCAGGCAGCAGAGTTTTGGATGAGCTCAGGTTTATGTAGGATGGAAGATGGGGGGTGCTAGCCAGTAGAGCGTTGGAATAGTCAAAGTCTGGAACTAACAAAAGCATGGATGAGGGTTTCAGTAGTAGATGAGCTGAGGCTGAGGTAGAGTCGGGCGATGTTACAGAGGTAGAAGTAGGAAGTCTTGGTGATGGTCCATATGTGTGGTTGGAAGCTCATCTCGGGGTCAAATACACCACCAGGACTGTGAACTGTCTGGTTGAGCTTTCGACAGTTGTCAGGGAGAGGGATGGAGTTGGGTCAACTACCACTTATGGGGTGGCTGACCCCACCTGAAGCTGAGGTGGTATCCATGGCAGACTCAAGTTTGTAACTGTTGCAGAAGAGGCTAGCAAGTCATCGCAAGCTATATGCTCTGCATCTTTCTTATGTATGCCAGGCCTGAAGCCTGTGTATTAGTTTTGACACTTATTTGAGATTTAGAAAAATTATTCATAGAGATAACCTGCACTTTTTGTTGTTGATGTGATTTCCTCTTCTATTATGCAGTAGTTAGAAATGATACAAATGTTAGACTCTTTAGTGTCCCCATGGATTGAGCTTTATACAAGTCGCTAATATGGTCCAAGGTGCTTAATTCTGTTAAGTGGCATGTCTAACTCAGGAAGTCTTGACTGGCATTAACGCATGCAGCATGGAGAATGATATTTAATGACTGTGGGAAAAGTGGAATAAAATCAGAAGATGAATATGCTGTATCTGTTTCACTAGCCTACATAGATAATATTTCAGATAAGAAATCCAATCTGCATAGAACACCATTAAAATATCAGATCAGCCTTAGGAGAATTGACTATCTGAAAACCAACATCTGAGATTTTTGCAGTTATGTGAATGAAATATAAATTACAGTTAAATAAATTTACAACATAAATGTAAATGGAATGCCAGACTTTCGTCGATTTAAGGTTTATTCTTAGAAGGGCAAATTCCAGTGTTTAATGTGAAAAACTTTTTACAACTCTTCTGTTTTATTAGATCATCTCTTACATAAAATCTTTTTCTTAAAAAAAACTTATCTTTGGGTAAGAGAATATATAAAGTATTATTAACTTATTTTGAGACGCTGTGTTTAAATTGACTGAGTACTTGCCTGCTGGTTCTGGTTGAGTACTGAAATGGAAAAATACACCTTTTTCAGACTTAATTAAAGTATCTAATTTCTAGACAGACAATATAATCACTGTAAAAAGATTACAAATGTAACAGTCACCTTGACCGACTGCACTATCTCTGGACCCACCCTTCATGGTGGTTGTTGAGGTATACACATGCAGACTTATTACACATAACCCAGTAACAGCAGGACGTTGCATCCCATTCACATAGCTGTTATCTGATCCTTCATATTTCAGTGGAATGGATTGTTTATTCTAAAACTGCAGTAAGAGCTCTCTGAGAAGATCAGGATTCCCCCCACTTCAATTTATTTTTACACAGCTTGGTTGGACTGGTGACTTTTCGTGCCTAAATGGGAATGAAACCCTTACATAGTCAATAGCTTATCTCTATATTTTCTTTGTGTTTTGAAGTTTTCATGGTATGGTATGTCACAAACATTTTTGTCTAGTTTTATCTTCCCTTAATTCAGTAACGTTACATTTGCGGTTTATAAGACCAGTTGAATTCAAAATCATGTCCACAACACAAAGTTATAACTGTTGTGAAGATTTAAAACAAAAGATGCTGGCAATACTCAGTTCAAGCAGCATCTGTGGAGAGAGAAACAGAGTTAAAATTTCAGGTTGATGGCCTTTCATCAGAACTGGAAAAGGTTAGAGGTGTAACAAGTTTTAAGCAAGTACAGAGTTGGGGTAAAACAAAAGGAAAGGTCTGTCATAAAAACAAAGGGCTGGAAATACTCGGCAAGTCTGGCAGTGTCTGGAGAGAGAAATGGAGCTAACGTTTCAGGTCGATGACCTTTCATCGGAACTGGCCAAGGTTAGAAAGGTAATAGGTTTTGAGCGAGTGAAAGGGTGGCGGGGGGCTGGGGGGGTGGGGGTGATACAGGTGGAAGAAGAACGAAAGGGAAGGTCTGTGATGGGGCAGGAGAGATTAAATGAAATGTATCATGGAACAAAAGGCAAAGGGAGTGGTAATAGTTGTAGTAAAAAAACAAAGCATTTGTCCAGAGAGAGTGTCAATGGCAGAATAATGAACAACTCTGTCTGAAAGAAAAAAACATGAAAAACAGGTTTAAGACTGGTGTGTGGTGTTTAAAAAAAATCAAAATGGCAGTCATGGTTGAAATTGTTGAACTCAATGTTGAGTCCAGAAGGCTGTAAAATGAGGTGCTGTTCCCCGAGCTTGCATTGAATTTTACTGGTGTTTGCCATCATTATTCCACTGAAACTGGCAGCAACGTCTGGAGTCTACATGTGTTCAGCATAAGGCAGAAATCTAGAAGTTTGCTGTCACTGATTCTCTATTTCTCCAGAGGTTATGAAGTTGAGGCACCCCTAGAGAGCAATCAATGGGAAATCTTATGAATAGATGAGAACTTCCACTCTTACACTGTTAGCTTTGCTGTAAAAACCCTTGGAAAAAGTTGCACCTTGTTGAGGTGTTACTGGGTTTTTAATGGTATGGGAACTTCATAATTATTGCTAAGCACCTTCCTGGCCCAGAGAAGCTAGTTTTATATTTGTGGAATGTCTAATCTTGCTACAAATTCCACATTTTTAATTTTTTTTAAGTTTATCTATAACTTCTATCTTAATCCAATATAATTTATTCGCTATCTGAAAATTTTAAAAGTGAAGAATATTAAGTGTTTTTAACTTCCTGGTTTACTGTGTGTGAATACTTCAATTTGATTGGCTGCTTACTTGCTCACTGGCATCACTGCTGCTTCACGCCAATACATCTCCTTGAGTTGGTGCCAGATTTGAACTGCTGTCGGGAACGGGAGAAGCCACAAATTCTTTGTGGGCAGCTTCCTTCAAGATCAGTGGTGAGCACCATTGCTTCACTACTGACCACAAAATCCAGGCCAATAAATCAGCTTTCTTAAGCAAATATAGCATTTGGCTTCAATGCAGTGAGTTTCTTGAGCAACTATGTAGAAAATCTTAAGATTGATGTTTTGAGAAAATTCTTGCAGGCAAATGGATCATTACATTTCATCTGCATTACTTATACCAATGTAATTACTTAAGACTTGTGATGTAGGATTTAGATTACCATTTTTGGCACAAACATGTTTGTATTGGAACAGTATGTAATTTAGATGGTTTGCACTCCTAAGTATATATACAAATATTATCATATAAAGGGATTCAGCTCGAACTAAGTGCCCCTTCCTTCCACCACCTGCTGCCCAACCCCCGGCTCCCCCCAGTGTATCTACCAATTCCCAAGCCTGTGCTAATGCAGCATTAGAATAGCTTGGATTGATTCATGCTTTGATCTCTTTTCCTCTCTCCATTAGCTTTCCATTATGTATCTCACAAAATGTCCCTGAATGATTTTTGAATCTTAGTATTTTGGAGATTATGTGGGAGCATCTGCTTCTCATCGTTCTGTGGTGAAGTCTCTTGAGCATTATAGAGTGGTAATTTTAATTCAGTGGTTTTCAATTTGGCAGAATCTGACACTTTGAACTTCCCTTCCTGCTGTGTGTAATTAGTATATGTGCTAGCCAGATTGATGGTAGAGGTTTATTACCTTCAAATATACCTTCATAATGGCGATGAGCCAATATACCGAACGCATTAGAGTTATTGAGAACAGCCTATATCTGTGATATTTGTAACATTGTCATGTAGATACTCAGAGGTTGAATTTAGTTCAACTAAATCTTGGTTGGTGGGTCATGTATCAGTATGGAACACCAGTGTGTTGTGCTTTAGAATGGAGACACAAAGGTTCAGTTCCACCCGACTCTGCTGATTTGGCAATCTCAGTCATGATGCTGTGTTTAAGAAAGCTAATAGGCTATTGTAAGTGTTGGTAAAAACAAAAACAATGTCAGCAGCTAAGGAAGATGGTTGTAGTTGCTGAAGGTCAATTATCTCAGCCCCAGGGACTTCAATGCAGGAGTTCCTCAGGATAATATCCTAGGTCCGACCATCTTAAGCTGCTTCATCAATGACCTTGCGTTCATCATAAGATCAGAAGTGGGGATGTTCGCTGATTGCACAGTGTTCAGTTCCATTCTCAATTCTTAGTTAATGAAGCAGTCCATGTCCTCATGTAGCAAGGCCTGGACAATATTCAGGTTTGGGTTGATCAGTGACAAGTAACATTTGTGCCACACAGTGACAGGTAATGACTAACAAAACAGAATCTAACCACCTCCCTTTGACTTTCAATTGCATTACCATTACTGAATCCCCCACCATCAACATCCTGGGGGTCACCATTGACCAGAAACTGGACTGGATCATCCACATAAATACTATGACCACAAGAGTAGGTCAGAGGCTGGGAATTCTGTGACAATTAACTCACCTCCTGACTCCCTAAAGCCTGTCCACCATCTATAAGGCACAAGACAGGAATGTGATGGAATACTCTCCATTTGCCTGGATGGGTGCAGCTCCAACAACACTCAAGAAGCTCGACACCATCCAGGACAAAGCAGCCTGCTTGATTGGCACTCCATTTACCACCTTAAACATTCAATTCCTCCATCACCGGTGCACTGTAGCATCAGTGTGTACCATCTACAAGATGCTCTGTAGCAACTCGCCAAGGCTCCTTGGACAGATCCTTCCAACCCCCTGACCTCCTACCATCTTAAAGAACAAGGGCAGCAGTTGCATGGGAACACCACCACCTACAAAATTCTCTCCAAGTCACACACCATCCTGACGTGGAACTATATTGCTGTTCCTTCATCATGGCTAGGTCAAAATCCTGCACCTCTCTCTCTAACAGCTCTGTGGATGTACCTATGCCACATGGACTGCAACGGTTCACGAAGGTGGTTGACCACCATCTTGAGGGCAATTAGGGATGGACAGTAAATGCTGCATTGCCAGCAATACCCACATCCCATGAATGAATTTTTAAAAATAAACATGTTTATGGTGGCTTTGAGGTGGCAAGGACAACAAAAGGGACTTAAACAAATGAACAGCATGGATGAAAGAAAGTAGCTGACTGATTTTTGTAGTTCCGTTTTGAACTGAATAATATGTATTCTATGGGGATATCTGACCACAGTTATCAACGTGTGACTGTTCACCAGTGGAAAGTGCTGAATTTAGTAGAGCTTTCTCACTATACTGTCGACATGCAATATTAATATTATAACTGTTTAGAATAGACATTCAACATTTTACAAGAAGGGTTGCAGCAAAGACTGAATCTGCCTTTTATATTTAAACTCAGCTATCTGTCTTTTGCATAAACTATTACTTCCTTGGTCTCTGAAACTACCTCAGTCAACATAAAAACATGTTTGATTAGCAGTTGTTTTTTCTAAAAGCCAGAGCAAATTGCACTGGGAAGAACAACTTTTGGGTCAAGTCGCAAATGCCACATGGTTGCTCCTGGATCTTGTCATTATTCAATGCAAACATTCATCAAATACTCTTTCATCAACATTGTGCCCTGTAACAGCTCTAATAATGCAAACTAATCCTTCACACCAATAACGCTGTCCTAACAATTTGCAAAATAATTATTCCTTCTCTTTTCTCTTCGGTTATCACTAGACCATACACCAAAAGGCCAAGGAAGTGACAATCACCAAGGCCTTTGCCAGTGCTACCCTTGATTTCAATGTTCAAGGAAGCACTCGTAACTTTTGGCCCTCTTGCCTGTATGTTCTTTTCCTGCAAAGCAACTGACTCCCACATGATGCTATGGGGGAGAAATTAATTCATGTAGCGCTGCTTCTAGCTGTGTGGCCCACACTATCTGTCCCTGTGAAAGCAAGGTAAGTCTAGCGATGCTATGCAAACAAATGTCTCCCCAATCTCTTGATGGTGCAGGATAGTTCTGCGACTTGACAGACTTGAGTTAATACTTTACCTTTGATGCCAAAACACCTAGTTAATTTACGTCATTAATTCAATAAGTGCCATTCACAATTAATTTACTTTAAGAGTGCAGTGATTGTTACATAGGCAAACTAGGTAGCCATTTGTGATAACTCATGTCCCACAAACTGCCCCGAGATGACAGACCAGTATGTTTTTGGTTGACATTGGTAGAGAGGAATGGTGGACAGGACACTCCTGTAATCACAATAATCAGTCAGCCTCACAGCCCAAGTATGACTTTATTCAATTTATTGCTTGCACTCTGGCCTCTGAATCCGAAGGTTATAGTTCAAGTCCCACTCCAGGCTGACACTCCAGTGCAGTACTGAGGGCGCGTTGCACTGTCTAAGGTTCCATCTTTCAGATGAGACATTAAACTGAGGACCTGTCTGCTCTGTCACTTGGCCGTAAATAATCCCATGGCACTATTCTGAATAAGAGCAGAGGAGTTATCCCCGCTGTCCTGACCAATGTTTATCTCTCAATCAACTTCACAAAAACAGATTATCTGCTTATTATCACATTACTGTTTGTGGGAGTTTTGCTGTGCGCAAATTGGCTACAGATTTCCTACATTATAACAGTGCCTACACTTCAAAACAAAAAGCACTTCATTGGCTGTAAAGCACTTTGGGATGTCCTGTGGTCATGAAAGCTGCTATATAAATGCAAGTCTTTTTCTTCTGTATTTGTCTTGGGGTATGGGAACAGGGGAATGGCACTAAGTGCTTTTCTCCCTGAGAAACAGCACCATGTACCAGGCTCTAATGTGACTGAAGTGAAGAGGTTACATATGGAAAGAGTCTTGCTTTCAATAGAGATGTGGAGGATTGTGGGCAAACGTGGTGTGTGGCTAATTCCATATTTACAGTTTTATTATCAAGTAGCCTTAACTTGTATTGCAGAAGTTCATTCTGTTGGAATTTCTGTCATTATTTAATTCCAAGAATTGTTTTTTCTTCTAAAGTATTGGTTAGTTTTTCTCTCTGTCCATGTGTTAGTTTTTAATAAATGAACTCCATGTTTTCTACTAGATCAATAATAAACAAAATTTGAAATCTACAAAATTTAAGAGTCTTATGTGTACTGTGAATTTTATATCAGTTGACAGGAAGTTGTTTTGGATGGTGAAAAGTGAGCTTGCAAATGGTTTTTAAGAGAAGTTCTATTATCAACAACAGTGGGTTACACTGACATCCAATTTTATTTGCTTGCTAATTTAACTGTCTCTTCCAGTTTGATGTGCTCAAAGATTTATAAGAACAACAACTTGTACTTCTGCAGTACCGTAAACATAAAAGTCACTTCACAAATACAAATAGAAAACCAAGAAATGGATGCCAAACCGTGAAGGGAGAAATGAGGAGGAGTGACCATTTGGTTGAACAGATGAGTTTTGAGAGAATCTTTCACGAGAGGTAAGTACAGAGATGAAGAGATTTAGAAAAGATGCTCCAGAGATTGGCGGTGAGGCAGCTGAAGGTTGTATCAGTGGTAAAAAGAGGAAGACAATGTACAAAAAGCTGGAGTAAGGTTGCGGGTAAGTGGGAGAATACGAGACTGGAGGATGTTGCAGAAATAGGGTGGTATATGCCAGGGAGGGATTTGAAGATGAGTTAAATATATTTAGATTGTTAAATCTTTTCTTTTTTAAATAAGTGAGTGTTGGTCCTATAGAAAGTGAGTCTGGGGAACTAATAAGGGAAAATAAGGAGATGGCAGATGAATTGAACAGGTATTTTGCATCAGTTTTCACTATAGAGGATACAAATAACCTCCCAGAAATAGCTGGAAATCAGGAAATGGAAGGGAGGGAGGAACTCAAAATTACAATCACCAGGGAAGTGGTACTGAACAAATTGGAGCTGCGGGCTGACAGGCCACTGGTCCTGATGGACTTCATCCTAAGGTCCTCAAGAAGTGACTAGTGAGATAGTTGATGCGTTGGTTTTAATTTTCCAAAATTCCCTAGATTTGGAGTAGGTGCCATTAGATTGGAAAATAGCGAATGTAACTACTTTATTCAAAAAGGGAGGGAGACAGAAAGCAGGAAATTATAGGCCAGTTAGCTTAACATCTGTCTTAGGGAAAATGCTAGCTATTATTCAAGACATTATAGTAGGGCGGGCGGGCGGGCAGCCATAAAGACAGGGCTAAATTGTGGCGAGTCGAAGAGACTTAGTAGTTGGCAGGAAAAAAGACAGAGGCGCAAGGGGAGAGCCAACTGTGCAACGGCCCCGACAAACAAATTTCTCTGCAGCACCTGTGGAAGAGCCTGTCACTCCAGAATTGGCCTTTATAGCCACTCCAGGCGCTGCTTCACAAACCACTGACCACCTCCAGGCGCGTATCCATTGTCTCTCGAGATAAGGAGGCCCAAAAGAAAAGAAATAGGGCACTTAGAAAAATTCAAGGTAATCAGGCAGAGTCAACATGGTTTTGTGAAAGGGAAATCGTGTTTAACCAATGTATTAGAGTTCTTTGACGAAGTAATGTGTGTTGTGGCAAAGGGGAACTGGTGGATGTACTGTAGTTAGATTTCCAGAAGGCATTTCATGAGGTGCCGCATCAAAGGTTATTGCAAAAAATAAAAGCTTATGGTGTGAGGGTAACATATTGGCATGGATAGAGGATTGGCTAGCTAACAGGAAACAGAGTAGGCATAAATGGGTCATTTTCTGATTGGCAAGATGTAATGAGTGGTGTGCCACAGGGATCAGTGCTTTTTACAATTTGTATAAATGACTTGGATGAAGGGACCGAAGGTATGGTTGCTAAATTTGCTGATGACACAAAGAAAGGTCGGAAAATAAGTTGTGAAGAGGACATAAGGAGGCTACTAGGGTTATAGATAGGTTAAGTGAGTGGGCAAAGATCTGACAAATGGAGTATAATGTGGGAAAATGTGAAATTATCCATTTTATCAGGAAGAATAAAAAAGAAGCGTATTATCTAAATTGTGAGAGATTGCAGAGCTTTGAGATACAGAGGGATCTGGGTGTCCTAGTGCATGAATCGCAAATGGTTAATATGCAGGTACAGCAAGTAATTAGGAAAGCTGACGGGATGTTATCGTTTAGTGCAAGGGGAATTGAATACAAAAGTAGGGAGGTTATGCTTCAGTTATACAGGGTATTGGTGAGACCACATCTGGTATACTGTGTACAGTATTGGTTGCCTTATTTAAAGAAGCATGTAAATGTATTGGAAGCAGTTCAGAGAATATTAACTAGACTAAACCTGGAATGGGTGGGTTGTCTTATGAGGAAAGGTTGGACAGGCTAGGCTTGTATCTGCTGGAGTTTAGGAGAGTAAGAGACGACTTGATTGAAACATACAAGATCCTGAGGGGTCTTGACAGAGTGGATGTGTAAAGGATGTTTCCCCTTGTGGGAGTATCTAGAACTAGGGGTCACTGTTTAAAAATAAGGGGTCACCCTTTAAGACAGAGATGAGGAGAAATTTTTTCTCAGAGTCGTGAGTCTTTGGAATTCTCTTCCTCAAAAGGCAGTGGAAGCAGAGTCTTTGAATATTTTTAAGGCAGAGTTAGATAGAATCTTGATAAGCAAGATGATGAGAGGTTTTCGGGGGTAGGTGGGAATGTGGAGTTGAGGTTACAATCAGATCAGCCATGATCTTATTGAATGGCGGAGCAGGTTCAAGGGGCCGAGTGGCCTACTGCTGCTCCTAATTCATATGTTCATATCTTTGTATGAAAAACAGGGAGCCAGTGTGGAGCAGTGAGTGGATATTCAACATTTAGGAAGGACAGGCAAAAAGGAAATGGTGTTGGTGTTGCGCTGATAATAAGGGGGAATAAAGGATCAGTACATTTGTAAGGGGGAATCTCAGATCGGAAGAACAAAATTGTAATCTGCTTGGATGGAGATTAACAAAACAGCAAGGGGCAGCAAACATTGGTAAAAGTTGTTTATAGGCCACCAAACAGTAGTGGTAGTGTGGGGCATGGTATTAATCAGGAGATTAGAGAAACATGTGGCATGGGTAATACAGTAATCATGGGTCACTTCAAACTGCGTATAGACTGGGTAAACCTAATGAGCAATTTGTATAAATGACTTGGATGAAGGGACCAAAGGTATGGTTGCTAAATTTGCTGATGACACAAAGATAGGTCTGAAAATAAGTTGTGAAGAGGACATAAGGAGGCTACTAGGGTTATAGATAGGTTAAGTGAGTGGGCAAAGATCTAGCAAATGGAGTATAATGTGGGAAAATGTGAAATTATCCATTTTATCTCTAGTGGAGGACGAGTTTTTGGAGTCATAGAGTCGTACAGCACAGAAACAGGCCCTTTGGCCCATCGTGTCCGTGCCGATCATCAAGCACCTATCTATTCTAATCCCATTTTCCAGCACTTGGCCCGGAGCCTTGTATGCTATGGTGTTTCAAGTGATCATCTAAATACTTAAATGTTGAGGGTTCCTGCCTCTACCACCCCTTCAGGTAGTGTGTTCCAGATTCCAACCACCCACTGGGTGAAAAAAATGTTCTTCAAATCCCCTCTAAACCTCCTGCCCCTTACCTTAAATCTATGCCCCCTGGTTATTGATCCCTTTGCTAAGGGAAAAAGTTTCTTCCTATCTATCCTATCAATGCCCCTCATAATTTTGTATACCTCAATCACATCCCGCCTCAGCCTTCTCTGCTCCAAGGAAAACAACCCTAGCCTATCAGTCTCTCTTCATAGCTGAAATACTCCAGCCCCGGCAACATCCTGGTGAATCTCCTTTGCACCCTCTCCGGTGCAATCACATCTTTCCTATAGTGCGGTGCCCAGAACTGTACACAGTACTCCAGCTGTGCCCTAACTAGCGTTTTATACAGACCCACCGTAACCTTCCTGCTCTTATTTTCTATGCCTCGGCTTATAAAGGCAAGTATCCCATATGCCTTCCTAACCACCTTATCTACCTGTGTTGCTGCCTTCAGTGATCTATGGACAAGTACACCAAGGTCGCTCTGTACTTCCTAGGGTACTAACATCCATTGTATATTCCCTTGCCTTGTTAGTCCTCCCAAAATGCATCACCTCACACTTCTCAAGATTAAATTCCATTTGTCACTGCTCCGTCCATCTTACCAGCCCATCTATATTGTCCTGTAATCTAAGGCTTTCCTCCTGACTATTTACGACACCATCAATTTTCATGTCATCTGCAAACTTACTGCTCAACCCTCCTATATTCGCATCTAAATCATTAATGTGCACTACAAACAGCAAGGGTCCCAGCACCGATCCCTGCGGTACACCATTGCTCACAGGCTTCCACTTGCAAAAACAACCCTCAACCATCACCCTCTCTCTCCTGCCACAAAGCCAATTTTGGATCCAATTTGCCAAATTGCCCTGGATCCCATGGGCTCTTACCTTCTTAACCACTCTCCCATGCTGGACCTTATCAAAAACCTTACTGAAGTCCATGTAGACTACATCAAATGCTTTACCCTCATCTACACATCTAGTCACCTCGAAAAATTCAATCAAGTTTGTTAGACACAATCTCCCCCTAACAAAGCCATGCTGAGTATCCCTGATTAATCCCTGCCTCTCCAAGTGGAGATTAATCCTGTCCCTCAGAATTTTTTCCAATAGTTTCTCTACAACTGATGTTAGACTCACTGGCCTGTAATTACCTGGTTTATCCCTGCTACCCTTCTTGAATAATGGTACCACATTCACTGTACCTCTCCTGTGGCCAGAGAGGATTTGAAAATTTGTGTCTGAGCCCTTGCCTCACAACAGTCTGGGATACCTCTTATCTGGACCTGGGGATTTATCTACTTTTAAGCCCGCTAAAACAGCTAATACCTCCTCCCTTTCAATGCTAATTTGTTCAAGTATATCACAATCCCCCTCCCTGATCTCTACACCTACATCACCCTTCTCCATAGTGAAAACAGATGAAAAGTAATCATTTAACACCTCACCTATGTTCTCTGGCTCCGCACTCCGATTGACACTTTGGTCCCACCTGGGCCCTACTCTTTCCCTGGTAATCCTCTTGCCCTTAATATACTTATAAAACACCTTTGGATTCTCCTTTATCTTGCCCGCCAGTGTTTTCTCATGTCCCCTCTTCGCTCTTCTAATTACTTTTTTAAGTACCCCACCCACCCCGCCCCCCCCCCCTACACTTGCTATACTCCTCTAGTGCCTCTGCTGTTATCAGCACTTTGAATCTGCCATAAGCCTCCTTTTTTTTCCCTTCTCCAATCCTCTATATATCCCTTGACATCCAGGGTTCCCAGGACTTGTAGATCCTTCCCTTCACCTTTACGGGAACATGTTGGCCCTGAACTCTCCCTATTTCCTCTTTGAATGACTCCCACTGGTCTGATGTAGACTTTCCTACAAGTAGCTGCTCCCAATCCACTTTGGCCAAATCCTGTTTTATCATATTGAAATCGGCTTTTTTGTTTTTAAGTTCTATCCACATGGCCTCATTTGAGGAACCTTCTAAGATATCATCCCTCCTTACTGCAGTAATTGACAACTTGATCAACAGTGCAATGCCACCTCCACTTTTACATCCTCCCCTGTCGCGCCTGAAGATTTTATACGCTGGAATATTGAGCTGCCAGTCCTGCCCTTCCCTCAACCATGTCTCTGTGATAGCAATAATGTCATGCTCCCATGTGTTAATTAATGCCCTCAATTCATCTGCCTTACGAGTAAGTCTCCTTGTGTTAAAATGGATACAATCCAGCCTTGCATTGTTTGCTTGTGCCTTAACAAGTCTATATTTGCTCTGCCTTCCAGACTGACTCAGTTTCTCTTCTATATTTGACTGTGCATCACCCCTTACTGTACCTCCACTCTGCATCCCATCCCCCTGCCAAATTAGTTTAAACCCCTCCCCCAATCGCACCAGCAAACCTCTCAGCCAGGATGTTGGTCCCATTCTGGTTCAGGTGCAACCCGTCCAACTTGTACAGGTCCCACCTTTACCAGAAACAGACCCAGTGATCCAGGAAACTAAAGCCCTCCCTGCTGCACCATCTCTTCCTACACACATTCATCTGCTCTATCCTCCTATTCCTATACTCGCCAGCACATGGCACCGGGAGTAATCCAGAGCTTACAACCTTTTGAGGTCCTGTTTTTTAATCTGCTACCTAGCTCCCTTAAATTTTGTTGCAGGACCTCATCCCTCTTTCTACCTATGTCATTGGTACCAATGTGAACCACGACCTCTGACTGTTCACCCCCTTCATAATGTCCAGCAGCCTCTCTGTGACATCCTTGACCCCTAGTGAGCTCTCTTGCCATGACTTACCTTTAGATTGCTTAGATACACCCTTTGATTAAAAAATGCTAATTACGCTAGGGGCCTTGTTCTACTCCAAACACTACCCATTACAAACTAATAAGCTTTATTACCACTAGTAAACTTTACTAATACTAATAAAACCTTACAATTACTGATAAATTACCTGAGTTTTGTAAGATAAATGAGAAAAATAACAAAATACTCACCAACCAATCACTTGCCTGTTTCCCTGTGACACCACTTTTTTTTCTCCGAATGTGATGCGCACACAGACTCAGCCCCAGCTCTCCAACCGCTCTCCTCTCGTGCTGTTTTGAGGCTCTCCAACCACTCTCCTCTAGCGCTGTTTTGAAGCTCTCGGACTGCTCTCCTCTCGCACTGTTTTGAAGTGTATTAGGGATGGTTTTCTAGAGTAGTATGCTGAGGAACCAACTAGAGAACAGGCTATTTTAGATCTAGTATTATGCAATGAGAAAGGGCTAATTAATAATTTTGTTGTAAAAGAACATTTAGGGATGAGTGACCATAATATGTAAGAATTTTACATTATGTTTGAAAGTGAGGTGGTTCAATCTGAAGCCTTGGTGTTAAATTTGAACAAAGGAAATTATGAAGGTATGAGGGGCAAATTGGCTGAGGTGGATTTGGAAAATACATTAGAAGGTATGACAGTACATAGGCAATGGATAATCTTTAAAGAAATATTACATAGTTTACAGCAACTATCCATTCCTTCAAGGCACAAAAACCCCAAAGGTAAAGGCAGTCGACTGTGAATAACAAAGAAAGTTGAGGATTGTATAAGATTAAAAGAAAAGGCCTATAAAGTTGCCAGAAATAGTAGTAAACCTGAGGATTGGGAGGATTTTAGAATGCAGAAAAAGAGGATGAAGAAACTGATCAAGAAAGGGAGAATAGAATTTGAATGTAAGCCAGCAAAAAATATAAAAACGGACTGTAAAAGCTTCTACAGGTATGTAATAAGGCAATGTTTGGTTAAGACAAATGTGGGTCCATTACAGGCAGAGTCAGGAGAATTTATAATCGGGAATAGAGAAATAGCAGAGAAGCTAAATGATTACTTTGTGTCTGTCTTCACTGAGGATGATACACAAAATCTCCCAGAATTAGAGATCCAAGGGATTAGGGGGAATGAGGAATTGTAAGGAAATTAATATTTGTAATAAGGTTGTATAGGAGAAATTAATGGGGCTGAAGGTTGATAAGTTCCCAGGACCTGATATTCTACATCCCAGAGTGTTGAAAGAGGTAGCTATGGAGATAGTGGATGCATTGGTGATCATCTTCCAAAAGTTCTTCAGATTCTGGAGTGGTTCCTGCAGATTGGAAGGTCGCAAATGTCACCCCACTATTTAAGACAGGAGGGAGAGAGAAAACAGGGAATTACAGAGCTGTTAGCCTTGCGTCAGTCGTTGGCAAAATGCTAGAATCTATTCTAAAGGATGCGATAAATGGACGCTTGGATAATAATGATCTGTTTGGGCATAGTCAACATGGATTTATGAATGGGAAAACATGTTTGACGAACCTGCTGGAGTTTTTTGAGGATGTTTCTAATAGAATTGATAAAGGGGGATCAGTGGACGTGGTATACTTGGATTTTCAGAAGGCTTTTGATAAAGTTCCCCCGCAGGAGGTTCGTCAGCAAAATTGAAGCACATGGGATAGGAGGTAATATACTGGCATGGATTATGGGTTGGTTAACGGGCAGAAAGCAGAGAGTAGGAATAAATGGGTCATTCTCATGTTGGCAGGCTGTGACTCATGGGGTAGCACAGAGATCAGTGCCTGGGCCCCAGCTGTTCACAATATATATCAATAAATTGGATGTGGGAACCAAATGTAATAATTCCAAGTTCGCAGATCACAGAACTAGGTGGAATGTGTGTTGTGAGGAAGATGCAAAGTGGCTTCGAGGGGATTTTGACAGACTTAGTGAGTGGGAAAGAACGTGGCAGATGGAATATAATGTGGAAAAATGCGAGGTTATCCACTTTGGTAGGAGGAACAGATGTGCAGAGTATTTCTTAAATGGTAAGAGATTAGAAAGTGTAGATGTACAAAGGGACCTGGGTGTCCTTGTCAATAAGTCACTGAAAGCTAACATGCAGGTGCAGCAAGCAGTTAGGAAGGCTAATGGTCTGTTAACCTTTATCACAAGAGGATTTGAGTACAGGAGTAGTGAAACCTTGCTTTAATTGGAGAAAACATTGATTAGACCACACTTGGAGGACTGTGTATAGTTTTGGTCCCCTTACCTTAGGAAGGATATTATTACCTTAGAAGGAGTGCAACGAAGGTTCACCAGACTTGTTCCCGGGATGACGGGACTGTCCTATGAATAGAGATTGGGGAAACTGGGCCGGTATTCTATGGAGTTTCGAAGAATAAGAGGTGATCTCATTGAAAACTGCAAAATACTTAAAGGGATAGACAGGGTAGATGCAGCTAAGGTGTTTCCCCTGGTTGGGGAGTCTAGGACCAGGGGACACAATTTCAAAATAATGGGGAAGCCACTTAGGACAGAGATGAGGATAAATTTATTTTCTCAGAGGTTTGTGAATCTTTGGAATTCTCTACCCCAGAGGGCTGTGGAAGCTAAGACATTAAGTATGTTTAAAGCAGAGATTGACAGATTTCTAAATACAAATGACATAAGGGGATATGAGGATAGCGTGGGAAAAAGGCATTGAAGTAGATGATCAGCATGATCATATTGAATGGCGGAGCATGCATGATGGGCTGAATGGCCTACTCCTGCTCTTATGTTCCTATTAATGGGACTTAATGCAGGGCAGAATACAACCGTTGTATATTTTGGGAAGCCAGTATGGACTGTTTTGGAGTAATTGAACTTAGCAGTGACAAAAGCATGGACAAGGGTTTCAGCAGCTGAAAGAAAGGTGGAAATGGGCCATGTTTTCACCTTCACAATAAGTATTCTGACAACAAGCCCACCCGAGGATATGGTGTTTGCAACTCAGTTCTGGATTGAACAAAACACCAGGAATTCATATAATCTGGTTTAGCTAGTGTATGAACAAGGGGAACAGTTTATGGCAGTATATGGGAATGATGGTTTTAGTTTTCGTAAAATGAAGTTGGAGAAAATTGAGACAAAGTCCAATAACATAGAGGTGGTGGCAGAATCAAGGTTAATGGTTGCAAGGTAGAGCTGGGTGTTGTCAACATAAATATGGAAATTACTCCTTTGCCTGTGATGACTCGGGGACAGCATAGAGGTGATGAAGAAGAGACCAACAATAGATATTTTGGGGTCTCTGAAAGTGATGGATGGGAAGAGAAGCCATTGCTGGAGATGTGCAGACTGTACACCAATAGGAGTAAAACTAGGCACGGGGAATCCCACAGCTAGGTAATGATGGAAGAGGAGAATTGCATGGTCCACCTTTAACAAAAGTGATTGAGGAGTTCAAAATGTTCTTTTAAGACCAATTTGTGAATGTTTTTTTAAAAAAAAAATCATTTGCTATTGGAGCCTAATGACATTTAAGTTCATTAGAGCAGTTTTGTGCAGTGAAGTTGTGTTCGAGCAACAATTGGTAACTACTGCTGCCAATGGCTTGTTACATCTCAATCCTGAGGCTAGCCACAATTATTCTGGATAAAAGTTGCACTTTAAACAATGGGGGCATTTTTAAAGGGGGCTGTTGCTGTTATGAATCAGGCTAGATTTCTCAAAAGGCTGTTCTCAACAGGCTGTTCTGAAACCACCATTCATTCACCCTTTTGAATTGCTACTTAATTGAACTTGCATGTTATCTGCTGAACTCGACACAATAGGGGTGAAATTTGACTTTGATAGTAACATGAGACAGGCGGTAGGCAATAGGAAGCCCTTTTTAAACTACTTCCAGTTAAATTCAATGGAGAAGAAAATGGGGTGGGTTGTAAAACAGGCTGCCAATTGATTATCACCTGTTTTGTGCGATCGCCAATGTTGAATTTCACCCCAATCTCTGCTGCTGTATCAACCTCAAGTTTTTTTTTTTAAGTTTTACTTTAGTTTTACATTACAGCCTAATGAATAGTGATACATGGCCAGACCTTGAAACCTGCGGGACATTTTATGTAACCAAGCTGGGACGAGGTTTGGAGACAGCTTTAGATTGTTGCCAACATTTCAGTTATTTGATTCAATACAAAATTTACTAGCAATCTAAATAATGATGTAAGTGATTAAGACACGCAAGTGATTAAGTAACGAGGAGGTCATCCTCAACATCAGAGCAAGTTGGAAGGTCTAGATGGTTAATTGTGTTGCCATTGTGCATTCAGACTGTCTCACGAGATAGTTTAAACGTCTCTCTAAACTAGCGTTCATGTGTGTGTGATGGGGGATGGGGTATTTTCATTCCAAACTGACATCATGGTAAGGAAATGAAGCATATAAATGTGTAGATTTTGATTCAGGACAGCTGTGGTGCTGATGGAAATCTGAGTTTACAGCTGTGTACTATGTAATACTTCAGCATTTAATAAGTACATTCTGAAGAAGAGCAGACAAGAATTGTGAATCAGCTAAAGTTTTTAAAGTATAAACCATCTGTCTACTTTTTATAAGTTGGTGCTGTACATTTTTATACTAAATGTTTTTCTGTGAAAATAACAATCAGTGGTACAAATTACTCAGGTTTATTTGGTTGGGTGGAGGAATGTAATTTAAAAAAAAAACATTTGAGAGAGTATAAAGTGAACATTTTCATGGGTCATTAGTTGACATTGAATTGATTAAAGTATGGATTTTTAAAAAAAAAACTATCCTGCAGAATTATCCAGCTGTTCAGCCCAAAATCAGAAGCATTTATGGAGTAGTAATGTTATTATTTATTGTTTGCCTTCTGGATCTTTGCAGAACAAAGCCTTATGCACAATGCCACTTAATTACACTTCCCCTTTTGCCAAACTCTGCTGTCTCACCTCAAATCAACCTTTCAACCCAACAAGGAGTAAATTCATCTTGTGCTTTTTGTATCATTCCTGTGCTTGTCGGGTTGACTCACTGGTAGCACCCTTGCCTCTGAGTCAGAAGATTGTGGATTCAAGACCCACTATGGACTTCAACACGCGATTGATGTTGACATTTCAATGTTGTCAAAGGTACCATCTGTCAGATGAGATGTTAAACCAAGGTCCCATTTGCCTGTTCAGGTGGCCATAGAATTGCAACTCTGCCAGTATCCTGGCCAACGTTCATCCTTTACAAAGAAGAACAAAGATAATTACAGCGCAGGAACAGGCCCTTCGGCCCTCCAAGCCTGCGCCGATCCAGATCCTCTCTCTAAACATGTCGCCTATTTTCTAAGGTTCTGTATCTCTTTCCTTCCTGCCCATTCATGTATCTGTCTAGATACATCTTAAAAGACTCCATCGTGCCCGCATCTACCACCTCCGCTGGCAACGCGTTCCAGGCACCCACCACCCTCTGCGTAAAGAACTTTCCACGCATATCCCCCCTAAACTTTTCCCCTTTCACTTTGAACTCGTGTCCTCTAGTAATTGAATCCCCCACTCTGGGGAAAAAGCCTCTTGCTATCCACCCTGTCTATACCCCTCATGATTTTGTACACCTCAATCAGGTCCCCCCTCAACCTTCGTCTTTCTAATGAAAATAATCCTAATCTACTCAACCTCTCTTCATAGCTAGCGCCCTCCATACCAGGCAACATCCTGGTGAACCTCCTCTGCACCCTCTCCAAAGCATCCACATCCTTTTGATAATGTGGCGACCAGAACTGTACGCAGTATTCCAAATGTGGCCGAACCAAAGTCCTATACAACTGTAACATGACCTGCCAACTCTTGTACTCAATACCCCGTCCGATGAAGGAAAGCATGCCGTATGCCTTCTTGACCACTCTATTTACCTGCGTTGCCACCTTCAGGGAACAGTGGACCTGAACACCCAAACTCTCTGGACATCAATTTTCCCCAGGACTTTTCCATTTACTGTATAGTTCACTCTTGAATTGGATCTTCCAAAATGCATCACCTCGCATTTGCCCTGATTGAACTCCATCTGCCATTTCTCTGCCCAACTCTCCAATCTATCTATATTCTGCTGTATTCTCTGACAGTCCCCTTCACTATCTGCTACTCCACCGATCTTAGTGTCGTCTGCAAACTTGCTAATCAGTCCACCTATACTTTCCTCCAAATCATTAATGTATATCACAAACAACAGTGGTCCCAGCACGGATCCCTGTGGAACGCCACTGGTCACACGTCTCCATTTTGAGAAACTCCCTTCTACTGCTACTCTCTGTGTCCTGTTGCCCAGCCAGTTCTTTACCCATCTAGCTAGTACACCTTGGACCCCAAGCGCCTTCACTTTCTCCATCAGCCTGCCATGGGGAACCTTATCAAACGCCTTACTGAAGTCCATGTATATGACATTGACAGCCCTTCCCTCATCAATCAACTTTGTCACTTCCTCAAAGAATTCTATTAAGTTGGTAAGACATGACCTTCCCTGCACAAAACCATGTTGCCTATCACTGATAAGCCCATTTTCTTCCAAATGGGAATAGATCCTATACTCAGTATCTTCTCCAGCAGCTTCCCTACCACTGACGTCAGGCTCACCGGTCTACAATTACCTGGATTATCCCTGCTACCATTCTTAAACAAGGGGACAACATTAGCAATTCTCCAGTCCTCCGGGACCTCACCCGTGTTTAAGGATGCTGCAAAGATATCTGTTAAGGCCCCAGCTATTTCCTCTCTCGCTTCCCACAGTAACCTGGGATAGATCCCATCCGGACCTGGGGACTTGTCCACCTTAATGCCCTTTAGAATACCCAACACTTCCTCCCTCCTTATGCCGACTTGACCTAGAGTAATCAAACATCTGTTCTTAACCTCAACATCCGTCATGTCCCTCTCCTCGGTGAATACCGATGCAAAGTACTCGTTTAGAATCTCACCCATTTTCTCTGAGTCCAAGCATAACATTCCTCCTTTGTCCTTTAGTGGGCCAATCCTTTCTCTAGTTACCCTCTTTCTCCTTATATATGAATAAAAGACTTTGGGATTTTCTTTAACCCTGTTTGCTAAAGATATTTCATGACCCCTTTTAGACCTCTTAATTCCTCGTTTCAGATTGGTCCTACATTCCCGATATTCTTTCAAAGCTTCGTCTTTCTTCAGCCGCCTAGACCTTATGTATGCTTCCTTTTTCCTCTTAGCTAGTCTCACAATTTCACCTATCATCCATGGTTCCCTAATCTTGCCATTTCTATCCCTCATTTTCACAGGAACATGTCTCTCCTGCACGCTAATCAACCTCTCTTTAAAAGCCTCCCACATATCACATGTGGATTTACCTTCAAACAGCTGCTCCCAATCAACATTCCCCAGCTCCTGCCGAATTTTGGTATAGTTGGCCTTCCCCCAATTTAGCACTCTTCCTTTAGGACCACTCTCGTCTTTGTCCATGAGTATTTTAAAGCTTACGGAATTGTGATCACTATTCCCAAAGTAGTCCCCTACTGAAACTTCAACCACCTGGCCGGGCTCATTCCCCAACACCAGGTCCAGTATGGCCCCTTCCCGAGTTGGACTATTTACATACTGCTCTAGAAAACCCTCCTGGATGCTCCTTACAAATTCTGCTCCATCTAGACCTCTAACACTAAGTGAATCCCAGTCAATGTTGGGAAAATTAAAATCTCCTATCACCACCACCCTGTTGCTCCTACATCTTTCCATAATCTGTTTACATATTTGTACCTCTATCTCACGCTCGCTGTTGGGAGGCCTGTAGTACAGCCCCAACATTGTTACCGCACCCTTCCTATTTCTGAGTTCTGCCCATATTGCCTCACTGCTCGAGTCCTCCATAGTGCCCTCCTTCAGCACAGCTGTGATATCCTCTTTGACCAGTAATGCAACTCCTCCACCCCTTTTACCTCCCTCTCTATCCCGCCTGAAGCATCGATATCCTGGGATATTTAGTTGCCAATCATGCCCTTCCCTCAACCAAGTCTCAGTAATAGCAATAACATCATACTCCCAGGTACTAATCCAAGCCCTAAGTTCATCTGCTTTACCTACTACACTTCTTGCATTAAAACAAATGCACCTCAGACCACCAGTCCCTTTATATTCATCATCTGCTCCCTGCCTGCTCTTCCCCTTAGTCACACTGACTTCATTATCTCGTTCCTTACAGGCTTTTGTTACTACCTCCTTACTGTCAACTGACCTCAATTGGTTCTCCATCCCCCTGCCACATTAGTTTAAACCCTCCCCAACAGCGTTAGCAAAAGCACCCCCAAGGACATTGGTTCCAGTCCGGCCCAGGTGTAGACCGTCCAATTTGTAATAGTCCCACCTCCCCCAGAACCAGTCCCAATGTCCCAAAAATCTGAACCCCTCCTTCCTGCACCATCTCTCAAGCCACGCATTCATCCTGACTATTCTTTCATTTCTATTCTATCACGTGGCACTGGTAGCAATCCTGAGATTACTACCTCTGAGGTCCTGCTTTTTAACTTGGCTCCTAACTCCCTAAACTCTGCTTGTAGGACCTCATCCTGTTTTTTACCTATATCATTGGTGCCTATGTGCACAATGACAACTGGCTGTTCACCCTCCCCCTTCAGAATGTTCTGCAGCCGATCTGAGACATCCCTGACCCGTGCACCTGGGAGGCAACATACCATTCGGGAGCCTCGTTTTCGACCACAGAACCGCCTATCTACTCCCCTTACAATCGAATCCCCTACGACTATAGCCCTTCCACTCTTTTTCCCGCCCTTCTGAACAGCAGAGCCAGCCATGGTGCCATGGACCTGGCTACTGCTGCCTTCCCCTGGTGAGCCATCTCCCTCAACAGTATCCAAAACGGTATACTTGTTTTGGAGGGAGATGACCGCAGGGGACTCCTGCGCTGCCTTCCTGCTCTTTCTCTGCCTTTTGGTCACCCATTCCCTTTCTCCCTCAGCAATCCTAATCTGCGGTGTGACCAATTCACTAAACGTGCTATCCACGACCTCCTCAGCATCGCGCATACTCCAAAGTGAGTCCATCCGCAGCTCGAGAGCCGTCATGCGGTCTAACAAGAGCTGCAGTTGGACACACTTCCTGCACGTCAAGACCAATAAAAAGGTTCTTCATCTCATTTAATATGCACAGCATGACTGCTGTTATTACCTGCAAAACAACAGTGGCCACACTTCAAAAGTAATTAATTTACTTTGAAGCACTTTAGAACTTTCTGAGAGTGTGAAAGATACTTTATAAATGCAAGTTTGTTCTTTCTGTAGGAAACATATGTGTCACACTGACATTTGGGCACTCTCAAATGTTCTTCCTGCCTCCCCCTCCTCAACTCTTCATGGTAGTCCTCTCTAATGAAGCCACACTTCCTTGCTGCACCTGCCTTTGGTTGGCCTCAAAAAGCCAATCCTTGAAGGGGGTTGTATCCCAAGCAATTTTGCAGTACAATAAATAGTACAGCTTTGAAGGCATCCAGTGATCCCATAACAACTGTTGGCACCCAATACTGCAGCCCCGAGCCTTGTGCTGCTCCCATCCAATACTGCAGCACAGAACTATGTGCTTTTCCTAAGATGTTGTGTTTATGCATAGCGAGTAGCCCAAAAATATTTGAGTTGACATTATCATGCAACATCAATTCAGTGTGCCACTGGGACATATAGTGCCTAAGGAGCACTGATCCAGGCAGGACTGTATTGTGCTAGAAGCATGTGATCAGCCCCATTATTGCTAATTGGGTTCTCATATTAATTTCTTGGAGAATTTCAATACATTATGCACAATTGACAGAAGTGGTCACTTTATTGGGATTGTAGTTGACATTTTCAAATGATTGTGTAATATGATAAACCAGAATTAATGGGTAACTGTTTTCAAATACATGTGACAGACACCACACCTGCCAAATGGAAACATATTAATTTCGTCATATGGAACACTATTTGAGCTGTTACTGGACTTTGAACATAACTTTTTTTAAAAGACCACAGTACTGAGCGGCTGAAAACATGGCAGCTCATTTGCATTCTGAGAAACAGTTTCTCAGAGAGACAATGGAAGTACTCCTGCATTCAGTTAGCCAGATGGGTCTTGTCAATAGTGATGATCAAGAGACATTGAGAGTCACTGAATGTGTAAGAGCCAGCATTCCCCTCTCTTCCTCCGCCCCTCCGCCCCCCCCCCCCCCAAACCCCAACCCCAACCCCACAACATAGATGTGTGGTAGACTTGGAGGAATCCATAAACCTCGCAGGCGAGGCTGCTTCAAATAAGGAGCTTGTCACATGACTAACCTGCTGGCCATCCTGGGGGATTGATTGAATTGTGCTCACAGTAAAGTTTTGAGGCAGACTGCAATTGAACTTCAAGAAGAAAGCAGCCCTCTCTCTCTGTCACGCCAAGTTCCAGGAACCCACGGAAGTAACGTAAGCTTCAAGATAGAAGACTCTGCAGTCTTCAGGTACCAGCAAAACAAGTTTGAAAGTGTGCACTGGGCACCAATGAGAACTGCAAGACTTAACTTCAATCAAAGACTTTATATCCAATCCAAAACCAGTAACTGAATTCCATCTACTACTTCAAACCTTTCCCCTTTAATTCTTTCTCCTCCTCTGTAGATATTTGCGTGTGTGTTTATTGCATATGCATGTTAGCGTCGCATATATTTTTAGTAGTTTTAACTGAGTTGGAGTTTTAAGGTTAATAAACTGGTTGATTTCTTTATAATTACAATTAGAGAGCAGTGAGCAAGGACTCACTGAGGGGAAGCTAAAAGCACTATTTTAAAAGTTAAACCCTGTTACGTCCAAGCCAGGAAAATGCCGAGAGGGGCGTCCTCGACCTCTTCCGCACCAGGTCATAACAGAAATTTGGGGGCTAGAGTCAGGGATTGGACACACAGCCAAATGTGAAAATGGAAGTGGGAAATCAAATTGAGAAAAGATTTCAATACAGATTCTCTTGTTGTGTGTGCTAGGACACTAACATGTCCGCGACTGAAACCAGTAACTACCCAAGCCAGGGTGAAGTAACTTGGGATAAGTTAAAGGCACTGTCTGTGTAAGTGTTGAGAAATATGGCTGAGCATTGCTTTGCGTGCCAAGGCTAGGAAATCGGAACCCCCAAGACTTGTGCCAACCATTTTTCCCTCGAATCTGAAGAATCAGAGTCAGGTTTAGAAATAGACTCCCACAGGGTATTGCTAGCAAAGATACAACCAGAACAGAGGAAACTTGAATTAGAAGATAGGGAAAGAGAGAGATAAAGGGAGAACAGGAGAAAGAAAAAGAGAGAGAGAGGAGAGAGAGAAAGAAATTTCCAGAAGGAACGGGAGGAATGAGAGTTGAGGCGGCTTGGGTTAGTTTAGTTTAGTTTAGTTTAGATTAGATTAGAGATACAGCACTGAAACAGGCCCTTCGGCCCACCAAGTCTGTGCCGACCATCAACCACCCATTTATACTAATCCTACACTAATCCCATATTCCTACCAAACATCCCCACCTGTTCCTATATTTCCCTACCACCTACCTATACTAGTGACATTTTATAATGGCCAATTTACCTACCAACCTGCAAGTCTTCAGGCTTGTGGGAGGAAACTGGAGCACCCGGAGAAAACCCACGCAGACACAGGGAGAACTTGCAAACTCCACACAGGCAGTACCCAGAATTGAACCCGGGTCGCTGGAGCTGTGAGGCTGCGGAAAGATTTAGCATAACTTTGTTGCTTTCTTACATGCCTTTTTAAACAGCCTTCCCAACTTGTCCGCCACCTTCAAAGACTTGTGTATGTACACCTGCAGGTATCAATGTTCCTATGGCTCCTATTAATTGTGCCACCCAATTTATAATGCCTCTCCTCATTCTTCCTACCAAAATGAATCATTTCATACACCTCTGCATTAAATTTCACCTGCCATGTGTCAGCCCATTACAAAGGTCTGTCGATATCCTCCTGAAGTCTGTTAATATTGTCCTCACTGTTTTACTATATTACTACATTTTGTGTCATCTGCAAACTTTGAAATGATGTTATCTATACCCAAATCCAGGTCATTAATATATATCAAAAAGACGTTACCTAGGGGGTGACAAAGTAACCCCAGTGAAAGCATGGAAGATACATGTGGAGTGGTGTACGGAGTTTTAAAATTTTCACAATTGATTCCAAATTTCATTGAGGGAGACATGGAAGCATTTTTTTGTATTTTTTGAGAAGCTTGCCAGGTGGTTAAAATGGCCGTTTGAGAGTTGGACTCTCCTGCTACAAGGCAAGTTAACAGGAAAAGCCCATGAGGTTTATTCCCTGTTGCCAGATGAGAGTTTATCAAATTATGAACTGACAAAAAATGCTATCCTCAGGGCATATGAGCTAGTACTGGAAGTTTTGAACCCTCGGTATGCAAACCAATCAAACTTACTTGGAGTTTGAGAGAAGTAAGCAGCTGGCTTTTGACCAGTGGTTGAGGGCTCTTAAAGTGCAGCTCAGCTATGAAAACTTCAGAGAGGTGATTTTGTGAGAGGAATTTAAAAACTCTCTCCCACTCTCCATCGAAGACCCACGTGAAGGAACAAAAAGTACATAGAGCGAGGCAAGCCGCAGTTCTGGCTGATGAGTTTGCTCTCATTATAAGTCAGTTCCCCAGGGGAAAACCTTTCCTAGTCACCCCCACAAATCCAAAAAGGACAAAGGGTGGGAAGGTGATTGGAGCCCAAGCAGTCCTGGGAGAGAAAGAAAAGTAGGAGAGACACAGAGGGCCCTGCTCCAGCCAAAAAGGAAGGTGCAGTAAGTAGAAGTGAGACCCGGAGACCTGTGTGCTTCCATTGTAATGAGGCAGATCATCTAAGAGCTGACTGCTGGACACTACAGGGAAAGCCTGTAGGGTTAATCAGGGCACACCCGCTCAGTGACGGGAGAAGGGACCCTGGTGGAAAGCACAGCTGAACAAGCTGTGGCTTTAACGGCAGCAATAGTAAGGCCCAGAAAACGTACTGCTGCTGGTGCAGAAAAATTTAATAGGATTCCTGAAGGTTAGAAGGATTTTGTGTCTAAAAGGAGAGTAACTCCATACCCCTCGAGTGGGGCAAGCAAGCCCAAAGTAATCCTCAGCGATACAGGGGCCACCAGATCTCCTTTACTGGGAAAAGGCCTGACCTTTCCTCCAGAGAGTGCAGTGAACTTCAGAATGGTGGTGAATGGTATTGGAGGGCAGTGTACACCCGTACCTTTAAGACGGGTGCATTTGGTATGCAACCTAGTTTCGGGATCTGTGACTGTAGGGATTGTCCCTAGTTTCTGTGGATGGGGTTGACCTGCTCCGAGGTCATGATCTAGCGGGGCGAAGGTGGTAGCTTCCCCAGTAGTGGAAGAGGTCAGAGAGACAGGGCAGTGACAGGAGACGGCCCCCTGCAGTTCCCCTGATTGTGTAATGAATCGGGCCATGGCCAAACCAGCACCTCCAGAGGAGACTGAATTGGCACTGCAGGCAGATGACCATAAGATCTGTCTGTCTGTGACTTTCTTTGGAAAGGTAGAGGACCCAGGGAATTGATTAAATGGATCTTCCCGAGCTGAGGCTCAGCGAGCCAACCCAGTACTGAGAGAGTTAGCACAAGCTGCCCAGACTAAAATTGAAGCAGAGGGAGCCCCTGATTGCTATTCTAAAAAAAAATGAGGTACTGATGAGGAAGTGGAGTTCTCCTCACAGACCTGAGGACAAAGAGTGGACAGTAGTTCACCAGTTAGTGGTGCTGCGGAGGTACCGGAGAGAAATATTAAGAATGGCCCATGAGATTACAATGACTGTACATGTCGGTATATGAAGAACCAAAGCCCGCATGCAACAGCAGTTTGACTGGCCAAAACTCCACAAAGATGTGGTGGAGTACTGTAGGAGTTGCCACATGTGCCAGGTTGAGGGGAAGCCTCAGCCTGCAGTAAAATCTGCACCCCGAGTCCCGTACCGGCGTTTGGAGGACCCTCCAGCAGAGGGCTGGTGAATTGTAAAGGACTCCTGCCGAGAACAAAAGGGGACAGACGGGTACAGGGCTGGCAAAAAGGTAGAGAGGAAAGGGGGAAAAAGGGACAAAGAAGACAGGTTAAAGGAAGTCCGGGGGAATTCCCACATGAAAACTCCTACTGTCCGGTCAGCCAACCCCGAAATGTTGAAAATATTAGATCCCACATCCTCCTATGTCAATACAGACACCAAAAGCACCCCACCAGAGCTGCAAACAACATTTACAGAAACCTGCAAGGACAAAGTAAGTCCTCGAGGGCAGAGAAACTGTGAGGGTGACGCCTCACCCAGTCGAAGTGGCGCTGGGGAGTGCAGTAGAATCAGAAGAAATACCTGCAAGCAGGAGTATCCCAGAGGACAAAGGGAAGATTAGCAAAGAATTCTCCCCCACAGCCAGGAGAAAAGGAAACGAACCATCCCCTAAAGTGAAAAGAGATCAGAGTGGATCCACCCACTGCCAGCTCCCATGATCAGAACTCCAAACCAGGGCTAATTAAATCTAACCTTCCCCCTGCAGACCTCAACATGAACAAAGGCACTCTAGACAGTAATGGAAATGTGTAAACTGCAAACTTCCTCAAAAATCATATGTTTATTGGGATGCCAATTCCCAACGTATTTCAGGTTGATAGTGAAGAAACATTCAACCCCTTGAGCAACACATAACTATCTCAGCCCCATCTCAATAAAAGGGGCAGTTTAAAGCAGCACCGCTACAAAGGAAAGACCGACTGTAAAAAAAAAAAATTAAGATTTCTGAATGAATAAATGAGAAATACATGTTTGTTTTCCTGTATTTTCTCTTCTTTCTATTTTATAATGAAATGCTCCCCCTAATGTCGCATATCATTCAGCCGGATGTGGAGGTGTGACGGAAACTACACCTGCCAAATGCAAACATATTAATTTTGTCATATGGAACACTATTTGAGCTGTTACTGGCCTTTGAACATAACTTTTTTTAAAAGACCACAGGACTGAGTGGCTAAAAACATGGCTGCTCATTTGCATTCTGAGAGACAGTTGCCCAGAGAGACAATGGACGTACTCCCGGATTCAGTTAGCCTGATGGGTCTTGTCAGTAGTGTTGATCAAGAGACATTGAAAGTCATTGAATGTGTAAGAGCCACCATTCCCCCACAACAGAGATGTCTGGTAAGCTTGGAAGAATCCATAAACCTCGCAGGCGAGGCTGTTTCAAACAAGGAGCTAGTCACATGACTAACCTGCTGGCCCACCTGGGGGATTGATTGAATTGTGCTCGCAGTAAAGTTTTGAGACAGACTGCAATTGAACTTCAAGAAGAAAGCACCCCTCTCTCTGTCTCTCCCTCTCTCTCACGCAAAGTTCCAGGGACCCACATCCTTCCTCAGATAAGGAGACCAAAACTGCACACAATACTCCAGATGTGATCTCACCAAGGCCTTGTATAATTGCAGAAAGACATCTTTGCTGCTGTACTCGAATCCTCTCGCTATGAAGGCCAACATACCATTTGCCGCCTTAACTGCCTGCTGCACCTGCATGCTTGCTTTCAGCAACTGGTGCACAAGGACACCCAGGTCTCGCTGCACCTCCCCCTTTCCCAATCTATCGCCATTCAGATAACAATCTGCCTTACTGTTTTTGCCACCGAAGTGGATAACCTCACATTTATCCACATTATATTGCATCAGCCATGTATTTGCCCACTCACTCAACCTGTCCAAATCACACTGGAGCTTCTCTGCATCCTCCTCCCAGCTCGTGCTCCCACCCAGCTTTGTGTCATCTGCAAACTTGGATATTTTACATTTAATTCCCTCATCTATATCATTAATATATATTGTGAATAGCTGGGGTCCTAGCACTGATCCGTGCAGTACCCCACTAGTCACTGCCTGCCACTTGGAAAAAGACCAGTTTATTCCTACTCTTTGTTTCCTGTCTGCCAACCAGTTCTCTATCCACCTTATCCCCAATCCCATGTGCTTGAATTTTGTACACTAATCTCTTATGTGGGACCTTATCGAAAGCCTTCTGAAAGTGCAAATGCACCACATCCACTGGTTCTCCCTTATCTATTCTACTAGTTACATCCTCAAATAATTCCAGTAGATTTGTCGAGCATGATTTCCCTTTCGTAAATCCGACTTTGTCCGATCTTGTCATTGTTTTCCAAGTGCTCTGCTATTACATCATTTATAATGGACTCTAGCATTTTCCCCACTAATGTCAGGCTAACCGGTCTACAATACCCTGTTTTCTCTCTACCTCCTTTTTTAGACAGTGGGGTGACATTAGCTACCCTCCATCCATTAGAACTGTTCCAGAGTCTATAGAATTTCGAAAAATGACCAGCAATGCATCTACTATTTCTAGGGCCACTTCCTTAAGTACTCTGGGATGTAGATTAACAGGCCCTGGGGATTTATCGACCTTCAATCCCGACAATTTCCCTAACACCATTTCCCTACTAATACTGATTTCATACAGTTCCTCTTTCTCACTAGACCATATGTTCCCCAACATTTCTGGGAGGTAATTTGTGTTCTCCTTTGTGAAGACAGAACCAAAGTATGTATTTAATTGGTCTGCCATTTCTTTGTTCCTTATTATAAATTCCCCCGTTTCTGACTGTAAGGGACCCACACTTGTCTTCATTAATCTGATGCGCTGCGGATCATCTTCAAATCCTCACTAGATACAGGAGAGGAATCAGACGATTGGAGGTCTGTGCATGTTGTACTATTGTTTAAAAAGGGTGCGAGGGATAAGCCCAATAACTATAGGCTGGTCAGTCTGACCTCGGTGGTGGGTACATTGTTAGAATCTATTCTGAGGGACAGGATAAACTGCCACTGAGAAAGGCACGAATTAATCGGGGGTAGTCAGCATGGATTTATTAAGGGCAGGTCATGTCTTACTAACTTAATTGAGTTTTTTTGAGGAAGTAACAAGAAGGATTGATGAGGGCAGTGCAGTGGATGTGGTCTACGTGGACCTTAGTAAGGCATTTGGTTCACTAATGTCCTTTAGGGAAGGAAATCTGCTATCCTTACCTGGTCTGGCCTACATGTGACTCCAGACGCACAGCAATGTGGTTGACTCTTAAATCCCTTCTGAAATGGCCTAGCAAGCCACTCAGTTGTATCTAACCGCTATGAATTCAACAAAACAAAATGAAACTGGAAGGAACACCTGGCATCGACCTAGGCACCAGAAGCAACAATGGCAAACCCAGCCCTGTCGACCCTGCCAAGGCCTCCTTACTAATATCTGGGGGCTTGTGCCAAAGTTGGGAGAGCTGTCCCACAGACTAGTCAAGCAACAGCCTGACATAGTCATACTCACGGAATCATACCTGACAGACAATGTCCCAGACACTGCTATCACCATCCCCAGGTATGTCCTGTCCCACTGGCAGGACAGACCCAACAGAGGTGGCAGCACAGCAGTATACAGTCAGGAGGTTGTTGCCTTTGGAATCCTCAACATCGACTCTGGACCGTATGAAGTCTCATGGCATCAGGTCAAACATGGACAAGGAAACCTCCTGCTGATTACCACCTACTGCCCTCCCTCAGCTGATGAGTCAGTACTCCTCCGTGTTGATCACCACTTGGAGGAAGCACTGAGGGTGGCAAGGGCGCAGAATGTACTCTGGGTGGGGGACTTCAATGTCTATCACCAAAAGTGGCTCGGTAGCACCTACACTGACCGAACTGGCCAAGTCCTAAAGGACATAGCTGCTAGACTGGGTCTGCGGCAGGCGGTGAGGAAACCAACAAGAAGGGAAAACATACTTGACCTCGTCCTCGCCAATCTGCCTGCCGCAGATGCATCTGTCAATGACTGTATTAGTAGAAGTGACCACTGCACAGCCTTGTGGCGACAAAATCCCGCCTTCACATTGAGGATATCATCCATTGTGTTGTGTGGCACTACCACCGTGTTAAATGGGGTAGATTTCGAACAGATCTAGCAATGCAAAACTGGGCATCCATGAGGCGCTGTGGGCCATCAGCAGCAGCAGAACTGTATTCAACCACAATCTGTAACCTCATGGCCTGGCATATTCCCCACTCTACCATTACCATCAAGCCAGGAGACCAACCCTGGTTCAATGAAGAGTGCAGGAGGGCATGCCAGGTGCAGCACCAGGCATATTTCAAAATGAGGTGTCAACCTGGTGAAGCTATAAGCTAGGACTATTGCATGCCAAATTGTGAAGGCAGCATGCGATAGACAGAGCTAAGTGATCCCATAACCAATGGATCAGATCTAAGCTCTACAGTCCTGCCACATCTAGCTGTGAATGGTGGTGGACAATTAGACAACTAACTGGAGGAGGTGGCTCCACAAATATCCCCATCCTCAATGATGGGGGAGCCCAGTACATCAGTGCGAAAGATATGGCTGAAGCATTTGCAACAATCTTCAGCCAGAAGTGCCAAGTGGATGATCCATCTCTTCCTCCCCCTGAAGTCCCCAGCATCACGAATGCCAGACTTCAGCCAATTCGATTCACTCCACATGATATCAAGAAATGACTGAAGGCACTGGATACTGCAAAGGCTCTGGGCCCTGACAATATTCCAGCAATAGTACTGAAGACTTGTGCTCCAAATCTAGCCAAGCTGTTCCAGTGCAGCTACAACACTGACATCTATCCGACAATGTGGAAAATTGTCCAGGTATGTCAAAAAGCAGGACAAGTCCAACCCGGCCAATTACCACCCCATCAGTCTACTCTCAATCATCAGTAAAATGATGGAAGGTGTCATAGACAGTGCTATCAGCGGCACTTGCTTAGCAATAACCTGCTCAGTGACGCTCAGTTTGGGTTCCGCCAGGGCCACTCAGCTCCTGACCTCATTACAGCCTTGGTCCAAACATGGACAAAAGAGCTGAACTCGTGAGGTGAGAGTGATTTCCCTCGACATCAAGGCAGCATTTGACTGAGTATGGCATCAAGGAGCCCTAGCAAAACTGGAGTCAATGGGAATCAGGGGAAATACTCTCTGCTGGTTGGAGTCATACTGCGCACAAAGGAAGATGGTTGTGGCTGTTGGACATCAATCAGCTGAGCTCCAGGACATCACTGCAGGAATTCCTCAGGGTAGTGTCCTAGGCCCAACCATCTTCAGCTGCTTCATCAATGGCCTTCCTTCAATCATAAGGTCAGAAGTGGGGATGTTCGCTGATTGCACAATGTTCAGCACCATTCGCGACTCCTCAGATACTGAAGCAGTCCATGTAGAAATGCAGTAAGACCTGGATAATATCCAGTCTTGGGCCGATAAGTGGCAAGTATCATTTGTGCCACACAAGTGCCAGGCAATGACCATCTCCAACATGAAAGAACCTAACTATCTCCCCTTGACATTCAATGACATTACAACTGCTGAATGCCCCACTATCAACATCCTAGGGGTTAACATTTACAAGAAACTGAACTGGAGTAGCCATATAAATACTGTGGCTACAAGAGCAGGTCAGAGGCTTGGAATCCTGCGGTGCGTAACTTGCACCCTGACTCCCCAAAGCCTGTCCACCATCTACAAGGCACAAGTGAGGAATGTGATGGAATGCTCTCCACTTGCCTAGATGGGTGCATCTCCAACAACACTCAAGAAGTTCGACACCATCCAGGACAAAGCAGCCTGCTTGATTGGCACCCCATGCACAAACATTCACTCCCTCCACCACCGATGCACAGTGGCAGCATTGTGTACCATCTACAAGATGCACTGCAGCAACCCACCAAGGCTCCTTCAACAGCACCTTCCAAACCTGCAACCTCTACCAATTAGAAGGACAAGGGCAGCAAATGCATGGGAACACCACCACCTGCAAGTTCCCCTCCAAGTCACGCGCCATCCTGACTTGGAACTATATCACTGTTCCTTCACTGTCTCTGGGTCAAAATTCTGGAATTCCCTTCCTAACAGCACAGTGGGTGTACCTACCTCACATGGATTGCAGCGGATCAAGAAAGTGGCTCACCACCATCTTCTCAAGGGCAATTAGGGATGGGCAATAAATGCTGGCCGAGCCAGCGACACCCACATCCCATGATTGAATTTTTAAAAAAATTTGACACTGTCTCATATGACAGACTGGTCAGTAAAATGAAAGCCTATGGGATGCAGAGGAATGTGGCAGGCTGGATCCAGACTTGGCTCAGGCCAGTAAACAAAGGGTAGTAGTCGACAGATGTTTTTGTGAATGGAAAGCTGTTTCCAATGGCGTTCCACAGGGCTCAGTGTTGGGTCTCTTGCTCTTTGTTGTATATATTAATGATTTGGAGGCATGATTGGGAAATTAGCTATGATGCAAAAATTGGCTGTGTAGTTGATAGTGAAGAGGATAGCCGTAGACTCCAGAAAGATATCAATGGTTTGGTTGAGTGGGCGGAAAAGTGGCAAATGGAATTCAATCCAGAAAAGTGTGAGGTAATGCATTTGGGGAGGGCAAATAAAGTGAGGGAATACACAATAAACGGGAGGTTATTGAGAGGGGTAGAAGAAGTGAGAGACCTTGGAATGCATGTCCACAGGTCCCTGAAGGTGGCAGGACAGGTAGATAGAGTGGTGAAGAAGGCATATGGAATGCTTTCTTTTATTGGCTGAGGTATAGAATTCAAAAGCAGGGATGTAATGCTGGAACTGTATAAAATGCTGGTAGGCCACCGCTGGAATATTGCGTACAGTTCTGGTTACCACATTACAGAAAGGACGTAATTGCTCTGGAGAGAGTACAGAGGAGATATACAGAAATATTGCCAGGGTTCGAAAGTTGCAGTTATGAAGAAAGATTGGATAGGCTAGGGTTGTCTTCCTTCGAACAGAGGAGGCTATGGGGTGACTTAATAGAGATGTACAAAATTATTAGGGGCCTAGATAGAGTAGACAAGAAGGACCTGTTTCCTCTAGCGGAGATGTCAATTACGGGGGGGGGGCCACAGATTTAAGGTGATTGGTAAAAGGATTAGAGGGGACATGAGGAACAACATTTTCACCCAGAGGGTGGTGGATGTCTGGAATTCACTACCAGGAATGGTGGTGGAGGCAGAAAACCTCACTTCTTTTAAAAGGTACCTGGACATGCACCTGAAGTGCTGTAACTGGCAAGGCTATGGATCAGGTGCTGGAAGGTAGGATTAGATTGGGCAGCTAGTTTTTTTCCGGCTGGCACGGACACGATGGGCTGAATGGCCTCCTTCAGTGCTGTAATTTTTCTGTGGTTCTGGTTAGAGGTGTGATTAGCGCAGTGAATATGCTGTTTATAGGATTTTTATCGTCCACCAAATGATTCACTGGTGATGCTGCAAGAATGTCAGGAAAGAGGTTGAACTATCTTGTAGATATCACAGCATGCAGCACTTCAATATAGAAACTGCCCCAATAATGGTAACAATCATGCTCTGTAACTCCTGATGCTGAGAAACAGGAAACATATCTGTTATGTAAATTAACAGGTTGAAGACTGGAGGGTTGGTCAAACAGCATCAGAGCCCCTTAACTTGCATTAGATCCTTGTATGGTCCTAGGTATAAGTATTCATTATCCTATATTTAGGCATGATGACATGATAATTACTCTTATTTTGCTGTTGGAAAGAGATGTGACTCACCTTCTGCTTTCTTTTGTAAATAAGAGGATTGATTTTAAGGAAAAAAATCTACTTGTCAGCGCACTGCAGCCTCTACATACAGCATGGCTTCCACCCAGTATTTGATGATGAATTAAAGTGGAAGAAATTCCTTTATAATAGTACAGTAGTTTCCCAACTTTTTCTCTTGCTGCTTAAGTGCATGCAGTGGAGCCTTGTAAGCCACGCGCAAGATCCAATTTTAACTTAATGCCAGAGTGCAATGAGGGGGCAGGGGTAAGCGACAAGCATGCACAGCTGCACCAGCAAGATGCCTGAACCAGTTGAACTTCCGGGCCTAATTAAAATCTTTTAAGCCTGGCGGGAGTAACGTGATGGCTGATGTGGGGTAGCAGGAAATCGTGTGGCAACAAGACACTGCCAGGGACTTGGGGAAACAGACCCAGGCAATGTAAGTGACTGTGTGTAAGGCGTGGAGAGGCCCAAGGATTCCTTCTGTGACCTACATTTGGCCCACAAGCCATATTTTGGATACCCCCAATATGGTACATAGTGTAATATTCTTAAAATTGGCTTTATACTTAAAAGCCTCAGTTTTATGAGTTTGTTCATTGCAGCTTGTGCAGTGTTATTGTTAATTGTATGGTCAATTCCAGGAAACCGAATTCTGTCATGTGTGTCTAATAGAATTCTGAATTTTCAGTTTGCTTGTAACAGTCAACTAACAGAACAGGAAAACAAAAGAATTAATTGTTTAAATATTTTCATCAGCCATGGCTTTATTATTTCTTGGATACAACACGTGAAATATTCCACGCATTCTTTGTGTAGGATTAACAATCGTACTATTTTTTTCATGAAAGCCATTCTATGAACTGTTGACCTTTAGCTCCCTATTAATTTTGAATTTTCAGCCAACACAGTTTATATTTTAAAAAAGCATCTGGTCCCATTGTTGTTACCAGACTGTATTAACAGACTAGCAAGTGATTAATGATTACAGCAACCTTGAAATATATCTGCAAATGCTACACTTTGCATAAAATACTAAACATCGACATTTCAAATAAAAACATAAAACGCTGGGAATACTCAGTGGGTCAGGCAGCATCTGTGGAGAGAAAAACAGTTAACCTTTCTGTAGACAGATTTTGGAAAGATGTAAAGGTAACAGGGTTGTGGTGGTGGGTGATTTTAACTTCTCCTATATTGACTGGGACTCACTGAGTGCTAGGGGCTTGGAGGGGGCAGAATTTGTGAGGAGCATCCAGGAGGGCTTCTTGAAACAATATGTAGATAGTCCAACTAGGGATGGGGCCATTCTGGACCTGGTATTGGGGAATGAGCCCGGCCAAGTGGTCGAAGTTTCAGTGGGGGAGCATTTCAGGAGCAGTGACCATAATTCCATAAGTTTTAAGGTACTTGTGAATAAGGATAAGAGTAGTCCTCGGGTGAAGGTGCAAAATTGGGGGAAGGCTAATTATAATATTAGGCAGGAACTGAAGAATTTAGATTGGGGGCAGCTGTTTGAGGGTAAATCAACATCTGACATATGGGAGTCTTTCAAACGTCAGCTGATTAGAATCCAGGACCAGCATGTTCCCGTGAGGAAGAAAGACAAGTTTGGCAAGTTTCGGGAAGCTTGGATAACACGGGATATTGTGAGCCTAGTCAAAAACAAAAAGGAAGCATTCGTAAGGGCTGGAAGGCTAGGAACAGACGAAGCCCTTGAGGAATATAAAGACAGTAGGAAGGAACTTAAGCAAGGAGTTAGGAGGGCTAAAAGGGGTCATGAAAAGTCATTGGCAAACAGGATTAAGGAAAATCCCAAGGCTTTTTATACATATATAAAGAGCAAGAGGGTGACCAGGGAAAGGGTTAGCCCACTCAAGGACAGAGATGGGAATCATCGTGTGGAGCCAGAGGAAATGGGCGAGGTACTAAATGAGTACTTTGCATCAGTATTCACCAAAGAGAAGGACTTGGTGGATGATGAGCCTAGGGAAGGGAGTGCAGATAGTCTGTCATCTCATTATCAAAAAGGAGGAGGTGTTGGGTGTCTTGCAAAGCATTAAGGTAGATAAATCCCCAGGGCCTGATGGGATCTACCCTAGAATACTGAGGGAGGCAAGGGAAGAAATTGCTGGGGGCTTGACAGAAATCTTTGCATCTTCATTGGCTACAGGTGAGGTCCCAGAGGACTGGAGAATAGCCAATGTTGTTCCTTTGTTTAAGAAGGGTGGCAAGGATAATCCAGGAAATTATAGGCCGGTGAGCCTTACATCAGTGGTAGGGAAACTATTAGAGAGGATTATTCGGGACAGGATTTACTCCCATTTGGAAACAAACGAACTTATTAGCGAGAGACAGCATAGTTTTGTGAAAGGGAGGTCGTGTCTTACTAATTTGATTGAGTTTTTTGAGGAAGCGACGAAGGTGATTGATGAAGGAAGGGCAATGGATGTTATCTAGATGGACTTTAGTAAAGCCTTTGACAAGGTCCCGCATGGCAGACTGGTACAAAATGTGAAGTCACACGGGATCAGAGGTGAGCTGGCAAGATGGATACAGAACTGGCTCGGTCACAGAAGACAGAGGGTAACAGTGGATGGGTATTTTTCTGAATGGAGGGATGTGACTAGTGGTGTTCCGCAGGGATCAGTGCTGGGACCTTTGCTGTTTGTAGTATATATAAATGATTTGGAGGAAAATATAGCTGGTCTAATTAGTAAGTTTGTGGACGACACAAAGGTTGGTGGAATTGCGGATAATGATGAGGATTGTCAGAGGATGCAGCAGGATATAGATTGGTTGGAGACTTGGGCAGAGAAATGGCAGATGGAGTTTAATCCGGACAAATGTGAGGTAATGCATTTTGGAAGGTCTAATGCAGGTGGGAGGTATACAGTAAATGGCAGAACCCTTAGGAGTATTGACAGGCAGAGAGATCTGGGCGTACAGGTCCACAGGTCACTGAATGTGGCAACGCAGGTGGATAAGGTAGTCAAGAAGGCATACGGCATGCCTGCTTTCATCGGTCGGGGCATAGAGTATAAAAATTGGCAAGTGATGTTGCAGCTGTACAGAACCTTAGTTAGGCCACACCTAAAATATTGCGTGCAATTCTGGTCGCCACTCTACCAGAAGGACTTGGAGGCTTTGGAGAGGGTACAGAGGAGGTTTACCAGGATGTTGCCTGGTCTGGAGGGCATTAGCTATGAGGAGAGGTTGGAAAAACTTGGATTGTTTTCACTGGAACGACTGAGGTGGAGAGGCGACATGATAGAGGTTTCCAAAGTTATGAGCGGCATGGACAGAGTGCATAGTCAGAAGCTTTTTCCCAGGGTGGAAGAGTCAGTTACTAGGGGACATAGGTTTAAGGTGAGAGGGGCAAAGTTTAGAGGGGATGTGCGAGGCAAGTTTTTTACACAGAGGGTGGTGAGTGCCTGGAACTTGCTGCCAGGGAGGTGGTGGAAGCAGATACGATAGCGATGTTTAAGAGACATCTTGACAAATACATGAATAGGAAGGGAATAGAGGGATATGGGCCCCGGAAGTGTAGAAGGTGTTAGTTTAGGCAGGCATCAAGATCGACGCAGGCTTGGAGGGCCGAATGGCCTGTTCCTGTGCTGTACTGTTCTTTGTTCAGATTGATGATTAGAGTGCTGATTTCAAAATTGTACATAATTTCACTTTTATTGTATTGTTAATTCTATTTATATTCCTTCAGACCTGACTTCACTGTTTTTTTTTAAATATGGCTGCATTTGCTGACAACACAACCACTAGGTGGTGCAGTACTGGTACATGCACAAATGCAGCCTCATCCATTGAAATATCACTGTCTGCGACGTCTCAGGCAGCTGTCAGTAATAAAAATGGCCCTGCTCAATTTGTCACAAAAAACTAATTAAACCCAAGCCCCCTCAATGGCTCCACTCGCCACCTCCATCCCACCCACGACAGTACCCCGCTTCTCTTCCGATCACGCTTCTCTTAGCTGCTCCCTCCCGTGCCCGTCTGCTCACCGTTTGCACACCACTGCCTCCACTCAGCCACTTGCTCCCCGCCTTGCTGCATCCCCACCCTCGGCCGCTCGCTCCTCATGTTGCCCCTTCAGTCCTCGGCTGCTCGCTCCACTGTCGGCTCATTCCCTGGCACTGCTCCGGGCGGCACGGTGTGGGGGGGGGTGGTCGAATAGCCAAGGGGGGGGTGGGGGGAAGCGACAGGGCCAGAAGTGAGCGGCAGGGGTGTGGGGGAGTGGCGAGGCAGGAAGCGAGCAGCCGAAACAGGATACTATTGGGAGGGGAATTGAGGCGGTGATTGCAGCTATTGAGGGGTGAGGCAACACTCTGGCATCGTTGCGTCTGATGCCATTGCGTGGTGACGTCTGTGTGCCCATGCCCTGATTCACACTGGCAAGCTGGCAAGTGTGTAAAGTAGGTTGCCAAGTTTACCTCCATAGGCTGTTACGCACTTTGGGGTGTCCTGAGCACTTAATGTTTTATTTCTCGCTCAATTGTCCGTTACAGAATCACCAAATTGTTACAGTACAGAAGGAAGCCATTCGGCCCGTCGTGTCTGCACCGGCTCTCCTAATGAGCGTTTCACTTAGTGCCACTTCCCTCTCCTTCTCCCTATAACTCTGCATATTTTTCCTTTTCATATAACAGTCAAATTCCCTGTTGACCATTTCAATTGAACGTGCCTCTACCACACACTCGGGCAGTGCATTCCAGATCTTAACCACTCGCTGCATGAAAAAGTTTTTCCTCAAGTAGATTTTGCTTCTTTTAACGATTACTTTAAATCTGTGCCCTCTCATTCTCAATCCTTTCACGAGTGAGAACAGTTTCTCTCTATCTACTCTGCCCAGACTCATGATTTTGAAAACATCAATCAAATCTCCTCTCAGCCTTCTTTTCTCCAAGGAACAGTCCCTACTTCCCGAATCTATCTTCATAACTGAAGTTCCTCATCCTTGGAACCATTCTGTACACTCTCTCATCCCTTCACATCCTTCCTGAAGCAAAATATTCCAGCTGAGGTGGAACTGGTGTCTTGTACAAGGTCAACATAACTTCCTTGCTCTTGTACTCTATGCCCCTATTAATAAAGTCCAATATATTGTATGCTTTATTAACTGCTCTCTCAACCTGTCCTGCCACCTTCAATATTGCACCATTTAATGTCATTTTTTTTCCATTTCTCACAGCAGGATCACTGTGAACAAGATTAATAATTTATTTGTTTATTTACTACCAAATTTTGAGCATCACTTGGAAACTGGGTTAAAACAACTCCAAATTCATTTCAAATAAGACTAGATGCCTTGTCTGGATTTGCCCCTTCAAAAGCTCGTCATTCAGTTTCTTTCTGATATACAGCTTTTAGTCTTACTGGGGGGAAGGATGAAGGCATAATTTTGTTCAAATGAGTACATTACAAGAAAGTTGAGCTGTCAGTATTTTGAACTGTACAAAGAAATTACAAAAGGTTTTAGGATAAGTATGTATTGACAAGTTTGTCACTCAAAGGCACTTTATTCAGTGATTTCTGTTTGGAGGATAGATAAATTCCAATTTTTCTCCCTTTTGCTGAGGTCTAATCAAGTCAGGTAGCAACTTCAGCCAAGATAGTGGGTGAAAAAGGTGCTCCTAGCCTCCCTTTAAAATTATGATGTGTCCTCTATTTCATCTCACCCCCTCTCCAGCCCCAATGGGGAAATGCTGGACTCTGTTGGGTGTATCTTTTTGCGTGTGCATGAGGGAGGGGAATCGAAACTGTTTTGCTCCATTTATGCTTTGATGGTTTAGAAGAGAACTCCTAGACAAAATCAGGCAACTTATTGAAATGCAGGTTCAAAACCCTTATGTTGTGTTTTGCTTCAGGATGCAATGGTCTGCAAATCATACACTACGACAAAGCATTTCTTCAACTTAATTGATTTTATTCGTCAAAGTTAGTAAACATATGGATTTTCCTTCCATAGGTTAGGCTTTTATAACATGTTCAATTTATATGATTCAATTGGGTTTCAGATGATGGGCTAAAAGATTTATTATTAGTTCAGAATTTTTCAGTGTGCCACTGCCTTGTAACCCACTCCAACCTATGTAATATTTTATATATAGGAGGTTATGAATCAACCTCTTTGGCTGGACGCTTGGGCTGAATCTTGTGGTGCGAAACCTTGGTGCTCTGCTATAGAGCTAAACTATCAGCCACACGTGCTCCATCAACAAGACTGTCTTGTTCAGCCTCCAAAATGATGCCCCTTATCAGTCCTTTCTTTAAGTTTCTCCTCTCCCCGCTGCCTGCCGCAGTCTAGCTGTTGAAATCCTCATCACACCTTCTTAATTTCAAGTATCAATGCCTGCCTGCCTACTGTCGACACCTTTTGCAAGCTTTGGCTAATGCCGAACTCTGCAGACAAGCGCTTTCCTGCACATCCACCAACCCAGTTCTTGCCAAGCTCTGCTCACTTCCTGTGTTCTTGCAACAATTTCAATATCATGATCTTAGTTTTAAATCCCTCATTCCTACGCCCAGATTACTTGAGTAATCGTCTCAAGCCATACATTCAATCCTTTTAGAAAGAAGGCTTTGCAATTATATAGCGCCTTTCATGACCTCTGATCCCAAAGTGCTTTGCAGCTAATGAAGTATTTTTAAAGTGTAGTAACTGTTGTAGCAGAAATTTGCTCCAGTTGAATATTGGGAAGATCAAAGCCATTGTCTTTGAACCTAACACAAAGTACATTCTCTGGAGACTGACCCCATCGCTCTCTCTGGTAACTGTCTCAGGCTAAACCAGACCATTCAAACCCTAGTGTTATTTCTGAATCTGGGATGAGTTCCCAACAACAGATTCAGTCGATTTCCAAGACTACCCACTTGCACCTCCCGTAACATGGCCTGATTCTGCCCCTGCCTAAGCTGATCTGCTCCTGAAGCCCTCATCCATGCCATTGCTACCTCCAGACTTGACAATTCAATCCTCTCCTGGCCCGCTTCCCATCTTCCATCCTACTTAAACTTTAGCTCATCCACTCTCTTAACTCGCAGCAAGTCCCATTCACCCTTCACCCCTGTGCCCGTTGACTTATATTGGCTCCTGGTATAGCAATGCCTCAACTTTAAAATTCTCATCCTTACTTTCAAATCCCTCAGTGGCCTCGCTGCTCCCAATTTCTGTAACCTTCTCCAGCCCTGCAAGTCAGATCTCTACACTCCTCCAAATGTGGCCTCTTGCCATTTTGATCACTTGATCGTTGGTGGTCATGCTTCAGCCCTAAGCTCTGGAATTCGCTCTCCAAACCTCTATGCCACCCTACCTCTTTCTCCTCCATGGAGATGTTCCTTAAAACATACTTCTTTGACCATGCTTTTTAGGTCATTTGCCCTAATATGAGCTACTGTAGCTCAGTATTAAATTTTGTTTGATAGTACTGCTGTGAAGTGCCTTGGGACATTTTACTATGTTAAAGTCACTACATAAATGTAAGTTGTGATATATGAAGTTCAGTAGCTAATTGGCACACAGCAAGGTCTGCCATAAATCAGATAATGTGTTCTTTAGTGATGTTGTTTGAAGGATAAATCTTGGTCAGGACATTGGGGTAGTCTGAGCCTCAATTTAACATCTCTAAAGGCAGCACCTTTAACAGTGCAGCAGTTACTCACTGAAGTGCCAACTTGGAATATGTGCTCAAGTCTCTGGAGACTTGAGCCACAGCCTTCTGACTTAGAACAGAGAGTGCTACCACTGAACCACAGCTGACACTCCATTACTTCAATAACCTTTCCCAGCTATATGTCCATTTCTTTGACTTGAGTTACTGTTTGTTCCCCACCTCTTCTCATTTAAAGCAATCTTCCAGCGTTAAGCTCTTGGCCTCTGAAATTCTCTTCAAAATCTACTACACCTAGCTATCTCACTCTTTGCCTTCAAAAGTCTCCATTTTCTGTCTCTCTACTACAATTCCTTCGCTTCTGTGTGCTATCAGTCACTCTTCAAAAGATCTTTGAAACATAGAAACATCGAAAATAGGAGCAGGAGTAGGCCATTTGGCTGATCATCCAACTCAGTAGCCTGTTCCCGCTTTCGCCCATACCCTTTGATCCATTTGGACCCAAGAGCTATATCTAACTCCTTCTTGAAAACATTCAATGTTTTGGCCTCAACTTCTTTCTGTGGTAGCGAATTTCACAGGTTCACCACTCTCTGGGTGAAGAAATTTCTCCTCAGCTCAGTCCTGAAAGGTCTACCCCATATCCTTAGACTATGACCCGTGGTTCTGGACTCCCCCCACCATCGGGAACATCCTTCCTGCATCTACCCTGTCAAGTCCTGTTAGAATTTTATAGGTTTCTATGCGATTCCCCCCTCACTCTTCTGAACTCCAGCGAATATAATCCTAACCGACTCGATCTCTCCTCATATGTCAGTCCTGCCATCCCAGGAATCAGTCTGGTAAACCTTCGCTGCACTCCCTCTATAGCAAGAACATCCTTCCTCAGATAAGGAGACCAAAACTGCACACAATATTCCAGGTGTGGCCTCACCAAGGCCTTGTATAATTGCAGAAGACATCCCTGCTCCTGTACTCGAATCCTCTTGCTCTGAAGGCCAACATACCATTTGCCTTTTTTTACCGCCTGTTGCACCTGCATGCTTACCTTCAGCGACTGGTGTACGAGAACGCCCAGATCTCGCTGCATATTCCCCTCTCTCAGTTTATAGCCATTCAGATAATCTGCCTTCCTGTTTTTGCTACCAAAGTGGATAACCTCACATTTATCCACATTATACTGCATCTGCCATGCATTAGCCCACTCAACTTGTCCAAATCACCCTGAAACCTCTCTGCATCCTCCTCGCAGCTCACCCTCCCACCCAGTTTGTGTCATCTGCAAATTTGGAGATATTACATTTAGTTCCCTCATCTAAATCATTAATATATATTGTGAATAGCTGGGGTCCTAGCAACGATCCCTGCGGTACCCCACTAGTCACTGCCTGCCATTCGGAAAAAGAGCCATTTATCCTTACTCTTTGTTTCCTGTCCGCCAACCAATTTTCTATCCATCGCAATACACTACCCCCAATCCCATGCGCTTTAATTTTACATGCTAATCTCTTATGTGGGTCTTTGTCGAAAGCTTTCTGAAAGTCCAAATAAGCCACATCCCCTGGCTCCCCCTCATCAACTCTACTAGTTACAGCCTCGAAGAATTCTAGTAGATTTGTCAAGCATGATTTCCCTTTTGTAAATCCATGCTGACTCTGCCTGATTCTACCACTATTCTCCAAGTGCTCTGCTTTAAAATCTTTGATAATGGACTCTAGAATTTTCCCCACTACCGAAGTCAGGCTGACTGATCTATAATTCCCTGCTTTCTCTCTACCTCCCTTTTTAAATAGTGGGGCTACATTAGCTACCCTCCAATCTGTAGGAACTGTTCCAGAGTCTATAGAATCTTGGAAGATGACCACCAATGCATCCATTATTTCTAGGGCCACTTCCTTAAGTACTCTGGGATGCAGACCATCAGGCCCTGGGATTTATCGGCCTTCAATCCCATCAATTTCCCCAACACCATTTCTCTACTAATACTGATTTCTTTCAGTTCCTCTCTCTCACTAAGCCCCCCGTGTTCCCCAGGATTTCTGATATATTTGTGTCCACTTTTGTGAAGAACCGAAGTATGCATTTAGTTGGTCAGCCATTTATTTATTCCCCATAATAAATGCCCCTGTTTCTGACTGTAAGAGACCTAAGTTTGTCTTCACCAATCTTTATCTCTTCACATACCTATAGAAACTTTTACAGTCAGATTTTATGTTCCCCGCAAGCTTGCTCTCGTACTCTCGAGACATCAACGTATGGAATGCTATGTTTTTTTTAAAGTGCCATTTGTATTGTGTTGAAATTTCCACAAAACTTTTTGTAGCGACTTCCAAAAAAAAGTTATTGAAACTTGGTGCTCAGAAAAAAAACCTTCTTTGCCCACGCCACCCACCCCAGCCACCCACCCCAACACCAAACTGTATCACAGAATGAAATGTTATACAAACTAAAATCCTCATTAGTCTTGGTACCCAATGTCCAATTTATGAAAAAGTAAAACAGCCCCAGATTACCTGTTCACCCTCTTCCCCAAGTGGTATTTTAAGACTTTCTTTTTGAGAGAAATGATTTTCAAAATACAAGTTGTTAATCTATTGCAGTCAACAAGAAAGTACTGTAAGCCAACATATTTTAAAAAGTGAACCTGGGCAAGAATTTGCATTTTGCTGTTGATATTAGAAAATAAGTTCAGTCTTAAAACTAAAAACACATACTGGTATACGGTCAAATACAATAATTCCTTTCATGTAGAATGCAATTGTTCACTGATCCATAAAAGTAAATGTTTAGTATTTAGACCACTTATTTTTTTTCTTAAAAACTGTTTTATTATATATTTTTAAAAAGGTAGCATTTTAAAAATGAATATACATTTGAACTGTGAGTTTTTTATTTCAGTATCTCAGAACAATACTCTAAAATAAGTTGCACATTCTGGTCTGGAGTATTTTTATCAAAGGATGCAATGTTGTTTTATCTATTGGGCTGATGTAAAAAAAAAAACTTTAATTGTGGGGTCGCTTATACCATCTCTTGTTAATAGCAAAAACCACATCCTAAAATTGCTCTTGTGCTGGTTCAAGTTCTTTTCCCTTGTGGCACAGTTGCAGGGCGCACATGCTGAAAAATACATTTGCTTTACAAGGTGGCCGGGGAGAGCAGCCATATGTGCGTGAGTGTGCTAATGAGGTTCAGATGTGATGTCCTGAAAATATTTGAGATTGTAATCCACATGACTGCACAAAGAATGTGTGAGCTACTCAACAATAGACAGCTTCACATCAACAAATACCTCATTATTCCATGTAAAATGTTATCCCTTCAAGGCATCTTAAAGCTGAAGTATTTAATTTACAGCATAAAGCAAGATTTACAAAAGGAGAGATTGGTGCAAACCTCCTTTAAAAACGCTGAAGCAGCACCTCATGCCTTGTGACTGATTATATATCATTTAAACTTACATATATTGGTGAGGCCATATTTGTGATACTTTGTGTATATTGGAATATCCTGTCTTCAAAAAGGCATTTGTGCACTGGTGTTGATTTAAAGATGAACTATAAGATGATACCAGTATTTGCAGAGCTAACTTATGAAGAGGGACTCAGTATTTGAAATTGTTTTATTGGAGAATGTGATCCAGATTTTTAAAATGCCAAAAGGATGCTGTTATTTAGCTGCATGCAGTTTATTTAACTTGAGCCGAGAATACAACAGTATAGGACTAAAATGAGCCCCAAACAGGATTTGAGATTCGAAGGAATCTTCTTTCCACCACTGCTACTTCACAGGTCCAGGGTGTGGAATACACTGGAATTTAAAGCAGTATTAACCACTGTTTTAGTTCAGATTTCTGGATTCCCTGAGCAGGCTTCTCGTGTTGCTATTAACTTTGGTGCCCTTAACTGAGAGACTTGTAGAGGCATTAAAAAACTGAGACCATGCATAGGATGGGGAGAAGCCGGAATTTGTCTTGTGACCAGTGGGGCCATCTCACTGACTTTCTGTGGAGTCTGAACTGAAACAGCGCCAGTGTAAAAGTGGCTGATGTTATATTGATATCTTAAATTGTATATTTTCGTAGTTTTACAAAGAAAATTGAAGGTTATTGCAATAAGTACAATAAAGGAAGCTTTTGACAGAGTACCAATAGCAAATTACAATGTAGAAAGTTGCTGGTTAGGAGGGAAGCCTTTGAAATGGGTAGCTGGTAGAGTCAGGAGTGCATCGTTGTTAAGGAATCAGCATCAGTGTGGAAAGAGGTGGCTAGCAGGTGCAGCAGGGAATCGGATGTTTGGCCACTGTTATTTTTGATGTATAGGAATGATTTTAAGAATGAATGGTGATGCAGGTTTGTTGATGGTCCAAAATTGGGAGGGTTAAACTAGTACTTAACAAGTGAACCAATTGCAAAAGAACCTGGACAGGTTGGATTTTTAAGCCAGAAATAGGAGATATGGCAGAATGCAGAGTCATGGAGTTGGGCAAGGGACACAAACAGTGGAAGTACAAAATATATAGGGAGCAGCGTACAGAAGGGGCACTTTGAAAAGGGAAGTACAAGATATTTAAATTGGCCCAGCCAAATCTGGTGAATGACCAGATCCGTGTGTGTTTTTTTAAATTTGCTATTCATTCATGGGATGGAGGCATTGCTGGTAAAGCCAGATTTTATTGCTCATTCCTAATTGTCCTTGAGAAGGTGGTGGTGAGCTGCCTTAAATACAAGTGGGTAGTTTGCTAAGCAATTTCAAAGGGCAGTTAAGAGTCAACTACGTTGCTGTGGGTCTGGAGTCACATGTGGGCCAGCGTGGACAAGGACTGCTGATTTCATTCTCTAAAGGACATATTAGTAAACCAGTTGGGTTTTTACAACAATCCAGTAGTTTCATGGGCACCATTACTGATACTAACTTTTTATTCCAGATTTTATTTAATTAATTGAATTTAAATTGCCCAGCTGTAGCTGTCATAGTGGGGTCTGAACCCATGTCTTGAGGTCATTAGTCTGGGCCTCTGGGTTACCACTCCAGCACCATAACTACTATGCTACCATACCCCTAAATATAGGTGCATTTAAGTCTGCCAGCCTCAACGTTTGGCATGCAAAAGTGGGAGTTGTACTATGGGGAACGAGAAGAGAGATTATGACTGACTTGGTGGGATCATAGTCAAAAAAAAAAATTGTTCAGCAGGTGGTGTCATAATGTGCGGAGGCTCAGAACAGGAGAGTTGGAGTGAATTGGTGAGGACGCTTGGTCAAACAGGTAGGTCAACTTTGCCAGAGGTAATGGATGAGGGTAGGGTGGAATTAAATTTAGGCAGGGAGATGTGGAAGTTGTCTTGAGGCAGTCATATCAGTGACCAAGATCTCAGAGGGGTGAGGCAGTGGATTTGGAGTATGATCAGAAAGGTTACAGGGACAAATAAATCAAAGGAGAAAGAGCAAGACAGGTTGCAGACGCTGAGGAAGAATAATCCTTCAGTGTAAGGTTGACCAAAGTGATTGCCTTTGGTGCCCATCACAAACTGTTTCCTAGACACTGACTCCCTCCCTCTCCATCTCCCTGGCACCTGTCAGAGGCTAAACCAGACAGTTTGCAACGTTGATGTCATATTTAACCCCGAGATGAGCTTCTGGCCACACATCTGGCCCTATCACTAAGACTGTCTATTTCCACCTCTGTAACATCGCCTGACTCTGCCCCTGCCTCAGCTCATCTGCTGAAACCCTCATCCATGCTTTTGTTACCTATAGACTTGACTATTCCAATGCTCTCCAGGCCAGCCTCCCACCTTGCACCCTCAAAAACTTTACCTCAACCAAAACTCTACCGTCCCTATCCTAACTCCCACCAGGTCTTGTTCATCCATCACCCCTGTGCTCACTCCCAGTTGAGCAACACCTTGACTTCAAATTTCTCATTATTCATTTCAAATCCCTCCATGTTATTGCTCCTCCCTATCTTTGTAATCTTCTCTAGTCCCACAACCCTGGAGATAATCTTTACTTCTCCAATTCTGGCCTCATGTGCTTACCCAATTTTAATTGCTTTACGATTGGCGGCTGTACCTTCAGCTGCCTCGGCCCTAAGCTCTGGAATTCCCTCGCTAAACCTTTCTACCTCTCCTCTTAAGACATTCCTTAAAACCTACCTGTTTGACCAAGCATTTGTTCAATGGCCCTAATCACCTTGTTCGGCATCAAATTCTGTTTGATACCGTTCCAGTGAACAGCTTTGAGTCCTTCTACTGCATTAAAGGCATTATTATAAATCAAATTGTTGTTGGTGAGAGAGGATATATTGGCGAAAAAGATGCCATGGAACTTGAGTGCAGTAAGTGACCAGGACTTGGAATGAAATGTGGGAAGGGTGGCATGAAATAAATAAGGATATGGACATAAGAAATGAGGCCAAGGTGGTACTTGGTAATCAGAACTATTCTGCAACTGGAGTGATTTGGACATGGCACATGGTAAAAAGCAATAAAAGGAAAATACTGCAGATGCTGGAAATCTGAAAAAAAAAGTGCTGGAAGTACTCAGCAGGTCTGGCAGCATCTGTGAAGAGAGAAGCAGAGTTAATGTTTCAGGTCTGTGACCTTTCATCAGAAGTAGCAAAAGTGGCCTGGAGCAGCAAGAGGATGAAAAAAGTGAGCTGGGGAGTAGGATCAGATGGAGTGAGGCCATAATTAAGTGAAGACAAAAGGTGAAGGAAATTAAAGGCAGAAGGTGATGAGAGGAACAAAGTGTGGTACTGTGCTGTGTGCCTGCATTGCTATGTACCTAAATAAATTGGGACATACAGAGAGATCATGTGGATAGTTGTACATTTTGGAACCTGCTTGATTGTCTTCAGGTGTTGTGGATATATTTTCAAAGTTTTTGTTTCAGATATTGGCTAAAGGTACTCTTATTTGGCCTTTCCAGGAGTAAGCATTACTAGATTTTGGGGAATGGGCTAGGCTGGGTGAGGTGGTAAAAGCGGTTGCACCATCTAATATAGACGAGGCCTGATTGTCACCTTTTCATATGTACTGAAAATGTGCTCTGCCGCAGCTTATTTAGAATTATTATTACTGTCATCGCTGTGTGAACTTCCTCCCAACACCTTGAAATAAAAATGCGATGCCAACAAAAAATGTATTGGAAAGGTGTATGTACAGATGTTGGAAATCTGGATTCAAAAAGAAAAATGCTGGAAATACTCAGCATGTAAGGCAGCATCTGTAAAGAGAGAAAGAGAGTTAATATTTGAGGTTGAAGACCTTTGATCAGAACTGGAAAAAGTTAAAGATGTAGTACATTTTAAGCAAGTTCATAGGGAGGGAAGGAAAGAACAAAAGATAAGGTTGAGGCTGGAGAGATTAAATGACAAAAGGGCATGGTTAAAAAAAAAAAGTATTGCTATCCTCTTTAACTGAGTTATATATTTATTCACAATAAAAGCAAAATACTGCGGTTGCTGGAAATCTGAAATTAAAAACAGAATGTGCTGGAAATACTCAGCTGGCCTGGCAGCATCTGTGAAGAGAGAAACAGAGTTAACGTTTCAGGTCGATGACCTTTTATATTCTATATATTTATTCAGTCATGTGAAAACGCACTTCAGTTTCATCTGATAAACTAGCAGTCTCCAGGACATGATGCAAGAATGTTAACACTGCCTGAGTGGGCACAAATGAAGAATAAAAAGAAATCCAGTTCTACCCCTTTGCTTGGGCCCTTTTAAGCACTGTACAATGTATTGTACTGTGTTGGTAGTTGAAAATCTAGGTAATATCCTATTTTGAAAAACATTATTTATAAATTCTTTGGAATGCAAACACGCAGTTCTTGAATAGCACAGCTTTCTGTACTGTAATAGAATTGAGCGTCAATCCATGGATTAACAATGCAGTGGCTCTACATGATTCATTGCAATGCTTTATCTACCTGTCACCAAGTGAGTTGAGATAGAATCATGTCAGATTGCCCACTGTTTAAGAAAACTCAGTTTTAATTCCCTTTTTGACAATTCATAACCTTAATTTCACTCCTAATCTTTAGTGTTTTATACTGGAATGCAGAGAATATACAGGAGGTCATTGTTGAAAGTGCAATTTAAATTTATTTGTTTTATTCTGCACATTCAGAAGAATGTAGAATAAATGGAGGTTCTTGCTCTGAGATGATCAGTTGTTGTAACATGAAACACATGTAGTAATGAAAATGAATCCCTACCCTGAATTCTAGTAGTAGTAAGATGCAAGTTAAGCATTCTGCAAAACAAATTATGCTTTTGGGGCATTTACTCTCCTGATTCTGTGTCTTTACAGCAGTCCCTCCTGTAGACTAGATCTGCAAATTACAACTAGCTTCTCTCCTTCTGCCACCCACCCCACACCACCCCTCCCCATCCCACATTCTGGGTACTACTCTGTACTTTGCAAGTCATTGCTCAGGTTTAGAGTAAGAGCTAAGTACCACCAGGCATAAACTTGCACAAGGTCATTTTTCCCCTCCCCTGATGAAAGTGTGTCTTGAGCTGGGCTGAAACTCCACAAATGCCCTCATGACCATTCTTCTTGTCTGGCCCAGAATGTGGACAGCAAGGTTTTATTTGACCATGGTGGGTGTATGGGGAATCACAGCTGAGCCTAATCCTGTCTGCATCACTAGCTAAGCATGAGCATTTCCTTTGGTGGAAGGAGAATCTTGGCTGATTGTTTTTCCCTCTGCTACCCCTATTTGAGATCATCTAAGTCGATACAGATGAAGGATTGAACCTGGGACCTTACTGATCTGTGTGGATCAGTACCACGCCACACAATGTCATTATCCACTGAGCCATCAGAGAGCTCAGCAGGACATGGTTTAATTAACAGTAACACTTTTTCTGAAATTGAAACAGACTTGTCGAATTAGGTCAAATGAGTAAATCCTCAGTTTTCCTGTGGTTAAGGCCGCTGAATGGCTCTTATCCACTCTCTACACCAACTTTTCATCAGGTGTTATAGTTCCTGCTGTGTAAGAAATATTTCATCACTTCTTATCACATGGTTGTAGAGATTTACTTCCACATGACCTAGTCTGAGCTTCAGTATGAAATGCTAAAAACTGAACTCTGTTAAATCTGAATAATGTAAAACTAACATTAGTTGAATGAACTGAAAGGAAGAAATGTCTAGAGTTAGTGGCATGATGTCTTTCTGTTTTTCTTTGAAATTATACTTTGTAAATGGGGTGTAGTCCTGATTTAGGAAGTCACTTATCTGACTGGCGTGGGTCCATGCAGAGTTAATGGATAAGATATTGTACATGCCTTTGGTCCCGTGAGACCTAGTTTCCCACACTGTAATACTCGCCTTTTATCTCTTACTGAAATTACCACCCAATTTGAATTCAAGGACATAGAAATAATTCTAACAGATTCTAGTTCAGCAATAGGTATCAGTAGCAAAGAAACATTTGTGTATTTTTAAAAATTATATGAATATTTCTGAATGTTGGCTTTTAAAATGTATTAAAGACAAAACAATGGTTAGGGAAATGCTCCTTGAATTTCTTAGGTCCTTTTTGCAGTCATTAAGGCTGTTCCTCCAATGTGCATTGCAATGTGATGGGTTAGGCCACAAGATTTTGGAATAAGGAAGATACCCATACTGATAGCTCGGTAAACTTTGAATTGATTGAATGTAGTTCTTGAGGCAAATAGCAGGAGGCACACTCTTAAGTTTTTTTTCCCCTTTTTAAAAACAAAATTGGTAAATTAATTTAAAGAGAAATATAGTACTGTATTTGATCAGTCATTGAGTTAATGTGAAACAAAAGCAAAAAATGCTGAAAATACTCAGCAGATCAGGCAGCATCTGTGGAGAGAGAAAAGCAGTTAATGTTTCAGGTCAGTGTGGCCTTGAGTTAATGTATTGGGCAAATATCCAGCTTTGGTTAATGGATGTTTCTTCCATTCAAAAACAAAGGTGTGTCCTTTTTCTAGATGCTCAGGAGATGTACGGATGACATTGTGGTTGGCTTCCAAAAATCTAACAGGACATATTGACACTGAAAGATGGACACATGGACATTATCTCACTGCTAAGGAACGTGCACATATACTCACCACAAGATCAGGAAGGATTAGACATTTCTCCAATCTAGGAGTCCTTAAAGGGCACAGTCTAGATTCCCTAGTGGTTCAGAGGCATAAAAATTAATTTCTGAGAGCTATAGATAAGGAAAGGCCCCAGGATGAATTCTGGGTCTGAGCTGAGTTAATGGATCCTAGCTGAGGGTAGGGCAGCACTAGAGGCTTTACAATTGGCATTGATGCCCTTGAATTAGGAAGGGAAAAATTGACCAGGACCCCCTTTCCTGATTGGGATACAATGCACCCTCCTGGAGTGTGTGGGTATGTTGATACCTGGTGAGCACAGAGTCAGCCAGACTCAGCTGAGATGTCCTCTGCAGTTAGATAATTTGCTGGCACAATTACTTCCGCCAGTAGAAGCATATCACAGTAAAAGAATTAATGCTTTAAAGCCTGGGGAAGAAAATTGAACAGCAAAATTTTTAAAAGACACAACCGACTTTCAGCAAAACTGATCTGGTATTTAATTCAGACCACCTTTAGACAAAAAACCCATTGGAGTTTAACTTTTCATTGGAAAGCTTATTTTGATGGCCATTGACTGCTTTGTTTATCCACTGGTCAAATTAATATAATCTGCGACTCTCCTGATAAGTATCAGATACTCTTTTTTTTTAGCTTTGAGTTGACTGTACAAAAATAGAAAACTGTCAGTGTGGTGAAATAGGATATTCATCACTAACAGGATTTAAAATGAGAAAACTGCCAAATGTTTCAAATGTTTAAGTGCCTCTTTTTGGTTTCCTTTTAACTTCATAATTATGTCAATTGTATGTATGCAAATGTTGCTGGTCTCCTCTCCCCAGTATTTCCAAAACAATGTGGACATTCTCCTGCCAAAATTTCAACACTGTGCTTACATTTCAATAGTTGTGTATCCTTTTCCGTTGCTTTTTGGATCTCCAGACCATGTGATGTGTTATGTGTAAAGTATATTCGTGGGTGGTGATTTACAAAGCAATGCTTTTGCTCTAATGTGCATTTTGTAAAGACATAGAACTAAGCTACTGAGCAAGATATGTTGTAAATCCAGACTGCGTGACTTACTTTTGTATAAACCAATTGCTTTTATTTGAAACCATCTATTAAGATCGCACAAATGATGACTCAGTGCTTTTTATCTCATTTGGAAATGAAAATTGCAATCATTTTTGCACCTCTATTTGTCCCGTGATGCTCTTAGTTTAATATTAGATACAAAGACCATTTGAAAACAGCATCGGTAAATTTCCTTTTGCATATTCTGTAAGACTGCCTCCCACAGGAAATTCAGTTCCTTTTCTGTTGGTTTCAGCCACACTGAAAGCTACTGAGTGGTGCAGAAAGGAATGATTCTCTGGTGTGGCACTGTGCTATGTTTCCATTTCTTTTTAATCAGTTTTCACACTTATTGAACCAACTCCAGATGTAGCATTTGCATCAAAAGATGGGAAGTGGTGGTCCACAAGTATCTGTGCTGGGACCTCTCCATGTTTTATATAAATGATTGGGCTCGGGAATTGGATGTACAATTTCAGATTTTGCGGACAAAACCAAATTTGTGTGTGGTGTTAATACAGAGTAGGACTGCAACAAAATGTAGGAATACACTAATAAACTTGCAGAATGGGCATGTAGTTGGCAAATAAACATCAATATAGATAAATGTGAGGTTACGCATTTTAGTACGAAGAATAAGGATGTCATATACTCTTTGGAAAATGTGTCTCAATGGGGTGGAGGAGCACAGGGATCTGGGGGAACAGATACACAAGTCACCACAGTTGGAGAACTGTGAAAAGTTCTGGTCTCCATATTATAAAAAGAATGTAGAGCTGCTAGAGTAGGTGCATATAAGGATTTACTGGAATACCGGAGCTGAGAGGTTATAACTATCAGGAAAGATTGAACAGGCTGGAACTCTTTTCTCTAGGGTGACCCGATAGAGGTCTTCAAGATAAGAGCAAAATACTGTAGATGCTGGAACACTAGGTCTTTAAGACTTTGAAAGGGTTTGATAGGGTAGACGTAGAGAAAATGTTTCGACTTGCAGGGAACGCCAGAGTAAGGGCCATAAATATAAGGTAGTCACTAATGAATCCAATAGGCAATTTAGGAGAAATCTCTTTACCCAGAGAGTGATTATAATGTGGAACTTGCTACCACAAGGAGTAGTTGAAGCAATTTTTTTTAAAATTAATTCATGGGATGTGGGTGTCACTGGCTAGGCCAGCATTTATTGCCCATCCCTAATTGCCCTTGAGAAGGTGGTGGTGAGCTGCCTTCTTGAACCGCTGCAGTCCATTTGGGGTAGGTATACCCACAGAAGGGAGTTCCGGGATTTTGACCCAGGGACAGCGAAGGAATTGTGATAGTTCCAAGTCAGGATGGTGTGTGACTTCGAGGGGCACTTGCAGGTGGTGGTGTTTCCGTGCGTTTGCTGCCCTTGTCCTTCTAGTTGGTAGAGGTCGTGGGTTTGGAAGTTGCTGTCTAAGGAGCCTTGGTGTGTTGCTGCAGTGCATCTTGTAGATGGTACACACTGCTGCCACTGTGCGTCGGTGGAGGAGGGAGTGAACGTTTGTGGGTGGAGTGCCAATCAAGAGGGCTGCTTTGTCCTGGATGGTGTTGAGCTTCTTGAGCGTTGTTGGAACTGCACCCATCCAGGCAAGTGGAGAGTATTCCATCACACTCCTGACTTGTGCCTTGTAGATGGTGGACAGGCATTGGGGAGTCAGGAGATGAGTTACTCACCACAGGATTCCTAACCTCTGACCTGCTCTTGTAGCCACGGTATTTATATGGCTACTCCAGTTCAGTTTCTGGTCAATGGTAGCCCCTAGGATGTTGATAGTGGGGGATTCAGCTGATTGACCTCCAACAACCACAACTATCTTCCTTTGCGTTAGGCGTGACTCCAACTAGTGGAGAGTTTTCCCCCTGATTCCCATTCACTTCAGTTTTGCAAGGGCTCCTTGATGCCATACTCGGTCAAATGCTGCCATGATGTCAAGGGCAGTCACTCTCACCTCACCTCTTGAGTTCAACTCTTCTGTCAATTTTTGTACCAAGGCTGTAATGAGGTCAGGAACTGAGTGTCCCTGGCGGAACCCAAACTGAGCAGATTTTTGCTAAGCAAGTGCTGCTTGATAGCACTGTTGATGACACCTTCCATCACTTTACTGATGATTGAGAGTAGACTGATGGGGTGGTAATTGGCCGGGTTGGATTTGTCCTGCTTTTTGTGTACAGGACATACCTGGGCAATTTTCCACATTGCCGGTTAGATGCCATTGTTGTAGTGTACTGGAACAGCTTGGCTAGCACAGCCAGTTATGGAGCACAGGTCTTCAGCACTATTGCCAAAATATTGTCAGGGCCTGTAGCCTTTGCAGTATCCAGTGCCTTCAGTCGTTTCTTGATCTCACGCAGAGTGAATCTAATTGGCTGAAGTCTGACATCTGTGATGCTGGGGACTTCAGGAAGAGGCCAAGATGGATCATCAACTCAGCACTTCTGGCTGAAGATGCATTGATGCATTTAAGGGGAGGTTAGATAAGCAGACATGTGAGAGAGGAATAAAAGGATATGTCAATGGGTTAGATGAGGGTGGGAGGGGGCTTGAGTGGAGCATAAACAACATCTTAGACCATATGGCCTGTTACTGTGCTCCAAGTATTATGTAATGAAATGCTATGTAATTAGTTGCACCAGACATTATTTTCTGGCAGCAATGGCTTTGCTTGGTTTCTTCACTAACTTGATTCTTGATCACAACTTTGACTCATTCTGATTCTATTAGTGACTCCAGGGAAGGGTAAAATGATTGTAATTCTACCCTTCAAACACCCTACCATCCTCAATATTATTATCCAAAGCTCTCCTAAAGGCTCTGACTTCAGTCCTTCGATACCTTAAAGAAATAGCTGTTCTTCCTGTATGACCCTAGTTATTGCGTGTCATGAGATTATTCAGCTGTTGACTTGAACGCCTTAGCCTGATCCAGGACTGCCTGATCATGATGTGTGTGTATTGTATAACATGTTTATATGTAACCAGCAGCACTGGATAACATTCAAGATGATTTCCAAGTCCCTTCTAGAATAACCAGTTGTAACATCCCTACTGCTGCTGTGCTGGTAGTATAGAGCAGGCACCAAACTTGGGGCTTTCCTGGTCTCTAGTCACTCATCTGGTGCTTTTATTTATTGAACCACAAGGACATCTGTGACATTTTAGCTCAGACTGAAATGGTTGGAATAAGCTTCAATACAGCTGATCCTGGCAATCACCTACAAAAGCTGCTCACAGGAAGAAAAGATACCACCTGTCACAAAACCCTTTTAGACATATTAAACACCAGTAAAGCAAGTAAAAACAAGAAATGCTGGAAATACTCAGCAGGTCTGGCAGCATCTGTGGAGAGAGAAGCTGAGTTAACGTCTCAGGTCAGTGACCCTTCTTCAGGTTCTGAAGAAGGGTCACTGACCTGAAACATTAACTCTGCTTCTCGCTCCACAGATGCTGCCAGACCTGCTGAGGATTTCCAGAATTTCTATTTTTTATTTCAGATTTCCAGCATCCACAGTATTTTGCTTTTATACCAGTAAAGCAAGGCCTTGCTCACAAAGCAGTCTTCAACTCTTTCTCCCAGTCACTCATCTTTATGGGGCAAACAAAGGATACATCAGGAGGTTTCACCTCTGAATCAGCTAGGACTGAGGCTTTCTAGGCCTCTTTCGGTACCAGGATCTTTGAGCTCAGTCATAACCTGAGAATTTATGCCACCTCTGTCAGGTACTCACTCTTCAATGCCAACTCACCAGTGGTATCTGGCATCCCAGTATCACCAAAGTCAAATTCATGCTGTCTTTAAGTTGTCTCAGATCTGTTCTGTGACACTGGTGGAGGTTCATTGTGGTCTTGATGTTCACCTCGGTTGTCCCAGCTGAGCATGGGGTGAAAGGCTGACCGACTGAACCAACAGTGCTAGCTTCTATTGAAGTTTCCTCAGGATATTCATGGCAGTTTTATCCAGTAAAGTGAATGATAAGAGGTCTTGGACTAAAATGGTCCTATCTATTCTCAATTTGTATTTGTAGAATTCTGGTTGGAGTCATAGAGTGATACAGCACAGAAACAGGCCCTTCTGCCCATCGTGTCCATGCCGGCCATCAAGCACCTATCTATTCTAATCTCATTTCCATCACTTGGCCGATAGCCTTGTATGCTATGGCATTTCAAGTGTTCATCTAAATACCTCTTAAATAGGATCAAAGAAAACCCTAAGGCTTTCTATAGGTATATCAGGAATAAACGAATGATAAGAGTTAGAACAGGGCCAATCAAGGATAGTAGTGGGAAGTTGTGTGCGGAATCAGAGGAGATAGGGGAAGCGTTAAATGAATATTTTTCGTCAGTATTTACAGTAGAGAAAGAAAATGTTGCCGAGGAGATTACTGAGATACAGCCTACTAGGCTAGATGGGATTGAGATTCACAAGGAGGAGGTGTTAGCAATTTTGGAAAGAGTGAAAATAGATATGTCCCCTGGGCCAGATGGGATTTATCCTAGGATTCTCTGGGAAGCCAGGGAGGAGATTGCAGAGCCGTTGTTGTTGATCTTTAAGTCGTCATTGTCGACAGGAGTAGTGCCGGAGGACTGGAGGATAGCAAATGTTGTCCCCTTGTTCAAGAAGGGGAGTAGAGACAGCCCTGGTAATTATAGACCTGTGAGCCTTACTTCGGTTGTGGGTAAAATGTTGGAAAAGGTTATAAGAGACAGGATTTATAATCATCTTGAAAAGAATAAGTTCATTTGCGATAGTCAGCACGGTTTTGTGAAAGGTAGGTCGTGCCTCACAAACCTTATTGAGTTTTTCGAGAAGGTGACCAAACAGGTGGATGAGGGTAAAGCCGTGGATGTGGTGTATATGGATTTCAGTAAGGCGTTTGATAAGGTTCCCCACGGTAGGCTATTGCAGAAAATACGCAAGTATGGGGTTGAAGGTGATTTAGAGCTTTGGATCAGAAATTGGCTAGCTGAAAGAAGACAGAGGGTGGTGGTTGATGGCAAATGTTCATCCTGGAGTTTAGTTACTAGTGGTGTACCGCAAGGTTCTGTTTTGGGGCCACTGCTGTTTGTCATTTTTATAAATGACCTGGATGAGGGTGTAGAAGGGTGGGTTAGTAAATTTGCGGATGACACGAAGGTCGGTGGAGTTGTGGATAGTGTCGAAGGGTGTTGTAGGGTACAGAGGGACATAGATAGGCTGCAGAGCTGGGCTGAGAGATGGCAAATGGAGTTTAATGCGGAGAAGTGTGAGGTGATTCACTTTGGAAGGAGTAACAGCAATGCAGAGTACTGGGCTAATGGGAAGATTCTTGGTAGTGTAGATGAGCAGAGAGATCTTGGTATCCAGGTACATAAATCCCTGAAAGTTGCTACCCAGGTTAATAGGGCTGTTAAGAAGGCATATGGTGTGTTAGCCTTTATTAGTAGGGGGATCGAGTTTCAGAGCCACGGGGTCATGATGCAGCTGTACAAAACTCTGGTGAGGCCGCACCTGGAGTATTGCGTGCAGTTCTGGTCACCGCATTATAGGAAGGATGTCGAAGCTTTGGAAAGGGTGCAGAGGAGATTTACTAGGATGTTGCCTGGTATGGAAGGAAGGTCTTACGAGGAAAGGCTGAGGGACTTGGGGTTGTTTTCGTTAGAGAGAAGGAGGAGGAGAGGTGACTTAATAGAGACATACAAGATAATCAGAGGGTTAGATAGGGTGGATAGTGAGAGTCTTTTTCCTCGGATGAGGATGGCAAACACGAGGGGACATAGCTTTAAGTTGAGGGGTGAAAGATATAGGACAGATGTCAGAGGTAGTTTCTTTACGCAGAGAGTAGTAGGGGCGTGGAACGCCCTGCCTGCAACAGTAGTAGACTCGCCAACTTTAAGGGCATTTAAGTGGTCATTGGATAGACATATGGATGTAAATGGAATAGTGTAGGTCAGATGATCGGCGCAACATCGAGGGCCGAAGGGCCTGTACTGCGCTGTAATATTCTTTAAAAAAAAAAAAAAATATGTGAGGGTTCCTGCCTCTACCACCTCTTCAGGCAGTGTGTTCCAGATTCCAACCATCCTCTGGGTGAAAAAATGTCCTCAAATCCCCACTAAACCTCCTGCCCCTTACCTTAAATCTATCCCCCTTCGTTATTGACCCCTCCGCTAAGGGAAAAAATTTCTTCCTATCTATGCCCCTCATAATTTTGATTACCTCAATCATGTCCCCCTTCAGCCTTCTCTGCTCTAAGGAAAGCAACCCTTGCCTATCCAGTCTCTCTTCATAGTTGAAATGCTCCAATCCAGGCAACATCCTGGTGAATCTCCTCTGCACCCTCTCCAGTGCAATTACATCCTTCCTATAGTGTGGTGACCAGAACTGTACACAGTACTCCAGCTGTGGCCTAACTAGCGTTTTTACCACTCCATCATAACCTCCCTGCTCTAATATTCTATGCCTCGACTAATAAAAGCAAGTATCCCTTGCTAACCACCTTATTTACCTGTGCTGCTGCCTTCAATAATCTATGGACAAGTACACCAAGGTCCCTCTGACCCTCTGTACATCCTGGGGTCCTACCATCCATTCTATATTCCCTTGCTTTGTTAATTGTCCCAAAATGCATCATCCTCACTATTTACGACACCACCAATATTTATGTCATCTGCAAACTTACTGATCATACCTCCTATATTCACGTCTAAATCATTAATGTGCACTACAAACAGCAAGGATCCCAGCACCGATCCCTGCGGTACACCACCGTAATTAGTGTAGTACTGGAAGTATAAGCCTTTGTTTAGAAAGTTAGTTTTAAAAGTACTTAAGAAATTGTAACTGTTGGTTCTTGTGGTATTTTACAGTCGATAAAAATGAAGTACCTAAAGTAAATGAAGTGGATGACACATTTCTTCCATATTGCTTTCCATTTTCTATATGATTTATTTATGCATGACTTATGTCATTTTCTGAAGCTTCTTTCAGCCAGTCGGATTCTAGCTCGTGTGCATCCTGTTTTTCTTTATGGCTTCTTTGAGTCAGTGGGACTGATTGTGACAATTCACGGTCACAGTTTACCATTTGTCATTCTGAGCAGTTACCACTGTTTTGTTGACAATCATAATGCTAGTGATACTATGTATTCAAAAAACAAACTAACTGTTTATGTTGCTTTGATATGTGATGATTTTCACAAAAGGTCTATTAATGCCTTGTATGCTTTGATAAAAGTGTATTTTTCTTCCCCTCTCTCTGCCAATTTTCACCACTAAAGACAATAACTTTTGCTGATAATTGGCTTCATATAACTAACAGCTTACACCCATTCAGGTGCTTTGGTTATGAGGTTCAATCTTTGACCAGGGAAGTGACAGTTTGGCTCAGTTGGTAGTAGTCTGAATCAGAGGTCTTAGGTGCAAGTTCCAGTGCAGGAGTGAAGCACATAATGTACCCTGACACTTCTGTACACCGCTGAAAGCATGTTACTTTGTTAGATACCGTCATTCGAAAGGTTTAATTAAGCTGAGGCCCCATCTGTGTCTCCGGTAGATGTAAAGGGTGCCACAGCCCTTCTTGGCCAACATTTATCCCTCAACCAACACCACCAAAACTGGTTAACTGATCATTTATCTCATTTTCTACTTGTGGGATCTTGCTGTGTATAAATCAGCTGCAGTGTTTTTTTTTCATTCATTCGTGGGATGTGGGCATAGCTAGCTAGGCCAGCATTTATTGCTCATCCCTAATTGCCCTTGAGAAGGTGGTGGTGAGCCTTGAATCACTGCAGTCCATGTGGGGTAGGTAAACCCACAGTGCTCTTAGGAAGGGAGTTCCAGGATTTTGACCCAGCGACAGTGAAGGAACGGCAATTTAGTTCCAAGTCAGGATGGTGTTTGGCTTGGAGGGTAACTTGCAGATGATGGTATTCCCATGCAACTGCTGCCCTTTTCCTTCTAGGTGGTAGAGGTTGTGGGTTTGGAAGGTGCTGTCGAAGGAGCCTTGGTGCATACATAATAGCTGTGATTATACTTCAAAGTAATTCTTTGGATATGCAGCACTTTGGGAGGCCTAAGTATGTGAAGGTGCAATATAAATGCAACTTCCGTCCCGCGCTCAGATTCACCTTTGAAATGGAGCAGTCTAATGACCTCCCTTTCCTCGATGTGCTAGTTGAGAAATTCGCTTATGGGTTCTCTACTACTGTCTATCACAAGCTTACCTTTACTGGTCAGTATACGCATTGGGATTCCTACTGTTCCACGCGCTTTAAGATTGGCCTTATTGGCAATCTTGTAAATAGGTCTCGAGCCATTTGCTCACCATGCAAACTTGATGCCAAAATAGGGTGAATCAAAGCTATCCTGCGGGATAATGGCTACCCTGATAAAATAATTACTCGTTGTGTACCACACATACTCACAAATGGGCCCAAGGCCGTCACTGTCAGACCTGAAAAGTGTCCAGTCTACCTCAAATTACTCTGGAAAGGTAAGGTATCTCAAAAATTTGAGCAACAGGTGAAGCCAGCTGTTTCACATTGCTACCATGCAGTAGCAACATGAATAGTATTTTCCACTAACAGGACACTACCATCAAGCCAAAAAAACATTCTGCCTAGTACACAAATGAGTTATGTGGTATATGAATTCCAGTGCCGGTACAATGCCAGGCACGTAGGCCGTACATCCCAATGACTGGCGGATTGTATCAAACAACACGTCCCTTCGGCTATTCGCAATAGGCAGATTACTGACCTTAGTCAACCAGCCCGTCGTACTTGCAAAACTCAGAACACAATGTATAACGTTAGCTGTGATTCCGGAACTGGACAGCATTTGCTGAACAATCCCAACTGTGCTAAGAATTACACTAACAACCAATTTCAGATTATCAGTCGGGCTCACAATGTGATTCACTTATGCTTGCTAGGAGCTACATCTATTCATACGCAGGGACCTGTCCTCTACCGGCAAAAGAAAGATGTGCAGGCTTTGTACCTTTTTTTTAAATTAAACAAAAGCATGGGGGACAGTAGTTCCCTGGTGCATTGGTCGAGGCGTTGCCATGGAGAATCAGTCTACTTGCTGTACAATCAGCACCCTTGTTCTCCCTATAAAATTTGGTTTTCTTGCATCTGTCCTGTTGAAATCAAAACGAAAAGCCTCGACAGCATGTCTCCTTTTTCAGCAATACTCAAAAACAAGTTTGTTCGTTCTTTCCCTGTCCAATTGATTGGTTTTGGCATGTTTTCCAGCACAGCTTAAATCCTATAATGTTCTATGTGCATTAGTGGTCATGTAGGTAGACTATTTTTTTTTACAGCTGCACATCTCCAAATCTTTCCACTGCAATAAATAATATCAATGTACATCTTACTATTTTGTCTTTTGCTTCTGCCTTTCCTTGTCTCCAGATGAGTTGCGCTGCTCGTGCAAAGGCTGCTGGTACCAGATGTAGCCTTAAGTGTCATATTGTCAATGGTTGCAACACTATTTCTTTGTCTCTCCCCATCCCCCAATACCCATCCCTGTCCCACAATCACCTGATGATTGTCCCATAGCTCACAGCAGCTCAGTGATAGGTTATTTGACTTACCTGCACACCATCAGCGGAGCTGCACAATTTTTTTGATAACTTTTTTGCAATGGTCACTTTAGATCCAGGACCTCATTGTTACTGTTGTTTTGTTTTTGTATGTTGGATTGAATAGCAAAAGCATGTAGAAGACATCTGTAACATGAATATCTGTTTCATTTAAATTGACCCTGGTAGCTACTGGAAGCATAGAAACACCTGTAGAGGTTGTGCCGGACACGCTACCAACCCCTGCAAAAACAGATAAGTGACAGGTCATCAACTCTTGTACAGCCGATCACAAGTTGCAGGAATTGTAATTCAGTAAGTGGTAGTAAGACAGAGGCGCAAGGGGAGAGCCAACTGTGCAACAGCCCCGACAAACAAATTTCTCTGCAGCACCTGTGGAAGAGCCTGTCACTCTAGAATTGGCCTTTATAGCCACTCCAGGTGCTGCTTCACAAACCACTGACCACCTCCAGGCGCGTATCCATTGTCTCTCGCGATAAGGAGGCCAAAAGAAGAAGAAGAAGTGGTAGATAATTCCATACGTAAAAAGTCAATTGCATTGCATGGGAGAGTGTTGTACAGGCAAAGAATGGAGCAGAAGACTTTACCCAGCTATTTTCTTGAGTTTATTGGATAGACATGAAATATTATCACAATGGTAACAGTGCTTGTGGTCCAGCTGTAAAAGTGAAGCTTGGCTGATAAGAAATTGATCTCATGAAAAGGTTTTGCCAAACTCTAATTTTTGTATGAACAGAGACCTGCAAAACATTTGTGGTCAAATTAGTTTCTTGATTGCAACAGTACTTTTTTAATAACAGGATTTCTAGTTAATCTTTCACCAAAGACTCGAACAGAATCAAAACTTCCCATTTTGGAAAAAGCTAAAAAAAGCTGTCCATGTGTAAAAACAGGCCAAAGAGTATAAATACAAATTTTGTCAAGAATCTGGCCTCGTGACTTGTTTATAGTCATGGAATATGAAAATCTAATTGGGAATTCTTTTCTCCTGAGTTGAAAAGGCAGAGTTACATCTTTTGGGCTCAATATTATTCAAGGAATAATCAGTGTATTGCCTTGTATTCTGCCTGTTAGAATTTCAGCATCTATCATTGATGAAAATAGCTTCCCAACTACCAATCTTGTTCCATGACAAAGTCCTTGTTTCAGATTCAAGTTTCATAGAAACATTATAGTTGCTCCTTCTTTGAATCTAAATTTGTGCGGTGGCATGCCCATTGGAGTTAGACTGTGTAGAAACTCTGGAGGGTGTAGACTGTTACTATCACCTTTTGTCTATAGAATCAACGCTGTTGCATTCCTTTAATTCACCTGACAGCTTTTCTAAACTTTTTCATTCAAATCTAGTGACTCTTCATTGTTCACACAAAAAGAATAGCTTTCAAGTAACAACTTGTATCAAATAATAGTCCCTGCCATTTTGCCACACTTAATCAATTCCATCATCTCATCCAGCCCTCCCATGCCAACCCATCCCATGCCACCATGCCATTCCATTCCATCCTTCCCATGTCACCCATCCCGCTCTTCCCATCCCCATCCCTCCCATCAATCCCATTCCATGACTCACAGACCAGCCCGGGCAACTTTGTTGTTCGTCTCTCCTTACCTTCTGCTGTTTTTGTTCGCCTCCAAACCGCCCCCCACCCAGCCACCACCACCAATTGTTGGCAGCCGCACATGCGTCATACGATCCAGTCCTCCGCATGTTCCCTGTGTGCCAGGCACCGTCCACCAAATAAACACACCAACCGACACACCCCTTCAAATGACCAATGAAAACAGTCCAGACAGACAAAAATCGATTTTTATTATACATGGGCAGGGAGAAGAACCATGCAGCCTTTTAGGTCTGATATCTCGTATACCTGATGGTGATTTGTTTGGCATATTTTATGCTATACATCAAAACTTTTTTTTCATAAGGATGTGTGCTTTTAAACACAGACATCTCATATGATTCTTCAGCCATAATCCTTTTGAACATTCAGAACCTAGCCATGTATCTTTAGTATGTAAGAGGGTGAACTCTGGCATTCAGGTTGTGTCCATGAAGTTTGTGCTGAGTCAAGAAGTAAGAGATGGGTTTTCTTCGCAGCAAAGAGAACTGCAATGTTTTATCACTATTCTGACATAGGCTGTGTCTTCCACTGAGGTTGCAAGGCGTAAGTAATATTGTAATTTAAATGAAATCCCCAATCTCTTGCTCCCACTCCCACCTCTAATTTCCTTTTCTAATTTTGGGTTGGTTATTTAAGTATTGGATAATTAATTCCTATGGTCTTGCACATCAAATCAAATACCCCTGTTTAGTTTGGTGCATTTGTTAGCTAACATTCTCATGCATTTATGGTTTAGCTGGTTACACCTGAGACTCTGACCTCTTCCATATTAGTGTGCTTCATTGAGGAGTGGTGTTGGACTGCATAGGCAATTTGCAGTGTCTCAATTTATGTTTTCACAAATAAGGGAGGCAATTTTCTCTATCATGTTATCTAACTGCCTTTTTAATAATAATAGAGATTTTGCTTGCATTACTCTACCCAGAAGATTAATCCAGGTACAAATCACTCTTGTGCTTCCTGGATGAAGAATAGTGAGAGGTCTGGCGACAGATCCTCAATGCCACCACATGTAACAAAACATGGAAGGACCAACACTGTGCATACTGCACTGGGTGACGGTTACCGTAGGCTGGCTATGCCCCCAGATGTAGCTGTTCTGGATAGCTGTCATGGGAGAAGACAGGAACAATGATTGGTTTTCCAATCCCTGAGCATCCAGCTCAGTGCTGCTAGATCCACCATGGAAAAAGAGAACCTCCTTCAACATGAAAACTAAACTAGCTGAGTTGTTTTAAGCTGCATCCCTTCTGTGGTGGAGGTAGCTTTTCCTTCAACAAAAGTAAATGGTAGCATTATGGTAATGTCAGTGGATCCAAAGGCCTAGACTATTGATTCTGAGACATGAGTTCAAATCCCACCATGGCAGCTGAGTAATTTAAATTCAGTTAATTAAATCTGAAATAAAAAGCTGGCTTCCATTATGGTGACCTTGCAACTACTGGACTGTTGTAAAAACCCAACGAGTTCACTAATGTAATTTAGGGAAAGACGTGGTTAATTTTATAGATTCTATGTGTATTTTTTTCTTTCTTAGGTTGGAGACTTCACTTCTTTCACTTACCTCCCATATTTAAAAATATTTGTGTCAGATTCTCTAACTTTGCTTTTAGATCCTGCAGTTACACTGATTATCCCCTAAATTTAAATCCTGCCAGAAGTCTTCCTTGGAACATTTATTTGCTATAGCACAGAATGACGCATTAACTTCAGTGCTTCTGTACAATGTAGACCTCTGTGATTGTATTCCGCAGTCATTTACTGCTCAAAGGCAAGTTTCCAATGACTCATTAGCCGGTGAAGCACTTATTATACTGGGTAATTGGAGGGTAATAGTGTGGTACAGTATCAGAATACTGAAATCGGTGCTGTTTTCTTCTCTTTATGTAAGGTGTGCACTTCGTCTTATGCCGAAGAACACATCGTGGGATGCAGCAATCGTGCCATTACATGAAATCTCTGGAATGTGATTAGTCTGATGAGCTTGCTTGGCATGTAAACAGGAAGGCGTCGCACTTGTACGACCATTAGTGAAAATGAGTTTGAAAATGTTTTTATTTCATAAGCAAAGATAACAGAAATGAGTTGCAGCATACCATCATTTTCTTTGTGTTTCTAACTGTTTTTGTTTATGTCAAATAGTTCTGTCGTTGGCAAGTATTTTGTGGTATGGAGGCCTTTAAAGTGCTTCCGAATTTGCTTCACCCATCTTGTATCTCAAGCTGCCTTTAATAAAATGGAAGTCATTTTTAAGATGACCCTTACTGCAATACATGAAATAACATATTTTTCCTCCACATTGCCTTGCCTCCTTCAGTCTTCCTTTCCTCCTACAATCTACAGCCTTTGAAATCCTGAGCTTGGCATTATCTCAGCACTATTTTGTGACTTAGCTCAGCTTCCTTCATACTGTTTTCAATCCTGGTGGTGTCCTGCACTATGGGTTTTGGAAGGTCAACTAAAAAGAATGCTAGATAATTGCTGAATGCTATAAATGAAGAGGAGTTTTATATAAATTACATAAAATGTATAGCACAGAAGCAGCCCATTCAGCCTAACTGGCTAGTGCAGTGCAAATGCAAGTGCAAATTTGCTAGTGCAAATCGATGATAAAGCCATTACCGTTAGTACATGTAATTGTGAACTTTGGAATTCTCTACCCACTTCTGTTCTCAATGAATGAATATTTCACTCTCGTCACTCGAATATCGGAACATTGGGAAGAACTTTGGCACCTCAAAACTCGTGAATCTGTTATGTAGTTGTACAATTTTATTACCCTCCAAATTTTAACTTTTAGCAATGCACTAAGTTATCAGCACTTGCCCTAAACCAGCTAATGGGAAAGATAATACTGTAGTAATTATGCATAGTTTAATGCTCAGTTTAAATTAGGCATAATTTAATGTGCGCAGTACAATTCTCTGAAATAAATGCAAGAATGGTGACGTTTTGAAACTAGCATTTAACTCAAAAAATAACCTGAATATAGTGTCCATAAGGAAAAGGAACGGACAAGGTGTTATAGAGAATTCAGTTCTCAAAATTCCTCCTTCAGCAGGAATTATTCTGTTTCCTACAAGAAGGTCCCTTTTGTCATTGTACTTCTCTCCAACAGTAATTCTATGAAAATGATCACATTTTGTGATGGACAAATTGTTGGAATATTTTCCAAACTTGATATTTATAACCTGCTCAAACTATTTACCACCTGCTCTGAACCACATTGCTGAGCTGTGATGCCAGTTTCTGTTGCATCTTGAGCTTATAATAGGTTGAAAGTAGAGTTAAATCAGAGTGTCCTGATACAGATTTTCTTTTTCTCTTCTAGCATTTGCACATAAAAATATTGGTTACTTCTCACTAATTACAATTCTGCATGAAGCTGAACTTTAAATTCATTGGGTGCATTCATCTTTTGAGCCATGGACTTGCCTTTTAAATTGTATGAGGTGAATTTTAAACAAAACTTTATTGTTTAAATGGTTTGTTTTATTGATCCTAAACATAGCATACAGATACATCAGCAAAACAGTTCTTCCAAATCTTGAAACAGCATTTCGGTGATACATTGAGGTGTGCAGTTTTTTTTTGCAGTGAATTCCTTACTCCAGCATTTCGTTCCTTTCTATTTTCTTCTCTCTGTCAGTTCATTAAAATAGTTGCTGTAGCTGGTATGTGTTTGTTTCAGCAAGTTCATGGTCTCACAGCTGGAACTGGTCATCCAGAGAGCTGGATTATCCAATCAGCCACAGGGCCATTAGGGTTGAGAGCCTGTGTATGCAAGGTGTCATGTTGCTGATGAGATTCCACTCTCGGCCTTGTCTGTGTCTCGTCTCATAACTATAAAAGGCATACCACATGGCCAGTACTCAATTCATTGAAGAGAGGATTAAAAAAATCAGTCTAGTAACATGTGAAGTTCGTAGATGCAAGTGAATTCGGTTGGCCTATGTTTTAATGGATGGGAGTGAATATGTTTGGTGCTAGATAAAATTATTTGGTAAATTACATAGATTATACAGCACAGAAACAGACAATTTGGCCCAACTGGTCCATGACACTATTTATGCTCCAAATGAGCCTTTTTCCACCCCTCACCATCTAACCCAATTAGCATAATCTACTCCTTTCTCCCACATAGCTTCCCCTTAAATGCATCAATTTCTTCAATGCATTTTTAAACTGTAATTTTCTTCAGTGTAAAGGCTGAATTTTGTTGTTTAATTCTTTCATTATATAAATTGCAATTAAAACAATCGTGTTGCCAACAACAAATCAACTCTTTAACCGGATTTATTTTGTTCCAGGAGGCAAGTAAATGAGAAGTAGTTTTAGCTTTTTGTTTTCTGGATCTTTGCCTGAAGGGTGAGACCTTTCTGTTCACATTCCTGCACCCCTGTAGTCTAATGTAACACTAATACGTGGCTATTGTCAAATGTGGTGGACTCACTGTTATATTTAACAATGCACTTGACCCCAAGATGACCGACTGAAAGTAAGGATGCAGTACCATGGATATCTTTTTATTAATTAAATTCCTGTTTGGTTTTTTTCCCCCATATCAATGGAAGCCCTGAATTGAAATGAGAGGTTGTAGATTTATTTGATAAAGTTTAAACTATATTCCCCCTTAAAAATCAAGAACCTCCTTGATATCTTAGCTGGGTTACAGTGAGTACCAGAGCCATCCTACTACTGGTACTGCTGCTATCACAACTACAACAATAGACCTCTTGCTTATATATAGTGCTCTTAATGAAGAAATGTTCCAAGGCATTTCACAAATGGGTATAAGTAAAAAAGATGCCGAGCCAAGAAGGGAGAGATTAGGGGTCGTGACTGAAAACGGAAGTGAAGAAGTGGTTGAGGGAAGGAGCTCCAAAGATCAGGATTGAAATCTGTGGTTCATTCTCCAAATTGTACCAAGAACAGTGACATCAGCTGAGCTGGCAGTGGAGGTACAGGAGTTGACTTCAGCACTCCTGAGCGGTGGAGAGGAAAGTTAACCAGGATCCCCACTCCAAGCAGGGCTTGCTGGACAGTAATCAGAAGTGTGTGGATGTTAGAGTTTGATTGTGATGCCTCATGGTAACATAGCCCACTAGTGATCACTATTTATGCCAACATTAAAAACTGACGACATTTTTCAGCTAACTAAGGGTCCCTGTACCCCAGCAAGGAGGAGACACAATGATGTCAACTGTTATAGGGAGGCATCATCACGTTACTGATTACTCTGATCTTATAAACTTACATTGTTCAGAAAAATGATTGATAAAAGAATTGCATCTGAAAACATCATTTAAATTGATACTGATCCAGATATAAACTTTCAGAGGAAACTTTTTGCAGTGGTTAAATATGGAATCTTTTAAATGGTGCTTTTGGAATATGTTGTGCCAGGAACTAAAAGCACAGTTGCCTCCCAGCACGAGACCATTTAAAACAAAAAATTGTCTCTGATAAGATCATGTTCTGTTAAGGAAGGTAAGAAATTACATTTATATAGTGCCTTTCACAACCTCGGGATGTTCCAAAACACTTCGCACCAAATGAAGTATTTTTTAAGTGTAGTCACTTTTGTAATGTAGAAAAACATGGCAGCCAATTTGTGCATAGCAGAGTTTAATGACCAGACATAAAAACAAGAAATGCTGGAACCACTCAGCAGGTCTGGCAGCATCTGTGGGAAGAGAAGCAGAGTTAATGTTTCGGGTCGGTGACTCTTCGGAACGGAGACCAGACAATCTGTTTTATAAATGAGAACAGAAAGTGCCGGATATACTCGGCAGGTCTGGAAACATCTCTGTAGAGAAAAACAGAGTTGACGTTTCAGGTCTGATGAAGGGTCACAGACCTGAAACGTTAACTCCGTTTCCCTCTACACAGATGCTGTCAGACCTGCTGAGTATTTCTGGCACTTTCTGTTCTCTTTTGAGTTCCAGCATCTGCAGTATTTTATTCTTATATCTGTTTTAGAAATGTTAATTGAAGGATAATTGGTGGCTAGGACACTGGGAGGACTCGCCTCCCCTTTCCTGAATAGCGTCATGGGGTCTTTTATACCTGAGAGTGCAGATGGGCCTCGGTTTAATGTCTTACCTGAAAGTTGGCATCTATGATAGTGCAACATGCCCTCAGAACTGCATTGAAATGTCAACCTGGATCATGTGCTCAGATCTCTAGAGTGGGACTTGAACCCACTACCTCTGACTCAAGTGACAGTACGACTACTGAATCAAGGCTGACAACGTTCTTTGGTAAGATAGAATGAATTTTAGTGGGGGCAGCCCATACTGCTGTGGGGGCTCTCCATGAGGCACAGGATGGCTAATCAGGAGCCCCCCAGCCTGCAAGGACAGTGCCACGTATTACAAATAGGCAGCGGCCTCAGGTGCTGTAGTGCCCGTCTGCTGCTGTTAAAATAAGTGGCGGCAGGAAGAGGCCCTTAAGTGGCCATTAATTTGCCACCTACCCCATCACTGTTAAAATAGCAACGGGGCCCCTGCTTCCCACACGATTTTACACCCCCTGCCTCCTAGCTCACTCGTAGGGAGGGCATTATATTCTGGCCCCCACACAGAACCTGAATCTAAAAGCCAAGTAATGAGTTTGCTATTTAGATTCTCTCTTGTTTTTCCAAATGGATTGTACTGTCTAAAATTGTTTATCAGATAAAACATGTGTAATTTGACAGTTGTGAATGGGTAGCTGCATGTATATAAGCAGTTTTGTTATATTTCGAATTGAAGCTAAACACTAAAACTACCACCATCCTGAGGTGATGCAGTTAGTAAACTAATCATAAATTGTGCAAACTCATCTGAACAGTGGGATTCAAGTGACTGACGGGGTCAAACTGCTAACATCTGTTTGAGAAGTGAGTTTTGCCAGTTCTGAGTTACTGTTTATTAATAATCCAGTGTAGCTTAGAACAATGATATATTCTTTCCATTTAGTTTTGGATTTTGATGCCTGACATTTCAGTTTAATTGTATAATTAATTTGTTCTGGCTTTTAGAAAGTCCACTCTATATTCATGATAACTGCAGTCATAAAGCTATATCAACACTCAAACTTAGCATTTGCAAATTTTAAATTTTTTGATAATTAGCTTCATACGAGCTAACAAGTTGAATCAGGCTGTTATGAGTTAAACATCCAGCTTTAAAATGTTACCATTGCTGTCCATATGAAACCAAAATAATGAGAATACCTTTTGATATAGTGTGCGTTTTGTGCAAAGTGTCATCAGTTCAGTGACTTCACTCTTGTGTAATAGTGTTGGCTTTATGTTGATGTGAATCATAAAAAGCAAAATCCACAAACTGGTAATATAAGTGGGCAATCAAATGGTAAAAATGTAATTCTTTTTGAAATGGAAGTATATGGTGGTGGTATGTCGCAAGCAGGTAACACAGTAAGATGCAAGTGTTGCATGAGTCAGCCTTTTATTCTGTACTGAAATGGCCAAGAGTGGGTGGCATGTTGATAGATCAGAACTGCTGAAAATCATTTTAAGAGAAGAAAAAATGTTCTGACTTTTGAAAGTGCTGAGATTTTTTTCAGCCCACGCAGAACACATTTTCTGTGCACGTACTGATAATGCTGCTACAAGCTGATGATTTTTTCTTTGTGTGTGTATGTATATATGCGCATTAAATAGACTTTTTAAAATAAATGTCTCTATCTAGCTAGGTAGTTTACTCCCACCCCAACTTCCAAATCAAAATGGTTTCTGAACAAAAAGGTTGGGCGTGTGGACTAAGCTTTAAATACCAGTTACCCTGATTATTTAAAATCATTTTCATCACATGGCTTATGAGGCTTATTGTCCTGTTCTCTGACCATTCCAGGGCTTTTGGTTTCTTTGGGAGCTTCATGCACACTGACTGCATAAGATCCACAGGTATGAATTCTATTCTGTAAATCTTGTTGCAGAGGTCTATCAGTTTCCCAATGCTAACATCATTCAGGGCTTTCAGGCATTCTGTTGGTATCTCATCGATTCCAGGTACTTTCTTTGCTTTCATCTTTCTGATTGCTGCACTGACTTCTGCCTCTATTATCTCTGGTCCTTCTCTTCCCTCTGGTGGTACCAATTCATTTCTGTCTTCATCGTCATACAGCTCACTAATGTACTCCACCCATCGTTTTTCTACCCTTTTTCGAAAAGCAGTTCACCTTCCTTGCTCCTTATACAGTCACTATTTGTGGCTAATTTTTCTTTGTCTGTCGGTGCTTTAACTTTCTCATGCAATGCTTTCATATTGTGCCTTTTCTCCAGTTCTTTTATTTCCTTGCATCAGTCTTCATACCACCTTTCCTTGGCCCCCCTACATGCTTTTCTTATCTGCCTTTCTAGTTTGTCATTTAAAAAAAAATTATTCTGTCTCTCTTTCTCCATCATAGCTAGAATTTCATCAGTCATCCACTCTTGATGTTTCCTCCTTTCTTTCTTCGGGACTGTCTCAGTTACTGCATATTTCATGCTCTGTTTCAGCCTTTTCCAATGTCTTTCTGTTGCTTCCTCCTCACTAAGATATTGCATTGTCCCGTCCTGAAGTAAAGCTTCATACTTGTTAGTAACCGCTGCAGCATACTTCTTCATCACATCTTCCTCTCTGTCTGTATAAGTTGGCTCGATCTTTCATGGGATTCCTGTTTGGGATTTTTCAGCCTGATCTTCTTCTTTACAAGCAGGCAGTGATCTGAATTGATGTCTGCACCTGGATAAGTGAAGGCATTCTTGATGCTGTTCTAGTATTTTTCATTAATCATCAGAAAATCTATTTGATTTCTGTGTACATCTCCTGGACTCTTCCAGGTGTACAGTCTTCTTGGGTGTTGTTTGAAGAGTGTATTCAAGATGATCAATTGGTTTTCCTCACAGAATTGTATCAGGCATTCACCTCTGCAGTTCTTGGTTCCTAGTCCATAAGCTCCTACCACATTTCCATGCCTCTGTCCACCAACTTTTGTAGACTATCAAGATGTCTCCACTCTCCACATGCTTCAATGCTGTTTGCAGCTCCTCATAAAATGCTTCCATTTCTTGGGCCCATGCAGTTGTAAACACACAATGTTCATTAGTTCCCCTTTTAAATTTTGACATAATCAATTTCTCTGATATTGGCCACTTTCCCTGCATGGTTCTTGCTACCTTCTTTTTCATCATTATTCCAACTCCATTCTCATGTTCTCTATCACCTGCTTTCCTTTGTCTATTTTCCCAGATTCCATCATCTAATTTCTGCCAATCCTAAAATGTCGATGTTGAGTCTTAACATCTATATCATGCAATTGTCTATTTTACCACTCTACCAGAGTGTCCTCACATTCCATGTTGCGATTTTCAGGAGATCTTGTCTGGGTTTTAGCGTAGCATCATCAGGTGGTAGCCTTTCTTCCAAGTTTGGGCTGCCTTTGTCATTCACCTGGCTATTCCTACTTCCTAGCAAGTCTGCTTCCCTGTTCCACAGGGGCCCAAGTCGGCCTATATCACTACTACTGTTTAAACTAGATGCCATTACTAACTATGGGTGAATACTTGGTGAGTACCTTGACTCTTCCAAAGTGACTGGCCATTTGTCCTTAAGCGTCATGACTCTGCCCAAGATATGTCACACATTTTGCTGTTGCGCCTTCTGAGCCATTGACTCTGAATAGTGAGTTCTTCTGCCTCAGCCACCGGTCCAAGCTTGGGGAATTGAAAAGGGTGACGCCTCTTGTACAGCAGCTTGTGAAGTTGCTGTTCGCCCTCACCTAGCAGCTGAGGTGAGGTCTCAGGGTATCCCCGCTGGTGTGCACTACTAATAATGATTTTGGAAAGAAATGAGCAATCTGTAGAAGCAGAAGTCGATGACAGTCAGTCAGGATTCTGACCAAAAAAAGGAACAAGAGAGGGCATCTTTAACTTAAGAGTAGTGATCGAAAGGTATCTGGAAGTACAAAAATCTGTGTATGTATGCTTTATAGATTAGGAGAAGGCATTTGATAGAGTCTGCCATCAGAAAATAATGGAGTGCCTAAACAAACTAGAAATTGACAGCAATAATAGAATCATCCGGAATCTATTTGGAAGCAATCTGCGGTGATGAGATTTGATAGCGGCTTGTCATAGACAGCTTGCCAATCAAAAGAGGAATGCATGAGAGATGTATTATGTCCCCAAAACTGTTCAGCCTGTACACTGACACTAACTTCAGAGATATAGAACATCTACTAGGTTGCAATATTTGTGGGTTGAACATTAACAGCTTGAGATACACAGATGACAATGCATTGATTGCAGAGTTAGAAGAGGCGCTACAGGAAATTGTGAACAAAGTGAATGCAAGGAGTGTGGAATATGGATTAAGATTGAATGTAAAGACGACCAAGACAATGGTGATGAGCAGAGACCTAACCCTGGAAGTGAAAAGTGAAGTAAATGGACAAGTCCTGGACAAGTTCTTTTTGATTCGTTTCGTGGGATGTGGCTGTCGCTGGCCATTTATTGCCCGTCCCCAAGTGTAAAGGTTTATATACCTTGGGCAGGTTATCACAGATGATGGGAGATCTCTTTGTGAGATCCGAAGGAGAATAAATTTCCCACAAAATTGAACTGCTAGAAATAATGCAGTAAATGCACTTCAGTGACTCACATTTCTTAACTAAAATTGTTCACTGTGTGTATATTGTAAATTGGCAGCATTACCGCACATACCATTTACAGAGAAGTGACATGATGTAGCTAACACTTAATTCATTTATAAGACCCATGCTATCTGTTCAGCCAGCATCAGATGACTTTGATCACAATGTACATTATAACTGTAGTTCCACTGAATGGCACGCCACTTAACTATAGTAGTGAAGCGTGACATGTGGACTTGGCCAGTAGAGGTCTTTGTCCCCTCCTGGCACTAAGAAACAAACCACTTGAAAAGCTGCTACCCAGACTGGACCTGCCAATGATATAATAGCATGCCCTGAACTGAGCAAGATACAGACAAACTGGTCAAATCGGAATTCAGAAACGGTGATCGGTGTTGATGCAATAACAAACGTTATTGGATGCAGGAATAAAGCAGCTGATTCTCTGTCGTGATGATGACCTTATAGCACAAATATGATTCGGCCAATTTAGCAGCACACTGAATTGATTTGTTTGAGAGAGTTTTCTGAGACTTAAAGGTTGATGTTTGGATTAAGTATGATAATGTCCAGAACAGCTTATTTTTGAAACAATCCTTATTTTTCTGTGTCCAACAAATATTTTGAATATTTAAGTTCAGTTAAATTGCAGAAACTACCTTCAGATTCACCAATGAGGATATTGCCCCACACTCACTTTACAGTTATGTCAGAGAGCCAGTTAGCAGGCTTAAATATTGAAGATGAACAGACAAGCCCTGCTCTGATAATCTCAAGTGTTTTGAAGAACACTCTGCAAAACGTAGCGAGTTGAATTTCTGTACCTGAATCTGTGTCCTGAAAACTTGCACAGAAGTCCAAAGACTGAACATTGCAAGTGCAGGTTGTGCATAGGGCAATGACATGTTGGAAAACCAGCACTACTATCTCAGTTATATTCTGCAAGTTGAACATTTATCATTGTGCTTATGTTATTCTTTAGATGTTTTGGTGTCCTGTAAAATAGTATCTATCAAATCAGTTACTTCTACTAATATGCCTTTTATGCAGATGGAATAAAATCATGAGCCAAGTAATTGATATAGTGGATAATTGCTGAGTAATAGGAAACCTCCACTTTTATTTCAGCATTGTAAAACCAGTTTGCTATAAGGTTACTACTTCAGTGAGATCTTTGTGTGGGTGGGTAGGCTGTTCAGCTTGTTAATATCTAATGCCTACATTTACATTATAGCAGGAGATTTTAAAACTGTAGGGCTGAATTTTGTCAGCGCTGAAGAAGTCCTGCCACTAGGGCTGAAAGCGGGAGCTGACCCCACTTTGCTGGACAGCGGCAGCGTGGGGTGGTGTTTTGCCAGCAGCAGCCAATCAACAGGCGACCAATCAACAGGCTACCCCCAGGGCCGGTGTCCAGTTGAAGACGACTGCCCAGGCCCCAGACTACCAGCCTTAGTCACTAGCAGTGGCCATTGCTGAGGCTGCAACGCAAGATGCAAGATGGCCTCAATGCCAAGGTGTCCTTGAAGACATGTAAGTGTTTCTGAGGAAGCCGGCAATTGCCAGGATGCAGTTATTTCAGCTGCAGTAAGCTCGGCGTGGGGGCGGCCATTGTTGCCAGGAGCCCCCTCTGTGCCGCTCTGTGGGCCATGGCGAGCCCATCAAGGAGGCCACCCCCACCCCCCGAAACCTGCTGGGAGGCCGCCAGGGTTTAACTGGCGATCTCCCCAAGCTGCAGCGGGTGCTGGTGGGAAGAGGCCCTTAACGGAGCCTTTAAGTGGCTCAATTGGTTACCCAGTGGGCAGCCACACCGCTAAGGTTCCCGCTGTTGGCAATATGCTATGACGTGAGGAAGACATTGGGCTTCCCTCCCAATGCTTTCTCCCGCCATATTGCCAGCCCGTCTCCAGAAGGCTGGGAAAATTCAGCCCGCAGTATCTATTATTCTGAGTCTTCTATTGGCCCACATCTGCAATTCAATAAATAAATAAATTCCAAGTAATTGTGTGTGAGTACTTTGAAATGTTTGAGATGTGATGAGGCACAATATAATAGGAAGCTTTTCTTTCATTAGTCTGAAATAACTGGCCTATATGTATTTTTAAAGAAATGTTTTAGTTGAATGAATGTAGAAGGACGTACCTTTTTAGTAATGTTTTTGTCATCTACTCACCATCTAAGAATGTGCAGTTAAAGTAACTGAGTATTATAAATTGTTTCAAACCAAGAACTGTTCCATTTTAATACAATACACTTGTCATTGTTTGTAGAATATGCTTCATATAATTTTTATTTTGTTATTTCCGGTCTGATATTTTTTGATCGATTTAAGGAGAAAAATTAAAGTGCTTGTAGATATTGGAAAGACTGTAATTTTAATGCATAATAAATGTATTTAAGAACTGCAGCTGCTTGAAAATCTTTGTATGATCATTTCTGTCCCATGTAAGCCGTCTGGCTTTTGTGTATTTGTTAAAGGTAGACAATTTACTTCATAAAATCATTGCATAACACTATCTCTCTACACTCCCAAAGGTTTGCAAGACCCCTCATTTTATTTCAAAGACCAAAAAATTGCTGTCTCCCTTTATGTAAGCAAATGTAAAGTTGGATCTTTTATGCTTGTAGTACAACACTGCCACTTGTGGGTTATAAGGATATCATCATAAATGGATATTTCTGATGTGCTGATTTGAAAAAAAACAAGAAATTAATTGCACAGTGCAAGTTACACTGAATGCAGCAATTCTATCAGCTTGCACAGCACCTTGTGGGGTGCAGGAAACCACTGGTTCTCTCTGGATTGTTATCCATCACATTGGAATAGACTCTGGAGTTGAAACAAGAATATGATCATCTCCAGACTGAAGGTAACTGTTTTTCATTATTTTATGCCACCCAGTTTGGCTCCTTGATTGTAAGAGTGAGCGAGTTTTGGTTACAGCTCCCTCTGTGGATGCTGTTAATGGCACACTTTTTACCCTGTTGGATAACAAACAAGTTTAGGTGTTGCAGGCCTCTCATTTGATCACAAATGGAACTTCCATCGGTCATTCATTGTTAATGCAGCCTCTATGCATCTCACTTCCCTATTTTGTGCCGAACTCTTCTTTTCCCATCAGCAGCTCTTAATTCTCAACAAAGTCCAACTCTATCCAAGACTTCAACATTACTCTCATATCTGAGGAGGCTGTTCTACCACGTCCCTAATATTCCTGAAGAGAATACAAGTAAAAACTTGACATCTGATAGGTAATTCCTTTAATTCCAGCCTTCAACCTTTTTCACAGGCTTATTTTGTCTTTATTTTATCGATTGCATCGAAATCCATGCTCATTGGGACTCTTTCTCCAGTTCCTCCTAAATTGCAAATATACAATCTTGCCCATTTTCTCTCCTCCCTGGGTTCCCATTGTGTTGAAATGTAGACTAATTTTACAGTTTGACTCTTTCATTTTTAGGACTTCAAAACTCCCTCAGTCTTTCCTTGTTCCTACAAGCTTCAGGCTTTTTAATACTTAAACTGGGTGTCAAGTAATCACTACTTCCTGATTTACCTAATCTTTTCCTTTACGTTTTCAATCTCTGTGTCCTCAGGTTGTTTTATTGAAGATAGGAAGAAAGCAACAAATGGTGATGTAATCATTTTAGTGCACATTATTCCGTCACTTTTGTGACAAAAATGATGCTCTGCTTTTTGATTCTCTCCTAAATTTAAAAAAAGATTTGTCTAACACTTTTTGATGATGATTGTGCTTCTTAATGTAGGACCTTACACTTGAGATATGTTTACTGAGATTCCTGATGAGTGGCTGCAGGAAGGACTGTCAGCATAAAGATTTTCAACGAATGCTACTGCTCAGTATTGAGGTGTTTATCTGCATGAAAGTCGAAGAAAATTATATTTTGCAGGATTTCCCCTTTATCCCAAGCATCAGCCTTTAACACAACCAGCTGATTCCACTGAGCAATGGGAAGGACATGGTTGTTAAGAATTTCCTGATTAAGTGAGTCTGGAATTTAATCCCTCCTAATACCACTGATTAAAGCTCGGTACCAGTGGAAATATGTCATGTAGGTTTGTTCACTTTGTGTGAGTAGAAAACAAAGAAGGAAAAGCATACAAAAATACTTAAAATTTAAAAAAATTTAACCTCCCTTTCCAGAGTTACCATACCACTATGTGCCTTTCACCTGATGTGGTAGAAGATAGCTGATCTGTTTCCATCGCCATGAGCCTTGTTCTGAAACCAGCCAATGGGAAGTAATGGTTGGGGGAAGGGGGGGGCTGAAAAATGTTTTTTCCCCTAACCTTTGTCCTAAACGCTTCTGCATATGCCTTAGTCTCTTATCGTCTTTCTCTGTTGGCTTGGCAGAAATCAAGAACTCATCACATAAGCAAACGGAGCCACAGCTGGGGATGACAGTGAATAAGAGCTCCAATCTCTGCATAGCAACAGAATCTGTTACTCAACATACTCCAATTTTAATTTCGATTTTCAAGCCAGTTTTAATCTTTTTTTTCCTTTTCTTGTGTGCTGCTTTCCAACAACACAGTTTGTGTGTTGTGAGCTTCTGAAAATTACTTTGTTGAATAATTATTTTTAAAATGAGCACAAAACATAGTTTCAGCTCGTGTCCTCCAAACACCTGGGCAAGTCCCGAACATTCAAGGACAGGTTAAAACTGGTAGTTTTTATGACTCAGTCGGCAGCTGACTTGTGCTCGCAGTTCATAGTGAAAAAAAGTTAGACTAACTTGACACAATTTTCCCCATACTACAGACATCTGGCAACTGATTGCATCACACAGATTATGTTTTGTTGATTCTTAAAACACCATAAGGTCCATTCAACAAGTTATAAGTGGTGGTAAATTTCAGATTTTGACTCCTATTTTAAATGAAGCATAAGTCTGGTTAAATAGGGTGGAAACCAAAACCTGCGAGCGAAAATAGCTTGGAAATAGATATTTTGTGTGTAACTTTTCAGCGTGGTGTGAGGATAGTAAATTCGATGACATCATGAATGGGGACTGCTGTCATCTCACTAGATCAGGACTTAAGTTACACAACAGAAGTCCATAAATGAGCTCTATCCTCAGACTGTCTGTAATTGGTCAGCTGGGCGGCACAGCACCGCAGCCTCACAGCTCCAGGGACCCGGGTTCAATTCTGGGTACTGCCTGTGCGGAGTTTGCAAGTTCTCCCTGTGACCGCGTGGGTTTTCGCCGGGTGCTCCGGTTTCCTCCCACAGCCAAAGACTTGCAGGTGATAGGTAAATTGGCCATTGTAAATTGCCCCTAGTGTAGGTAGGTGGTAGGGAATATGGGATTACTGTAGGGTTAGTATAAATGAGTGGTTCTTGGTCGGCACAGACTCGGTGGGCCGAAGGGCCTGTTTCAGTGCTGTATCTCTAAATAAATAAATAAAACAATATACACTGTAATGCTTTAAGGGTGAGAGAGTCTGCTAAGTGTAAGAATATCTTCCCCTATAACGTGGTGTGACAATTCTGTCGAATACATTTCCCTTTTTAATAGAAATAGCCACTTAATGGTGTTTCAGGTGAATACTATTTTGGAACACCTTTGTACTGGACAACGTCTTTTTTGTGCTTACCACAAAAGTCAGCTTCCACAAACAAGCCCACGTTTCAAGTAGACTAAAGCTTGATTTTATTCATCAAAAATTTGAGAGAGAATTGCTGTGGGAGGAACAGGGAATCCTTGTGCCTTAGGGTATGCCATGGAAATAATCAGGTATACACCATCTGCTCCAGAACTGTTCGAGATTAACACTATCTGTTCAACTGCCTCTGCTGCTCCCCCCTTTATCCTGCCCCAGGCTACCTGTACCCTATCCCTGAGCGCCAATCTCGCTTCAGTTTTCTCCCTGCTCCCCCACGGACCATGCCATCTCTGAGCTCATATTATCTATTATATATTATCACGCACCCCTTTCCCCCCCCACCAAACAAAACAAACGCACCATCAACCATGACCATTCCATTTACAAACTCCATTTCCTCTCCAAGGTTCTTGAACCTGTCATCTTCCAGATCCATGCTCCTTTCAGCCACAACTTCCTATTTGAATCTCTTCAACCAGGTTTCCACCCTCCCACAGACTGAAACAACCCTAACCAAATCATAGTTGATATTCTCTGTGACTGCAAACGTGGTGCATTCTCTCTCCTTAACTTCTCTGCAACCTTTGACACAGTCAATGCCATCTCCTCTAACACCTCTGCTTTGTTATTCAGTTCACTGAAACTGCCCTTGCTCGGTTCCATTAAAAGAATCAAGGTATAGGGCGGAAAAGTGGAGTAGAAGTAGAAGATGAGCCATGATCTTATTGAATGATGGAGCAGGTTCGCAGGGCTGTATGGTCTACTCCTGTTCCTATTTCTTATGTTAATTATCCAGTTGCTTTTTATTCTGCCCCCTACACTGCCATCTTCAGAGTCTACAGGCATCCATCCTTGCCTCCTTCCTCTTCCTCATTTATGTGCTGTCCTTTGCTGACATTATTTGCAGTCATGGGGCTAGGTCCCATGTGCCTGCCGATGACATCCTGCTTTAGGTCTCCATGGATCGTTCCACTGTCTCTGTGCTGACCCAACACAGCAACTGAGAAATTTAAATTCAATTTATTAAATAAATCAGAAATGTAAAGCTAGTATCAGTAATGAAACTACCAGATCATCATAAAAACCCATCTGGTTCACTAATGTCCTTTAGGGAAGGAAATCTGCCATCCTTGTCTGGTCTGGCCTACATGTGACTGCAGACCCACAACAATGTGGTTGACTCTTAACCGTCCTCTGAAATGGCCTAGCAAGCCATTCAGTTGTATCAAACCACTACCGTGAAGTCTATTAAGAATAGATCCAGATGAAGCATCTGCCATCGGCGCACTGGACAGGTCAGTCGACCCTGCAAAGTCCTCCTCACTAACATTTGGGGACTTGTGCCAAATTTGGGAGAGCTGTCCCACAAACTAGTCAAGCAGCAGTCATACTCACAGAATCATACCTTTCAGACAACATCCCAGACTCCTTGATCACCATCCCTGTGTATATCCTGTCCCACCAGCAGGACAGGCACACATTGAAAGTGACAGCACCGTAGTATACAGTCAGGCGGAGTGGCACTGGGAGGCCTCAACATTGGCTCCTGATACCATGATGTCTCTTGGTTGATTACCACCAACTGCTGTCCCTCAGCTGATGAATCAGTGCTCCTCCATATTGAATCCACTTGAAAGAAGCACTGAGGGTAGCAAGGGCACAGAATGTACTCTGGGTGGAGGAATTCAATGGCCATCACCAAGAGTGGCTTGGTTACATCACTACTGAGCAAGCTGGCCGAGTCCTGAAGGACATAACTTCCAGACTGGGCATGCGGCAGGAGGTGAGAGAACCAACATGAGGGGAAAAACTACTTGACCTTGTCCTCACCAACCTGCCTATCGCACGCAGATGCATCTGTCCATGACAGTATTGGTAGGAGTAACCAATGCATAGTCCTTGTGGAGACAAAGCCCCATCTTCACAATGGGGACAGCCTCCATCATGTGTAGGTTCAGAAGAGATCTAGCAGCTCAAAGCCGGGCATTCATGAGGCGGTGGCCCATCAGCAGCAGCAGAATTGTATTCCAGCACAATCTAACCTCATGGGCTGGCATATCCCTCACTCTACCATTACCATCAAGCCAGGGGACCAACCCTGATTCAATGAGGAGTGTAGGAGAGAAGTAGCAGGCACACCTAAAAATGTGGTGCCAGCCTGCTGAAGCTACAACCCAGGACTACATACATGCCAAACAGGGGAAGCAGCATGTGATAAACAGAGAGCTAAGTGATCCCATAGCCAATTGATCAGAGCAAAGCGCTGCAGTATTGCCACATCCAGACTTGAATGGCACTGGACAATTAAACAACTAACAGGAGGAGGAGGCTGCACAAACATCCCCATCCTGAATGATGGGGGAGCCCAGCACAGATGCCGATTTGATATCACGTGGAGCGAATCTAGAAACGGTTGAGTGCACTGGATAAAGCAAAGGTTATGGGCCCTGACAACCTCTTGGCTGTGGGGCTGAAGGCTTTCCCCAGGATAAACTGCACCCCTAGTCAAACTGTTCTAGTAGTTACAATGCTGGTATCTACCCAACAAAGTGGAAAATTACCCAGGTATGTCCTGTCTACAAAAAGCAGGACAAATCCAATGTGGCCAATTACCACCCCATCAGTCTACTCTCAATCATCAGAAAAGTGATGGAAGTTGTCATTGACTGTGCTATCAAGTGGCACTCACTCAGCAATGACCTGCTCAGTTTGGATTCTGCCAGGGCCACTCAGCTCCAGACCTCATTACAGCCTTAGTCCAAACATGGACAAAAGAGCTGAACTCCAGAGGTGAGGTGACATTAAGGCAGCATTTGACTGAGTGTGGCATCAAGGACCCTCAGTAAAATTGAAGTCAGTTGGCATTGGTGGGTGAAAAGACTCCACTGGCTGGAGTCATGCCTAGCACGGAGGTTGTGGTTTTTGGAGGCCAATTATCTCAGCCCCAGGAAATGTACCCATACCTCAGCCCATCAGCTACTGAAAGCCTCAGCCATGCCTTTGCCATCTCCAGATCTAATGGCTCCAGTGCTCTCCTGGTCAGTCCACCCTCCTCCACCTTCCATAAACTTCAGCTCATCCAAAAACCTGTTATTCTTGTCCACAACCCCTGTCCTCACTGACTTCCCATGGCACCCAGTCCCCCAACTGTTCAAATTTAAATTCTCACGTGTTTAAATCCTTCCACAGTGTTGCCCCTCCCTATCTCTGTAACTTCTTCACTTCACCTTACCATTGGTGACTGTGTCTTCATCCTCCTCGACCTCATGTTCTGCATTCCCTCCCTAAAACCCTCCATCTCCCTCTCCTCTAAAGACCCTCCTTAAAATCCATTTCTTGGATCAAGCTCTTGGTCACCCCAATAATGTCTCCATATTCCTCCGTGCAGTGCCTTGGGATGTTTTTCTGCATTAAAGTATTCTATAAATGCAAGTTGTTGCTTAAATGAAAAGAAGCATCACACTGCCAGGCCCTGTAACTGTATTTATGACGAAAAGCTCTGCATGAGAAATGAATGTCACTGAGTTCCTCATTAAGCTCCCTGCCTGTACAGTGAATTGGAGAACTGAAGAATATGATGTACTTACCCTGCTTACAGCCAAGCTGGTTCAAAATAGGATTAACAAGAAATCCTTTAACATTATCAACCCTGTCAATCAAAGGTACCAGATCGGCTTGATTAAGTGTATGATTAATTTGGGGAATGATCTTTTGGTGATTTTGAATGTGAAGAACAAGGAGAATTTCCTGTGATGAAATCAGAGTTTCAGAAGTAGAAAGAAAAGGGGTTAAGTAGTGACTGTTGGATTTGAATTTAATGGAGGAGGCAGCTGAATAGTTCATTAAACAGATACATTTGAATGCTTTATAAATTGTACTTGTTTTGTAAAACCCATATTTGTACTGTTAGATTTTTTTCAGAACAAACCAGAATCAATTTGGCTAGAGCTAAGGAACAAAAAAGGTGTAGTTACATTGCTTGGTGTTGTCTATCGGCCATCAACTAGTGGGAAGGATGTGGTGGAATTCATAGCCTAAACGGCTGTGGGCCAAGTGCTGGAAAATGGGATTCGAATAGTTACATGCTTGATGGGCGGCACAGACACGATGGGCCAAAGGGCCTGTTTCTGTGCTGTATAACTCTATGACTCTATAACTAGGAACAAATTTGCAAGGAAATTACAGAGAGGTGCAAAAATTATAGGGTAGTTATAATGGGGGACTTGAATTATCCAAACATAGTGGTAGAGTAAAGGGCAGTGAGGGGCAAGAGTTCCTAGAGTGTGTTCAGGAAAATTTTCTACAACAGTATGTTTCTAGTCCAATGAGAAAGGAGGCACTGCTAGACCTGATTCTTGGGAATGAGGTGGGCCAAGTGGATCAAGTATCAGTCGGTGATCATTGTATCATAAGGTTTAGGCTGACTATGGAAAAGGTCAAAGAACAATCCGGAGTAAGAATAATTAACTGGGGGAAAGCCAACTTCAATGGATTAAGAACGGAGCTGGGGCAAATGGTTGACTTGAAAAACAGTAGCTGAACAATGGGCTACCTTCAAAGAAGAGAATCCTGAGCTCCCTAGATGACAAAAGAGGTAGAGATTAAGATAAAGAAGAAAAAGTTGCTTATGACAAATGCCAGGTAGAAAATACTATTGAGAAAGAGGCTGAATATAGAAGGTCCAGAGGGGAAGTGAAAAAGCAAATAAGAGAAGCAGAGAGCATGAAAAGAGACAGGCAGCTAACATTAAAGGGAATCCCAAAGCTTTCTATAGACATATAAATAGTAAAAGTGTGGTTAAAGGAGGAGTGGGGCCGATTAGGGACCCTAAAGGGGATTTACGCATGAAGGCAGAGGGCATAGCTGAGGTATTAAATGAATGCATCTGTCTTTACCAAGGAAAAAGATGCAACCCAGGCAATGGTGAAAGAGGAGGTAATTCGGACACTAGAAAGGTTTAAAATTGATAATGAAGATGTATTAGATAGGCTGTCTGTACTTAAGTGGATAAAGGACCGGGAATGGATGTGATGCGTCTAAGGATATTGAAGGAAGTGAGGGTGGAAATTGCAGAGGCACTGGCCATAATATTTCAGTCTTCCTCAGACTGGGAGTGGTGCCAGAGGACTGGAAAATTGCAAACATTACACCCTTGTTCAGAAAAGGGTGTGAAGACAAGCCCAGGAACTATAGGCCAGTCAGTTTAACTTCGGTGGTGGGGAAATTTCTAGAAAGAATTATTCTGGACAAAATTAATTGTCAATTGGGCAAATGCAGTTTAATTAAAGAAAGCCAGCATTGATTTCTTAAGGGAAAATCAGGTTTGACTAACTTGCTGGAGTTTTTTGAGGAAGTAATGGAGAGGGTTGATGAGGGCAATGCAGTTGATGAGGTGTACATGGACTTTCAAAAGGCATTTGATACAGTGCCACACAACAGACTTGTGAGCAAGGTTATAGCTCATGGAATAAAAGCAACATGGATACAAAATTGACCGAGTGACAGGAAACAAAGAGTAGTGGTTAATGGATGTTTTTCGGGCTGAAGGAAGGTTTGTAGTGGAGATCCGCAGGGATCAGTGTTGAGACCCTTGCTTTTCCTGATATACATTAATAGCCTAGACCTTGGTGTACAGGGCACAATTTCAAAGTTTGCAGATGATACGAAACTTGAAACATTGTGAACTGTGAGGAGGATAGTGCAGAACTGCAAAAGGACATAGACAAGTTGGTGGAATGGGCAGATGGGTGGCAGATGAAGTTCAATGCAGAGAACTGCAAAGTGATTCATTTTGGTAGGAAGAACATGGAGAGACAATATAGAATAAAGGGTACAATTCTAAAGGGGGTGCAGGAGCAGAAGGGCCTGAGTGTATATGTGCATAAATCATTGAAAGTGACAGGACAGGTTGAGAGAGCGGTTAATAAAGCATACAGTATCCTGGGCTTTATTAATAAGGGCATAGAATACAAGAGCAAGGAAGTTATGTTGAACTTATATAAGACACTAGTTCGGCCTCAGCTGGAGTATTGCAGCCAGTTCTGGGCGCCGCACTTTAGCAAAGATGTGAGGGTGTTGGAGAGAGTACAGAAAAGATTCACGAGAATGGTTCCAGGAATGAAGAACTTCTGTTTTCCTTGGAGAAGAGAAGGCTGAGAGGTGATTTGATGGAGATATTCAAAATCATGAAGGATCTGGACAGAGTAGATAATGAGTGAATTGCTTGTTCAGAGAGCCAGTGCAGACACGATGGGCTGGAATGCGGCTTCCTGCGCTGTAACAATTCTGAGAGGTTTTTACAGGTTGAAAGTTTGTGCTGGCCGATGCAAAAACCTGGCATATCTTATTTTCTACAGCCATTTGAGCAAAATACTCTGCAAATAGAGATATTTTAAAAAAAATTCCAGGAAACAATACAATTTCCAAAATTCAAAACCCTCAATTTGCACAACAATTAAAAAGTGTTTAACAGCTAACAGAAGTAAACAGAAGACAACTCAGTGAGTTCTGTGACTCAAATGACTCCAAACTACACTTTCCAGAGCTTTTTCAAACCGCCACTGAGTTTTATTGAAGTGATGTCTGTGAGCTTTCTAAGTAATTGAGGGTTGATGTTTATCTTAACTGTACCTTCTTTCAAACCCTTCCTGTTCTCTTCAGTTTTAGTGATGTTCTAAATAAAAACTGATTTTCTGTGAATTTACTCAAGTTTTTCGTGCTCAAGTTCTTTTCTCTTCAACTTTCACGTGGTTTACGATCCAGAAATTTAAAATCTGACGAACACCCTAAAATATATGGGAATTAAAATGAGGAATTAATGTTTTTTTTCCTCAACCTTAGGAAGAAGAATAAGTTTTCTTAACTTCCATGTAATGTTGTTCGAGTCATGCACCTTTCCACAGTGTAATTAGAAAGATCAAAGAAGTTACACTATTAAATGGCCATGAGTCAAAGGTTACTTTAGTCCCAACCTGGACAATAAGAGCCCTCCTGATTTTAAATTGGAACAGGCAGAGGTCAACAGTCCTGATCTCAATCACATGAGCTTGGGTGTTTTTAACTGCTGGACCATGTCAACATTCCCTGGTCAGGAAAGCAGCAGCTGGTAACGGCTGCCATTGGCAACTGAAGAAACTGTCCCTTACGTGAAGGTACATTGTCGGGAGGTTGTTTGCAGGAGGTCTTCGTGATCAGGTAGGGGAGGAACCTAGGGCAGGGGAGGCTGCTGCTCATGGCCCCCAAAAGAAAAGTTTCAAACGAAGGTTTAAAGACTTCGGGCTGACCTGCTAGGTTGCCCTCATGGGAAAGCCACTACTGCTTCCTCACTCAGGCTCATGCTTATAATAACAGTCAGGTCCTGATCATATTTGAACCATTTCCATGAGCCTGCCATTAGTAGTGGGGAAAATGCTAGCATCTGTTATAAAGGATGTGTTAACTGGACACTTAGAAAATAATGATATGATTGGGCCGAGTGGGCATGGATTTATGAAAGGGAAATCATGTTTGACAAACCTGTTGGAGATTTTTGAGGATGTAACTAGCAGAATAGATAAGGGGGAACTAGTGGATGTGGTGTATTTGTATTTTTGGAAGGCTTATGATAAGGTCCCATGCAGGAGATGAGTAAACAAACTTAGAGCACATAGGATTGGGGGTAATATACTGGTATGGATTGAGACTTGGATAACAGACAGGAAACAGAGAGTAGGAATAAACGGGTCATTCTCAGGTTGGCAGGCTGTGACTAGTGGGGTACCATAAGGATCAGTGCATGGGCTCCAGCTTTTCACAATCTATATCAATGATTTGGATGTGGGGACCAAATGTAATATTTCCAAGTTCGCTGAAGACACAAAACTAGATGGGAATGTGACTTGTGAGAAGGATGCAAAGAGGTTTCAAGGGGATTTAGACAGGCTAAGCGAGTGGGAAAGAACATGAGATGGAATATAATGTGAATAAGTGTGAATTTATCCACTTTGGCAGAAAAAAACAGAAATGCAGAGTATTTCTTAAATGGTGAGAGATTGGGAGGTGTTGATGTCCAAAGGGACTTGAGTGTCCTTGTTCATAAGTCACTGAATGCTAACATACAGGTGCAGCAAGCAATTAGGAAGGCAAATGGTATGTTGGCCTTTATTGCAAGAGGATTTGAGTACAGGAGTAAAGAAGTCTTGCTGCAATTGTATAGAGCCTTGGTGAGACCGCACCTGGAGTAACAAAGGTTCATAAGACTGATTCCTGGGATGTTGGAATTATCCTACCAGGAGAGATTGAGGAGACTGGGCCAATATTCTGTAGAATTTAGACGAATGAGAGGTGATCTTATTGAAGCATACAAAATTCTTATAGGGCTTGACAGGGTGGATGCAGGAAGGATGTTATCCCCTGGCTGTGGGGGGGGCGGGGGGGGGTGGGGAGGTCTAGAACCAGGGGTCTCAGAATAAGAGGTAGGCCATTTAGGACTGAGATGAGGAGGAATCTCTCCACACCGAGAGTGGTGAATCTTTGGAATTCTCTACCCCAGAGGGCTCTTGAGGCTCATTCATTGAGTATATTCAAGACAGAGATTGATAAATTTCTAGATATCAAGGGATATATAAGGATAGTGAGGGAAAATGGCATTGAGGTAGAGGATCAGCCATGATCTAGTTGAGTGGTGGAGCAGTCTCGAGGGGCTGAATGGCCTACACCTACTCCTAATCCCTGTGTTCCTGTGAACCACTTGCATATTAGAATTAGAATTAGAACATTAGAATTAGAACATTACAGCGCAGTACAGGCCCTTCGGCCCTCGGTGTTGCGCCGACCTGTGAAACCATCTGACCTACACTATTCCATTTTCATCCATATGTCTATCCAATGACCACTTAAATGCCCTTAAAGTTGGCGAGTCTACTACTGTTGCAGGCAGGGCGTTCCACGCCCCTACTACTCTCTGAGTAAAGAAACTACCTCTAACATCTGTCCTATATCTATCACCCCTCAACTTAAAGCTATGTCCCCTCGTGTTTGCCATCACCATCCGAGGAAAAAGACTCTCACTATCCACCCTATCTAACCCTCTGATTATCTTATATGTCTCTATTAAGTCACCTCTCCTCCTCCTTCTCTCCAACGAAAACAACCTCAAGTCCCTCAGCCTTTCCTCGTAAGACCTTCCCTCCATACCAGGCAACATCCTAGTAAATCTCCTCTGCACCCTTTCCATAGCTTCCACATCCTTCCTATAATGCGGTGACCAGAACTGCACGCAATACTCCAGGTGCGGTCTCACCAGAGTTTTGTACAGCTGCAGCATTGCCTCGTGGTTCCGAAACTCGATCCCCCTACTAATAAAAGCTAACATACCATATGCCTTCTTAACAGCCCTATTAACCTGGGTAGCAACTTTCGGGGATTTATGTACCTGGACGCCAAGATCTCTCTGTTCATCTACACTACCAAGAATCTTCCCATTAGCCCAGTACTCTGCATTCCTGTTACTCCTTCCAAAGTGAATCACCTCACACTTTTCCGCATTAAACACCATTTGCCATCTCTCAGCCCAGCTCTGCAGCCTATCTATGTCCCTCTGTACCCTACAACATCCTTCGGCACTCTCCACAACTCCACCGACCTTCGTGTCATCCGCAAATTTACTAACCCACCCTTCTACACCCTCTTCCAGGTCATTTATAAAAATGACAAACAGCAGTGGCCCCAAAACAGATCCTTGCGGTACACCACTAGTAACTAAACTCCAGGATGAACATTTGCCATCAACCACCACCCTCTGTCTTCTTTCAGCTAGCCAATTTCTGATCCAAAGCTCTAAATCACCTTCAACCCCATACTTCCATATTATCTGCAATAGCCTACCGTGGGGAACCTTATCAAACGCCTTACTGAAATCCATATACACCACATCCACGGCTTTACCCTCATCCACCTGTTTGGTCACCTTCTCGAAAAACCCAATAAGGTTTGTGAGGCACCCTTCACAAAACCGTGCTGACTATCGCTAATGAACTTATTCTTTTCAAGATGATTATAAATCCTGTCTCTTATAACCTTTTCCAACATTTTACCCACAACCGAAGTAAGGCTCACAGGTCTATAATTACCAGGGCTGTCTCTACTCCCCTTCTTGAACAAGGGGACAACATTTGCTATCCTCCAGTCTTCCGGCATTATTCCTGTCGACAATGACGACATAAAGATCAAGGACAAAGGCTCTGCAATCTCCTCCCTGGCTTCCCAGAGAATCCTAGGATAAATCCCATCTGGCCCAGGGGACTTATCTGTTTTCACACTTTCCAAAATTGCTAACACCTCCTCCTTGTGAACCTCAATCCCATCTAGCCTAGTAGTCTGAATCTCAGTATTCTCCTCGACAACATTTTCTTTCTCTACTGTAAATACTGACGAAAAATATACATTTAACGCTTCCCCTATCTCCTCTGATTCCACACACAACTTCCCACTACTATCCTTGATTGGCCCTAATCTAACTCTAGTCATTCTTTTATTCCTGATATACCTATAGAAAGCCTTAGGGTTTTCCCTGATCCTATCCGCCGATGACTTCTTGTGTCCTCTCCTCGCTCTTCTTAGCTCTCCCTTTAGATCCTTCCTGGCTAGCTTGTAACTCTCAAGCGCCCTAACTGAGCCTTCACGTCTCATCCTAACATAAGCCGCCTTCTTCCTCTTGACAAGCGCTTCAACTTCTTGAGTAAACCACGGCTCCCTTGCTCGACAACTTCCTCCCTGCCTGACAGGTACATACTTATCAAGGACACGCATTAGCTGCTCCTTGAATAAGCTCCACATTTCGATTGTGCCCATCCCCTGCAGTTTCCTTCCCCATCCTACGCATCCTAAATCTTGCCTAACCGCATCATAATTTCCTTTTCCCCCAGCTATAATTCTTGCCCTGCGGTATATACCTGTCCCTGCCCATCGCTAAGGTAAACCTAACCGAATTGTGATCACTATCACCAAAGTCCTCCCCTACATTTAAATCTAACACCTGGCCGGGTTCATTACCCAGTACCAAATCCAATGTGGCATCGCCCCTGGTTGGCCTGTCTACATACTGTGTCAGAAAACCCTCCTGCACACACTGGACAAAAACTGACCCATCTAAAGTACTCGAACTATAGTATTTCCAGTCAATATTTGGAAAGTTAAAGTCCCCCATAACAACTACCCTGTTACTCTCGCCCCTCTCGAGAATCATCTTCGCTATCCTTTCCTCTACATCTCTGGAACTATTCGGAGGTCTATAGAAGACTCCCAACAGGGTGACCTCTCCTCTCCTGTTTCTAACCTCGGCCCATACTACCTCAGTAGACGAGTCCTCAAACGCCCTTTCTGCCGCTGTAATACTCTCCTTGATTAACAATGCCACACCCCCCCCCTCTTTTACCATCTTCTCTGTTCTTACTGAAACATCTAAATCCCGGAACCTGCAACATCCATTCCTGCCCCTGCTCTACCCATGTCTCCGAAATGGCCACTACATCGAGATCCCAGGTACCAACCCATGCTGCAAGCTCACCCACCTTATTCCGGATGCTCCTGGCGTTGAAGTAGACACACTTTTTAAACCAAGTTCTTGCTTGCCAGTGCCCTCTTGCGTCCGTGTAACCTTATCCCTGACCTCACTACTCTCAACATCCTGTGCACTGGAACTACAATTTAGGTTCTCATTCCCCTGCTGAATTAGTTTAAACCCCCCCGAAGAGCACTAGCAAATCTCCCCCCCAGGATATTGGTACCCCTCTGGTTCAGGTGAAGACCATCCTGTTTGTAGAGGTCCCACCTACCCCAGAAAGAGCCCCAATTATCCAGGAAACCAAAACCCTCCCTCCTACACCATCCCTGCAGCCACGTGTTCAACTCCTCTCTCTCCCTATTCCTCACTTCGCTATCACGTGGCACGGGCAACAACCCAGAGATAACAACTCTGTTTGTTCTCGCTCTAAGCTTCCACCCTAGCTCCCTGAATTTCTGCCTTAAATTCCCATCTCTCTTCCTTCCTATATGTGTTGACAAACTCTGGCGATGTCTGGTGGGTTAAAATTCGAGAGCAGGATATCAGCGGCTAAGTCCAATGGGTATTTTTAACTAAAATAAAAGCAAAATACTGCGGATGCTGGAAATCTGAAACAAAAACAAGAAATGCTGGATTCACCCTGGGTATTTTTAACTGTCTGCCCCTGTGATGTGTATTTCTCTTCATATACAAAGGCAGACTAACCCCTTCTGAGGGAGCAATGACAAAAACATTTTTAAATCTTGAAATGAGAACAAAAAATGCTGGAAATACTCAGCAGGTCCGGCAGCATCTGTGGAGAGAGAAGCAGAGTTAACGTTTCAGGTCTGCGACCCTTCTTCAGTTTTCGACACTTTCTGTTCTCATGTCAATGTTCCAGCATCCGTGGTATTTTGCTCTATTTTTAAATCTTGGTCTGACCAAAATTCATATGGAAAGGTAAAATGTATAATTTATGATGATCTGAAATGGGATGCATCCTGGCATTTCCTAAACAGTGGTATCTGAATTTTGACTGATCAGAGATGGGCTGCTTTCCTTTAGGAAGGCAAGTAAAAATTAAATGTTCGGTCATTTGGCTGCTCTTCTGTGCCTCCTAGTGGCCATTAGTGGACCTACATTGGCAGAGGTCCAGAGCACATCTCCAGTCCATCCTGTCGGTCACAGGAGGTTCAGAAAAACTTGACAAAATACATCAATCATCTTAAGCGAAAAAAGCAAAATAAATTACACTGCAAAAAATCACTTGCTGCATTCACTTAATATGTTTGTTGGCTAAACTCATTTGCGAATTAGGGTTTAGAGGAGGATTTGGAAGGATTTTTTTTTAAAGAGATCTAAAAACCTGGAGGGTAGGTATGGGGAAATGGAAAGAGAGAAGCAGAAACGTTGAAAACATTTTATTTGGCGTTCGTATTAAATGCAATTTTGATCTCATAAGCGGTTCTCAATTTAATGGAGACTAAATCTGCTAGAGGGAACTAATTCTAGGATTGATCTAACAGCATGGGAATACTACCAATTTAAAAAATCAATTTTAATATTTGGATAATGGAGATTCGTTAAGTGACTTGTGATTGCTGAGCTCCATATATTGTTACCGGAATTGGTTAACCACTAAAGGCAGAAACAGGAAGGGAGTTGTGATTATAAATAACTGAAGGTAATGAGTAATAGGATTCCCTCTGATTAAGGAATCATTTAAAGTTTTATTTCAGATGCACTGGAATTCAAGATGGGTTTCTCTGCTCCTGAAGACACTGAATAGGATTTAATGAATGCAGAGAGTTCCGTGGTACTTCGCCAAGTGACTATTCTTCCTTTTTGAGCTGCGATAGTGTTAGCAGACTGTTGCCCTGTGGGAGCATCATTAGTGTGTTTAATCCTGTCCTCATCCAACATCCATGTTGCACAATTTTCAGCATGAGTAACTGGTTAGTGATCAGGAATAGAAACCCTGGCTGCTTTTCACTCCCTTTAGCCTAAGAGCGCTGATGCCACTTGTACAACTCAGATGATCACCCTGACGGAGATTAACTAAATTAGCACAGACCAATGATTGAACCTTGAACCCGTTTAACATTGATAAATATAGAGCAGAGTGCACTCCAGTAAAATTGTTACCTTTTGTCATTAATTTTCTAGTTTATTGTTTCACTTGTACAAATGGCACCTGAAAATCTATATTTAAAAGCAGGCTGAATGAGGACGTGCACAATTTGAAAAGGGTGTAGTCCCTTTATCTTGTCATACATCATTCCCCAGCTGAGAAAGCAGGTGGACAACCTGCTGCCTCCTGGACTTCTGCTGACCCTCTGGTTGAACCAGCTGCGTGTAAGTGTGTAGGAACAGTACAGGGTTAGTCAGCTTTGCCAACACTTGAAATTCGCTTGCAAGTCCCATGATTGTGGAGATGTTTTTTTTTAATACTTGCAATTCATATTGGAACGAGATGTTTAAATTCCCTGCATAAATTGTGAGGATTAAAGGCAATGTCCATAAATCATTGGGCCTGTGAATGAATCATATGTGTCTGGAGGTTGGTTGCATTTCCCTTTCACCCCCAATTCTACCCAGGGGTGCTCCATCACTTTCCTTGATGGTCCAATTAAACTGAGGAACTCTGTACAAAGATCCCAGTTCATTTTAATAAAAATGTGTGAATATTTGAGGCTGAGAAAGGGGAAATAAACATTACATAATTAAAAGAAAAAATATAGTGGTCTAACCTAAATCTTTGATCAAGTACAATGACACAATTCAGGTTGAAGTACGTTATTGTATTGTGGCAATTTCATTGTGAGGCTACAGGTATACATCGTGGCTGTCCTCACTCCTGAAGGTTGAAGATATAGAATTGCAAAATACATACAGAAACAGGCTATTTGGCCAAAAGGGTCCATGCTGGTGTTCATGTTCCACATGAAGCTTCTAATACCCCTCTTCATCTAACCCCATCAACATATGCTTGTATTCCTCTCTTCCTCATGTGCTTATCTAACTTCCCCGTAAATGTATCATTGTTTTATTCCACTGGACCATAACAGGAACCAGTTGGATCGAGCCCTTTGGGTACTATTGGGGAATTTCACCACCCACCACAAAAATAAGCAAATCACTGAAAGAACTTTGAAAATGTCAAAAATGCTCTACTGTTTAACATGTTCCTTATCATTATTTCAATAAACTTGATAAAGAAAGATGGGCCCATAGTCCTTGAAGGAACTGGTTAAGGCACGATACTGAGACTATGCATTTCCTGGCCAAAAACAACTTTTGGAGGTTTCTCAAAAGAAGCATTGTGAAATTCATCTCAGCAGTCTTTCTGAAGAAGAAGTTAATTAAATGGCAGGAAGAAAACCGAATTTAACATTTTACTGATTTTAGCCCCACCCTCACAGTAGTCTTCACATGTATAACCCCCAGTAACTCTTGCATGTTTTATAGGCATGATTTGGTTGCCTAGTTTGACAGTACCATATTGGACATACACATGGATACGTTTTGGTTGATGATTAATTGTTTGCTGGAGGAAAATTCAGGAACAGAATTCTGTAGGGAGGGCATGGGAGTGTTGCTGCGCTGTAATAGCTGTGAGGTGCATTATGTATGAGTGTGTCATAGAAGGGATAAGGCCACAGTTCAGTCATTCTGCAGTAACTAAGCCAATGAAGTATTAAACATCTGTCTGATGGTTTTAAGACCTCAACCCACTGATATACATTGATTATGTTTTTTAAAGAAATCTGTTGAAGATTTTGTGAAACCACATGTACTTTCATCGTAATGGCAATATTTTGTTGAATCATTACCTTTTTAGGATAAAGTGTTCATTTTTCTTCCAAATTTTTTGTCCAGATTTCTTGAATTCATACATCTGCAGTGGCTGAGAGGATGGTTGACCTTCACCCAGGTGTCTGCAGTATCCATGAATTTCGAATTTCCCTCTGTTTCCCTTCCTCTTCTATGATTCTAGCTTTCTGTACATTGTTTCCAAACCCTTTCTTGGCAATTCTTACTTGGTGTTAAGTTTCCAACCATCTAGGTTTGCCCTCTCTGTCACCCTCCCTAAACCTTGGCACTTCTATCCTCTTCAAAACTCTTGTCAAATCCTACCTTTTGATCCTGTACTGAGTCAACTCTTCTAATTCATCTGTTTGTTCTGTTCTGCATTTTGGGATAGTGTTACATTGCAGACACAATGCAAATACAACTTCTTGTTGAATGGAAATGTATCTTTGATTTTGTTCCAGAACATGGAGAAAATTGGACTCCCTTGATTACTGTAGTCAACACTTTGAAATGTAATGAATTGGTTAACTTTTGAAGTCATCCGAGTTATCATAAGAACAATTGCTATAATAATGTTCTGTCCTCCTCATGTTGGCATTACAATGCATGGTGCCATGGCACTGGAGGGAAGGAGGCGCAGTTTTAACTTCCTGCATGTCACTGAGTGTCTGACAACAGTCATGCTTTTGTGAGGAGGTACTAAGCAAGTAGATCATGTGAGCTTCTTAACTGATGATTCAGAGCAACGTTGATGACCTGGGAGCACTTAATGCATTTGTTGGAGGAAGTACGTGGCCTTCAGGGACTGGACACAAGATACTGGGTAGAAAATAGCTTGCAGTTCAATATCTGATTCAATGTTGTGCAATGCCAATTGCGCACACTACATTTAGTTTTTAAAAAGGTGATATGGTCTTTAGTTAATGTTGGGGATATCTCCACTGTAAAGATACTAATGTGTTATAGTATAGAATTGTTAAAGTTCATGTTTGCACTAAATGTAGGCTTAATGGTACAGACAGCTAGCCAGACATTTTGATGGCAACATCTTATCAAAATCACTTCTGGAAACCCAGCCCCAAGTCATTCAAAGTAAGTTTACAGTGCGAGCCAAGAAAGCTAGTCCCAGAGGCTGAACGATGAAATAGAGCATGGCAAAAGCTAACCGTTCAGAGCTCCTACTCATAAACAGCTTACATTATCAGAATTAACCCGGTAATGACCTTGTACAGCAATCTTCATCCTCCTCTGAAATTACTGAACCTAATCAAAAGCAACCTTCTTGATTGTATCGCAGTGTATTTGGGCGCTCACATAGCTAACTGCATAACTCATAAACTATGCCAGGCTATTTTTGGCTAACTGGCTGTAGCCGGAAAAAACTATGACTCCTCAGTACATTCGGGGCAATGATGAGTAACAGTTTATTTTTTCCTGTTGAAAGAGTGTGTCCTGCAGGAGACATTTCATCAGGTTTGTAAAATAAAGGAACCAGAATTGCTACCTTTTTCCAACACCAAAATTGGACAAAGCGTGGGAGATTAGCATAGCAGGGGCAGGGTCATGCATTGCCTTTTGGATTTTGCTTTGCTGCTTATAAAGTTTCATTAGAAACCTGAATAACTAATGCTTCCATATCATGAGGCACGGAATTTAAAACTGGACACCTTGTTTGAAAAACAATCTGTTTCAAAATAGTTGGATGGCAACTGTCAGGAATTCATGATAATGTGATTGTTGACTTCAGAACATTATTGTACTCATTGTGATATTTGGTAAGTATTTGTGTTGGGTTCAGTTCAAGATTAGAATAGATGTTGGAATGTTCTTTATTGAATTTCATGCTTCTGCTCAAGACACACATCCGACAACACAAAGTTTCTATAGCAGGCACTTGGCAATGTCTAGTGGAGTTGTTGGACTCAGATGTTGGTAATTCTTCAGAAACTGTTTTAGACATTCCAGTATGGCTGTAATGAAGGATTAATGTCTTCATTAATCCTTCAATATGTCCACGCTAGGTATCTGCACCATCTCTACTGGATGTAATGTGATAATTGATCTCATACGTTGTTTTTGAATAGATTTTTCAAACCCCAGTGGAACTAACTTGGTTGCAGCTGCTGATATTTCCCACTCCTTACTAATCTAGTATCCATTAATGAGAACAATTAAATGGAGCTGCTTAATAACCTAGTCTTGACCATTGGCTGTTTTTTGCTGAACTTTCAATTATAATTAACTTAAACTATCAATTACAAATCTTGAGTTGCTAGAATTGTTTCAGATTTTGATATGGAACTGTAATGGCTACCATTTATTTACATTTATTGTGAAATGTAGGTCTCAAATCTGAATGGTCCATGTAATAGTCATGGATTGCTCATAAAGTACATGGGAATTGTATTCATAGAGACTCAAAGATAGCTATAATGTATTAAATGTCTTCCTGTCCACATTAATCTTAGTTGCTGTTTCAATTTTTCAGTCACACTTTGTTAACATTTTATAATTGGAAAATCCTATTTTAACAATTTATCATCGCCTCGAATGGCTCAAATTCAAACAGGAGCAAATCAAAAATTGGGCGGTAGGTACCATATGAATCAAAAGTAAGATAAATAGTTCCAAACTACAAATGAGAAACTTCTAATACCTATGAAGATGACCAATCCTGAAGGAGAAGGCAAATGCAAAAAGATCAAGACAATGAGAACATATCACTCAAAACATTTTTGGGAGAAAATAAATCATAATTTCTCTCATGGTAACTGCAGTTTGTAAAGTCAAAAATCAGGTTTTTAAATAATAAACTATATATTTTACAATAAAATGATTAAATCTCAGCATTCTCAGAATTACTGTGACAAAGTCAAAGCACCGTTTGCAACTGCTGGACAGAACTAGAAGCTGCACCAAGATATGCTACATCTTATAAATATATGGCAGAATTCCAAACTTTAGTGAAAGGGCAAAAACTGAAAAGTTTCACACTAAATGATGTGAGATGGTTGTTAAGTAAATATACACGTGAAATACAATTACCTGTATTGTGTCTAAGGTATTTTTTTCACTAAAATTAGTTCATGCGATGAAAACAGTGTTTCCATTGCCATGCCTATGGCTTGTGAGTGATTTCTATTGCTCAACACTGGTGGATCATTGATACAGTAGGGAAATAGCAAACTGCTTTATAAATGTTTACATCTACTTTTAACATAAACGTGTGACTCAAAACGTTTGACAACCGGAAATAGATATTTTTGGACCAGAAATAGATTTTTTTGGGACAGGAAAGGCATGCACGTGGAAGACATTTAATATATACAAGTCAGTCTCCCATGGTTTTGCACACTGGTGTAGGGGTGGTGGTGAGGTGGGATCAAGACAAAGATCTGGTATTTCCTTGGAGCTGCTCCTACTCTGCCACCAGCCAGAAAGGTAGAGGTAATAGTGTGTTCAGCATGCTTCCGATAAAGTTATGGCAATGGACCAGAAACAACGGCTAGGAAATTCCAGGCCAAGTGCGGTGAGAAGATGGTGGCTAATTGTGGACAAAATCACAAATGTGACAGTCCTCTCAAAGGCAGAATTCCCAAGTGTGTTGGCTGTAATCAAACAGAGGCAGCTTCGGTGGATCGGGCACATCCGCAGGATGAAAGACAGTCACATACATAAGTACCTTCTGTATGGTGAGGTAGCTGGGACCAGGCGATCAGTGGCGTGCTCAAAGCTCCGCTTCAAGGATGCCTGCAAGCGTGGCACGATGACTCTAAATGTTGACAATAGCACCTGGGAGTCACTAGCTGGCGAAAGAGGGAAATGGCAACACATCCTGTGGATTGCTGTGCACTGCCACAATGACCGGTGACTACAGCAGCTTGGCAACATGCACCAACGCCAAAACAACTCACAGTGTCACTTGGCAGATTCACATGCGGCACTTGTGGAGGATTGGCCTTCACAGCCATCAACAAAGATGCACCAAGAGAAGACACCCCATCAAAACGAACTGTTTGCTGCGTATCCATCTTTCGTAGATGGAAGGATGCCAACATAGAATGAGAATTGAACAAATTCAGTTTGTATTTTAAAGTCATATATTATATCCTTATTTGTATTCTTCTATTTTCGAGTTCTACGTCCAAATTTATAATGGAAGATGCCGATGAAAAGTTGTCAAGTTGTAATTAGAACCTTATGCCAATGCTACACATAGGAATTAGCAATGAGAAAAAAATGACAGTGAATGCAAATGTAAGATTTATAATGTATAACTAATTGATTGTTCATATTGCACATGCTAAATTGGAGAATACGGTCACTCTCTTAGCTGTCTGATATTTTCAAGATGCTATTCTCTCTGTCTCTCCTCTTCCCTTTCTGTCTCTTTCTCTTCTCTTTCCACTCTGCTCTTCCCTTTTCTCTTACTGCTTCACTCTTTGTCTTCTCTTTTCCTTTTGTTCGGGTGATGTGGGCAAAGTAACATAAGGACCAGAGTAGGCCATTCAAGCCTCCTCACCATTCAGTTAGATCATGGCTGACCTCCACGTCAGCTTAATTTTTTTCGCCTTTGCTCCAGAGTTCTTGATACCCTGACCTAACAAAAATCTATCCATCTTAAACTTCAATTGTCCCAGCACCCACAGTCTTTCGGGAGGAAAATGCTACTGATTCCTACCATTTTGTGTGGAAAAAGTGCTTCCTGACTTTGATCCTGAATGGCCTGGCTGTAATTTTAAAATTATATCCCCTTAGAATAGGAATAAAATAGCACAGAAGGAGGCCATTCTGCCCCTCATGCCTGTGCTGGCTTTATGAAAGGACTATCCAATTACAAGAAATACAAGAACTACAAGAAAACCCCCAACGAGTTAACATCTATAGCACTTAAAGTAGCCAGAAGCGCTACACAAAGACGACCATCAGGAAGATCGCCCATCTCAAGTCTAAATCAGGGGACACGATCACTGACCAACGCAAGCAAATGGACCACTGGGTGGAGCACGACCGAGAACTGTACTCTGGGGAAAATGTTGTCACTGAGACCGCCCTCAATGTAGCCCAGTCTCTGTCAGTCATGGATGAGCTGGACGAACAGCCAACAAAATCAGAACTCAGTGATGCCATTGATTCTCTAGCCAGTGGAAAAGCCCCTGGGAAGGACGGCATTACCCCTGAAATAATCAAGAGTGCCAAGCCTGCTATACTCTCAGCACTCCATGAACTGCTTTGCCTGTGCTGGGACAAGGGAGCAGTACCACAGGACATGCGCAATGCCAATATCATCACCCTCTATAAGAACAAGGGTGACTGCGGTGACTGCAACAACTACCGTGGAATCTCCCTGCTCAGCATAGTGGGGAAAGTCTTTGCTCGAGTCATTTTAAACAGGCTCCAGAAGTTGGCTGACCGTGTCTACCCTGAGGCACAGTGTGGCTTTCGAGCAGAGAGGTCCACCATTGACATCCTGTTCTCCCTTCGCCAGCTACAGGAGAAATGCCGAGAACAAAAGATGGCCCTCTACGTTGCTTTCCTTGATCTCACCAAAGCCTTTGACCTAGTCAGCAGACGTGGTCTCTTCAGACTACTAGCAAAGATTGGATGTCCATCAAAGCTACTAAGTATCATCACCTCATTCCATGACAATATGAAAGGCACAATTCAGCATAGCGGCACCTCATCAGACCCCTTTCCTATCCTGAATGGCGTGAAACAGGGCTGTGTTCTCGCACCTACACTGTTTGGGATCATCTTCTCCCTGCTGCTCTCATGTGTTCAAGTCCTCAGAAGAAGGTATTTTCCTCCACACAAGATCAGATGGCAGGTTATTCAACCTTGCCCGTCTAAGAGCGAAGACCAAAGTACGGAAGGTCCTCATCAGGGAACTCCTCTTTTCTGACGATGTTGCATTAACATCTCACACTGAAGAGTATCTGCAGAGACTCATCGACAGGATTGCGGCTGCCTGCAACAAATTTGGCCTAACCATCAGCCTCAAGGAAACGAACATCATGGAACAGAATGTCAGAAATGCTCCATCCATCAATATCGGCGACCACGCTCTGGAAGTGGTTCGAGAGTTCAGCTACCTATGCTCAACTATCACCAGTAACCTGTCTCTCGATGCAGAAATCAACAAGCACATGGTAAAGGCTTCCACTGCTATGTCCAGTCTGGCCAGGAGAGTGTGGGAAAATGGCGCACTGACACGGAACACAAAAGTACGAGTGTATCAGGCCTGTGTCCTCAGTACCTTGCTCTACGGCAGCGAGGCCTGGACAACGTATGTCAGCCAAGAGCGACATCTCAATTCATTCCATCTTCGCTGCCTCCGGAGAATCCTTGGCATCAGGTGGCAGGACCATATCTCCAACACAGAAGTCCTCGAGGCGGCCAACATCCCCAGCATATACACCCTATTGAGCCAGCGGCGCCTGAGATGGCTTGGCCATGTGAGCCGCATGGAAGATGGCAGGATCCCCAAGGACACATTGTACGGCGAGCTCGTCACTGGTTCCAGACCCACCAGCCGTCCATGTCTTCGCCTTAAAGACATCTGCAAACGCGACATGAAGTCCTGTGACATTGATCACAAGTCGTGGTAGTCAGTTGCCAGTGATTGCCAGAGCTGGCGGACAGCCATCAGGGTGGGGCTAAAGAGTGGCGAGTCGAAGAGATTTAGCAGTTGGCAGGAAAAAAGACAGAAGCGCAAGGGGAGAGCCAACTGTGTAACAGCCCCGACAACCAATTTTATCTGCAGCACCTGTGGAAGAGTCTGTCACTGTAATATTGGCCTTTATAGCCACTCCATGCTCTGCTTCACAAACCACTGACCACCTCCAGGCACTTACCCATTGTCTCTCAAGGCAAGGAGGCCAAAGAAGAAGAAGATCCAATTAGTCCCATTCCCCTGCTCTTTCCTCATAGACCTGAAAATTTTCCACTCCCAAGTATTTGTCCAATTTTCTTTTGAAAGTGTTATGATCAGGAGAAGTTGGCTTTATTGTACTTAAACCGATCAAAGTAATATAATAAAATATACTCCAACTTTCTCTCTCTCTCTCTCACACACATTCACTCTCACTCAGACTCACTCTCACTCAGACTCACTCACACACTCTCTCATACACTCACACTCACTCACACACACACTCACTCACTCACACTCTCTCTCACTCTCTCACTCACTCTCTCACTCACTCTCACTCTCACTCCCACACAGGTTACAGAGTGGGAAGGATAGATTAGTCGAATTAGAGTCCAGAGGAATAAAATGGCTGTACAATCTGTGGAGGTTGGTGACTTAGCTGGCTTCAGGCTGAATTCAGTGGTCGCGCGACTTTCCTATGGTGGTTCTGAGGCTTCTGGTTTGAGGGTGTGGACAGCTGATTCAGTGGTTCTCCAAGAAACAGCAATGCGGCTGATTTCCTTCAAGGGGTCTCTATCTGCAGCTGGGATATGCCTGGTTGGTCACGGTCAGCAGGCAGGGTTTGAAGTTTGCAAGGTGGGTTGGAGACAGAGAGAGGAAGAAGGGACCCCACTTGGGTCTTCTCTTGTCTGTGTCTAGCTGCTTGTCTGGTTGATGGAGAAAACACCAGTTAAGCACACAGATGGTGGGCCTGTCATATGATCATCGCCCAGTGTTTCAAGCATGGTAGTTACTAGTGTGGATTCCCTCTTGCAACTTAATTAGTCCATTTCTAAGAATTCCCTTTTCATAACTAGAGTCCCATTGTTCAAGTGATAAACTGGTGGTGAAACACTCAAACCTTAATATTCAGGTGATGGCCTTGATGCCTTGCTAATAGGAACAAAAAAGGCAGTTCACTCAGATTCCCTAGGTCATTGTTCTTGATGGGTCTGTGCAGACAATCTGTCTCCACCTCAATGCATTGGAATGTGAAGTACAGTGATGCAAATTAGGGTGGCCATCTTTAACTGTTAGTATAGAGTCGTCTTTTATAGGTTTCTTTTTTTAAAAAAATTTATATTCAGGTTTCCAGCAGGAAATTTAAAAATCATCATTCAGCAAAGCACGTTTTTGTGACAAAAGTTATTATTGAATCTACTTCTACCACCCTTTCAGGTTGTGTATTCTGCAGTATAATGTAATATAGAGTTGTTACTGGGCAGAATATGTAAATAGTCTGTGAGCATCATTGCTGGAAATTATGTAATAGAACTTGTACGAAACCTCGTGCATAGTGTAAGCGGAAACCGTAGATGCAAGACGTGTAAATAAACTCCTGTTCCAGTAACAGTCAGTCTCTTACATATTCTGTATTAAGCCTTAATAATTATCAGAATATTACACATTCCGGATCAACACAACTCACTGCGAAATTTTTTTTTCCTCTTGTCGCCTCTGATTTTTTGCTCATTTCCTTAAATCAGTGGCCTTTGGTTATCAACCCTAATACCACTGGAAACAGTTTCTGCTTATTCCTCTATCAAAACTCTTCATGATTTTGAACATTTCCATCGAATCTATACTTGACCTTCTCTGTGCTAAGGAGAACAACCGTAGTTTTTCTAGTCTTACCACATAATTGAAGTCTTTCATCCCTGGTACTAGAGTAAATCTCTTCTCCTTCTCTAAGACCTTGATGTCTTCCCTAACGTGTGGTGCCCAGAATTGGACATAACATTCCAGCTGGGCCCTTACTAGTGCTTTCTAAAGGGTTAACATATCTTCCTTGCTTTTCTGCTATATGCCTCTTTTTATAATGCCTTTTTGAGGGCTTGTCAACTTATCGTGCCACCTTAAAGAGTAGCATCCGTGCACACTGTCATGAAGACCCCTACCTGCCAAGAATGAGGCATATTAATTTCATCAAATGAACATTAATTTTAAACTGTTGCTGGAGTGAAGAAATTAGTTGTTTAAAGAGATCCAGACATTTGACTGAAGGATGTTTTCATACTAAGAGACAGTGCTTGGAGAGACAAAGCAACTACTCCCTGGTCCAATTTTACCCCAAATGGATTTTGATCACCAGACATTGAAGGTGTAAAGAAGCTTGCATTCCAGTGTCTGCTAAGATGGATAATCCACAAATGCAGGAGTGGTTAAACCAGCTGGTCACATGACTAACTGGTTGGCCCAGGATTTTTGAACTATTCACAGGACAGTTTGAAGACAAGACTGCAGATTGCAACTGAACCTGGAACAAGCGAGCCTCTCTCCTGGCTGGTGCTCTCTCACTTTCTCACAAACCTCCGGACCCAATGAAGTCACTGAAACCTCAAGAGAGAAAAGACTCCTACATCGAAAAAAGTTAAAGCGGGCACTGGGCCCCGACGAATGGCAAGACTTACCGGCAACCAAAGACCCCACATCGAACTCAAGGGACTGTAATTACAACGCAGCTATTGCCTCAAACTTTTCGCCTTTATTTCTAATTTTTCTGTCTGTACCGCGTGTGTGTTTATTGCGTCGTGTACTTGTAGTTGTTAACTGAATTAGAGTTTAAAGTTAATAAACTTCCACCTTTCTTCTTTAAATCTGAGAAAACCTGTCTAATTTCTTTGCCTTACAATTGGAAAGCAGTGAACAAGGATTCACTGAAGGCGGAGGGGAGGGGGGGGGGGGGTGGAAGCTAAAACACGGTGTTTTTAAAATTTAACCCTGTTACGGTTAAACCAGGCAAAGGCTGAGAGGGAACCCCTAGACCCCTTTCTCACCTGGTCGTAACACACTCCTATTAAAATTTCGCCAATTGTATTACCTTTCCTCATTCTTCCTACCAAAATGCATCACTTCAGATTTCTCGGCATTAAGTTTAATTTACTATCTGTCGGCCCAATCACCTTGTCTATGTCCCCTGCTGAAGTCCATTAAAACCTCCTCACTGTTTACTACATTCCTGACTTTTATGTCATCTACAAAATTTGAAATTATGCTCTGTATACCCAAGTCCAGATCATTCATATATGTATCAAAAAACACGGTGGTCCCAACACTGCCACTGTATTTAACCCTTGAGTCTGAAAACTGTTCACCGGTACTCTGCTTTCTGTCCCTTAGTCAACTTTGTATTTCTTTTATTCGTTCATGGGATGTGGGTGTCACTGGCTAAGCCAGCATTTATTGCCCATCCCTACTTGCCCTTGAGAAGGTGGTGGTGAGCTGCCTTCTTGAACCGCTGCAGTCCATGTCGGGTAGGTACATCCACAGTGCTGTCAGGAAGGGAGTTCCAGGATTTTGACCCAGCGACAGTGAAGGAATGGCGATATAGGTCCAAGTCAAGATGGTGTGTAGCTTGGAGGGGACGTTTGCAGGCAGTGGTGTTCCCATACATCTGCTGCCCTTGTCCTTCTAGGTGGTAGAGGTCACAGGTTTGGAAGGTGCTGTCTAAGGAGCCGTGGTGCATTTCTGCAGTACATCTTGTAGATGGTACACACTTACTGCCACTGTGCGTCAGTGGTGGGGGGGAGGATGAATATCTATGGATGGGGTGCCAATCAAGCGGGCTGCTTTGTCCTGAATGGTGTCGAGTTTCTTGAGTGTTGTTGGAGCTGCACCTGTCCAGGCAAGTGGAGAGTATTCCATCACACTCCTGACTTGTGCCTTGTAGATGGTGGACAGGCTTTGGGGAGTCAGGAGGTGAGTTACTCACCACAGGGTTCCTTGCCTCTGACCTGCTCTTGTAACCACAGTATTTATATGGCTACTCCAGTTCAGTTTCTGGTCAATGGTAGCCCCCAGGATGTTGAGAGTGGGGGATTCAGCGATCGAAATGCTATTGAATGTCAAGGAGAGATGGTTAGATTCTCTCTTTTAGATAGTCATTGCCTGGCACTTGTGTGGTGCAAATGCTACTTGCTACTTATCAGCCCAAGCCTGGATATTGTCCAGGTCTTGCTGCATTCCTACACGGACTGTTTCAGTATCTGTGGAGTCACAAATGGTGCTGAATGTCGTGCAATCATCAGCGAACATCCCCACTTCTGACCTTATGATTGAAGGAAGTCCATTGATGAAGCAATTGAAGATGGTTGGGCCTAGGGCACTACCCTGAGGAACTACTGCAGTGATGTCCAGGAGCTCAGATGATTGACCTCCAACAACCACAACCATCTTCCTTTGCGCTGGGTATGAATCCAATCAGCGGAGAGTTTTCCACCCGATTCCTATTGACTCCAGTTTTGTTAGGGCTCCTTGATGCCGTACAGAATCACAGAATAATACAGTGCAGAAGAGGCCCTTCGGCCCATCGAGTCTGCACCGATGCATTGAAGACACCTGACCTGTCTACCTAATCCCATTTGCCAGCACTTGGCCCATAGCCTTGAATGTTATGACGTGCCAAGTGCTCATCCAGGTACTTTTTAAAGGATGTGAGGCAACCTGCCTCTACCACCCTCCCAGGCAGAGCATTCCAGACCATCACCACCCTCTGGGTAAAAAAGTTCTTCCTCAAATCCCCCTTAAACCTCCCGCCCCTCACCTTAAACTTGTGACCCCTCGTAACTGACCCTTCAACTAAGGGGAACAGCTGTTCCCTGTCCATGCCCCTCATAATCTTGTACACCTCGATCAGGTCACCCCTCAGTCTTCTCTGCTCCAGCGAAAACAACCCAAGCCTATCCAACCTCCCTTCATATCTTAAATGTTCCATCCCAGGCAACATCCTGGTGAATCGCCTCTGCACCCCTTCCAGTGCAATCACATCCTTCCTATAATGTGGCGACCAGAATTGCACTCAGTACTCCAGCTGTGGCTTTACCAAAGTTCTGTACAACTCCCTGCTTTTGTAATCCAAGCTTTGATTGATAAAGGCACGTGTCCCATATGCCTTTTTCACCATCCTATTAACCTGCCCTTCTGCCTTCAGAGATCCGGTGAAACTCGGTGAAATGCTGCCTTGATGTCAAGGGCAGTCACTTTCACTTCACCTCTTGAGTTCAGCTCTTTTGTCCATGTTTGAACCAAGGCTGTAATGAGGTCTGGAGTTGAGTGGCCCTGGCGGAACCCAAACTGAGCAGGTTATTGCTAAGCAAGTCCTGCTTGATAGCAATGTCAACAACAACTTCCATCACTTTACTGATGATCGAGAGTAGACTGATGGGGCAGTAATTGGCTGGTTTGGATTTTTCCTGCTTTTTGTGCATCTCTACACATCCAAATTAATCCCATGGGTTTTAATTTTGCTGACAAATCTGTTATGTGGTACTTTATCAACCACACTACCCTTATTAACCCTCTCAGCTACTTCATCAAAGGACTCAACTGAGTTCGTCAAACACAGTTTGTCTTTAGCAAATCCCTGCTGACTTTCATTTATTAACCCATATTTTTCCAAATGCCAGCTAATTTTGTCTTGGATTAATGTCTCTTAAAGTTTTCCCACCACCAATGTTAGCCTGACTGGCTTGTAGTTTATCCCTTTCCGCTTTTTTGAACAGGTTTGTAAATTTTCCTTTCCTCCAGTTTTCTGACATCACTTCCATATCTAAGAAGGATTGCAAGATTTTGGCCAGAACCCCTGAAATTTCCACCCTTACTTGCCTCAGCAACCTAGGTTGCATCCCATCCCAACTGGGTATCTTTTCTATTTTGAGTGTTTCCAATCTTTTAAGTGTTTCCTCTTTATTTTTATCCTGTCCAATTTCTGTACTACCTCCTCCTTTACTGTGACATTGGCAGCATCATCCTCTTTTGCAAAGATAAATGCAAAGTACTCATTTAGTAGCTCAGCCATGCCCTCTGCCTCCACAAGAAAATTTCCTTTTCCTTCACTAATTGGCCCCACCCTTTCTTTGACTATCATTTTACTATTTATATGTTTATGAAAGACATTTGAGTTCCCTCTCGTTAGCTGCTAATCTATTCTCGTACTCTTTCTTTGCCCCTCTTTTCTCAGTACTTTTTTTTTTATTCAGCTTGGTCCTATACAGATTATGAACCCAACATTTATCATCAGCCTCCTTTTTCTGTTTCATTTTCATCTCTATATCTTTAGTCATCCAGGGACCTCTAGCTTTGGATGCCCTTCCTTTCTCCCTTGTACGGACCAGACACCTTCCCATCTGAACTACCTTCTGATTGAAGACCTCCCATTGCTCAGTTTCTCTTTTACCTGCCAATCTTTGATCTCACCTGGGCCAGATCCCTTTTCAACTTGTTCTCTTCCAGTTGGGTATTTTCACATTTGATTGTTTTCCTTGTTCTTTTCCATAACTACTCTATTGTGTTCGCTGTTTACCAAATGCTCCGCCACAGAAACATGATCCACTTCATTAACCAGAACTAAATCCAGCACTGTTTCCTTCCTTGTTGGACTGTAAACATACTGATCAAGAAAGTTCTCCTTTACATATTTCAGGAATTCTCTACCTCTTTCCCCTTTGCATTGTTATTTTCCAAGTCTGTATTCAGATTATGGAAGTCTCCCCTTGTTCTTGATTTTCCCCATCATGGGAAATAGCTTCTCTGTATCTACCTTATCAAATCCCTTTAACTTTTAAAAACCTTGATCAGATCACCCTCCTTGAGTTTTGGGCGTGAGGTTTATGTAGGATGGAGCTTGGTTACCAGGCAAGGATGGTGTTGGAGAAGTCAAAATAGTTTTTAAAAAACTATGGATTAAGGGTCTCCTCATTGGATGGATGAGGTTGGGATAGGATTGAGCAGTGTTGGGGAAGTAAAAGTAAGTATTCTTGGTGATAGTTCGGATATGGGGTAACTGTCTGTCATGGTTTAATAAGTGCTGATTAACTGCAGATTTGCTAGTGTGTCAGCATGATATTCTTTGCTCTGCATGTAAATATTAAAAATATAATTTAAATAAATGAATTCCAGATGGACTGCCGGAGGAAATGCCTTGCATTAATGTAATTCGCATGTTACTTCTACTTCTGGCTGTGGATGATGATGAAGGGGATGGAGAAGTGATGATGCATGCATGCAAAGTATGTTTTTTTAATTTTAAGAAGTGTGATGAATAATGCCTAAAAACTATCAGCACAGTGCATTTTTAACGAAAGCAAATAAGGCACTCAGTTGTCCTGGAGATCAATCTAAAGAATTTTGATGAAAAATGTGTTGCTCAGACCTCAGCTGGAGTACCATGTGCAGTTCTTATCACCTGTTCCTAAGAATGGTATAACCACCATTGAGGGTTAAAGTCGTCAGCAATAAAGATGATTTTGGTGTACATTGTGGAAAAATGTTACGGAAGTTGGGTTTGTTTGCGGTTTGGAAAAGAGGAGACTTTGAGGTGAAGATAACTGTGAAAAGAACTGACAAAATTGATCCAGGCAAATTGTGAAGGACAGAAATATCAAGGAACGCAAGTTAATGATGAGGGTACTAGGAGCAGAAAAGACAGACCTCTTTTTATATTAAGTATTAAGGCCCCTCTTTCTGATGAGCCACCATTTTGTATAAGTTTTGCTGCAATAGGCACAGCAAAGAGCAGGGCTGCACCAGCAGATCTATACCAGCGTTGATACTAATCCAGTATTATACTTTTATATAGACAGCTTCTATTATAAATGTGCGCATAGGAATTTATAATGGAAAAATATTGGCCCTAAAGTGTGACAAATAATGACCAGAAGAAGTAAGATTTTGAAGATGGAAAGTGCATGCAGACATAAAATCTTTGCAATGCAAGAAATGATTGTGATGCTGAAATTCAAGTACAAGATAGTATAAGTAACGATTGTTAAGTCAGCTTTTCTGATTTATTGACAATGTTCTCTCTAAGTTCTTTTCGTCATGTGTGGCCTGCTCTTTTGAGTGTGCGGTACCTTTAAATTTTTTGTGCGGCATTTTAAAGGGCTTGTGAATGGGCTACATGGAACCTTCCGGGTTGCTGCGCAGCGACATGCATGCACAGCTTACAGGGAACACTATTTATTAATGCCCACTATTTCAAGCAAAAAGGCCACCCAAGAACCAAACAGCTTTCCTGACCTTCCCTCTTTCTGATGAACCTAATCCCTCTGCCAGCCGATAATCTTGGCTCTCTCAATATGCCTGAGACTCTCAATGTATGCGCAATGACCATGTAGTCTGTGATCTACCATTCATTTACTCAAGAAATTGTGTCCCTTGTTCAGTTCAATAAAATTCAAAAGGGAAAGAATTCAGTCATAAGACAAAAAAAAGGCAATGGCCCTGATTTTGTAGTACAAATAATGGTGAGGCTATCAATACTCCTTTTGTTTACATGTAAATTAAACAGCATCTTCTAGTGACTGCACAGCTAAATGCACAAATCAGGAAGTTGTTGTCCGAGTTATCCTGCTCGTCCAGAAGCTTCACTACTACAGGATTTTGCCGAGAGTCTCAGCATTGAAACACGTGGAAGAGTGTGAATTTTTTTTATTCTTTCATGGGATATGGGTGTCACTGGCAAGGCCAGCATTTGTTGCCCATCCTAATTGCCCTTGACAACTGAGTGGCTTGCTAAGCCATTTCTGAGGGTAGTTAAGAGTCAACCACATTGCTGTGGGTCTGGATTCATGTGCTAGGCCAGACCAGGTAGGGATGACAGATTTCCTTCCCTCAAGGGCATTAGTGAACTAGATGGGTTTTTATGACAATCGATCGTTTCATGGCGCCATTTTATTGAATTTATTTATTAATTGAATTTAAATTCCACCAGCTGCTCTGGTGGGATTTGAACCCGTGTCCCAGAGCATTAGTCTGGACCTCTGGATTATTAGACCAGTGACATTACCACAACTCGACCTTCGCATTACTTATGTGATAGATATCCATTAAACTCGCCAAAAAAATTTAGGGCTTGTCCATTCCAGTGAAAGAAAATTTTTAATAGCATGAGAGGTCTCAATTATTGTTGTACAACCTCATTGGCACTGAAAATTCAATCATCCCTTCAGATTTTAATTATTGTTGGAAATTTAAAAAAAAAAATTTTTTTTGAACTTTCTTCTGTTTCTTTCTTCTCTCTCTCAACCTCATCTTTCTTTCCCTTTATTTTGCTTTCTGAACCTGATTTGACATTGAATTAAATATTCTGAACTTACACCTCTTGTTCAGGCTCTGCCTGCCTCAGTAGGGATTCCTCACTCTGGTGGATTAAGGAGATAGACATTTGCTTGAACGGTTCACACACAACCCAGATCCCCTGTACAGGATGCTGCACCAAAATGGATTTCTAATCACAGTGAGCTTCAGTGCAAAAGCCCGTAGAAAATCTGTGGGCAAGTATAAGTGTTATGAACGGCTGGCACAGTTTGTTCACAGCTGACCGCAAAAACTGACTAGTAAAGTGGATGCTAATCATTCAAATGTTTAATTTCTAAAATCTGGTGGTGACACTCGTATATTTTAAATTGCCCCTCATCATTCATTCGCATAAATTCTGCTCCAACCATGAGGTGTATAACAAAACAAATGATTTGTTCTGACTGAAGCTGTTCATCGTAAGTATTTAGAATGCATAGTTAATGATGTGTTGCAACATAGTGATAGGTCAAGACGTTTAGATATTATAGACCACTAGAGTGTGAGATTACAGGGATCTGGGTGACCAGTGCATGAATCGCAAAAGGTTAGTATGCAGGTACAGCAAGTAATTAGTAAAGCTAATAGAATGTTATCGTTTACTGTGAGGGGAATTGAACACAAAAGTTGGGAGTTATACAGGGCATTAGTGAGACCACATCTGGAGTACTGTGTACAGTATTGGTCTCATTATTTAAGGAAGGTTGTAAATGCATTGGAAGCAGTTCAGAGAGACTAATACCTGGAATGGGCAGTTGTCTTATGAGGAAAGGTTGGACAGGCCAGGCTTGTATACACTGGAGTTTAGAAGATTAAGAGGCGACATGATTGAAACGTATAAGATCCTGAGGGGTTTTGACAGGGTGGATGTGGAAAGGATGTTTCCTCTTGTGGGTGAATCTAGAACTAGGGGTCACTGTTTAAAATAAGAGATCACCCAGTTAAGACAGAGATGAGGAGAAATCTTTTCTCTGAGGGTTGTGAATCTTTGGAACTCTCTTCCTCAAAAGACAGTGGAAGCAGAGTTTTTGAATATTTTTAAGGCAGAGTTAGATAGATTCTTGATAAGCAAGGGGATGAAAGGTTATTGGGGGTAGGTGGGAATATGGCGTTGAGGTTAGAATCAGATCAGCCATGATCTTATTGAATGGCGGAGCAGACTCGATGGGCTGAGCAGCCTACTCCTGCTCCTAATTCTTATGCTCGTATTAGAGTACAATCTCCATCGCTGACCACAGTCTTGAGCTGAACCGTGTGTTCACAACCTCGGCGTCCTATTTGACCCTAAATTGAGCTTTTGATAATCTATGCACAGCATCCCAAAGACTGCCTAATTCCACCTCTGTAACATTGGCTGTGTTAGCCTATGCCTCAGCTTATCTTCTGCTGAAACTTTTGACTGTGCTTTTCTTACCTCCAGACTAGACCATTCCAATGCTCTGTTGGCTAGCATCCCATTTTCCTTCCTCTGTAAACTTGAGCTCATCTAAAACTCTGCTGCCTATATTTTACACTGCAGCAAGTCGCATTCACTCATCATGCCAATGCTGGTCCACCAACACTGCAATTTAAAAATTCTCATCTTCCTGTTCAAATCCCACCAGGGCCTATCCCTCTTTTTACCACTGTAATCTTCTTCAGCCCTACAACCCTCCCAGAATATGTGTTCCTCTAATTCTGGCCTCTTGTGCATCCCCCTCTTCACTTCACCATTGGTGGTCTTTGACTGTCTGGGCCTTAAACTCTAGAATTCTTCACCTGCCCCTCTTCACCTCCCTCTCTTCCTTTAAGACCCTTCTTAAAACTTACCTTGTTGGCCAAGTCATCTGTCCTAATAGTTGTTTCTCTGGCTCGGTGGCAATTTTTGTCTTACTGTGCTCCAGTGAAGAGCCTTGGGACATTTTCCAATGTTAAAGGCGCAATATAAATGCACGCTGTTGTTGCTCTTTAGAATGTTTATTTTAATAATTTTCTAATTTAACAGAGCAGAGATAAGTGCATAAATACTTTGAAATCTGTTACAAATAGAAACTGATTCCCATGATTGAGATAATTCAAATGGAAATTATATTGTCATGTAAAGCAGTGGATCGGGGCTTTATTTCATCATGTCCTACATTTAAGTTGGATCCCCTGTATGTATTAGAGTAATACAGTTTGACTTCCCATTTCTTTGGGAACTCCTGTATTTTACAAAAAATTATCCCCAGAGATTAGCGATCAATCCTGGTGTTTTATTGACAGGCTATAGTGATTTAAAAATGACCATTACAGGATGTGAGAGGGAGACCAGGAGGATACCTACATCCTCCATGAGGATATAACCAGCCATCATCAAACAAAACAGCTTTCAATGCATGGGGCCCGTTGTGGGAATGCCACTTGTGAGCTAATGAGCTACTCTGTTCTCAATCAAGTGTTACTATTGTATTGTTTTACGATTTACCAAAATATAGCAGTTTAATTGTTTCCGTACTTATTGTGTTTGATTATTCTGGGAAAAATGCAGGGACATCATAACGGAAATCTAGGAAAGTCTGACCTAGACATTTTGAATTATTATTTTCTTACTGATTTTATACAAAAAATGTTTGCTTCTGTTTGGTCTGTGCCCCATGTTCACTTCTGAAGAACTAATCCATTTCACAGTTGGTTTCGTCACTGTACACATCAGAAACTGTTCAAGCAGCTATAAATCGGAAATAACGTTTTTCAAAATTATTTTCTGTGGATCAGGATGAGTTTCATGTGGTCTTTTTGAATGGTGGACTCATGGTTATCATGAAATGATGCAATTCTAATAGGAGAATGCTGGAGTTTGTTGTAGCATTTTATTTTAATTTTTACCCCCAATATGTTTTGAGGCAAAGCACACATAGACACGCACGCACGCACACGCACACACATATATAATACATATTATGAAATTGTGCATCAAATGGGATGACCAAGCATTCATTCTGAGCAAAACATCAAACCGTAAGCAAGATATGGGGCAGTTTATTGCCAAGTGGAATGGTCCAGGTAATCGGCGCAGTGTTTCTGTAATATCTTTATCTTTCAGGTGAAGACACCTCACTGCCCCTCTCCCCTGGCATTCCAAAGTGAAGGAAGGGAAAATACCATTGGCTCAATTAAGTTTGCCTCCCTCAAAGTGGGACATGATGTTTAAGGTTTAGGCACAACGATTGAACATATCTAAAGGTGAATTCATTATTGACTAGGCAGGGTCACAGTTTGGCAGGTGAGGGGTCGTGCTGGAATCATCTGATTCTAACAATAGGAGGGTGATTACAAACAAAGGTTCAAATATATTCTTCAATGCTTTAAATGCCTATCTGCCAAATATTTAATTTTTACTGATGAAATTAAAGTGATTTCTTTGCATCAACGATGATGGCATCTCAAAGAATGGACATTGTAGTATTATTGAAGTCTCTGATGTGTTTACGCACATTAATATCAGTTTATTCTATATCATGACCAGCATTATCCAATTTCCTCAAGTTCTGGCAATATGTAACTAGTGCTTCTAAACAATTGAGAGACATCAGAAATGAAAGCTGTAGTGCAGCTTTTTTAATTTTAATGTTAAAAATTATGTTGTAGAAAACTGCAGATGCCTAGACTTTATTGGGACTATAAAAATTGCATGTACAAAAAAAGTTTTAAAAAGTGGATGAATTTCATGGAATTGAAGGTGTCAAAAATAAAATATTATATAGAGGGATTTCAGACCTTAGTACAGTTCGGGTTTTGAGTAACATTGCATCAGTGAGGGAAGCACTAATAATGTTCGTGGTGGTCAAATGCACCTTGAATATTATTGGAACTTCCCTCATTGACCCAAAGTTATTCAAAACCTGAACTGTACTAAGGTGTGAAATCCCTCTGTAAATATTTTATTTTCAAAGCCTTCCAATTTTGTGGGATTCATCCATCACCTGATTTTTTTGAATGCAACTTTTGCAATAAAGTTGAGGCATCCACAATCAAGGCTCAGTCCAGTTCAGCATCTCTGATGTGCCAGCAGGGGGCATCATGTGACATTGTTGAACTGTATTCTGTGGCATCCTGTCAGACTGATTTAAAATCCAAAGACTACAAATAGAATCGTAGTATTTTTCGGTGCCCACCATTCTGAGGTACCCATAGCAGAGTGGGTGGCAACAGGAAGTTTGGGCAACCAGAGCATGAATGTAACTTGGGAGAAGTACAGAAACACAAATGTAATTGTAGTGGATAGATATGGATACATGTATACATTAGACATTTGAACTAAAAGTCACCAGCTCTGCATGTTTTTTGGGAACAATTTATGGACCTTGATTAAATGATGCCAATATAACCTATAATATTTAAATTAAGTGTCAAGTCAAAGAAGTTTACAGCTCATTGCGTCTGCTGGCCCTTTGCTCAGTGAAAAGAAGCCTATGGATGTGAATGAACAGAGAGACCTAGGGTTCAAATACATAATTCCCTGAAATTATGAGTACAGGTAGATAACGTCATATTAAAAGCCAATAGCATAAGACAATAAGAGCAAAGAGATCATGACAGATTTGTACAAAGCAATAATTAGGCCAGAGCTAGAGTACTGTTTATAGTTTTGGGTGACTCATTATATGAATAACATGAAAGATATTGAGCATGTCCAACTTAGATTCACCAGGATGATACTGGTTATGAGGAAAGACTGGAGATAATGGACTATTTCGACTGAAGTAGAGAGTACGAGACTTATTTTGCGTTTTTCAAATTATGAAGGCTTTTGATGAAGTAATTAGGGATAGATTACTTCTTCTGGTTGGGGAATCTAGTGATTTTTCATCATGAAAATATTAACGAGAGAGGTTCAAAGAAATTTCTTTATGAAGAAGGGTATTGGAGCATGGAATGCTTTGATACAGGGAGTGATTGAGTTAGAGAGGGAGACCATTACATCTTTTAAGGGCAAATGTTTCAAGCAGAGGAAGATGGAGATCATATGATAGTGGACTTAGTTTTGATCCAGCAAAGAGCCAGCACAGACACATGGGCCGAATGGACTCCTTCTATTAATGTAAACTTCCATGGCAAAGTGTGCCCAAAATATGTGTTTGATCTGCAGGTTCACTAATGATTTACCCATATTAATCTTGCCATTGTGGAGGTTGCAGATTTGCATCCATGGTTCACAATCTTAGGTGGTGCAAAAGGGAAGCACCAAGTAGCTGCCAAATGGATTCCCACCAGCAGAGGGAAAAGAGCAAGTTACCCAGGCAACAATCCATTGTAGAATGGTACACCGATACCTCCCGAGGGAAGAAAATAGATTATAAATAGATTAAGTATGACAAGTGTTTTCTTAAAAATATCTTCAAATATTACTCCCACATTGGTAGTTATTTTTGTAAATTATCTTATCTTCTTTGGCCTCCTTATCTCGAGAGACAATGGGTAAGCGCCTGGAGGTGGTCAGTGGTCTGTGGAGCAGCGCCTGGAGTGGCTATTAAAGGCCAATTCTAGAGTGACAGGCTCTTCCACAGGTGCTGCAGAAAAATTTGTTTGTCAGGGCTGTTACACAGTTGGCTCTCCCCTTGCGCTTTTGTCTTTTTTCCTGCCAACTGCTAAGTCTCTTCAACTCGCCAAACTTTAGCCCCGCCTTTATGACTGCCCGCCAGCTCTGGCGAACGCTGGCAACTGACTCCCACGACTTGTGATCAATGTCACAGGACTTCATGTCGCGTTTGCAGACGTCTTTGAAGCGGAGACATGGACGGCCGGTGGGTCTGATACCAGTGGCGAGCTCGCTGTACAATGTGTCTTTGGGGATCCTGCCATCTTCCATGCGGCTCACATGACCAAGCCATCTCAAGCGCCGCTGACTCGGTAGTGTGTATAAGCTGGGGATGTTGGCCGCCTCGAGGACTTCTGTGCACATTAACTTGATGGTAAACCATCCACTTCAAAGCATAAGCTAAGCTAAGCAAAGGGGGCTAGCGCACTGCCAGGCCCATATTCTGTCCATATTACATCTACTAAGGGGGAAGAACCAGATCTTTTCATCACTTGAGGAATAAAACCATCACCTGGGTTTGTTACATTTGCACTGTTTGGAGTGTGTATGTATTTGTGTTGCCTCATCCAGTAAATTTGGATTGTGTGTGTATGATATTTTTATGAAAAATATCAGGGTGTGGAAAATTTATACAACATTTTCCAGGGAAGGGTAACCTTGAGACAGTGTCATAAAGTTTATATCATGTATGTTCAGCATTAACAAGGAACATTTCAGAGACCTTGTTATACAAGTACATTTAGGCTATTCAGAAAAAAAAATGGATGCCAATAAGAATTTTGGACCAACAGAAAGCTTCCTCTAAAAAGAAACTCTTATTCAGAATAAGTACAGTGCACAGGCTGTACAATTAGTTCTAGACTCTCTCTGTCTCCCTGCACCCACCCCCCACCCCACACCCCCACGACCCTGGACGTGCATGTGGAGGCTCCAGCCCAACATCTATAATGTGTTGTCTCTCTAAGTGAATTAATTCCTCTCACCTTCCTTCACACTATTCCTACAGTGTATGCTGTTAAGTTAAAACGCCATGATATGGCAACAAAACACAATAAACAAAGCCTTAGCTTGTTATGCTAAGATGATAATTATATATTCAAAATAAAAATGAACTAAAAGTTTATCACATTTCTTGAGAATGCCCAAAATGTAATCCACTAAGAACTACCTTGTTAACACTGATGCGCATCAGCTACACCAGCCTGAGTCCACATTCCACACAGCAGCTGCTTCTCTGCCAGTTCACGTCCTTCTCATTACTCCTTGATCCCATGCCGTGTGCGGCAGGCCATTCCCACAATTCACACTTGAGAACCATGACAACCCAACTGACTGAATCCGAGCCCTGTCCGATTGATTCAGAGTCTCATGTCCATTGTAGCTCATCAAAAAATAGACTGAAATATTTACATTTCAACAACATACTGAAGGCTGGAAAAAAGTTTGTCAGACAATCAGAATCCTTATTGTCTAAACAAACATTTTTTTGCCATGTGCCTGCATGTAAAATATGGGAAAACCATCCAACTGGAATGTTCTCAGAAGTAGATTTAGCTGAACATCTAGAGAATAGTTGGGAACCATAACACAGATCAGCCAGCTTCAGGAGTGGATTCATCACCTCCAGTGAAAATGAGGACGATAACAGACACTTCAGTTTGTTAAGCAACAAATGACAGAGCAGCATTTTAACCTGAGCAATTTGAAGTAAGTAGGAATTCCAGTAACTGCCTAGAAGTTGCATATTGCTCTAGCTGATATTGTAGAGATAACAGGATAATAAAGGAAATATGATGGACTTTGTATCATGCTCTAAGATGAAATAAGATTTTTCAATGGAAATCTTGTCAGCTATTTACACTTCCTTTCTTATTGATCCAAAACATTGTACTTAGTCTCAGGTTAATCTTAAACCATTTTTAAAAAGAAAATGAATGTAGTATGATGTATATAGTCAGAAATCAAAACTGCTATGCGTTGTATACTTGCAGAAGTTGGAGCGAGATCACTGAATATGGGTAAGGAAAAAAAACTATTTGTCTTTAACAGGAACAGAATTTGAAAAACAAATTCCAACGAATAAAATTAACCATAATGGATTGCTTCTCAGTGAACTAACGTGTGTGTAATTGCCTGAATAATTTTCAAATGACTACGCACTGCTCAAACAAAGCTTTTTGTTTGTGTTTCTTCTATTTCCCTTTTTATTACCACTGCTTATCTCTATCAAATCTGGGATGACCTGGGTTAAAGCCTTTGAAGAGACTATCAATGCTTTTCATTTGTTGAGTAGCAGGAGATATGATTGAAACAAACTACTTCCTCTTCAATCATTCCCCCTGCCCCTGCTCTCACTCACTTCCTAATCATTTTCACAGCATTATAGCAGCAGAGTAATAATTGACACAGCTGGTGTGATTAAGATGGTGGAAGGTGGCACTCCTGGGACCTCCTCACAATACTATATACAGCAAAAAAAAACTCTAAATGACTATTTACTACAACATTTAAACTGACTATAGTTGAAAAGATTTGAAGACTTTTCACCAGTTGATTATATCTATTAGTTTTGTGTTGGAAGACAATTGACAAGTAAGTGCTGTGATTGACTGTGAAGTGGTCTTTATGTGAGTACATAAATTTGATAAATTTGTCTGAACTTAACCTAAATGCAGGGGTCAGCAGCAGCACACGAGGGAAAGACCTCCCCAGCAGGCATGTGTGATATGCTGCATACCTGACGGGCTGTTGTACAAAGAAGTGCCAGTCCTTCCATCCTTTTTACTCCAAAGAATTTCAAACCTTACCATTATTTTCCTCCCCTTCATCTTTTTTTCCCACCAATTTTCTCCCTTCCGTTTTCCTACTCCTTTCACAAAGAAATTAACTCTCAGCCAGTATAGGATTCCACAGGCACCCACCCAGTACCTCCAGGATGAGTGTGTTGGGAGGCTATTTGACTGCAACGCCTGATCTTTTCATCTTGTGATGTGTGCACATGCACTTCTAGCATGAGTCATGATACAGCGCTCAGAAGCGAGGGACAACACTGAGCTGAGAACAGGTTCAACACTCTACTTTAGCCCTGACTGCCCAGTTGATCCAAACAGACTTGGGATCAAACCTGGGCTTTTCCTGTATACCTCGGTCACTCACTGTTTTAATTGTTCTCAATCTTAGAGCAACCTTACTGTAATTTTCCAGGGGAACTAACTCGGGGTTCTGCTATAATTTTCTAGGGTAAAGATTAATCTTTGAAAGACTACAACAAGTAGCATTTACACAGCACTTTTACTGTGTTTTAAAAAGTTCCACAGCGCTTCAGAGAAGTGTTATCAGATGAAATTTGACTGAGCCACATAAGGAGATATTATACTTGGTCAAAGAGGTAGGTTTTCGGGAGGATCTTAAAATGGGAGAGAGGTTTAGAGAGGGTATTCTAGAACTTGGCACTGAGGCAACTGAAAGCACAACAGCCTGAAAAGCCAAAAAGAGGGGATTTATGTTGTTGTGTTGCACAAGTGGAGTTAAGCATATTTCATGAAAACTAAATATGGAACTGCCATGCCAACTTGCTCTGTTGAATGATAATTGTCTTTAATCCATTGACTGGAGATCTGAATTTATATTTTTTGAAAGACACTTTTTTAAAAAAGAGCTAAAAGGATGACATGCTGGCAGCTTAGGATGGCCACCTAATTTGCAACACTGTATCCTACACTGCAAGGCTTATGAGGAGGGGGACAAAATGGCTGCATTTCCCAGCAAGAACCAAGACCCAGGAAGTTTAAGGGAACTGCTTGTTCTTTTTCTTCTTAGCAAGAAAGAAATACTGCTAACTGCTATGTCTTGAATCACTGAATGACTGACTGACCCTAAGTGGGGGTCGGTCTCTCTCTCTCTCTCTCTCTCTCTCTCTCTCTCTCTCCATTCCAACTTGAAAACTTTCAAATCCTGACTATTGACTGACCACCTTTGCATGCACTGACTACAACCAGAAACCCCATTAGAGGAAATCATCTACATCGCTATGTCCAAGAAAGCCACCGGACCTGTCATCTATCTCTTCAAACTAAAAGCCTCGCGACCACTAAGTTCAGCTAGAAGCCAGCCGAATCACCAAAGCCCACAGACTGCATACCCCTTTTTTCTGTGGACTCTAACTCAACCAATCTACCTTTCCCCACTCTGTAATCTATTTGTGTGTGAGTAAACCTCTAGTGTGTGTGTGTGAGTGAAAGTTGGCGCATTGTTATTTTTATTAGTTTGGCTTAGGTGCAATAAAGTTAACTCTTACTTCGTTAACTCAAAGAAACCTGTCCGATTGGTTCTTGTTATGATCATAGCAAGTAAGTAATCAAACACTTACTGAATTGGCCAGTACATCCACTTTAAGAAAGGATAAAACCTGTTGTGGTCAAAAAAGGAGAGGGAAAAGAGGGAAGCCCTTCGACCCCTCCTCACTTAATCGTAACAGAAACATAACATGAAATGAGAAAAACAATCAATACTAAGAAACACCTTTCAAAAGTAAGAGAAGCCTTCTCCGCATGACTGTAATTTGAACATATAACTAATGACTTTTAAAGATTGGTGAAGGTTAGGATGCCAAAGAAGGCTGAAAAATGGATTCAGTCATGTGACTCCCTAACTATCTAGCTCTCAATCTCATTTGAGACATCTCGTGTACTGGAAGGCTAAGTAAGTCACTGGTGGTAGCACAGAGTACCATCTCGAAGCAAATTATCCCTTTGCCACTAATTACAGCAGCAAAGCTGGTGCAGCAACATAAATAGTTTGCACAGATGTTGCCACCAGTACTCTAGAATCCATCTCACTGTACAAATGGACAGGTTCCACTGCACCTGGGAGCCAGGAGAAATAGAATGACTCGTAATTGAGACAGATGAGTACAATATGGAAGGGAAACAATGGCCCAAATATTTACAGGCTGGCAGGGAGGAGAGTGTGGGTGAGACTGAAAATGGCCAAAGGACCTGATCTTAAAGGCATAACCTCATTAGCATCTTGTAAAACCATCTCCTGTCCGGCAGCCAGTCAAATGAACAGCCTGTCAGTGGACGGTAAAGAAAATCAACGACAACAGGCCACAACCAGGGACCCTTTGCGACAGTCCATAGCAAACAGCTGGGGGACAGGTGAGAGGACTGGGGATGGAAATGCTGGGGGAGGCCAAAGGCTTCCTGGAGGGGATTGGGCGGAAGCATTCCTCCTCTTTCTGGGCCACAAGGAGGATTGAAACAGGCACTTAACTTGGAGACTTGGCAGCTGCCGTCTCCCTTTCACTGACAGGTTTTCCAACCCCTAGGAATGTGGCATGTTGGGGTTGCATAACGCACATTTCACTTTTTAACCCTCCTCCAATCCTCTCCTGCCCATCAATGGGAGGGTAGTGGGGTGGGAGTTAATATCGAGACCAATTAGTTTTGGGTCGAAGATGAATATCTGATCAGTTAACCAAATCCACACTAGTTTGTACACTCATTTTGTTGTATCCACCTCTGTAGTAATATTGGCAGAGATCTCCAGAGCAGATCTTGTGACTGCTTTCAGGACCCAGGGAATGGATATAATTTACAATACCCAAAGGAAAGAGAGAAAGTACCTTTTAAAAACTGAATTGAGAAATGCTGCAGTTTAGTTCCATCTCCAAAAAGATATTGGAATACAAATCTTAGAAGTTTTGAAGAGCCGCAAGACTTTGGAGTGCATGTCCACAGATCCCTGACAGTAGCAGGACAGAAGGCAGACAAGATACTATACTTTATTGGCTGAGACCTAGATTATGAGGGCAGGGAGGTTCTGCTGGAACTGTATAAAACACGAGTTAGATTGCAGCTAGAGTGCTGGTTGCTGCATTACTGGAAGGATGTGATCACACCAGAGAGGGTACATAGGAGATTTACAAGGATGTTGCTAGGAATGGAGAATTTTAGCTTTGGGGAAAGATTGGAGAAGCTGTGGTTGTTTTCTTTGGGACAAAGGAGGCTGAGGAGAGATTTAATTGAGGTGTACAAAATTATGAGAAACCTAGGTAGAGTTGATGGGAAGGACCTATTTCTCTTAGCAGCCAAGTCAAAAACCAAGGGCCATAAATTTTAAAGTAATTGGTAGAAGGAGTGATGGTGAGTTGAGTAATTTTTCATCCAGAGTGTGGTGGAGGTCTGGAACTCTCTGCCTGAAAGGATGATAGAGGCAGAGACACTCATCGCATTTAAAAACACTTGGATATGCACTTGAAGTGCCGTAACCTACAGGGCTACGAACTAAGGGCCGGAAAGTGGGATTAGTTTGGATAGCTCTTTTTCACCTGGCACAGACGCAATTGGTCGAATGGCCTCCTTCTGTGCTGTAACTCTTTCTATATTTCTTCCCTTCTGAGGGAACTGAGGGTGGCGGCAGACGAAAAAAATGGTGGCCTGCACGCTTGAGCCGCATGCCGCCACAATTTAGCACGTGGCGGCTCATTTAAATGTGCACAGCGACCCCCCCCCCCCCCCCCCGATCACATGGCGGGAGCGGGCTCTGCGACATGTGAATGGCGTAAGCAGCCTTTGCGCTGGCGCTGGTGCCATTTTTAAAGGGCTGTCAGACCTGCACAGTGGCACCCTATACCCCCCCCTGCCTGTAAATACATTTCTGGCCCAGGTCCACCCCCCCACCCCCCCCGCCCAATACAATGAAAATAAATGGCTGCCCTGTTTCCCCCCCCCCCCCCCTAAACACTTACATTGAACATTTGACCTCTTCCTGCACACCCCCGCCCCACAACAACTGCACAAAATACAGAGGTCACCACCCCCGCCCCACACTAGAAATGCAGAGTTGACACCGTTTCTCCCCACCCCCCCCACCCCACCCACCCCAGCTACACTAAAAGTCCTAAGGTCCCCCTTTCCCCACCTCAGTGACACAGCTTTCCCTGGATGGGAAATTGAAGGCGCACGAGTGCCATCCATTACATAGAAGGTCCCGGACAGCCAGTAAGATTGCTGGGAATTGTAGGCAAATGTGTTCATGAGATTTATTTAAATATTTAAAGTTGGGCCCCATACCAAGTGGCGGGCCACTGCAGCTGCGATCTTCCGGCCCTGCCATGGAGTCCGATGTCAGGAGCTCAACAAGATTCTGCCCCTAGTATGACTGAGATTAGGATCACTGTTACCTGGGGAAAAAGTGTTCAGAACCTACACTGATGTTTGAATAATTGTTTAATTACTACATCAGTTTCCAAAATTCAGAGAAAACTTCATGTTTGTCAGAACTTGAGTGTTACAAGGTACAATTAAAGCTGATCAACATACACTGCCTTTGTGCAACTCTGTGTGGTGGCACCAAGGAATCTATGACACCATTCTGTGAAACTTGAGCAAACCCTCCAAAAAAATATTCACTAACATTCAGTACTGCATAGGAAGCTACATGAAGCAAAGTATTTTTTGTTGACAGGACTGTTCATCTTTTTAAACAAAGAACGGACTCCTTATTTTGGAGATAAGTTTATGTAATACATAATTATAATGATTCATGCACTACTGACATATTTGTGCTACACAAATGCCAGGTAAGAATTTAATTGCAATGTAATTGAAAATTTGAAGGTATAAAATGTTCCAATGTGTGCCTTTGGCAATCATTGACTCATTTCCTGCCTGTTGTAGTGAGATACCTGCTGTGATGATATTGGAAGGCAGAATTTTATGTCATTGCTGCTTTCAATCCTGCAACATAATTTCATATATGTTTTGTCTTTTCGAGTAACTTCTTTATCTTACTGTGGTAAAGTAACCGGCACCATTTTCTAGCACCACACTCCACCGTGGATTTGAGACTTCCATTGAACTTTACAATGAAAGTTGTAATTGCTGCATATGGAATGAATCATGAGGCTGTAATGATCTCCAGGTCCATGAAACACTTACAATCTGATTGAACTTCATCCATGTGGTATATATAGTCATCTGAATTCTCTTCATTTGCCTTGTCAAATATTCCCGCAAAACATCATTACAGAACAAAGTTTTTTAATGAAACAGATGTCAAAGCTGCTTCAGGTCATAGACTTAGTGTATGCAACTTGACCTGTAATCAAATTAATTGTATTCAGTTTCAAAATGCCCCAGGAAAATGTCTTAATAAACATATTTGTTTTAGTAGAGATAAATAGGGTGAAAAAGAACTTGTAATAATCTGACATAAAATTAGAAAATTCTGGAAGTATGCTGCAGGTCTGTCAGCATCTTTGAGGAGAAAAGGCAGGTTAATAATCTGGATCCAGACCTTCATTCGATGAATGGTCTACACACAAAATGGTCACCCATATTTTTTTCCTCTTCAGACCTTAAAGGGTCGTCTTTGCATTTCCAGGATTTCTTCTTTGAGTTTGTTTCATTCTATTTTCTTTTTAAATTCATAATATCAAGATGTGACCAATATTTAAATTAATTTCAAATAGTTGCACTGAGGAGTTTTTTATGTTTTGTAGGAGATGGGGATCTCGAATGCTGCATCAGGTTTGCAACTGGTTTACCAGTCATTACTGCCAATCAGAAAGCCGGGAATGAGTCACCTAGGTCAGAGGTTAATACCATATGCAGTCAAACCAGTGGTTTCTAGAACCTTGCAGCACTGAAGGGCACTATTTGACCCATTATGCCTGTGTAATTTAGTCCCACATCCCAGATTTTTCCCCATAACCCATGAAATTAGTAATAATCACAACAATTTATACTTATATAGCACCCTTAACATAAAACATCCCAAGGTGCTTCACAGGAGCATTAAAAAGCAAATATGACACCAAGCCACACAAGGAGATATTCGGTCAGATGACCAAAAGCTTGGTCAAAGAGGGAGGTTTTAGGGAGTGTCTTAAAGGAAGAAAGCAAGATGGAGAGATGTAGGGAGGGTAATCCGGGGCTTGGGGCCTAGCCAATTGAAGGCGTGGTCACCAATGGTGGAGGGATTAAAATCAGAAATGCTCACGAGGCTAGAATTGGATAGGCGCAGACATCTCTGAGGACTGTGAGGCTGGAGGAGATTACAGAGATAGGGAGAGGTGAGGCCATGGAGGGATTTGAAAATAAGGATGAGAATTTTAAGATCAAGACGTTGCTTGACTGGGAGTCATTGTAGGTCAGTGAGCACAGGGGTGATAGGGGAACGAGATTTTGGTGCGAGTTAAGACACGGACAGCAGAGTTTTGAATGACCTGAAGTTTACGGAGGGTAGAATGTGGAAGACCAGCCACATTGGACTAGAGGTAACAAAGGCATGAATAAGGATTTCAGCAGCAGATCAGCTGAGCCAGGGCAAAGTCAGACGATGCTATGGAGGTGGAGATAGGCTGTCTTAGTGGTGGCGCGGGTATGTGGTTGGAAGCTCATCTCTTGGTTAAATGTGACACCAAGTTTGTGAACAGACTGGCTTAATTTCAGACTGTTGCCAGGGAGAGAGATGGAGTCTGCAGCTCGGGAATGGAGCTTGGAGCGGAATGGCTTCAATCTTCCCAAAAGAATGTTTAATTTATATTTAACTGGAGGAAATTTCTGCTCATCCAGTAATGGACGTCGGATAAGCAGTCTGATAATGTAGCAATGAGGGTGGTGGTGTTGAGGTAGAGCTAAGTGTCGTTTGCTTACATGTGAAAACTAACATTGTGCTTTTGGTTAATGTCCAATTGCCTTTTGAAAGTTCCTATTGCATCTGATTCTGTCACCCTTTCAGAAAGTGTATTCCTTAACACAGTGGAAGCCAACACACCATACGCCTTCTTAACAACCCTATCAACTTGGGTGGCAACTTTGAGCGATCTATGGACATGGACCCCAAGATCCCTCTGTTCCTCCACACTACCAAGAATCCTGTCTTTAAGCCTGTATTCTGCATTCAAATTCGACCTTCCAAAATGAATCAATTCACACTTTTCCAGGTTGATCTTCATCTGCCCCTTCTCAGCCCAGCTCTGCATCCTGTCAATGTCCCGTTGCAACCTACAACAGCCTTCCACACTATCCACAACTCCAGCAACCTTCGTGTCATTGGCAAACTTGCTAACCCAGCCTTCCACTTCCTCATCCAAGTCATTTATAAAAATCACAAAGCGCAGAGGTCCCAGAACAGATTCTGCGGAACACCACTGGTCACCGAGCTCCAGGCTGAATACTGTCCATCTACTACCACCCTCTGTCTTCTATGGGCCAGCCAATTCTGTATCCAGACAGCCAAATTTCCCTGGATCCCATGCCTCCTTACTTTCTGAATGAGCCTACCATGGGGAACCTTATCAAACGCCTTGCTAAAATCTATATACACCACATCCACTGCTCTTCCTTCATCAATGTGTTTTGTCACATCTTCAAAGAATTCAATAAGGCTTGTGAGGCATGACCTGCCCCTTACAAAGCCATCCTGACTGTCTCTAATCAAACCATGCTTTTCCAAATAATCATAAATCCTGTCTCTCAGAATCCTCTCCAATAATTTGCCCACTACCGACGTAAGACTGATTGGTCTATAATTCACAGGGTTATCCCTATTCCCTTTATTGAACAAGGAAACAACATTTGCCACCCTCCAATCATCTGGTACTACTCCAGTGGACAGTGAAGACGCAAAGATCATCGCCAAAGGCGCAGCAATCTCTTCCCTCGCTTCCCGTAATATCCTTGGGTATATCCCGTCTGGCCCCGGGGACTTATCTGTCCTCATATCATTCAAAATTTCCAGCACATCCTCCCTCTTAACCTCAACCTGTTCAAGCATACCAGCCTGTTCCACGCTGTCCTCACAAACGACCAGGTCCCTCTCACTAGTGAATACTGAAGCAAAGTATTCATTTAGGGCCTCACCTACCTCCTCCGACTCCAGGCACAAGTTCCCTCCACTATCCCTGATTGGCCCTACCCTCATTCTGGCCATCCTCTTGTTCCTCACATAAGTGTAGAACGCCTTGGGATTTTCCTTAATCCTACCCACCAAGACTTTTTCATGTCCTCTTCTAGCTCTCCTAAGTCCATTCTTCAGTTCCTTCTTGGCTACCTTGTAACCCTCTAGAGCCCTGTCTGATCCTTGTTTCCTCAACCTTAAGTAAGCTTCCTTCTTCCTCTTGACTAGCTGTTCCACATCTCTTGTCATCCAAGGTTCCTTCACCCTACTATCCCTTCCCTGCCTCATCGGGACAAACCTATCCAGCAGTCGCAGCAAGTGCTCCCTAAACAACCTCCACATTTCTGTCGTGCATTTCCCTGAGAACATCTGTTCCCAATTTAAGCTCCCCAGTTCCTGCCTAATAGCATTGTAATTCCCCCTCCCCCAATTAAATATTTTCCCATCCCGTCTGCTCCTGTCCCTCTCCATGACTATAGTAAAGGTCAGGGAGTTGTGATCGCTATCACCGAAATGCTCTGCACCGAGAGATCTGCCACCTGGCCTGGTTCGTTGCCAAGCACCAAGTCCAACATAGTCTCCCCTCTAGTCGGCCTATCTACATATTGAGTCAGGAAACCTTCCTGGACACACCTGACAAAAACTGCTCCATCCAAACTATTTGCACTAAGGAGGTTCCAATCAATATTAGGGAAGTTGAAGTCACCCATGACAACAACCCTGTTACTTCTGCACCTTTCCAAAATCTGCCTCCCAATCTGTTCCTCCATGTCTCTGTTGCTATTGGGGGGTCTATAGAAAACTCCCAACAAAGTGACTGCTCCTTTCCTGTTTCTGACTTTCACCCATAATGACTCAGTAGACAAACCCTCCTCGACGACCTCCCTTTCTGCAGCTGTTAATCCCTGATTAGCAATGCCACTCCCCCACCTCTTTTACCTCCCTCCCTATTCCTTTTGAAACATCTAAACCCCGGAACATCCAACATCCATTCCTGCCCCTGTGATATCCACATCTCCGTAATGGCCACAACATCGTAGCTCCAAGTACTGATCCATGCTCTAAGTTCATCCCCCTTATTCCTGACACTTCTTGCGTTAAAATAGACACACTTCAACCCATCATACTGGCTGCAACTTTGCCCTGTCAACTGTCTAACCTTCCTCACAGACTCTCTGCACTCGGTATCTGCCTGTTCAACAGCTACCCCATCCACTGATCCGTGGCTCCGGTTCCCATCCCCCTGCCAAACTAGTTTAAACCCTCCCGAAGAGCTCTAGCAAACCTCCCGCCCAGGATATTGGTGCCCTTCCAGTTCAGATGCAACCCGTCCTTCTTGTACAGGTCCCACCTTCCCCAGAAGGTATCCCAATGATCCACATATCTGAATCCCTCCCTCCTACACCAGTTCTGTATCTAACTGCTTCTTGAAAACATACAATGTTTTGGCCTCAACTGCTTTCTGTGGTAGTGAATTCCACAGGCTCACCACTCTCTGGGTGAAGAAATTTCTCCTTATCTCAGTCCTGAAAGGTTTACCCCGTATCCTTAGACTATGATCCCTGGTCCTGGACTCCCCCACCGTCAGGAACATCCTTCCTGCATCTACCCTGTCAAGTCCTGTTAGAATTTTATAGATTTCTATGAGATTCCCCCCCACCCCCCCCACTCTCTTCTGAACTCCAGCAAATATAATCCTAATCGACTCAATCTCTCCTCATATGTCAGTCCCACCATCCTGGGAATCAGTCTGGTAAACCTTCGCTGCACTCCCTCTATAGCAAGAACATCCTTCCTCAGATAAGGAAACCAAAACTGCACACAATATTCCAGGTGTGGCCTCACCAAGGCCTTGTATAATTGCAGCAAGACATCCCTGCTCCTGTACTCGAATCCTCTCGCTATGAAGGCCAACATACCATTTGCCTTTTTTACCGCCTGTCGCGCCTGCATGCTTACATTCAGCGACTGGTGTACGTGAACACCCAGGCCTCGCTGCATATTCCCCTCTCTTAGTTTATAGCCGTTCAGATAATGATCTGTCTTCCTGTTTTTGCTACCAAAGTGAATAACCTCACATTGATCCACATTATACTGCATCTGCCATGCATTAGCCCACTCACTCAACTTGTCCAAATCACCCTGAAGCCTCTCTGCATCCTCCTCACAACTCACCCTCCCACCTAGTTTTGTGTCATCTGCAAATTTGGAGATATTACATTTACTTCCCTCATCTAAATCATTAATATATATTGTGAATAGCTGGGGTCCTAGCACCGATCCCTGCGGTACCCCACTAGTCACTGCCTGCCATTCGGGAAAAGACCCATTTATCCCTCCTCTTTTGCCAACCAATTTTCTATCCATCGCAATATCCTACACCCAGTCCCCTGCGCTTTAATTTTACATGCTAATCTCTTATGTGGGACTTTGTCAAAAGCCTTCGAAAGTCCAAATAAACCACATCCACTGGCTCCCCCTCATCAACTCTGCTAGTTACAGCCTCGAAGAATTCTAATAGATTTGTCAAGCATGATTTCCCTTTCGTAAATCCATGCTGACTCTGCCTGATTCTACCATTGTTCTCCAAGTGCTCTGCTATAAAATCTTTGATGATGGACTCTAGACCTTTCCCCACTACCAACGTCCGGCTGACTGGTCTATAATTCCCTGCTTTCTCTCTACCTCCCTTTTTAAACATTAGCTACTCTCCGATCTGTAGGAACTGTTCCAGAGTCTATAGAATCTTGGAAGATGACCACCGATGCATCCACTATTTCTAGGGCCACTTCCTTAAGTACTCTGGGATGCATACCTTAGGTCCTGGGGATTAATCAGCCTTCAATCCCATCAATTTCCCCAACACCATTTCTCTACTAATACTGATTTCTTTCAGTTCCTCCCTCTCACTAAGCCCCGTGTTATAGAGTCATAGAGTCCTACAGCATAGAAACAGGCCCTTCGGCCCACCACGCCCATGCCGACCATAATGCCTATCTATACGAATCCCACCTGCCTGCATTAATTCCATATCCCTCTATGCCTTTCTCATTCAAGTACCTGTCCAGATGCCTCTTAAATGTTGTTACTGTTCCTACCTCCATCACCTCCTCTGGCAGTTCATTCCAAATCCCCACTATTTTATGTGTGAAAAATATAAGGCAGTATATACTTAATGGCATAATTCTAAAGAGTGTGCACGAACAGAGGGAGAGAGTGGCGGGGATGTTCTTGGCGACACCATTCATAGCGTCACTTGTTGAATGAGCAGGTGCTGGCGCCATTTTTAAAAGGCTGCCAGCCCTGCCAACAGTACACCATAATGCAGAGTTTACCCCTTTCCCACCTTGGTGATGCCAGCTTTCCCTGGATGGGAAGGTGAAGGCGCGAGTGCCACTCGTCATGCTGAGGATTGATGTTTTTGGGCAAGAGATGCGGGGGAAATATGAGGAAGCACATTTTTACACAGTGGGTGGTAATGAACTCGCTGCCCACAAGGGTGGTGTAAGCAGAAAGAATCAGTGACTTCAAAAGGAAATTGGATGGCTACCTGAAGGAAGTAAACTTGCAGGGCTGCGGGGATCAAGCGTGGGAGGGGGACTGGCTGGATAGCTCTGTGGAGAGCTGGCATGGACTTGATGAACTGAATGGCCTCCTTCTATGCCGTAAATGTCTCTGTCTTTCAAGGGTTACATCCATTGTTATTAATTTGTTTTATGGCTTAGATGTGGATAATTCTTTTTCAAGGATGCGGGTAGGGGTGGAGGGAGGTGGCAACAGCAGTGTCTCAATAATTGACTTGAATTTAAAAGTGGAAAATCCATTTCTATGGGAAAAACCATGATTGATATTTTCACTTTCCCCGTCACTCTGTAGGCACATAGAAAGTAGAATTTATTGCACAGAAACTACCTTTCATTTTGTCTCATATAATGTGTGAATGAGAGACTCATTTATTTTTTGATTTTTTAATGTATGAATATTACTCATTAGTGTAAGGGATATTAATGCTAAGGAATGCAGTGTTTTTCTACTTTTACACCAGCTGTTAATACTGAAAATGCTTAAGTCAGGCACAGCTATGGGTTCGATACAGATTGAAGCTGCCCTCAACAATCAGCCAGAAGTGCCGAGTAGATGATCCATCTCAGCCTCCTCCTGAAGTCCCCAGCATCACAGATGCCAGTCTTCAGCCAATTAAATTCACTCCACGTGATATCAAGAAATGACTGAAGGCACTTCAAAGCCGATGGGCCCTGATAACGTTCCGGCCATAGTACTGAAGACCTGTGCTCCAGAACTTGTCGCATCCCTAGCCAAGGTGTTCTAGTACAGCTACAACACTGGCATCAACCCAGCAATGTGGAACATTGTCCAGGCATGTCCGGTACACAAAGAGCAGGACAAGTCCAAAGGGGCCAATTACCGCCCATCAGTCTACTGTTGATCATCAGTAAAGTGATGGAAGATGTAGTCGACAGTGTTATCAAGCAGCACTTGCTTAGCAATGACCTGCTCAGTGCCACTCAGTTTGGGTTCCACCAGGGCCATTCAACTCCTGACCTGTTCCACCAGGGCCACTCAGCTTCTGACCTCATTACAGCCTTGGTTTAAACATGGACAAAAGAGCTGAACTCAAGATGGGGGTGAGAGTGGCTGCCCTTGACATCAAGGCAGCATTTGACCGAGTTTGGCAACAAGGAGCTCAAGCAAAATTGGAGTCAATGGGAATCGGGGGGAAATTCTCCACTGGTTGGAGTTGTACCTAGCACAAAGGAAGATGGTTGTGGTTGTTGGAGGTCAATCATCTCAGCTCCAGGACAACACTGTAGGAGTTCCTCAGGGTAGTGTCCTAGGCCTAATCATCTTCAGCTGCATCATCAATGAACTTCCCTCCATCATAAGGTCAGGTGGGGATGTTCGCTGATGATTGCACAATGTTCAGCACCATTCGCAACTCCTCAGATACTGAAGCAGCCCGTGTCCAGATGCAGCAAGACCTGGACAATATCCAGGCTTGGGCTGATAAGTGGCAACTAACATTTGTGCCACACATGTGCCAGGCAATGACCATCTCCAACAAGAGAGAATCTAACCATCTCCCCTTGACATTCAATGGCATTACGATCACTGAATCCCCCACCATCAACATCCTGGGGGTTACCATTGACCAGAAACTGAACCGGAGTAGCCATATAAATACTGTGGCGACAAGTGCAGGCCAGAGGCTAGGAATCCTGTGGTGAGTAACTCACCTCCTGACTCCCCAAAGCCTGTCCACCATCTACAAGGCACAAGTTAGGAGTGTGATGGAATACTCTCCACTTGCCTGGATGGGTGCAGCTCCAACAACACTCAAGAAGCTAGACACCATCGAGGACAAAGCAGCCTGCAAGATTGGCACCCCATCCACAGTCGCTCCCTCCACCACTGACACACAGTGGCAGCAGTGTGTACCACATACAAGATGCACTGCAGCAATGCACCAAGGCTCCTTAGACAGTACCTTACAAACCTGCGACCTTTGCCACCTAGAAGGACAAGGGTAGCAAATGCATGGGGACACCACCACCTGCAAGTTCCCCTCCAAGACACACACCATCCTGACTTGGAACTATATCGCCAGGTATATATCGGCAACTTCCCCACCATGGATGAAGTGACTCCAGAGCTTCCAGCAACCATACTCAATCTCATGGACAGAGTGAGATTTACCAGATTCTTGTATTGCTGTCAGTTTTCTACTGATCAAAAAGATCTGAGAGGAAAAACAGCTCTTTCCATTATTTAAAAATTAAATGTTTGTGCAAGAAACTTCAGGAGACAAGTGGCATTGAGCTAAATAGAAAAGCTTTTGCATCAACCAGAGTTTGCTGTGGTTGTTGTGCTAAAGCAAAACGACATGGTGAGCATTTATACTGATGCCTTAAAGTTCAGGTTGAACCAGAAGCATGTAACTAACTTTTAGTCTTGATGTAATGAAGATGTTGGTGTGGCACTGGTTTGAATAGTATTGTGTACAGTCTAAATTCAAAATGATTTTATTACTCAAAAAATTTGAATTATGCAGTAGTATAAATAAAGCAATTTTAATAGAACAGCGCAGGTGTATTTTGAATGATTCCTGTTCACAATTCAGCAGCTTCAAAATAAGAATGGTAGACTACAGTAATAACAGACAATCGTGACACTATTACCACCCCAACAATGTGATACTTCAATATGCCATAATCAGGTGTCCTTATGGCCTCTAAATGGGGCACTACTAATTTAGTGCTGATTTCAGATCAGTTTTGCACAGTGGACTTCCACTGAGGAGGAACTGAATTGAACCAGCCCAAACTCATTTTACATAACACCCTTAAACTTAACAGAAAGAAACAAGACTTTCATCCTATGCCCTAACTCATTTCACATTGGAGCCTTATTAGAAAATGGATTTATATAGCACTTGTAACATAGATAAAATGCCTCAAGGCACTTTACAGGGTTTGGATGGAATGGATGCCAAACCATGGTGGTAGAGGTAAGAATTGTGACTGATAGTTTATATTGATGATTTGGAGTTGGGGACCACGTGTAGGGTGTCAAAGTTTGCAGATGACACTAAGATGAGTGGCAGAGCAAAGTGTGCAGATGACTGTGAAACTTTGCAGAGGAACATAGATACATTGAGTGAGTGGGCAAAGGTCTGGCAGATGGAATACAATGTTAATAAATGTGAAGTCATTCATTTCGGTAGGAGTAACAGTAAAAAGGATTATTACTTGAATGGTAAAAAGTTGCAGCATGCTGCTTTGCAGAGGGACCTAGGTGTCCTTGTGCATGAATCGCAGAAGGTTGGTCTGCAGGTACAGCAGGTAATTAGGAAGGCAAATGGAATTTTGTCCTTCATTGCCAGAGGGATTGAGTTTAAAAGCAGAGAGGTTATGTTGCAGCTGTATAAGGTACTGGTGAGGCCGCACCTGGAGTACTGTGTGCAGTTTTGGTCTCCTTACTTGAGAAAGGATATACTGGCACTGGAGAGGGTGCAGAGGAGGTTCACTAGGTTGATTCCGGAGTTGAGGGGGTTGGCTTATGAGGAGAGACTGAGTAGATTGGGATTATATTCATTGGAGTTCAGAAGAATGAGGGGGGATCTTATAGAAACATATAAAATCATGAAGGGAATAGATAAGATACAAGTAGAGAGGATGTTTCCACTGGCAGGTGAAGCTAGGACAAGAGGGCATAGCCTCAAGATTAGCGGGAGCAGATTTAGGACTGAATTAAGAAGGAACTTCTTCACCCAGAGGGTTGTTAATCTATGGAATTCCTTGCCCAGTGAAGTAGTTGACGCTTCTTCAGTAAACGTCTTTAAAGCTAAGGTAGATATCTTTTTGAACAATAAAGGAATTAAGGGATACGGTGGGAGCGCGGGTAAGTGGATCTGAGTCCACGAAAAGATTAGCCATGATCTTATTGAATGGCGGACCAGGCTCGAGGGGCCGGACGGCCTACTCCTGCTCCTAGTTCTTATGATCTTATGAAAAGATGGGTTTTAAGAAGGGTCTGAAAGACAGACAGAAGAGAAGAGTTATGTAAAGATTTATAAAGTCAAGCTAATGCAGCTGAAGGCTTCACCACCAATGAGAAGGGGTGAAGGGAAGGGGAAGGTATGCAGCTTAACTCAATCTGTGAAGGAGAGTGCAACCATAAAAGGGGGAGGGGGGGGTGAGAAAAAAGACATAGCAGCATTCACTGTAAGGGAGTGTAAACTGGGTGACAGCACTAACTAGGGTGCGAGGATAGAAGTGTGCAAGTTTGAATTGAGGGCGAGGGGCAGAAAGAGAAGTGTCTCACTGACCTTGGCAACAAGGAGAAAGACGACTATTTGGGGAAGGAGAGAGAACAATAAACAATACCTCCTTGTCACTGTGCAGTCATATAAATAATTTTTTCCACCTCATTGTAACAACCATAAAAATTGTTTAAAAATATTTAGCAATCAGATTTAACAACAGATATACCAATATATATTCACAACAACCTGCAATTTCTCAGTAAGAAATTAGACCACATAATCACAACTTTTACTGTAATATTCCAGGAAGCACTGTTAGAATGTTGGGTCGATCTACTATTTGAAGTATGACAAGCCCATGATCCTCCATGGGCATGGGCCTGGGCCTATATTCAGGGTTTTGTTTGTATTGTCAGCTTTTTTGAGGGAAATTGTTGGTCAGTTTTTGCTATTTACCATGTTGGCATGTATGAACCTGTGACCTTCAGAGAATCACACGGTTAATTTGCTGCTTCAACTCAGGCTATGGCCTTGTGTTCTTTTGTTCATACATCCAAAATTGTTTGGAATTTTATCCATAAAGATGCATTGTTGATGGGAGTATTTGTGTATTCCAAGATACTTAACTTGCTAATCATTAATTTAAACTCAGGTTCAACTTAACAATTAGACATTTGTCTGTAATTATATGATTAATAGCTGCATGAAAAACCTATTCTCTAAAACAACTTGGGCCCTGAAACATCTTGACTCTTTGTTACATTGTCATTCAAATACTGTACATCTGCGTGCCATGCAAAAGCAAAGCATGCAGTGTTCAAAAGCAGCTCTGCAGTCAACAGCTCACTGAATTTTGTTGGACAACCTCCAATCACTTCACAAGTAGTCATAGCAGAGCAGAATAAATATACTATTGCAACACCAAGATTTACATTTGATTTTTTTATTAATCCTTCAGATGAAAAGCAAATGTTAATATCTGATAACTGTACCATCTACTCGGTACACTTGTGTATGCAATGGAAGTTGCTATGTATTTTGTCATTGAAGATGACAGTTAGTACACAGAATAAGATGTTTGGCTGATAGCCATTTTGATTAATGAATGCAATGCACTGAACTGAAGTAATGTAGCATGTGTTATTCTTTGATTATGTTACCTGGTAATGGACTGCACTGTGGAATGGCTGGAATCTTGTTTTCTAGATCGTGACAAAAATGGCATTGAACTTTGGAGTATTTGAGCAGCAAATGAATTTCCTGGTTTGTGGAGGAAACCAAATAAGGGGACGTTGTGTTTGAACATTTCAGGCAATGAAACTGACTGAAAAGTGGTGATTAAAAGAGAAGAATTTTAAATCCATCAAAGTGTAATGCTTGAACCTCAATTATTTCTTTTTATTTATTTATTTAGAAATACAGCACTGAAACAGGCCCTTCGGCCCACTGAGTCTGTGCCGACCATCAACCACCCATTTATACTAATCCTACACTAATCCCATATTCCTACCACATCCCCACCTGTCCCTATATTTCCCTAACACCTACCTATACGAGGGGCAATTTACAATGGCCAATTTATTTGACAAAAATTCTTTTTATCTATTACATTAAAATAAGAAAATAAATTTCACTAGAGAATTTGAAAGTTTCACTGTTTAATTACTGTTGCTCTAATTTGCTTCTCTTTTAAAATAAAACTGCAGCACTGTGTGATAATCCTCCTTAACTGAGTGGAGGTTCATTTTAACCAGATGTATGTGGTGCAGCCAATCATGCTGCTGCAGAGCCAGATGGTCCGCGTGTCTGCATTTCCCTTTCCCCTACTTTTTGCCCCATTTATTTTGGCACGTCTTACCCAGGAGTTCGTCAAAACCAACAAAACAAAGTGGATTGTGTGGTGGAGTGGGATAAAAATGTTCCTGCATTATCCAAGGAACCTGGAGTCAAATTCTCACAGGTTGAGGGGATGGAACACAATGAAATATGTGCAGCATAGATTTCTGAGCATGTTACCATGAATAAGGGGTTACAGTTCTGAAAAGACTTTAGACATTACAGTTATTTTTTTCACTAGAACTGAGAAGGTTACGGGATGACCTGGTAGAGCTCTTCAATTTTGTGAAAGCCTTATGGTAACGGAAGTAGTGATTTTTTTTCCACTTGTCATTGAGAGGGCACAAATTTAAGATAATCACAAAAAGCAGTCAGTAGAGATTAGGAAGTTTGTTTAGACAGAGGATTATTGGAATGTAAACAAAACATTTTTGAAGCCAAGTCCATAAATTCTTGAAAAATTTTAAGTTTTCATTAACTTTGAAAATGAGAATTATTAACAGGCATGGTGTGAAGGGATGTAGGATTAACCTTGGCGACTTGTGGAGAAAAACATTGGTGTAGATTTGATGGGCCAAATGGACCCTTTCGGTGCTGCAACATTCTATGATTCTACCCTCTCTCTTATTGGCCCTCTAATAGGGTCCTGTGTGAGATGAGCTTGGGCAGTTTTACCCCAGCTCCTACTGACTGAAAAATCACAGCACATTCAAAAATCTGTAATTTTCCACTGACCTGATGATTTTGCTCTTAAAGACAGCAAAGATGGTGAGTGAGAAATGGAAGTATCACATTAAATTCTTTTTTTAATCTGATATTTATGGTATGTTGGAGCAGAGCAGAAGGAGATTTGCTCTCCATGTAACCCATATTGTATCTCACCCTTGGAATGTTTGATGCTGATACTAGGTACTTTTTTTTGCATGTTTCAAGACCAAGATCACCACAGAAGATGGAGCAGGGAGTGGGGAAGGGAAATGAACAGATGCAGATGCACTGGGCTTTCTTTTTCTGAGGTGTCTTTGGGTCAGGTCACGAATCCTGTGGTGCCAAGGGCAGATGATGGTGAGTTGACATCATCTCTTGTGCCTAGCACATGGAGTCGGAGGCTGATTCAACATCACTAGAGGAGAAATTTTATATATGTGCAAAAAAAGTAGGGTTTTTTATTAATTCATCTTGAAATTTGTTTTCAAAAAAATTGCGGGCAATAAATCATTCTGTTGAAAATTACCATCTGCTTAAAAAAAAGGTAGCACATGTCAACGAGTTGTCACCAAAGATCAATTGCAATATTATAAATAGTACAAAAAAGGGATAGTGCGGAGCTGTGTTAATGAAGAATTTCATCTGATTTCAGTACACTAAAACAACATTAAAAAAGCAACCAACTTACAGGGGGCAGCTTTCAAGCTTTACACCAGTGCAATATTTAATACCACCAGAGCCAATTTGAATTATTTCGAATGAATGACAAATGCAAACAGTACAGCTTTAACAGGCCCTAATGCAAAAACAGAAATTTGAATTTCTACATCATTCCTCACATGCAAGAAGTTTCAAAACTCTATATACAATGAAGCAAAAAATGCATTTTTGATGAATGCTAATTGGGTTTTCAAAATGTGTTTTACACTTGAACTGGACTGATGTTGATTCATCTTCCAAATTTGGATTTTTGAAGTTGGGGTGTGAAAGAGAGACCTGTGTTTTGGACTCCTGCCTCATTACATCATTCAGAAACGCCTCAGAGTCTTGCATGCAGTGAATTGCTTTGCAGCAGAGTGAATGTTATTATGTAGACAAAGCTCGGTGTGAATGTCACTTTAAAAGAAAATGGCAATAACAATTTAAAGAGGAGCAAAACAAGTGCCTCTGCAAATGTATGGTGCAGTGGTTTGTGAATAAAAATGACAATGTTTTAATTAAAAGCGCAACCATCTTGTCAGTATGATAGGTGTGGTGAGAAAGTATTCAATTACTGCCAGCACCCGCAAGGTTATATGTCATTTTAATATTAAAATTTAAAACCTGACATGTTTTCTTGCATTCCTGGTTTTATTGGGGTGGTGTCCCATTCTATTCCCACGTATGGTTACTTTGTATCAATCTGGCATAATGTGAGTTCGATTTGGCCTTTGCAAATATCTTGACATAATGGTATCTGGTGCATGAGTTGAACCGCTCCACCACTTTTAATCACGTCAGTATATAATTACAATGAAGTACCTGCTGCAGTGACAAAGGAATATACTTGGAAAATGCTTTTTATCTTTGCCTTGGAACAATAATTAATACAGAATCCATATGGATGGAGTTTAAAGACTAGGAAGGGAAGTTTTACACTTGCTGTTGTGCATTACAGGCCCCTAAACAGTGAAGATAATGTAGAGGTAGAGACGTAGACAGTTCAGATATCTAGATATCGATAAGTATGTATATATTTATATGGATAGATATATATTTATATGGATAGATATATTGTTATGATCCTGTAGTTTTTTTATGGGCAGCGCACTGGTTAGCACCGCAGCCTCATAGCTCCAGGGACCCGGGTTCGATTCTGGGTACTGCCTGTGCGGAGTTTGCAAGTTCTCCCTGTATCTGCGTGGGTTTTCGCCGGGTGCTCCGGTTTCCTCCCACATCCAAAAGACTTGCAGGTAAATTGGCCGTTGTAAATTGCCCCTAGTGTAGGGAGGTGATGGGGAATATGGGATTACTGTAGGGTTAGTATAAATGGGTGGTTGTTGGTCGGCACAGACTTGGTGGGCCGAAGGGCCTGTTTCAGTGCTGTATCTCTAAATGAATAAAATGAAAAATGAATAAAAGATGAGGTGTGCCTTTAAGGCTGGAAAAGGAGCCGTACTGCTTTAAGAACCAGCAAGTCTCAGGAGTTAGAGTGCATTTTGGTTGCCATTGGATACAAACATACAGAGAGGGAACCAACCAGCTTCAAAGAATGCATCCTGGTAACCTGGCAACAGCCATTCAGAGACCAAGGACCGAATATACAATGTTGCAATTATCTTTTGAACTGGCTTTTTAGTTGAGAAAGACTGTTCTACCTGAGCAACAGACAGACAGCTGTGTGTTAGCACCTGAAAGGAGGGCTCTCAGACCATTTAAACTGAAAGGAAGCAAATTTAGTCTGTTTATTTACTATTCTCTCTCAAATTTCTAAAAGGTCAAGCCAAAATAGAGATCTCTGATAATTTAAACTGAAGGAAGAGAAGTTAGATTGTGACAACCTTTATCCCTCAAAAATTCAAAAGCCAAATTGATTCATTAAAAAATGTTTGCAAGTTGTTTGTTGAAATTCATCACTGGAGAAGGAGCAACAATTTTGAGTTCTAAATTAGACTACAGACTGTTCTACTGTTGAAGAACCTTTTTGTCCCCCATTGGACGGTTACGAGGGCTTCAAGCAACTTTGGACTGTTCCACATCCGGCAGGAGCGTAAATCTACAAGGACTCTAATTTTTTTCAATTTTAAATGTTGTTTATATCTTAGTAGTGTTTAAGAATTTAGTTTTTCTAATTAAACAGTTAATTTGTTGATCTAAAGACACCTGGTTTGGTTAGCGTCATTTGGGGGTTAATAAATGGTACAATTTGGCTGGGTCTTTCTTTAATTTGGAAAGTTTAAAAATGATATGTTACGCAATCTTTGGAGGGACAGGATTGAATTAACAGTGCGTTTCTTTCACCACAACCAAAAATGTATATTTTGATTGGGGGCTTTGACTTGAGCAGTTGGTGGCAACAATATGAACAGCAAGGGAGTAATATTGGCTGATTTGAATTATTCCAAGATAAACTGGAATAAAGGCAATGCATATCGTCACAGTGGGAAAATCTTTTTAGGATACAGCCAGGACTGCTTCCCAGGTCAGTATTTTCCTAATCCAGGAAGAAAATAAGTAAGCAGCTCTGATGAAAGATCAGCGATCTGAAACGTTAACTCTGTTTCTCAGATCCAGCCTGACGTGCTGAGTATTTCCAGCACTTTCTGTTTTCATTTCAGATTTCCAGCATTCACAGTATTTCCCTTGATTTAGTTCTGGGAAGTGAAGTGAGGCAAAAACTGATGTGACAATAGGAGAACAGTTGGGAAATGACCAATCACAGCAGAGTTACGTTCAATGTAAGTACAGGAGGGATAATGCAAGTTTAAAAATAAGGATGCTGGACTGGAAAAAAGCCAAGTGCAGTGAAATAAGAGACATAGCCAAGAAAATTAAAAAAAATATGATGAAACATTGTTTTGGATAATTCTAGCAGTGGTCAAATATGAAATGAATGGAATCCAAAATATCCCCTCTCGATAGAAAGTTGGCAATTTGACATCTGACTCCTCTCTATCTGGGCTTTGGCCTGTGAGGTTGCACTTCATTCAGCTACTGCTCTCCCAAGAGTGGATTCCTAACCAACAACAGTAAATGCAGGGACACATTTTCTCCCACCATTTTATAAGATCATGACAGGCTTAGATAAGTTAGACAAGGAAAAACTGTTCCCATTAACAAAAAGTACTCTGACTAGGGGATACAGATTGAAAGTTTTGGGGGAAAAATGCAGGGGGAATATGAGGAAGCACTTTTTTACGCAGCAGGTGGTAATGATCTGGAACTCACTGCCTACAAAGGTGGTGGAAGCAATGATGATCAATGACTTCGAGAAAGTTGGATGACCACCTGAGAGAAATAGACTTCGAATGGTCTCGTTTTGTGCCGGAAGTGACTCTATCTCATGAATCTCGACTGGAAATGTCTGAATTGAGCTAACGAATTACCCACATAATTAAGGTAACAGTTTCAGTCGGACTCGCTCATTACGATACTAACCCCTTTTTAACTTGATGGCACCAGCCAACCTTCCTCTGTCAAGGTTACACAAAGGATGCTTGACCTTTGAGGTTAACACTTAAAAATCCGGAATGCAAGTTCAAATTAGAAACGTATAGTTTAAACCAAAAATCCCTCCTGGGACAAGTAGGCAATAATTCCTATTGCTGATAAAGGGCATTAGTATTTTGGGTTTTATAAAGAAGAGCATTCAGTACAAGTGTAAAGCAGTAATGTTAATTTGTGTAAAGCAATGGTTAGGACACAGAGTATTGGGTGCAGTTTTGCGTGTCCTATTATAGAAAGGAATGAAAGTATACAGGGTCAATTCACAGGAATGTGGAACTATAATTATGAGGAGAAACTTGAAACACTGTAACTATTCCCACTGAAACAGAAAAGACTCCGTGGAGAGTCATAGAATCTCCAATGTTCCGATGACAGTTAAATTATAAAGGCTGAAAAGGCAAAGACTTGTTCTTCTAGTTGGAGAGTCACTGATGAGGGCTTATCAATTTAATATTATGATTGAAAATCAGAGAAATTTGGAGATGCTTCTGTAGAATCATAGTGTCATTTATGGCACAGAAAGAGGCCATTCAGTCCATTGGGTTTATGCTGGCTCTCCACGGAGCTACTCAGTTAGTCCCACTCCCCAGCACGATCCTTGTAGCCCTACAAGTCTATTTCCTTCAAATCGCCATCCAATTTCCCCTTGAAGTCATTGTCTCTGCTTCCACCACCCTTTTGGGCAGCGAGTTCCAGGTCATTACCACCTGCTGCGTAAAATAAAAGTTCTTCCTCATATTCCCCCTGCATCTCTTCCTAAAAAATTTCAATCTGTGTCCCTTGTCCTTGTACCATTAGTTAATGGGAACAGTTTTTCCTTGTCTAATTTATCTAAGCCTGTCATAATCTTGTACACGTCTATGAAATCTCCCCTAAATCTCCTGTGTTCTAAAGCAAATAATCCCAGTTTTTCCAACCTAACCTTGTAACTAAAATCCCCCATCCCAGGAATTATTCTGGTAAATCATCTCTGCACCCTCTCAAGGACCCTCACATCTTTCCCTAAAGTGCGGGGACCAGAGGTGGATGCAATATTCCAGTTCAGGCCTAACCAGAGCTTCATAAAGGTTCAGCAAAACTTTCCCGCTTTTGTACTCAATGCCTCTATTTATGAAGCCCATGATCCCATATGCTTTACTAACCACTCTCTCAATATGTCTTGCCACCTTCAAAGATCTATGCATATACACCCCCAGGGCCCTCTGTTACTGTACACACTTTAGAACTGTGCCATTATGTCTATATTGTTTCTCCCTATTCCTTCTGCCAAAATGCATCACCTCACACTTGTCAGTATTAAATTCCATCTCCCACCTGTCTGCGCATTCCGCTAGCCTGTCTATGTCTTGTTACAGGCAGTTCATATCATCCTCACTGTTTGCCACACCTGCAGGTTCTGTGTCATCGGCATATTTTGAGGTACTGCTTTGTATTCCAAGATCCAAGTCATTTATATGTAGCAAAAAAATCAGTGGTGCCAGCACTGACCCTTGGGGAACACCACTGTCGACCATCCACCAGACTGAAAAACAACTATTTACTACAACTCGTTTTCTCTCCTTAAGCCAATTTTTTTTTATCCAATTGGACACTGACCCTCCTATTCCGTGAGCCTCAGTTTTGTTAACCAGTCTTTTGTGTGGTACCTCATCAAATGCTTTCTTAAAATCCATATAAACTAGATCCAGCGCATTCTCTTCATCAAACTTCTCTGTTACTTCATCAAAAAAATTCAGGTAGATTGGTTAAGCATGATATCTTCTTTGGCCTCCTTGTCTCGAGAGACAATGGGTAAGCGCCTGGAGGTGGTCAGTGGTTTGTGAAGCAGCGCCTGGAGGGGCTATAAAGGCCAATTCTAGAGTGACAGACTCTTACACAGGTGCTGCAGAAAAATTTGTTTGTCGGGGCTGTTACACAGTTGGCTCTCCCCTTGCGCTTCTGTCTTTTTTCCTGCCAACAGCTAAGTCTCTTCGACTCGCCAAACTTTAGCCCTGCCTTTATGGCTGCCCGCCAGTTCTGGCGGTCACTGGCAACTGACTCCTACAACTTGTGATCAATGTCACAGAACTTCATGTCGTGTTTGCAGACATCTTTAAAGTGGAGACGTGGACGGCTGGTGGGTCTGATACCAGTGACGAGCTCGCTGTACAATGTGTCCTTGAGGATCCTGCCATCTTCCATGCGGCTCACATGGCCAAGCCATCTCAAGCGCCGCTGGCTCAATAGGGTGTATGTGCTGGGGATGTTGGCCGCCTCGAGGACTTCTGTGTTGGAGATACGGTCCTGCCACCTGATGCCAAGGATTCTCCGGAGGCAGCGAAGATGGAATGAATTGAGACGTCACTCTTGGCTGACATATGTTGTCCAGGCCTCGCTGCCGTAGAGCAAGGAACTGAGGACACAGGCTTGATACACGCCGACTTTTGTGTTCTGTGTCAGTGCGCCATTTTCCCACACTCTCTTGGTCAGTCTGGACATAGCAGTGGAAGCCTTTCCCATGTGCTTGTTGATTTCTGCATCGAGAGACAGGTTACTGGTGATAGTTGAGCCTAGGTAGGTGAACTCTTGAACCACTTCCAGAGCGTGGTTGCCTATATTGATGGATGGGGCATTTCTGACATCCTGTCCCATGATGTTCGTTTTCTTGAGGCTGATGGTTAGGCCAAATTCATTGCAGGCAGCCTCAATCCTGTCTGAATCTCTGCAGACACTCTTTAGTGTGGGATGTTCATGCAGCATCGTCAGCAAAGAAGAGTTCCCTGATGAGGACTTTCCGTACTTTGGTCTTCACTCTAAGATGGGCAAGGTTGAAAAACCTGCCATCTGATCTTGTGTGGAGGAGAGTTCCTTCTTCTGAAGACTTGAACGCATGGGAGAGCAGCAGGGAGAAGATGATCCCAAACAGTGTAGGTGCGAGAACACAGCCCTGTTTCATGCCACTCAGAATAGGGAAGGGGTCTGATGAGGCGCCGCTATGCTGAATTGTGCCTTTCATATTGTCATGGGATGAGGTGATGATACTTAGTAGCTTTGGTGGACATCCAATCTTTTCTAGTAGTCTGAAGAGACCACGTCTGCTGATGAGGTCAAAGGCTTTGGTGAGATTAATGAAAGCAATGTAGAGGGGCATCTGTTGTTCGCGGCATTTCTCCTGTAACTGGCGAAGGGAGAACTGCATGTCAATGGTGGATCACTCTGCTCGAAAGCCACACTGTACCTCAGGGTAGACACGGTCAGCCAGCTTCTGGAGCCTGTTTAAAGCGACTCGAGCAAAGACTTTCCCCACTATGCTGAGCAGGGAGATTCCACGGTAGTTGTTGCAGTCACCGCGGTCACCCTTGTTCTTATAGAGGGTGATGATTTTGGCATCACGCATGTCCTGTGGTACTGCTCCCTCATCCCAGCACAGGCAAAGCAGTTTGTAGAGTGCTGAAAGTATAGCAGGCTTGGCACTCTTCATTATTTCAGGGATAATACTGTCCTTCCCAGGGGCTTTTCCGTTGGCTAGAGAATGAATGGCATCACTGAGTTCCAATTTTGTTGGCTGTACGTCCAGCTCATCCATGACTGGCAGAGACTGGGCTGCATTGAGGGAAGTCTCAGTGACAACATTTTCCCTGGAGTACAGTTCTAGGTAGTGTTCCACCCAGTGGTACATTTGCTTGCGTTGGTCAGTGATTGTGTCCCCTGATTTAGACTTGAGTGTGGGGGGGGGGAGCGATCTTCTTGATGGTTGGCCCAAAAGCTCTCTTAATGCCATCATACATTCCTGTGATGTTTCCAGTGTCGGAGGCCAGTTGAATATGACTGCGTAGGTGTTGCCAGTAGTCATTTACGCAGCGCCTGGCTGTTCTTTGTGCAGAGCTTCTGGCTGCTTTAAGTGCTACGGATGTTAACTCGCTGGGGGCTTTCTTGTAGTTCAGTAGTGCAATGCGCTTAGCGGCTATGACAGGTTCCAGCTCTTCAAAGGGAGATTGAAACCAGTCTGCATTCTGCTTCACACGTTTGCCATAGGTGGTCATTGCTGAGTCATAGATGGCTCTGATGTGGGCCCACTTGGTCTCTGAATCCCCTGTGGGAGTGTTTTGAAGGGCTTTTTCAAGTGAATTTAGAAACTTATGTAACAGCTGTGGATAAGAAATTCTGTTAGTGTTGATGCGCGGGCGGCCCTTCTGCTTGGAGTGATGCAGCTTCTTTGGTTTGAGACTAACCTTGCTGCACACCAGGGAGTGGTCGGTGTCACAGTCCGCACTGTGGAAGCTGTGTATGATTTGAACGCTGTTTAAAGAGGCTCGCCTTGTGACGATGAAGTCCAGCTGATGCCAACGACGTGATCTTGGGTGCCTCCAAGAAACCTGGTGACAGGGTTTAGTATGAAAGAACGAGTTGGTGATGCACAGGTTGTGATAGGTACACAACTCAAGCAGTCTCTGTCCATTCTCATTCATCCTTCCAATGCCATAGTGCCCAAGGCAGGAGGGCCATGAGTCATGGTCGGCCCCAACCCTGGCATTAAAGTCCCCCAGCAGGAACAGATGTTCGGTATTGGGGATGCTACTAATAATATTATGGAGTTCCTCGTAGAACTGGTCTTTAGCTTCAGGTGGGGAGTAGAGTGTTAGCATGATATGCCTTTTACAAAGCTGTGCTGGTTATCCTTAATTGACTCAATTGGGTGAAAAATGTTATTGAAGCATACAACGCGTGATTATGACAGAGAACATTGCATCTTTTAAGGGAAGAGTAGGTATACACTTGAAGTGGAAGAAGAAACAAGGCTTTGGGGAGAGAGCAGGATGGTGAAAATAGTTTTGTATAGTTCTAGCATAGAGGCAATGCAGGCATGACTGGTCAAATTACCTTCTTGTGTGTTGTAACCTTCTATTTTTCTATTATGACTCTGAGAGTATGATATTTTTGCCAGTGCTTTTAATTTTCTCACCCGTGGATATCTGCCTAGAGAATGCAGCAGAATCTGGACAACATTCAGGCTTGGGCTGATGTGTGGCATGAATGTTACTTGCCAGCCAATGACCATCTCCAGCAAGAGAGAATCTAACCATCTCCCTTGACATTCAATAGCATTACAATCGTTGAATCCCCCACCATAAACATCCTTGGGGTCACCATTGACCAGACACTTAACTGGAACAGCCACATAAATACTGTGGCTTTAAAAGCAGGTCAGAGGTTGGGATTTCAGTGGTTAGTAACTCACCTCCCCCCAAGGCCCGTCCACCATTTGCAAGATAACAGTCAGGAGTGTGATGGAATTATCCCCACTTGCCTGGATGAGTACAGCTCCAACAACTCTCAAGAAACTTGACAAAATCCATGACAAAACAGCCTGCATGATTGGCACCCTATCCACTCCTTTAAACATTCACTCCCTCCACGACTGACAGACAGTGGCAACAGTGTGTACCATCTACAAGATGCATTGCAGCAACTCACCCAGGCTCCTTCAATAGCACCTTCCAAACCCACGGCCTCTACTACCTGGAAGAGCAAGGGCAGCAGATGCATGGGAACGCACCCTCCTGACATGGAACTTTATCACTGTTCTTTCACTGTTGCTGGGTCAAACTGCTGGAACTCCCTCCCTTACAGCGCTGTGGGTGTACCTATACTGCAACGACTACAGCAGTTCAAGAAGGCAGCTCGCCACCACCTACTCAAGGGAAATTCGAGATGGGTAATAAATGTTGACCTTGCCAGCGATGCTCATGTCCATGAATGAATAAAAAAAAGTTTCAGAATAAGATCTCCAGAAATTTACTGGCTTTGGATTAGATGTGCAGAATTATATCGGGAAAAAAATATTGCAATGGCAGGAATGCTTCACATCTCCAGATCATCATAACCCACTGTATGAAATAATTTCTCTTCAATTTCCCTTTAGTTGTTTTTGCCAATTATTTTAAATCTATGACCTCTGGTTACTTGGCAAAAGAAACAGCTTCTCCCAACTTGCCCTGTCAAATCTTTTATAATTTTGAACACCAAGACGTAGAGAAGATGTTTTCACTTGCATGCAAGGCCAGAACTAGGGGCCATAAATAAAATCGTAATCTTTACCCAGAGAGTGGTTAGAACGTGGAATTGGTTAATACAAGGAGTAGTTGAGGTGAATAGAATAGATTCATTTCCCGGGAAGCTTGATAAACATGAGGGAGAAAGGAATAGAAGGATATGTTGGTGGGATTAGATGAAGAAAGGTGGGAAGAGGCTTGTGTGAAGCTTACATGCTGACATGGACCTATTGAGCTGAATGGCCTGTTTCTGTGATGTTAATACTTTGTAATATCTCTAATAGGTCCCCCTTAACCTTCTCTGCTCTAAGGAGAACAATTCCACCTTCTACAATCTTTCCACAAACTGAAGCCCCTCATCCATAGTACCATCCTGGTATACCAGCTCTGTATCCTCTCTAAGGCCATGACATCTTTCCTTAAGTGTGGTACCCAGAATTAGACACAGTACTCCAGATTTAAGAAGATTTAGAATAGCTTCCTAACATCTCCTTATGTGGCCCGGTGTCATATTTTGTTTTATAAAGCCCGCATGAAGTGCCTTGGAACATTTTATTACATTAACCATAGAACCATAGAAACATTATGGCACAGAAGAAGGCCATTCAGTCCATCGTGGCCGTGCCGGCCGAAAAACCTAGCCACCCAATCTAATTCCACCTTCCAGCACCTGGTCCATAGTCTTGCAGGTTACAGCACTTCAGGTGCATGTCCAGGTACCTTTTAAAAGAACTGAAGGTTTCTGCCTTCACCACTGTTACTGGCAGTGAATTCCAGACACCCACCACCCTCTGGGTAAAGAGGTTTTCCCTCATGTCCCCACTAATCCTTCTACCAATCACCGTAAATCTATGCCCCCTGGTAACTGACCTCTCCACTAGGGGAAACAGGTCCTTCCTGTCTACTCTATCTAGGCCCCTCATAATTTTGTACAGCTCTATTAAGTCACCGCCTCAGCCTCCTCTCTTCTAAGGAAAACAATCCTAGCCTATCCAATCTTTCCTCATAACTGCAACTTTCAAGCCCTGGCAACATTCTTGTAAATCTCCTCTGTACTCTCTCCAGAACAACTATGTCCTTCCTGTAATGTCGTGACCAGAACAGTACGCAATACTCCAACTGTGGCCTAGCCAGCATTTTATACAGTTCCAGCATTACATCCCTGCTTTTGAATTCTATAACTCAGCCAATAAAGGAAAGCATTCCATATGCCTTCTTCACCACTCTATCTACCTGTCCTGCCACCTTCAGGGACCTGTGGACATGCACTCCAAGGTCTCTCACTTCTTCTACCCCTCTCAATATCCTCCTGTTTATTGTGTATTCCCTTGCTTTATTTGCCCTCCCCAAATGCATTACTTTACACTTCTCCGGATTGAATACCATTTGCCCATTTAAAGATGCTATATAAATATAAGTTGTTGTTGGTTCTAAGTTGAGTGATCAACTGACAAATCACATCCAATTAACAGATGCAAAACACCAGGATCGTTTATTTACAGTTAACACTTTTACTGAGCTGGTCAACATTTTGCCTGGAGCAAGGCAACTGAGCTCTTTTGATACCAAGGAAAGAATCCAATCACCTTGTCTCAAAGAATGCTGTTAGTATTTTTTGTGTATTTAAAAAAAAAACTGAACAAATTTCACAATTTGTGTCACTATGTAGAACATCAGGTTTAAGGTATGGAGTAAGGCAGTTTGTATATGGGTACTGTTCTTTCTCAATACTATCCTAAGCTCTGAGTGTTCCAGGAAAATAACAATATTGTGACCATCATAGCCTTTGGACTATTCTGGTTGGGTAATTACTGACCTCATTTGAACTGTACATGCCTGGTTTCCGGGGTCCAGGTAATCTATATTCGCTGCAGATGGCAGTTGCAATGATCTTGGGTCTCATCTCAATATAGAGGCTGAATTGGATACCAGCTACGAAGCTAATTATAATTTTTCTTTTGCGGTTTCCTCTCATTAGGCAATCTGAAACAGAAATGTGAGGAATGCATCACTGATCCAGAATCCAGTATTACTAGGAACTGCTTGCCAAAGGGGATGATTTCTCATTGAGATCAAAGTCTGCTCCTACACTAGTGCTGCCTTTATGGAAGGCTACTGTAATTTGCTTTGTCAGCTGGTATTCAGATGTACCCCAAGTACTGATAAACCTAATATTGGCTGAACATTTTACAACCTTTATTCATCTCAATGCTTCTTTATTTGGAGAAACCTCGTAGAAAAATATTCTTTTGCAAAGCCAGAAACGTGCTTTTATTATGACAATTAATGGCATTAATTACAAAAATATCATGCAACATGGCGCAATGACAAATGTCACATTTGACTATGTTAATCTCAATCTCCTTTGCTTCATCCACACATCACACAAAGGAAGGGGATGACTAGCACCACTCTATCAAATGATTACTGACACCACTCTATCAAATGATTACTGACACCACTCTATCAAATGATTACCTAAGTTAGATAGGTGTACATTGAATAGTAAACAGTTACTATGTCTTTTAGACTGTTGGCCTAATGGCAGGAAATGCCTTTCCTGGCATTAATTAGACTTAGTTTTTTTTGCTTATTTAATTTTAATTTTTGTTAGAAGCAAAAGGCATCTTTGGGCTGAAGTCTGAAATGATAAACTTTATAAAATAGTTTTGGAGGTGCTTGTTGCATGGTATATTCCAACATGTTGCATTAAATAGAGAATGCAAGTAAAATTTGCATGCATGTGTACTCATTGTGCATCACTATTGTGCTTTTTGTGTGTCTCATAAAACAGTACAAAATGCATTTAATGAAGTCGTAAAATTCATGGAATAATACACCGTCCATATGTGGAATCTTGGAGGACACTCCTGAAATACTACTGTTTCCAATTCTTATCTGAATGGGTCTTCGTATTTGAAAAACGATATCAAGCATGTGGAAGCTTTAAAAGAGCTGTGCTCATAGCAATGTACATTTGATACTTTGCCATTCTACATAAAGAATCTTAAGGAAATACCTTCTTGAAGTCATTTTCTAAATTTGCTGTCTCAAATTTTGTAAACCTATTTAGAGTACTGATTATATCAACATCTTTATGTTATGATTTTCATGAGCATTTTAATATCAGTGTGCCTAATGGATAAATTCTAAAGTTAGATATTTATTTACAAAATACAGAAATAGTGAGAGAAATTATTCAAAGAAGTTTTCATTTTTCTTCCAGTTTTGGTGCCTTATCCTTCTGCAGTGAATTCACATAAACGTTTGAGACTGGTATCCTCTCATTCTCTACTTTTTCCAATCTGTGCCTGTAAAGTTTCCTTTTCATTGGAATTTCAGTCTAGCCTAATGGACCAAAAGGATTTCACAGCTATAAAGATTCTATGATTGTCTGAATGTAAGGGTCACGTGGTCGTCTGACTAAAGATTCTCTGGGAAATGATTTCAGGCAATTTTGACCAGTTGTCCAGCAGACACGAGTCTGCAGCACATCTTAATACAACGTTATCAACTTTATCGTCATTTCATCCACATTGGTATTCTGTACAATTTTAATCTATTGTTTGACAATTATCCTGCTGTTATTGTACTGAAACATTTCTTGCTGTTAGGTATCTACAGCTTTTACACCAGTTCTTTTTTTTTTTACCCCTTCCACTCTTCTGGTATTCTTATGACGTTTTCTGTAATCTTTCCAATCGAGCCTTCCCACTATTTTGATAACTTTTCCATCCTTGGTTATTCTATTTCAGGGTTTCTCTTGTAGCTTGTAATAAATTTGTATATCTGGTTATTGGTCATAGGTAGCATTGAATCCCAAATTGTGTCAAACTTAATCATGTTATGGTTGCTATCATCCAAAGCTGCCTTGATTTCCATTTTCTGTATGCTGTTAGGCCACTTACCATTAACAAATTGGACTGAAAACAGCCTCTCATGGCTTTCCTGATGCAGTGAGTCATGAAGCAATCACCGTTTATGTTAACTAATTCAGGCACTAGGCTGCATTACATTCAGCTGAGGAGGGCTCACAAGGCTCCCCTCTTGTCTTTCTTATTTGACTGCAACAGAGTTTATTCCTTTTTAAACTGTGGGTGTGCTTATCACTTCAGTGAGTGTTTTCCCTTTTACCTTTGTTGTGATCATAAAAGAACCAATCGGACAGCTTTTCTTGAGTTTAAACAAGAAAGAGGTGAGTTTATTATACTGTCAAACAAGCCCTCTGCCAAGAATGAGGAAAATTTATTTTGTCACTTGAACATTGATTTTAAGCACAAACAAGAAATGCTGGAAATTCTCAGCAGGTCTGGCAACATCTGTGGAGAGAGAAGCAGAGTTAGCGTTTCGGGTCAGTGACCCTTCTACAGAACTGGCAAATATTAGAAATGTAAAAGGTTTTAAGCAAGTAAAGCAGGGGTGGGGCAAGAGATAACAAAAGAGAAGGTGTTGATAGGACAAGGTCACAGAATAGCTGACCGGAAGATCATGGAGCAAAGGCAAACGGTATGTTAATGGTGTGATGAAAGGCAAAGCATTAGTACAGATAGGGTGTCAATGGACAGAAAGCTAAGCAGCCTGGCCCCAAGCACAAACATGAAACAAAAGTGGGTAGGCACAGTAGAAACGAACTAAACAAACTAAAATAAAATAAACACAAAGAAAAAAGAACTAAAAATAAAAAGGGGGCCCCGTCATGCTCTGAAATTATTGAACTCAATGTTCAGTCCAGCAGGCTGTAGCGTGCCTAATCGGTAAATGAGGTGCTGTTCCTCAAGCTTGCAGCAATCCCAGGATAGAGATGTAAGCATGAGAGCGGGGTGGGGGGGGGGGGGGGGGGTGTTGAAATGGCCAGCAACTGGAAGCTCAGGGTCATGCTTTTGGACTGAGCGGAGGTGTTCTGCAAAGCGGTCACCCAATCTGTGTTTGGTCTCCCCAATGTAGAGGAGACCACATTGTGAGCAGTTAATACAGTATACTAAGTTGAAAGAAGTACAAGTAAATTGCTGCTTCACCTGAAAGGAGTGTTTGGGGCCTTGGATGATGAGGAGAGAGGTGATAAATGGGCAGGCATTACACCTCTTGCGTTTGCATGGGAAGGTGCTGTGGGAAGGGGACGAGGTGGTGGGGGTAATGGAGGAGTGCACCAGTGTGTTGCGGAGGGAACGATCCCTTCGGAATTTTGACACCGTTAACATACCGTTTGCCTTTGCTCCATGACCTTCTGGTCAATTATTCTCTGTGATCTTGTCCTATCTACTTGCTTAAAACCTTTTACATTTCTAATATCTACCAGTTCTGATGAAGGGTCACTGACCTGAAACGTTAACTCTGCTTCTCTCTCCACAGATGCTGCCAGACCTGCTGAGTATTTCCAGCATTTCTTGTTTGTGTTTCAGATTTCCAGCATCTGCAGTATTTTGCTTTTATTGATTTCAAACTGTTGTTGGTGAAGAAGCTATACTCTCCGCACTCCAAGAACTGCTTTGCCTGTGCCGGGATGAAGAAGCAATACCACAGGACATGCACGATGCCAATGTCATCACCCTCTATAAGAACAAGGGTGACCGCGGTGACTGCAGCAACTACCGTGGAATCTCCCTGCTCAGCATAGTGGGGAAAGTCTTCGCTCGAGTTGCTTTAAACAGGCTCCAGAAGTTGGCTGACCGTGTCTACCCTGAGGTACAGTGTGGCTTTCGAGCAGAGAGATCCACCATTGACATGCAGTTCTCCCTTCGCCAGCTACAAGAGAAATGCCGCGAACAACAGATGCCCCTCTACATTGCTTTCATTGCCTTTGACCTCATTAACAGACGTGGTCTCTTCAGACTACTAGCAAAGATCGGATGTCCACTAAAGCTACTAAGTATCATCACCTCATTCCATGACAATATGAAAGGCTCAATTCAGCAAAGCATTGCCTCATCAGACCCCTTTCCTATCCTGAGTGGCGTGAAACAGGGCTGTGTTCTCGCACCTACACTGTTTGGGATCTTCTTCTCCCTGCTGCTGTCACATGCGTTCAAGTCTTCAGAAGAAGGAATTTTTCTCCACACAAGATCAGGTGGCAGGTTTTTCAACCTTGCCCACCTTAGAGTGAAGACCAAAGTACAGAAAGTCCTCATCAGGGAACTCCTCTTTGCTGACGATGCTGCATTAACATCTCACACTAAAGAGTGTCTGCAGAGACTCATCGACAGGATTGCGGCTGCCTGTAACGAATTTGGCCTAACCATCAAGAAAACGAACATCATGGGGCAGGATGTCAGAAATGCTCCATCCATCAATATTGGCAACCACGCTCTGGAAGTGGTTCAAGAGTTCACCTACCTAGTCTCAACTATCACCAGTAACCTGTCTCTTGATGCAGAAATCAACAAGCGCATGGGAAAGGCATCCACTGCTATGTCCAGACTGGCCAGGAGGGTGTGGGGAAAAGGCGCACTGACACGGAACACAAAAGTCCGAGTGTTTCAAGCCTGTGTCCTCAGTACCTTGCTTCATGGCAGCGAGGCCTGGACAACGTATGTCAGCCAAGAGCAACGTCTCAACTCATTCCATCTTCACTGCCTCCGGAGAATACTTGGCATCGGGTGGCAGGACTGTATCTCCAATGCAGAAGTCCTCGAGGTGGCCAACATCCCCAGCATATACACCCTACTGAGCTAGCAGCGCTTGAAATGGCTTGGCCATGTGAGCTGCGTGAAAATGGCAGTATCCCCAAGGACGCATTGTACAGCGAGCTCGTCACTGGTTTCAGACGCACCGGCCGTCCATGTCTCCACTTTAAAGATGTCTGCAAACGCGACATGAAGTCCTGTGACATTGATCACAAGTCATGGGAGTCAGTTGCCAGTGATTCCAGAACTGGTGGACAGCCATAAAGGCGGGGCTAAAGAGACTTAGCAGTTGGCAGGAAAAAAGACAGAAGTGCAAGGAGAGAGCCAACTGTGTAACAGCCCCGACAACCAATTTTATCTGCAACGCCTGTGGAAGAGTCTGTTACTCTAGAATTGGCCTTTATAGCCACTCCAGGCGCTGCTCCACAAACCACTGACCACCTCTAGGTGCTTACCCATTGTCTCTCGAGACAAGGAGGCCAAAGAAGAAAGGTGAAGAAAGAACTTGCTTTAAAAAAACAATTGAAGACTTTGGCTGAGAGATACATTAGCATATCAACAGACCGTACTTCAAAGGAGCTATTCCCTGCTCCAATTTAATCCACAATGGACTTTTGATTTCCAAACATTGAAGCATTCCAGGTTGACGACTAAGCTGGCTAAATACACAAACAGACATGGTCAGGCCAGTTCAGTCACATGACTGGCTGACTGACTGTGTTTTTTTTGAATTTGAACTTCCAACAAGGAATATGAAATCAGAAAGCACTTTTCTCCTGGACTGAGAAGACCTCTCTCCTGTCTACTCTCATCTCGCTCTCACCAGCTTCGGAAACCATTGAAGACATATGAACCCCAAGAGAGAGAAGTCTACATTGAACAGGGTTTAAGAAGAATGCTGGGCCCCAACAAAAAGTAAGAACTGTCTACAATCAAGGACTCTACTGCGAGCTGGAAACACAAATAGTAAAAAGAAACCCCCTTTTTAGAGACTGCCTCAACTCTCCCTGTTTTATTTTTCTTCTCTTTTCTGTCCCTATTTGCATGTGTGTATCGCGTGTGCATCTAGCATTGGCGCGTCATATATCTGTTGGCATTAACCGTATTAGAGTTTAAGTTTAAGGTTTCATAAATTTCACTTTTCTTCTTTAAACCTAAAGAAAACTTGGTGTGCTCATGTCTTTGCCTTATAATTGGAAAGCTGTGAACAAGGATTTACAAAGAGGGAGCTCAAAACATGGTGTGTTTAAAATTAAACTCTGTTACAATAAGACCAGGTGAAGACAGTAAAAGACCCCTACACACCTTTCTCACCTGGTCGTAACAATACTTAATCTAAACCCAATCTAAAATAAAAATTACACTACACATTCATGCACACACTCAAGAGAATCACACACACACGCAAATAGATTACAGAGTGATGAGGAGTAGATTTGTGGTTGGATTAGAGTCCAGAACAAATAAAGATAAATATACAGTCTGTGGGGTTGGATGATTCCATTGTCTTTCGGCTGAAGTTGTGTTCCTGAAGTCTCTGGCTGGTAAATGTGCAGTTTGTGCCTGGCCCTACTGGTTCAGGCTTTTCTTGTAGGCAGAATTTTAGGTGGCTTTCTTCCCCTGGTTTCTTTGTCTTGGATCCAGTACCAGCAGCTAGGCTTTGCACAAGGTTTTCTGGAGAGAGAGAGACACACACACACACACATCCCTAATGGCTTCTGCACAGAATGAGTCACTGGCTTGACTGCTTTGTCCAAGGGAAAACTCCCAGCTTTCACAGTGATGGACAGACAGTCACATGACTGCCTTAGCGTATTGTCTGGTCCATTCTAATGAGATTCAAGTTTAGGAGTTTCAGTCCCTTAGGCCTCAGGATGTTAACATTTATACCTGGAAGGGTTGGCCCTTTCAAGGTTAATGTGCCACAATGGCTTTGAATGACCTGCTAATGAACGCACTCTCCTGCAGTTTCTTCAATAGAGCAAGCCATTGTCCTGGGTACAAACTCATCAGACGTGTGTCTCCTCTTTGAGGCCTTGGAATGTGTAAGGTGTTCAGATGCAAAGTGTGATGGCCATCTTGGCTGCCAGCCTTTTAAAAAAAAAGTTAACTGCAGAATTCCAGCTCTTTTCTGTTTCAATAAAAGTTTCATGTAGGTTTCCAGTCGATGAATTGAAAAAGTCCTCCTTTGGCGTAGCAACTTCTCTTGACAACTGCATGGATATTCCCAGTTTATATTTGGTTGCTTAAATCCCCTGTTAACATAAGTTTCCTGTTTCACCTCTTTTTAATATATTGTTACAGTTAGGTGCGAAGGGGTCGAAGGGCTTCCCTCATTTCCCTCCTTGTTTGATCACTGCAGGTTTAATTCTTAAGTGGATGTACATGCCACTTCAGTGGGTGTTTGGTACTTTTATGCTCATAGCACGTAAATAATCAATTGGACAGGTTTTCTTGTGTTTAACAAAGAAAGAGGTTAGCTTTATTGTACTTAAACCGATCTAAGTAAAATAATAAACTATGTTCCAACTTTCTTTCTCTCGCTCTCTCTGTCTCACTCACTCACACACACACACACACACACACACACACACACACACACACACACACTTGAGGTTCACATACACACAAAGTGTGTGAAGAGGGAGTTTGGTAAGTGAGTGAATTTTAAGGGTTAGTCTCTCAAGACTAGTTTTTTTCTGTTTACATCTAGCAATTAATTGAAATTCCTGTTTCAGTTAAGAGGTAAGTTAGGTTTCTTGCAGTTTTAAACAGGGGTCTCATAACACTGTGAGAGTAGCTGAAGCTAGTTAATTAGGTAGCTAACTTAAACTGGTTTCTGAGCTTTAGCAGAGCTCTAGCAGAGCTGAGACAGCATTGTTTCCAGAGTATAAATTGAAGGGACTCTCAGTGCTGCTCGTCTGCATTGAGTACTGCTGGAGGGCACAGAAGAAGGGAGTTTGGTAGTTGAGGGAGTTCGGTAAGGAGGGGAACTATAAATTAAGAAGAAACTAAATTTGAGTGGGAGTTTGGTACATGAGGGAGGGGCTCCTTTCTTTCTTCTACCATTTTTCAGCCTCCAGGAGCTGCCCCTCTCTTTGGTACAGGGGAAGAAGTTGATTGTTGAGTAACTGGTAAGTTGTTGTACTTTTCATTGTAATAAAACATTTTTAAAGTTACGTTATGACAGGAAAGCTTGGCCAAGTCGAATGTACGTCCTGCGATATGTGGGAAGTCATGGACACACCACGTGTCCTAGACGAACACATCTGTGGGAAGTGTCACCGTCTGCAGGAACTTGAGCTCACTGTTTCGGAACGCGAGCGGCGGCTGGAGTCACTGTTGTACATCCGCGAGGCAGAGGATTACATGGATAGCACCTTTAGGGAGGTGGCCACACTGCAGGTTAGGAGCTTGCAGACATAGAGGGAATGGGTGGCCACCAGGCAGTCTAAGAGGACCAGGCAAGCAGTGCAGAAGACCCCTGAGTTTATCTTGCTTGCTAATTGGTTTTCCATTTTGGATACTGGTGAAAGTGATGGTTTCTCGGGGGAGTGCAGCCAGAGCAAAGTCCATGGCACCATTGGTGGTTCCTGGTTGGGGAGTCTAGAACCAGGGTGCACAATTTCAAAATAAGGCGGAAACCATTTAGAACAGAGATGAGGAGAAATTTCTTTACTCAGAGGGTTGTAAATCTTTGGAATTCTCTACCACAGAGGTTCTGTGAAGCTCACTCATTGAGTATGTTTAATTCAGAGATTGACAGATTTCCAAATACAAATGACATAAGGGGATATGAGGATAGTGTGGGGAAAAAGGCATTGAAGTGGATGATCAGCCATGATCGTATTGAATGGCAGAGCAGACTTGATGGGCTGAATGGCCTACTCCTGCTCCTGTGTTCCTAAATAGGTTACAGAGTGGGGAAGGGTAGATTGGTTGAATTAGAGTCCATAGAAAAAAAGGGGGTTTACAGTCTGTGGAGTTTGGTGATTTGGCTGGCTTCTAGTTGAATTTGGTGATCCTGAGGCTTCTGGTTTGAAGAGATAGATGGCTGATTCGGTGGGTCTCTTGGAGACAGTGGTGCAGATGATTTCTTTCAAGGGGTCTCTGGTTGCAGCCGGAGTATGCAGAGGTGGTCAGTCAGCAGGCAGGATTTGAAACTTGCAAGCTGGAATGGAGGGACCCCCACTTGGATCTGCACTTGTCAGAGTCCAGATGCTTGTCAGCCTGCTGCAGCGAAACACTGGCTTAAAACACACAATTGGGGGAGGGAGTGAGGGAGGAACCTGTCACATGATAGTCACCCAGTGATTCAAGCATGGTAGTTAGTGGTGTATTTCTTCTTGCAACTAAAACAGCCCATGACTGGGGATTTCTTTCTCCCAACCAGGGTCCCATTGTTCAAGCAATAGTCTTGCTAATGGGAACAGGCAGTTCCCTTAAATTTCCCAGGTCTTGGTTCTTGCTCGGATGAGGCAGACATTTCCACCTCACAGCCCTTGGAATGTAGGATACAGTGTTGCAAATTAGGTGGGCATCTTAAGCTGCTAGCAAAGTCACCTTTTATCTGTTCCTTTTAAATTTCTTTTTAAAACAAATTCAGGTCTCATTCAACATAGCACGCTGGCGTGACAATATGAATAAAGATTCTGACCTTCCTTTGAAATGGCAGTTTGTAACAATGGAAGTTGTGTTTGTAATCGCCAGAGTATTTCGTGGGATAACTTTTTTCTTTAACAGACCTTACTTCCTTTACCTTCCAAGAGTGTCTGGCATAAAAATTGACACCCCTCTTTTTCTACTTGAATATTCTAAACCCTATTAGGTAGTATTCATCTTTGCTGTTGGAGTACACTATTTGTTTTGTTTATTACATCGTGATTGCTCCAGCTGAGACATTTCCTTTAACAGGCATCTTAATAAAGATTAATCTCCTTTTTGGGCCCTTGGTGCTTGACTATTGATAAGATTTGACAATCTCTGTAGATCTTAACTGTTTGCTTGTGAGCATATGCAGAAAAGAGAATTCAAATAAAGTCAGGCAAACTAGTGCTACAATAATGCTATTTTCTTAAGTAACTGTGAATCATGAGTTGCAGGAGCAACACTGATTGAATATGAACAATTTAAACTGAGGGTTGTGTGTGTGTGGAGGGGGATGTGGTGGGGGAAAGGTTTAGGGAGGAACTTGGATTCCATACGAGACTGATATAAGAATGGATGATTTCCAGCAGAGTATCTAGAATTCAGTAGCTCAGATAAATACTAGACTTGGCTTTTGTTAGCGGTCTTCATTTAGCTTATCTCAGCTGAGACAGCAATAGGGCAATCTTAATGCACTGGACTAGGGAGAAAAGAACAGGCCAGAATGCATTTCTGACAGTTGTTCAGTGGCCTATGGTGGAAAATATGCCGGTGAAGCCAGAATCAGGCTCAACTGTAATTTGCCACTGCAGACTGATACTGTGCAGGTGAAGAACAGGAGGCAGCTGGCACTCAGAACAGTAAGCCAACACAGATCAGTGCCTTCAGGAAAGGAAGGGGGACAAAGTGCATTCTTTATTATAATGTAGTATAATAAACTGTAGCCCTGCCATCTGATTTAAAATATGCCATTAACATTTTTTAGAGTGAATTGCTTTGACCAAAAGAGGAATGCAGTTATATGCTTCTTACTAAATTCTTAATGTATCATTATGCTTATACATTTGAAAAGAACAACACATGAGGGAGGACATGTTGCAAGTTTTAAAAATGATAAAGCAAGTTGCTGGGTTTGTGTGGAAGTTGGAGTCTTAATGTGATGAGTCAGGATGGAGGAATTAGGGAAGAGGATTATGAACTGAGGAATCCTACAAAGATTAGCATTAATGTATGTGTACAATCTTATGTAATGGTTTTATATTTAGCGCAGTAAATAAATGAGGCCTTAAGCATTCAAAGAAATAAATGACTGAGTCAGGCAGCAAATGGATGCAGGCTTATCACCAGGGGTACAATAAAAATAAAAGTGTTGTATGTGGGTCCTGAATTTGGATCTAACCCAAGCAGTGGCAGTTCAGCATCTTCTCAAGTGCAATTTTGGTGCAGTATGTGTCTTTGAGTAGGTCTGCTTGGGACAGCTGAGCAGCTAACATGAAGAGGAAGAAGAGCTTACATCTTGAGATTATGGGCTGTCCTGAAGATATGGACTCGAGCAAGAACAGTTTCTGACTAGGACCAGGAGCACCTACTTTCCCATCTGTGTTCTCACTGTAGGCTTGTCATTTTGGTTGGTTCACTGCATGAACAAGCCTATCATGTGACCCATTCGTTCAAAGTTTACCTCGCAAAAACACAATATATAATTTTCTATTTTTAACGAACAAACAAATGATTGAAATGATGCAGCTGGAGGAAAAAGCCCTTCCTGTCGTCTTCTAGAGGCTTTTTCCGTCATTCGCTTCTGCACTTGTTTTCAACCATACAGGCAGTCTAAATTCTAACTTTTCAATTTTTTGGGAACAGAAATGTTAATGTAATATTTCCTGGGGGTTGTCAACAGTCTACAAGGAAAATTATCATCCATGTGCTCGCTGAGCTACACTGGCTCCCAGTCTGGCAACACCTTAAATTTAAACTCTCATCCCTGTTTGAAAATTCCTCTATGCCCTTGCCCCTCCATATCTCTGTAACCTGCTCCAGCCCTACAACCCTCCGTGATCTCTGCACTCCTCCAATTTTAGCCTCTCGTGTATTCCCAATGTTCATTGCTTCACTGTTGGCAGCCATGCCTTCAGCTGCCTGAGCCTTAAACTCAGCAATTTAAGCTGCTCTTAAAAACCTGCCCCTTTTACCCAGCTTTTGTTTGCCTGTCCTAATATCTCTTTGTGTTGTTCTGCGTCAAATTTTGTTTGATAATGCCTCTGTGAATTACCTTGGGACATTTTAAAGAAGCAGTTCTCTGACCGACCTTCTAAGGAGCAAGTTCTCCGGTTTTCTAATTAAAATATTGAAGTTTTGAAAATTCCACATCTGCGAAAACATTCACAGCTCAACCTTTGATGTCATGTGGTATTCTTCCTTGTAGTGCTAAATTAACTTTGTTTGCTTAAGGGCCTTCCAAGTAACTCCTGTTGCTGGACTAAAAGAATTCACTGGCAGGTGCAATTTCTGTTTAAAGACCACAGGGTTTTGAAAATAATTTCATTAGTTTCTGCTTTTTAAAATCATTCTCACTTTTTTTTTATTTCTGCCCGTCTTGTTGACCTTTTCCATCTTTGCATGCTTTGCTTTCTGCCTCTTTTCTGTGCAGGTGAAGAGAGAAACAGGGAAGTGGGTTGAGAGGGAAGGCAAGAAAGGTTTGGCAACGGGGATAGGGCTGGGCCCTGAATTTGGCATGTGGAATGGAATGCGTGAAAGTGGCAGGAGACAAATAGGGAGTGGGGAGCCTGGTATTTTGGCCTAACTTAATGGATGTTTGAGGATTAGCTGCACTTTGGAAAGGGTGGGGATGGATGGTTTGGAATCTGGCAGAAGCCACAGAGACAGGGAGAATAACGTGTGGTCCAGCAGCACATGGTGGGGGATCTCTGCTAAAGCCAGAGAGCAGGGAAGCCTGTACATGGGGCAAGTTGTTGAAGGCATTGGAAAATGATACAGGGAAATTTATGGGTGAGCTTCAGTATTTTTATCTGGAGTTTGTTTTTTTGTGTGCTTTAGAATTTTATAAGTGCTATATTTAGGAGTATGATAGTTGTTGAACCAATAAGGCTGTTTGAAGGATTTAGAAAAAATATATATTCTGGATGAGATTGGTTTCTTTTTTTGGATTGGAATTCTTCTTTAATGGGGTGAGGTGAGTGTTTTTGATGGGCAGCTTTTTATTGAGTATGTAATTTGAGTCAGCATGCTTTGCATACTCTGAGCACCTTGAATACTTTGCTACGCCCTATGGATGTGTCATAAGAACATAAATAGGAGCAGAAGAAGGCCATATGGCCCTTGAGCCTGCTCTGCCACTTAGTAAGACCATGGCTGATCTTCAACCTCAACTGCACTTTCCTGTCCAATCCCCATGTCCCTTGATTCCCTTAGAGACCAAAAATCTCACAATCTCAGCCTTGAATATACTCAACATCTAAGCATCCACAGCTCTTGGGGTAGAGAATTCCAAAGATTCACAACCTCAAGTGAAGAAATATCTCCACATCTCAGTCCAAAATGGCTTTTCCCCTATCCCTGAGGCTGTGCCTCTTAGTTCTAGACCCTTTTTAAAAATTTATTCATGGGATGTGAGCATCACTGGCAAGACTTGTTGCCCTTCCCTAATTGCCCTTGAGAAGGTGGTGGTGAGGTGCCTTCTTGAACCACTGCAGTCCATGTGTTGTAGCTACATCCACGGTGCTTTTAGTGAGGAAGTTCCAGGATTTTGACCCAACAGCAGTAAAAGAACAGCAATATGGTTCCAAGTCAGGATGGTGTGTGAGTTGGAAAGGAAATTGCAGGTGGTGTTCCCATGTGCCTGCTGCCCTGTCCTTCTAGATTGTAGAGGTCACGGGTTTGGAAGGTGCTGTCTAAGGAGCCTTGGCGAGTTGCTGCAATGCGTCTTGTAGACGGTACACACTGCTGAAACTGTGCACCGGTAGAGGATGAGGTGCCGATCAAGTGGGTTGCTTTGTCCAGGATGGTGTCGAGCTTCTTAAGTGTTGTTGGAGGCAATTGAGGAGTATTCCGTCACATGCCTGATTTGTGCCTTGTAGATGGTGGACAGCCTTTAAGGAGTCAGGAGGTGAGTTACTTGCTGCAGAATTCCCAGCCTCGGGCCTGCTCTTGTAGCCACAGTAGTTATGTCGCAGGTCCAGTTCAGTTTATGGTTAATGGTAAGCTCCCGGGGTGTTGATAGTGGGAGATTCAGTGATTGTAGTGATGTTGAAGGTCAAGGGGAGATGGTTAGGTTGTCACTTGTCATTGCCTGGCACTTGTGTGGTGCGAATGTTACTTGTCACTTATCAGCCCAAGCCTGAATGTTGTCCAGGACTGTTGTGGACTGCTTCAGTATCTGAGGAGTTGTGAATGGTATTGAATACTGTGCAATCATCAGCAACATCCCCACTTCTGACCTTGTGTTGAAAGGAAGGTCATTGATGAAGCAGCTGAAGATGGTTGGGCCTAGTACACTACCCTGAGGAACTCCTGCAGCTGTGTCCTGAAACTGAGATGATTGACTTCCAGCAACCACAACCATCTTCTTTTATGCTAGGTATGACTCCAACCAGCATAGAGTTTTCCCCCAGATTCCCATTGACTTCAATTTTACTAGGGCTCCTTGCCACACTCAGTCAAACGCTGCCTTGATGTCAAGGGCAGTCACTCTCACCTCAGCTCTGGAATTCAGCTTTTTCATCCATGTTTGGACCAAGGATGTAATGAGGTCAGGAGCCGAGTGGCTCTAGTGGAACCCAAACTAATAATCAATAAGCAGGTTATTGCTGAGTAAGTGCCACTTGATAGCACTGTTCACGACCCCTTCCATCACTTTGCTGATGTTTTGAGAGATGTGGCAGTAATTGGCTAATTGGATTTGTCCTGCTCTTCGTGGGCAGGAAATACCTGAGTAATTTTCCACATTGTCGCGTAGAGGCCAGTGTTATAGCTGTACTAGAACAGCTTGGCTAACGGGCATGGCTAGTTCTGGAGCATAAGTCTTCACTGCTATAGCTGGGACATTGGCAGGGCCCATCGCCTTTGCTCTATCCCGTAACTACATCAGCCGTTTCTTGGTATCCTCCAACCAGCAGAAATAACCTCTCAGCAGCTCTCTTATCAATTCCTCTCTGAATCTTATACATTTCAATAAGATCACCTCTCATTCTTCTAAACTCCAGAGAATATAGGCCCATTCTACTCAATCTGTCTCTATAGTACAACCTTGTCATCCTAGGAAACAATCTAGTGAACCTCCATTGCACTGCCTCAAAGGCAAAAGTATATCCTTCCTTAGGTACGGAGACCAAAACTCTACACAGTGCTCCAGGTGTTGTCTCACAAAGCTCTGTACAATTGCAGCAAAACTTCCTTACTAAACCCTGTGCAATAAAGGCCAACACACCATTTGCCTTCCTAATTGCTTGTTGTACCTGCATGTTAACTTCGTGTTTCTTATACAAGGATGCCCAAATCACTCTGAACACTCTGAAATTTAATAGTTTCTCACCATTTTTAAAAAAATCTTTTTTTATTCTTCCTGCCAAAGTGAATAACCTCACATTTCCCCACATTATACTTCATCTGCTACATTATTGTCCACTCACTTAACCTGTCTCTGTCCCTTTCCAGACTCTGTGTCTTCCTCACAGCTTACTTTCCCACCTAGCTTTGTATCGTCAGCAGACTTGGATACATCACAACAACAATTTGTATTTATATAGCACTTTTAGCATAATAAAATGTCCCAAGGCACATCACGGGCATTATAAAACAAAATATGACACTGAGCCACATAAGGAGATATTAGGGCAGATGGTCAAAAGCTTAGAATTGGAGTCATACAGATATCTTGGAGGGTTGTGGTGCTGGAGGAGATTGTAGAGATATGAAGGGGTGAGACCATGGAGGGATTTGAAAACCAGGATGAGAATTTTAAAATCGTGTGTTACTTAACTGGCAGTGTAGGTCAGCGGACACAAGGATCATGGGTGAACAGAATTTGGTGTGAGTTCAGACACTGGCAGTAGTGTTTTGGATGATAAGTTTACGGAGTGCAGAAAGTGAAAGGAGTGGAATAGTCAAGTCTAGAGATAACAGAGACATGGATGAGGGTTTCAACAGCAGGTAAGCTAAGGTAGGGGCGGAGTTGAGCAATATTATGGAGGTGGAAATAGGCGGTCTTGGTGATGAAGTGGATATGTGGTTGGAAGTTCATGTTGGGGTCACATATAATACCAAGGTTGTGAACAGTCTGGTTCAACCTCAGACAGTTGCCAGGGAGAGGGATGCAGTTGGTGGCTAGCAGAGTTTTGGTGGGGACCGAAAACAATGGCTTCGGTCTTCTCAATATTTAATTGGAGAATATTTCTGCTTGTGCATTACTGAATATCAGACAAGCAGTCTGATCATTTAGGAACAGTGGAAGAGTTGAGAGAAATGGTGAGGTAGAGCTCGGCGTTGTTGGCGTACATGTGGAAACTGACATGTTTTTGGATGATGTCGCCAAGGGCTACATGTAGCTGAGAAATTGGAGGGGGTCCAAGGATAGATCCTTGGGGGACACCAGAGGTAACTGTGCGGGAGCAGGAAGAGAAGCCATTGCAGGTGATTCTCCGTATGTCTCCTTGACCACGCTCGGTCCCTTCATCTGAGTAATTAATAAAGGGTATCTTGCCACACCCCACTAGTTAGTCTGCTAACCTGAAAATGACCCATTTATTCCTATTGTTTTCTGTCCTTTTAATTAATCTTCTATCCATGCTGGTATATTACCCCCAATCCCATGCACCCTGATCTTGCATAACAACCTTTCGTGTGGCACCTTATCGAATGCTAGTTATATCCTCAAGATACTCTAATATGATTGGCCAAACAAGATTTCCCTTTCAGAAAACCATGTTGACTCTGCCTAATTATATTGTGATTTTCTAAGTGCTCTGTTACCACTTCTTTAAGAATGGATTCCAGCATTTTCCTGACGACTGATGTCAGGCTAACTGGCCTATAGTTCCCTGTTTTCTCTCTCCCTCCTTTCGTGAATAGCAGTGTTACACTTGCTACCTTCCAATCCACTGGGACTGCTGCAGATACAAAAGAATTTTGCAACATCACAACCAGTGCATCCACTGTCTCTGCAGCCACCTCTCTTTGAACCCGAGGATGTAAGCCATCAGATCCAGGAGATTTGTGAGTTTTCAGTCCCATTAATTTCTCCAGTACTTTTCTTGACAAATATTGATTACTTTTAAGTTCTTCGCTTTCATTAGACTCTGGTTCCCCACTATTTCGGGTATGTTTCTCATGGCTTCTACTGTGAAGACATACACACATTTAACATCTCTGCCATTTCCTTATTTCCCATTATAATTTCTCCTGTCTCAGCCTCTAGGGAACCCACATTTACTTTCACTACGCTCTTACTTTTTGCGTACTTAGAGACTTTTTTACAATCTCTTATATTTCTGCCTAGTTTACTCGCATTCTGTTATATCTCGCTTTATCAATTTTTTCCTCATCCTTTGCAATTATCTTAAACTCTCCCAATCCTCAGGCTTAATACTCTTCTTGGAAATATTAAATTTATTCATTTAATCAAATACTATTCTTAACCTCTTCAGTTAGCCATAGATAGATTTCTTTTCCCATGAGATTTTAATTTCTCAGTGGAATGTTATTTACTATCTACTGTCATTCCTTTTAATCTATTTTCCCAATCTACCTTAGCCAACTTGTCCCTCATACCTGTATGAATGGCTTGATTTAAATTCAGTACTGTAGTTTTGGACTTATGTATGTCATTCTCAAACTCTGTGTGAAATATTATGATCACTCTTTCCCAGTGGATCCCTTATTATGAGATTACTAATTAACCCTTTGTCATTTCACAAAACAAGATCTAAAATAGCCTCTTCAATGGTTGGTTCCACAGTGTAAGATCTTAGAAACTGTCTCAAATGCATCCCATGAACTTGTCCCCCAAACTACTTTTGCAGATTTGCTTTGGCCAGAACATATGAAGAATAAATTTCCCCATGATTGCCTTTGTGACAAACTTGAGTAATAGTCTGTCCAACAGTATAGCTACTGTTAGAGGGCCTATAAACTACTCCCACCAGCATTTTCTGATCCTTATTATTTTTTATCTCCACCCCTACTGATTCAGCTTCCTACTCTTCCAAGCCAAGATCCTTCCTCACTACTGTCCTTATCCCTTGTTATCAGGGCTCTGCCCACCAACTTCCGAATCTAAGGGTGTGAATGCCTCCTGGATCAAAGTGACCAGGTAACTCTTCCCTCTCCTTGATTACCCGCAATGTCCGTACCTCGGACTCCAACTCAACTGAGCTGAAGTTCCTTGAGATGCAAACACTTACTGCGGACATGGTAGTCTGTGATTGCAATGCTCTCCACAAACTCCCACATGCTGCAGTTGTGGCATACCACCTCCACTACCATCCCTATATAACTTTGTTTTATTTATCTAATTTATTAGTCTATGTACTTAGCCAATGTAACTTATAGTTTTTAGTCTTTTAACTAATTACTTGATCTATGTTAAGTTATAGGTAGATTAAATTAAATATTTATTTGTAACATGAACATATGAATTAAGAGCAGGAGTAGGCCACTCGAGCCTGCTCCGCCATTCAATAAGATCATGGCTGATCTGACTGTAACCTCAACTCCCCATTCCCACCTAACCTGATAACTTTTCATCCCCTTGCTTAAGAATCTATCTACTTCTGCCTGAACAATATTTAAAGATTCTGCTTCCACCGCCTTTTGAGGAAGAGAGTTCCAAGGACTCACGATCCTCTGAGAGAAAATTTCTTTCGTCATTTCTGTCTTAAATGGGCGACCCCTTATTTTTAAATAGTGACCCCTCGTTCTAGATTCTCCTACAAGAGGAAACATCCTTTCCACATCCATCCTCTCAAGACCCCTCAGAATCTTGTATGTTTCAGCTACGACAAGTAACTGGAGGAAAAAGCGGCACTTCCTTACCCCTCTGCACCAAAATCCCACTTGTGCCAAAATCCCAACTTTTACACTCTATTTGCAATACACTCTGTGCTGACCTTCAGGACTACGGACCTAGTACTGGAAGGTGGGATTATCTTGGGGAGCTCTTTGTCAACCCGCACATTTTTTTTTTCCCCTCAACAAATTTCTCCTTTCCTGCCATCTCTTCTGGAGATATTCACTCCTAACTGGATATGATGCCATGGATGCTGATTTCTCTCTGGTGTCTCACTCAACTGCCATTATTGATGTGTGAGATTAGATATTGAGTGTCTGCAATCTGTTTCATCGTGCTGGCATCACAACTGAGCTGAGTGTCATCTTTACTTGATTTCCATGTGTTCTTCTAGTAGGGGCCACTGAACAGTGATGGTGAATGATGTTTGCTGTTTTCTTTCCTCTATGTCCTCCTCAACACAGAGGTATTGATCCCAAATTCTACACTGGCTAAATTCAATCCACATTGATTACCGAAGCTTAATCTTCCTGGTCTATAATGTTCAGCAACTGACTGGATAAACTCAGTGGGAAGGATTTTCCTAGCCCTGGAGTGGTGGGCTGGGAGGCAGGGGGTAGGGAGCGGGAAAATACTGGGGAGCTGTCCAGACATGGCTCCACGGTGCAGTCCAGCCACCAGGGAATTTTCCCAGCAGCAGGACCAGATGCAGATCAACTGCCCACCAAATGGATGCGGGGTGGGGGGCACCAATTTAAACAAGCAAAGGCCATATTAAGGGAAATTTTCCCACCTCACCAGCATTATGCTGGCGGCTGAACAGGCCCTGCCACTTACGGAGGCTGCCAGCTTTATGGAGGCGGCCTCCCTGCAGCTGTCTGGGGGTGGGGGTGCCATTGGAGCTGGAGGCGGGATGCCCCAAAGAGGAGACTCTGGGCAGGGAAGGCTGTTGCTTCAGCCCCAGTGGGCCATCTGGAGGGGGCTGCCTGCTTGCCCCCTCTGATTTTAAATTATTTACTTACCTCTCCAGGGCGCCTCCACATTGAGTTCCTCTCTCGATCCCCGACCTGCTTCAGCAGCACCCAGCTCTCCCCATAGGGCTGCTGAAGCTTCAGAACTGCCGGTCCTTCCATTGGACCGGCAGCATCGGGAGCCCACTCACCTTCTTTAATTGGATGGTGAGCCCAGAGTCGGCCAATTAGCAGGCTGCCTCCGGTAAAATTGCTGAGCTGGTTCTGCTGCTGGCAAATGCGGGCTCAAGACCTCCATTTGATTCTGACATTGGGGTCCCAAAGCCCGCGATAAAATCCTGCTCAGTGTGTCAGGAAGCATTGCTCAATTTTAAAAATAATTTGTGAAGTTTTTATCCCCAAAGGATTAATGCGATTCATATGAAACAAAGGCTTTGAGAATCAATTGTTTATTTTAATGAATGAAGCTGAGCAACTGCTGTGTCCTGTGTGACACATTTTTCGCTTACCCTTTTTCGGTTTAAGTTTCCAATGTCCAATATCTATCTATGATGGGGTGACTCAGGAGTGTAACACTGAAATCCTTGGCATAATCACTAATCTTCTGGAAAGTGGACTGATTAACATTTTATTGAGATGAAACCAGATTTAAGTTGCCACGTGACAGTGCTTATTATAGTTCGAGGCAGTTTTGTGCTATACCAGGAACTAGATGGACACTGTCAAAACTCATTTTACATTGATCCCTTAAAGCCAGCAGGGTACCATGGGATCTTTTATGTCCATCTTGTGTTACTGGAGTGCTTCTATATTTTGTAAAATATGTTTATAAGAATTTATAGTGGAATTATGGACATTGATTTATCTGGAAGCTTGAAGAGATGCTGAACTTTCTGTTTTTTAAAAGAGGTCACCAGAAGATTTCCTGGGCTTGGCTTGTAAATTAGCCCTTACTGGAAGGCACCTGTTTTCAGATAAAATACCAGCAGGGAGCTTGTTTTGACTTGGAGAAGATATTTACAGAGAAGTGACAGGTCAAGATTTATCAGAGTCAGGAGGCTTGATTATTGTGACATTGTTTTGGTTTCACTTTGGACAGTGAGTTGGAGTGTAAACTGCTTGAAAGACAGTTGGTTTTTGCCTGCCAAGGAAACCCAGCTCATCTGTTTCTCTCTCTTTGAAAGAAACCCTGCGTATTCTGTGTGTTAGTCTCCTCTTTCCTCCTGTATTCGAAGAAACCCTGTGTATCGAATGTGTGGCGAGGCCAGCATTTGTTGTTGCAGATGGTGCCTTATTTTAACACCTTATTTAAAAGATGGTACTTCCGAGAATACAGCACTCCATCAATACTTATCTGTTTGTCTAGACTATATGCATCAATTCTGGAATAGAACTTGAATCTATGGCCTTCTGACTCAGAGGTGAGTGTGTTAACTTACTTAGATTGATGTACAGATTATCAAAACTTCAAGGTTTATATATTGAGTTGATTCTTTTGGGAGGGGTGGGTAGAGTGCCTGAGGTAATTTTTATAAATCATTTCAGCCCTGTTTCAGGATAGCAAGTGTCAAGTATCTTAATGCACTCCAGCTCTGGTGTAGCTGGGCATTGGTTATCTCACCGAGATCAAGGAACCTTTTATTGGCTTAAAATGGGATTGGTTTAAGACAAGTGTCGAGTCCTGCAGATTTTAGTTAGTCTGATTGGATTTACATGATCCTGACTCATATCTTTAGTGTTGCCAGTTATCAAATTAGTGAGAATGTATCTTACAAACAGTGAATTAGTATCAGTTATTTCCTTCAGATTGCGATCTTTCCATTTTGCTCTCCTCCCATATATTAGATTGGTAATTGAACCTCTAATGATATTTTTTGATCTCACTAGAAATCCCCTAAATGCTTTAATTCCTCAGACATTCTGTCACTGCACATTTTGTTTCCATGGGATTTTTGTTTCCTTTCCTTGGATTGCTTTTAGTACTTAAGACACTCCCTTTGTCTGGTCATGGAACATTGCGCATGCTATTGCTATTGTTTATTTTTAACTTGATCTTCCTCATTCCCTGCTGTTTAAACATCCACTCACCTCAAAATGCCCTCTGCCTACAGTATAGTACATTATATCATTTCCATTTCTGCATCTCAGCAACCTCATGTGAAAACATAAAAGTTTGGAGCCCTATCCATGCATTCCGGGGGGAAATGCTTGCTTTGGCTTAAATAAAAAGTCAGTGGGAGATAAGGCCATCAAGAGGTTAATCTTATTACTGCAGCATCAAATTATTTTTGCGGAATAGCTTATTTTCTCCTGGGTACAGAATAAATCACCTCTAGACATAGGTGTTTGGGTGTGGTGCAGTGCCAATCCCTGTTTCCATTACCTAATAGACACGAGTGTTTAAAAGCAAATTTACGTGACAGAAAACTGCGCATAGTTTTCCACTTTCTCACCATATTTAAGATATGGTGCTCCTTTAGTTCACATCAGAAGCATGAATGGCTGATTGTGTCTCCCAGATATGATGTCACTTCTGTTCATAATTTGACAGAACTCCAGCCTGTGCTCAGATGGCATGAGGAGCAAATGGGGCAGGGAGTTGCAACTAAATACATCTGCATATTGTAACCTGGTATCCATTTACCACTTGCATGGACAGCCCTGCTATCTACAGGAGCAAAATACCGTGGATACTGGAAATCTAAAATAAAAACAAAAATTGCTGGAAGTACTCAGTAGGTCAGAGAAAAACAGAATTAACTTTTCAGGTTGATGACCTTTCATTAGCCCCACTATCTCTTTATCACTGACAAGTGTTTCTGGCCTAGGCACCAATGGCTAAGCAGTAATGCGTGTATTTTAATTGAGTGTAATTAAAAATAGCAGTAACATATTATAGCCTGCCTAAAAGAATATCCAGACCATGATGTTTAGCATGTGCTGCTGTGACACTTTGGGCAGCATTTTATAGCTGGTGTTACGACCAGGTGAGGAAGGAGTCTCAGGTTCCCCTTTCACCCCTTCCCTGGTTTGACTGCAACAGGGTTTATCTTTTTAACACAGTGATTTAACTTACCAACTCAGTGAGCACTTATTTCTGTTAATCTAATTATAATTGCAAATGAACCAATCAGACAGGTTTTCTAGAGTTTAAACAAGAAAGATGTAAGTTTATTAACCTTAGCACTCTAAACTGGCTAAAATTACTAAAATACGTGATGTATCCACGCTCACTTTCACACGAGAAGCACACACACACATACAAATAAATTACAGAGGGAAAACGGAGTTGGGAGGTTGAAGTAAAGTCCTTAATAAATGGAATTTAAATACTGAGTCTTCGTGTCTTTAGTTGAAATTTAAGTCCTGAAGTCCTCGCTGGACCATGTGCCCAATTCAAGCTTGTTTCTCTGGTTCAGGAAGGCAGAAGAGGCACCTTATCCGTGTCCTCTTTGTTGTTGACTGTAAACTTCTGTAGATTTGCGGCTTAGTAGCTGCCGGGGCTTCCCTGGGACTTTGCTGGAGGGAGAGAAAGGTCCTTTCTTGGAGTTCAGTTACTGTCTTTCTGAGACACACTTCACAAACGCTCAGAGTTACACAGGCAGTCATGTCATGTGATCACCTCTTTGTTTGAAACAGCACCTCCTGGAAGGATCTTTGAAATTCAAGGCTGTTCAAACATACTTGGAAGGGGGGAGTTTGGCTCTTTCAAAGTCACTGGGTGTCGATGGCTTTTGATAATCAACATTGACAAAGCCATTCTCGGTAATTTAATCAGAGAGCACCCCCATTGTTCTGGCTAGACTGGGTAATCACCTCTGTTTCCAGTCAGCCTCTGGTTTTTCATGTGCGTGGCCATCTTTAGCTTCTCTGTTCTGTTTTTTAAAAAGTTATTTGTAACAATTTCAGTAAGAGTCTCAGGCAACGTTCCGTACGACAAAATTAATATTTTCCATTTGGCATGTGGGATTTCCATCACACTGGTAACAGAAGATGTGAACTTGGGCTGCTCCACCATAATAAATGTGCAGCCTTTTCTCTTTTATAGTTTAAAGGAAAATCCATATCTGAACTCCTGTCTGACCTGGTACTGTTGGAGGAGTACCTGATGACTTTATTTGGTATCTCTGTTAGTGAAGGAAAGTATAACCTGTGGCCTAGAAATTAAGTTGATCCCAGCCATGCAGGAAGCATATTCTCTCCCCGCAGAAGGACATGTGCTGGCTGTCACAGGCAGGGGAGAATCAAGCCCATGGTGAGTGGCAACAGCGAAGGCGATATTACAAAGGGTTTCTTCACTCATTATCTTTTTTCCCCTTCTTCCATCTCGCCTACATACTCTGCATAACAAATTGCAGCTGATTTCACTGCCCGCTTCTCTCTCTGTTCTTAAGAACATAAGAAACTCCCTAAAACTCCCTTCTCTTAGTCTTTAGTTTTAGGTGCTGAAAGATGGACACCCTTCTGCTACATCAGGAATAGGAGGCCAGCATCACTCAGACTGCAGTGTCACTCGATTTGACTGTAACAAACACTAGCTTAGAGACTAGCTCCATGCATAAGGTAGAGGGTAGGTGAGAGGAGGAGTCTTCACATGGTTAATCATCAGACACAAGTGTGCAGGAACTAGGGAAGAAGGTTGGGGCACCTCAGGTACCAGCTCGCCAGAGGGTATGATCACGTGAGCTCTGCTGCTGAGGACTCAGATACAGTCTTCGAGGGTCCAGACTAGCAAAGAAGGAAATGCTAGCTTGCCAACTTGCATCAGGGATTGGTGCAGAGCATGGACATGGTCTATGGTCAGCTCCATCTTCGTGCCAAAGGTGCATGCCATGATGGAACCTCTGCTGACAGCTCTGAAAGCTTTCATTGGCTGACACTGCCACCATGGCAGCTCGGAAGTCTATCATCTTGACTCTGGGACCACTGTTGACAGCTTCCAGTGCATCACATCACCCTGTACTCTGTACGTGTGCAGAGATGTAGAACTTCTGAGGTGCAATCCCAAGAGAGTAGACTTGGCTCCATGTGACAGGTGCCCCTTGTCCTCTCTCTGGATAGTAGCTTGTCTGCTCCTTCACCAGCTTCTCCACCAATGCCCTTGTTAGTGCCACACAGCCGGCAAGGCCAGATTGCCCCGGCCCACACAGATGCTACAGTCTGCAGCTGTGCCCGCAAGGTCCAGAAATACTCAAGGTTGCTCACCATGGCCATATGAAGTGCCCTCATTGCTAGCACAGTTAACCAGCAGCCTAAAAGGACAAACCAGGAACTAACCTTTATGGAGTGTGAACCCTTTAACTAGTGCTGTTGAAGGGTCCTTGCTGCCAGTTGGAAGTCTGAATTGCTGAGGGCAAATCAACCTCACAAACATTGGTCCCTTATTTAAATATTTTAATGAATGTTTTAAATACTTCAGTACACACTTTTGACACCAACAGGGCAGGTGTTACATTTCCAACATGGAATGAGCCTGTGTGCACCCCCAGTCATATAGAATCATAGAAATACTACAGCACAGAAGGAGGCCATTCTGCCCATCGTGTCTGGCTGAAAAAACTATCTGCCCAATCTAATCTCACCTTCCAGCACCTGGTCCTTAGTCTTGCAGGTTACAGCACTTCAGGTGCATGTACCTTTTAAAAGAGTTGAAGGTTTCTGCCTCCACCACCAATCCGGGCAGTGAATTCCAGACACCCAGCACCTTCTGGGTGAAAATGTTTCTCTTCATGTCCCCTTTAATCCTTCTACCAATCACCTTAAATCTGTGTCCCCTGGTAATTGACCTCTCCGCGAGGGAAAACAGGTCCTTCCTGTCTACTCTATCTAGGCCACTCATAATTTTGTACACCTCAATGATGTCACCCCTCAGCCTCCTCTACTCTAAGGAAAACAACCCTCGCTGATCCAATCTTTCCTCATAGCTACAACTTTCGAGCCCTGGCAACATTCTTGTAAATCTCCTCTGTACTCTCTCCAGAGCAACTATGTCCTTTCTGTAATGTGGTGACCAGAACTGTACACAATACTCCAGCCATGGCTGAACCAGCGTTTTATACAGTTCCAGCATTACATCCCTGTTTTTGTATTCTATAATTCGGCCAATAAAGGAAATCATTCCAAGAGCAATTAGGGATGGGCAATAAATGCTGGCAAGGCGACACCCACATCCCATGAAAGAATTTAAAAAAAAAATGCTGCCTTCACCACTCTGTCTACCTGTCCTGCCACCTTCAGGGACCTGTGGACATGCACTCCAAGGTGTCTCACTTCTTCTACCCTTCTCAATATCCTCCCATTTATTGTGTATTCCCTAGGTTTGTTTGTCCTGCCCAAATACATTACCTCACGCTTCTCCAGATTGAATTCCGTTTGCCACTTTTCCGTCCACGCAACCAAACCATTGATATCATTCTGGAGTCTACAGCTAAGGACACTTGGGCCTGTAAAATGGATGTGGTGAATGAATTTCTGGACCCGAATCTTTGTAACTAAGAGACGGGTATATCAGACTGATGTTCCTCACCAGACAGAGCAATTGATTCTTTAAAACTATGTCTAAACAACTGTTCGTTTTTTATCACCTATTACAAAAACAAATTTCCAAAGCAAAATCCTCAAAAGGCTTGAGAAGGATTGGAATTCCAAACTTTTGGAAATCACAAGGTGAATTCAGTTGTGAATGATGAGTCGCTGTTCTCACCAAGTGATGTGGGCTTTACATTACCCTGTTTAAAGTTCAAGGGTTAGATTAGGAACAATGGGGATCTAAAGTTTCACCACAAAGATTAATTGACAGATCATTTTCTTATAGGTGAGCAACATCAGATTTGTTTTTGGTAAGATTTACACACCCTGTGTCACAAGAATTGTTTTTCAAAGACAGGTCCTGAATTTGTAGCAGTGCACATTGATTTTGAATTTTAAATTTCAGTTTTGCTACAATTACTGTATCCCATACACAGTAGCAAGATGTTGAATATAACCAAGCATTAATTTTTCAGTTATTTTGTTTTAATAATCTGAATTTGGTAGTAACAGGCAAAGAATACGTTACTTGACTGATTACTTTCAGGTCAAAGCTATTCAGGTGAAAGACATCTTGTCCAAATACCAAGAAGAAATGACTTTCTCTCAGGCTTTTCTGTATATTCATTGCTCCTTAAAGCAAAAGTGACAACACATGTGGCAGATTTGGTCAAGCAGGCTGTGGGAAGGGGCACTGTTCTTTCACATATTTTACACCAAAGGGAGGATTTTATTTTTAATTATATTGTAATGTTAACAATTGCAATAAAAAAAACTGCAACAAGGAATGAAAATTACTGGCTCATTCTGGAATCACACTCAGATAGCAGAATGTGGATATAACAAGGTTTTCAGGTATATGCATGAGATAATTACACCGACATGATATGATAGCTCATTGTCTTTTTTTTAAAATAATCCAGGTGAACAAAACAAAGACTGTTGCTCTTTGCATTCATGTAGAATGTATGCAATTTACACTGAACTTGGATTCTAAGACTCAAATAATTTCAGAATTTTCTGATACTCGATTTGATCTCAAACTCATTAACTGTAGGACAGTAATTTATTCAGTGTTACTAACAGAGATCCATGGATCTGCTTCACAAAAAATGATCATTTATGCAATGGTAGATTATAGATTGTATCTTCAAGAAGGTTTCCAACATTTTCGTGCCAGAAAGGACTCTCTTGCAATTTGATTGAGTGGGTGTTCAGCAAGATCTGTCAGTTCAAATAAATAACATACTGGTATGTTCAAGGTATTCAGACACCTTTACCAACTTGTGCAAGTTATTTATCTTAACTGATGAAAGTAAATTAACAGAAGAGGCTGATATTTTAACCTTACGAGGACTCAGCAAGCTTACCATTAGTGTAAACTGAACCTTGACTTGTATTGCTTTAGTAATGTAGAAGAATCAAGATGGGAGAACTAGATGTGTGATTACTCATTGTAACTGTACACCCTGAGGAAGTTCAGAGGACGCATAGTAGACAAAAAAAAAATCATGTGTTTTGACTTGTTGATAGATGAAATCATTAACTGTACTGTAATTGTCAGAAAAGGTTTGACAGCTTCAAGCTTTTAATTTTCTTGTGCCAGGAATAAATGTTACGTACATCAAATATTTTCCACTTTTCATATTTAAACATTTCTGAATTAGGTCCATGCATATTTTTGAATAAGTGAGTCCGTTTGCAGGAACTGGAGAATGGAGTACATTTACCTAAAATGAAAGACACTCAGTTCACCTCCGAGATAACGATAAGGTACTTCATTCTTAAAAGAAAATGTAGCTACCCTGAACAAAATGAAAAATGATTTCAGTCCATTTTTATTCAACACCAAGACAGTACTCCATACACTGATATTTGCCAGTCCTGCTAAGGTAAAAGATTCCATTCTGAAAGTAGATTTGAGGATTTATTGATGTGGCTTGCTTTCTTGCTATTTTTATTTTAAATGGTAACTGGCAGTTGAAGAGAGATTATAATCCAAGATGATAACTAAAGGAAACAGAATCAGGGCCATGAAAAAAATGATCAAGTCTGAGAGAACGAGCTTTGGGTCAGAGGGAATAATCCAAGTGGAAATGGCAGTGAATTGGAATAATCTTTTGTTGCTGCCTTTTTCACTGTGTATATACATGTTGATATCTGGCACTATTCCTCTGAATTGTTTGAATAGTAAAATATGAGATCAGTGTGTTGAAGTGTTAGTATGGTACTTTAACGAGCATTTATTGTTGCATCTTAATACCAAGCTCGTTCTACTGTGATGCAATTTTTAAACGATGAATGGCTCAGACTACATAATAAATGAGTAGCTGTAGGAGACAGAGTGATGACAGACAGCTGTTTTAGTGACTGGAAGCCAGTGTCCAGTGGCGTACCACAGGGATCTGTGCTGGGTCCCCTATTGTTTATCATTTATATAAACGACATAGATGACTATGTGGGGGGGTAGGATCAGTAAGTTCGCGGATGACGCAAAGATTGGCCGAGTGGCTAACAGTGAGGTTGAGTGTCTTAGGTTACAGGAAGATATAGACGGGATGGTCAAATGGGCAGAAAAGTGGCAGATGGAATTTAACCCTGAAAAGTGTGAGGTGGTACACTTTGGAGGGAGTAATGTGACACGGAAGTACTCAATGAATGGCCTGACACTGGGAAGTTCCAAGGAACAATGGGACCTTGGCGTGTTTGTCCGTAGATCTCTGAAGGCAGAAGGGCAGGTTATTAGGGTGGTGAAAAAGGCATATGGGACACTTGCCTTTATCAATCGAGGCATAGATTACAAAAGCAGAGAGGTCATGTTGGAGTTGTATAGAACTTTGGTAAGGCCACAGCTGGAGTACTGTGTGCAATTCTGGTCGCCACATTATAGAAAGGATATGATTGCACTGGAGGGGGTGCAGAGGCGATTCACCAGGATGTTGCCTGGGATGGAGCATTTAAGCTATGAAGAGAGGTTGGATAGGCTTGGGTTGTTTTCGCTGGAGCAGAGAAGACTGAAGGGTGACCTGATCGAGGTGTACAAGATTATGAGGGGCATGGACAGGGTGGATAGGGAGCAGCTGTTCCCCTTAGTTGAAGGGTCAGTTACGAGGGGACACAAGTTTAAGGTGAGGGGCAGGAGGTTTAAGGGGGATTTGAGGAAGAACATTTTTACCCAGAGGGTGGTGACGGTCTGGAATGCACTGCCTGGGAGCGTGGTAGAGGTGGGTTGCCTCACATCCTTTAAAAGGTACCTGGATGAGCACTTGGCACGTCATAACATTCAAGGCTATGGGCCAAGTGCTGGCAAATGGGATTAGGTAGACAGTTCAGGTGTCTTTAATGCATCGGTGCAGACTCGATGGGCCGAAGGGCCTCTTCTGCACTGTATTATTCTGTGATTCAAAGTCAGTTCCAGAGTAAAGAAGGAAACACCAACAACAACTTGTATTTGTAAAGCACCATTCAAGTAGTAAAATGTCCCAAAGCGTTTCACAATGGTGTTATCAAACTGAATTTGACACTGTGCCACTTATGGAGATATTCGGGCAGATGGCCAAAAGCTTGGTCAAAGAGGTATGTTTTAAGGAGTGTGTTAAAGGAGGAAAGAGAGGTAGAGAAGTTTTGGGGAGGAAATTCCAAAGCTTCAGGTCTTGCCAGCTGAAGACATGCCTGCCAATGGTGAAGGGATTAGAGATTGGGGATGTTCAAGAGGCCAGAATTAGAGGAGTGCCGATATCTGAGGGTTGTAGGTCAGGAGGAGATTACAGAGACACGCAGTCTTTTTCGGTGCATTTATGTGGCGCTGTTGACAACATATCAAAGCACTTCACAGCCAGTGAAGTGTTTTTGAAATGTAGTCTTTGCCACTTTACCCATTACAACAATCAATTTGCACACTGCAAGCTCCCATAAACAATGAAATAATTGACCAGATCATCTGTTTGGTGTTATTTGAGGGATTAACATTGACCAGAACATGGGGTGAATTCCCCTTCTCTTAAAATAATGCTAGAACAAAGAACAGTACAGCACAGGAACAGGCCATTCGGCCCTCCAAGCCTGCGCCGATCTTGATGCCTGCCTAAACTAATACCTTCTGCACTTCCGGGGCCCATATCCCTCTATTCCCTTCCTATTCATGTATTTGTCAAGGTGTCTCTTAAACGTCGCTATCGTACCTGCTTCCACCACCTCCCCCGGCAGCAAGTTCCAGGCACTCACCACCCTCTGTGTAAAAAAACTTGCCTCGCACATTCCCTCTAAACTTTGCCCCTCGCACCTTAAACCTATGTCCCCTAGTAACTGACTCTTCCACCCTGGGAAAAAACTTCTGACTATCCACTCTGTCCATGCTGCTCATAACTTTGTAAACCTCTATCATGTCGCCCCTCCACCTCCGTCGTTCCAGTGAAAACAATCCGAGTTTATCCAGCCTCTCCTCATAGCTAATGCCCTCCAGACCAGGCAACATCCTGGTAAACCTCCTCTGTACCCTCTCCAAAGCCTCCACGTCCTTCTGGTAGTGTGGCGACCAGAATTGCACGCAATATTCGAAGTGTGGCCTAACTAAGGTTCTGTACAGCTGCAACATGACTTGCCAATTTTTATACTCTATGCCCCGACCAATGAAGGCAAGCATGCCGTATGCCTTCTTGACTACCTTATCCACCTGCGTTGCCACATTCAGTGACCTGTGGACCTGTACGCCCAGATCTCTCTGCCTGTCAATACTCCTAAGGGTTCTGCCATTTACTGTATACCTCCCATCTGCATTAGACCTTCCAAAATGCATTACCTCACATTTGTCCGGATTAAACTCCATCTGCCATTTCTCCGCCCAAGTCTCCAACCGATCTATATCCTGCTGTATCCTCTGACAATCCTCATCATTATCTGCAACTCCACCATCCTTTGTGTCGTCCGCAAACTTACTAATCAGACCAGCTACATTTTCCTTCAAATCATTTATATATACTACAAACAGCAAAGGTCCCAGCACTGATCCCTGCGGAACACCACTAGTCACATCCCTCCATTCAGAAAAACACCCATCCACTGATACCCTCTGTCTCCTATGACCGAGCCAGTTCTGTATCCATCTTGCCAGCTCACCTCTGATCCCGTGTGACTTCACCATTTGTACCAGTCTGCCATGCGGGACCTTGTCAAAGGCTTTACTGAAGTCCATATAGATAACATCCACTGCCCTTACCTCATCAATCATCTTTGTCACTTCCTCAAAAAACTCAATCAAATTAGTAAGACACGACCTCCCCTTCACAAAACCATGATGTCTCTCGCTAATAAGTTTGTTTGTTTCCAAATGGGAGTAAATCCTGTCCCGAATAATCCTCTCTAATAGTTTCCCTACCACTGAGGTAAGGCTCACCTGCCTATAATTTCCTGGATTATCCAGTGCTGTGGCATATTTTGCATCCACTTGCAAAGGCTGCCAGGACCTTGTTTGAAAATCTCATCTGAAATCAGCACCTCCAACAATGTGGTACTCCCTCTGTGCTGCACTGAAGCTTCGTCCTGCATTATGCACTCAAGTCTCTGGAGTGGGACTTGAAGCCACAACCTTTTGACTCAGAGGCAAGCGTGCTGCCACTGAATTTGATGCTGATACTTCAAATTCTACAAATCTCCTATCATGCCTGGACTAGTGTGGCACTATGTTGAGGACAGCAGTTGATTTATGTGAAGCATAAATTATATATAAGTATTCTAATGTTTGAATAATAAAATATCTTTGTATTTTGTGAGGAGGACTCACCAGTTCTGCAGTGTTGGACATTAGGGTCATGTAACATGGTCACTGTGTGTTTGAGATGAAAACATGCTCCACTGATGGTTCAGTAAAAGAAGCTGAGAAAAGAGAAGATTGTGAAGGAAGTCAATTAGTAAAACAGATGTGCAGTCGGCAGGAGGTAACATGAGAGATAAAGTACTGAGAGGGAGAAACAGATTTGAAGACTTATTTTGCCCCTTTTCTAACCTCTTCACAATTGAGCTTTTTAAATTTCAAATCTAAAATCATGCTTCTGAGTGACTTCCAACTCCCCATAGCTTCAAGAGTGTCTTTTCTTACCTTGAGATTTGAGTAGGTTTTTGGAGTTTTTGTGAATGTTACTTGTAGCATAGATAAAAAAGAACCAGTGGATGTGGTGTATTTGGATTTTCAGAAGGCTTTTGATAAGGTCCCACACAGGATGTTAGTAAACAAAATTAGAGCACATGAGATTAGGAGTAATACATTGGTATGGATTGAGAATTGGTTCATAGCCAGAAAACAGAGAGTAGGAATAAATGGGTCATTTTCAAGATGGCAGGCTGTTACGAGTGGGGTACCACAAGGATCAATCCTGGGGCCACAGCTGTTCACAATCTATATAAATGATGTGGGGACCGAATGTAATATTTACAAATTTGCTGATGATACAACACTAGGTGTTAAAGGCCTGCTCAGGTCAGGAAAAAGAACCCGACCTACAGCGGACCGAGTCTGACCGAGCCCGACCATCCCTTTGCTTACCTTCGGACTCGGAACCTCCAGGAAGCTGCAGTGCATGCGTGATGACGTTGTAGTGACATCACTTGCTCAATGCGCAGACTCAGTTTCGTCTTGAACTCCCAGCTCAGGTAAGAATTTTAACTTCAATACTTACCAGCAGAGCACTTACCGTGTGTGTCCGTCCCTGCCCCACCCGGCCCGACCTGGACTCGGCCCGGCCCGACCCAACCCGAGCCCGAAAGTCAGATCCAGAAAAGGGGCCCGACCTGACCCAAACCCGACACTTGCCGGGTTCGGGTCGGGTAGCAGGCCTTTACTAGGTGGGAATGTAAGTTGTAAGGAAGATGCAAGGAGACTTGGATAGGCTAAGTGAATGGGCAAGAACATGGCAGATGGAATGTAATGTGAATAAGTGTGAAGTTATCCACTTTGGTAGGAAAAAACAGAAAGACAGAGTATTTCTTAAATGGTGAGAGTTTGGGAAGTGTTGCTTTCCAAAGGGACCTGGGTGTCCTTGTTCATGAGTCACTAAAAGCTAGCATGCAGGTACAGCAAGCAATTAGGAAGGTAAATAGTATGTTGGCCTTCGTCACAAAGGGTTTTGAATATAGGAGTAAAGAAGTCTTGCTGCAATTGTATAAAGCCTTGGTGAGATCGTACCTGAAGTATTGTGTACAGTTTTGGTCTCCTTATCTCAGGAAGGAAATACTTGCCTTGGAGGGAGTGCAACAGAGGTTCACCAGTCTAATCCCTGGGATGGTGGGATTGTCTTATGAGGAGAGATTGAGGAAACTGGGCCTGTATTCTCTAGAGTTTCGAAGAATGAGAGGTGATCGCATTGAAACTTACAAAATTCTTACAGGGCATTACAGGGTCCATGCAGATAGGATGTTTCCCCTGGTTGGTGAGCCTGGAACCAGAGGACATAGTCTCAGAATAAGGGGTAGGCTGTTTAAGACTGAGATGAGGAGGAATTACTTCACTCAGAGGCTGGTGAACCTTTGGAATTCTCTACCCCAGAGGGCTGTGGAAGCTCAATCATTGAGCATGTTCAAGACAGAAATCGATAGATATCTGGATACTAACAACATCAAGGAATATGGGGATAGCATGGGAAAGTGGCTTTGAGGTAGATGGTCAGCCAAATTCTAATTGAATGGCAGAGCAGGTCGACGGGCTGAATGGCTTAGGAGGAATTGTTTACCATGGTCACAGTCACATAAAATGTCAATGGTGGCTTTTGTAAAAGTCATTTTTGTACTTTGGCAGGGGCAAAGCCTTCTGAAAATCCAAATACACCACATCCACTGAAGGATTCGAAAGTCGAGTTCTGGTAAAGTTGGGCATTGATTTGGAGGCGACAGTAAGCTCAAGGATTTTGAAGAGGAGAAGGACGTTGGAGATGGGGTGGTTGTTTACAAGGACATATGAGTCAAATGTTTTTTTGAGGAGGGGGTGATGACAGCAGGGGGACACCACCCGACGAGAGAGAACTGTTGACAAGTTCAGCTAACATGGGGACCAGGAGGGGAAGTTGGGTGATCAGTTTTGTGGGAATAGCATCTAGGATGCCAGAAGTAGATCTCATGGACCAGATGAGCTTGGAGAGAGCATTAAGGGAGATAGGAGAGAAATTAGAGAGAGATCAGAGTTCAAGGCTAGGGCAGGGATGGAACCTTGGATGACGTTCAGCCTGGTGGGCTCGGGGAATAGAGGAATGCGGCAGAGGCAGATGATTGGATGATCTCAATCTTAATGACAAAGAAATCCATAAGCTCATCACACTTATAGGAGGTGCAAATGAAGGAGGCAGGAGAGAGGGGTTTAAGCAGACGGTTTGCAGTAGAGAAAAGAAATCAGGGTTATCTTTGCATTTTGGGATCATCTGGAATGCTGAACAGCTTTGGCAGAGGAGAGTACGACACAATAGTGCTTTATGTGGTTCAGCCAGCTCTGATGATGAATTGCTGAACCAGTTGTCTGCCATATATGTTTAAGTCTGTGTCCTTTGGGCTTAAGGGAATGGGGATGAGGGCTGTACTGGGGTAAAGACCATGGTGAAAAGATTAATGGTTTGAACCAGACCTCATTTTAAGGTTTAAAATATGAAACAAATTCGTTAAGCAAACTATGAGCAAATAAATATTCTCAATAATATAATAGTTGTACAAAGTTATAGTCAACAGTCTTTTATCTAACTTGCTGAGTAGAAAAATGCCAATTTTAAGAAGTAAATGAATCTTTTGTAAATGATTGACCTCCAGGAATATGAACCTGTCTCTTGAGGTTTTCCAAATAGCTGCTCACATGAGGTTTGCAGCTGCCCTTATTCAAGCAGAATTGTTTGGTGTTACCAGGACATCCTAGAATTTGAATATCTGACCCGTCAAATTCAAAAGAGAACTATTAGTAAATTCCAAACTGAGTTAAAATCTGTGTGCTAGACTGCCTGTCAAACTACTAGGAAACTTCTACAAACCACGCAACTCCGTACGGGGCAGGACTGGGGGAAAATCCAGGTTCTGATACATTGTTAAACTCTTGGCACAATAATTAAGTTTTCAAGGGACAACCACAAACTTAAAGCTCGGCAAGAATACATAATTTTTGTCACAAAGGTAGAAAATTAACTGAAATAGAGCTGGATGAACAAAAATGGGACTTTTTATTCCCCTGTCTAGTCATTATGTAAATAATATTCAGATGTCTCGTTGATCTGTTAGATTGTCTGTAGTAGTGGAACATATACTGTGTCCAATACATATCTAGCTCTGGGAAAAAGTGATATTGCACACTCCAGAGGCTGACAGCAAAAGGAGAACTCCCATTGACACAGGACCTCAAAAAACCCCCCCACACTTGCCTGAAATCTCGTAGCCCCTACTGGAACACACTCCACACCCTACAAACCGACGACGGCCCCACCTCTCGATGGCGCACCTCTTGGTTGACTACTGACATCACAAACCACAACCTGGTAACTGACCTGAGTGGCGAAGTCCCAGGTTTCAACCTCCCACAGACAATCTAGACAACCCTCAATTGCTTGAGGACGGGCCATAGAAGATGTGGCCACTTGCTCCACAAGTGAAACATGGGGACCAGCTCAAATTGTGACTCTGGCTTTCCAAGTCAAACCATCGCCCGCATATTGAACTCTTGCCCCGAGAGATCCAATCCTGGTGGCATCACAACCATTCACACTATCAACTGAAACTGTTGAATGGATTGTTAAGCTCGACATCGAGCTATAACTGCTTCCCCAACCATACAAATATATAGTGGCTGCAATTAGAATTCCATTTCAACAGTTATTCTTGCAGCTTTAACAACTTATAGGAAACCACGAGTATCCAGTTGTGGCCATGTCCATATACAGTGAATGTTCGATATACATTATTCTCTGTATACTTTGTAAAATCTGACCAGAAATTCTGTCTGGAAAAGCAGGCGAGAGCATCAGTGACTTGCAAAGGAATTTCCAGCCACTACATCTTAGTCCTCAAGAGAAGTAGTTAAGATTCTGTGGCATTCCCCAAAGAAATCCGTATATAGACGAACAACCCAATGCAACATTTCTCAACAAAAGAAAGATGTGATATGAGAGCAAATGTTCATAACATCAGTAAGTGCATTTGGTCCAGAATTGAAAACAGACAATGGTTACCACCCAGATGAATATCTGTGATTAGATTGTGCAGGTATAAGGGAAATGATCATATGTTAGTAATATAAAAGGACATTTAAAACTCTCACCATGCTAATAGCACAGGATTAGAGCCACTTCAAAGTGTATTACACTGGAATAGATGGGCAGATATTGTGCAGCACCAGCAAGGTCAAACAGGACTGAGAACAAATCTTTTTTTAATCAAAAGATAGAAAAGGTATGTTGAAGGGTTCAAGTGATTAAAGCAGCTTCTTTTCTCATGTTGGTGCTGGCATGTGTATTTTAGTCTTTGGATATTTTGATTGCATGTTAAGTGTATTGTATCCAAATGGTGAAGGAGGAGGTCTGAAAGGGTAGAATAAAGTGGAAAATACTGAAGAATGGACTCTGGTTGTAATCCTACAAAAGAAGTTAGAATTGTTGGACAAGCAATGTACCTGCGCAATTAAGAAAATGTTACTGAGGAAAAAGTTCCCAAATATTTCTACTTAAAATGGTCTTTGATTTTTCATGTCTGTTCCCTGCAAGGAATTGGGCCAATTCACTGAGATAGACGAGCAATTCATTAAGAATCTCTATATGGAGATGCATTGATGAAGAATTCTGAAAGTGTTGTTGCAATTGTCTGAAGTTGTGGAGCATTTTAATGTCACTTTCCAGTCGGGTCTTTGTAGAAACAGATATTTTTCTGCTTCTGGGTTTGTCCTTAAACTTAAGCAAAAACAAGCGATTATAATGCAGATATTATCAACATGTTCGGTATGTGGAGTATTTGTTGAGGTTATTTAAACTCAAAATATTACCCATATCAATTGTGGCGGCATCATGTTGTATCTGTTTAATACATATCAACCTTGTTTTATATCTCAACATTGTCTCCTGTATGCTATTATGTTAAGTTTTGTATTATGGTAGCTTGTTTTCACTGAAGTTTAAGGGAACGCACAGAGAATGAGCAGCAACTTACTTCTATAAAGAGTGGAAAGTGAAATTAAAATGCAGCTCAACTTCTTACAACATGGCTGCAATCACACTCTCCAAATTCCTCATCAGTATATGACAATCTGGAGATGAAGCTGGTTAGTGTTTGTGTTTGATTCAGCAGGTCTTATTGGAGACATTTCCTATTTTGTTCTTTTTGCTTCCTCTGAGCTGAGCAACTTCCACAAATGAGAAAGAGGTCAGTAATCTGTGTCCATACCCCTGACAGTATAGCTCCATACTGGATACAAGAATGCCATGTGTTGATTGATTCTTGCATTTTCCCTTCCTCTCTCATAATTCAGCTGAAATTGGAAATACATGGGATTAGTAGGTCGGAAGCTTATAACTGACCACTGGAGGCTACAGTGTTGGCACACTAGTGCACAGTCTGACTCAGAGGTTTCCATCCACAGTGCAATGTAACAGTGATTTTGCACAGTGGATTCTGATTTGGTCCAGTACCCTTAGCCCAAGAATCTCTCTCAACATGGAGCTGGCATGATTCCCACACATACCCATCTCTTCATATCTGAGTTTTCTTTGAACTTGTGACATTTTGTCTCCAAATGCTAAGTAATAAAGACCAACAGAGAAATTATTAGGCAAGTGATAAATATCGTACAAGACCAGTCTTTTGAAATACAGGAGGGCCTTGTATTGTTTCAAATATCATTCTGATATTCATCTGCAAACCTTGTTATCTATTTATAGAGGAATCCAGAACAGCACAGATACTGGCCTTTTAAGTGGGTTTCTTTTTTCAGGTGAATAATCCAGGAATTATTACCAAGTAATTAAACCTACATCATTTTGTAAATGTAGCCTTGGTGCGATATTAAATATTTCTTATGCTATCAAGATGAACTTCACTGTGGTGCATTCTCCAAGCCGTTAGTGTTTGGTGAAGATCAGCTGTCAATCACTGGAATGGTGCGATGCATGCATTTGTTTCACCAACACTTATCTTTCTTTCTTAAAAAGGCTGACTCATACTTAAACTATTCATAGTTCAATGAATGTCGGCAGCTCTCCATTACCTTGTTCAAACAATCATTCTTCAAGGGCATCTCAATTGACCACAATCCTTTCCTTACGCTCATACACAGGCCCTTCTAGGAGTATCCGTAAATGGTAATCAGGAACAAGTTAAAGAAATAAACTTCATTTCTATAACGGTTCTCACGACCTCAGGACATTCCAAAGCAATTCACAACCAATGAAGTATTTTTGAAATTTAGTCACCAATTTGCACAGAGTTAGGATCAAACAGAAATGTGATGATGACCAGATAATATGTTTTAGTGAGGTTCGTTGATTGATAAATATTGGCCAGAAGAATTCCCCTATTCTGCTTTGAATAGCATTGTGAGATGTTTTACATCCAACTGAGAGAGCAGACGGGGCTTCAGTTTAACATCTCATTGAAAGATGGCACCTCTGACAGTGCAGCACTCCCTCTTCTTTGGCCTCCTTGTCTCGAGAGACAATGGGTAAGTGCCTAGAGGTGGTCAGTGGTTTGTGAAGAAGCACCTGGAGTGGCTAAAAAGGCCAATTCTAGAGTGACAGACTCTTCCACAGGCGCTGCAGTTAAAATTGGTTGTCGGGGCTGTTACACAGTTGGCTCTCTCCTTGCGTTTCTGTCCTTTTTCCTGCCAACAGCTAAGTCTCTTCGACTCGCCACTCTTTAGCCCCGCCTTTATGGCTGCCCACCAGCTCTGGCGATCACTGGCAACTAACTCCCACGACTTGTGATCAATGTCACAGGACTTCATGTCGTGTTTGCAGATGTCTTTAAAGCGGAGACATGGACGGCCGGTGGGTCTGATACCAGTGACGAGCTCGCTGTACAATGTGTCCTTGGGGATCCTGCCATTTTCCATGCGGCTCACATGACCAAGCCATTTCAAGCACCGCTGACTCAGTAGGGTGTATATGCTGAGGATGTTGGCTGCCTCGAGGACTTCTGTGTTGGAGATGCGGTCCTGCCACCTGATGCCAAGGATTCTCCGGAGGCAGCGAAGATGGAATGAATTGAGACATCGCTGTTGGCTGACGTACATTGTCCAGGCCTCGCTGCTGTAGAGCAAGGTACTGAGGACACAGGCTTGATACACTCGGACTTTTGTGTTCCGTGTCAGTGCGCCATTTTCACACACTCTCTTGGCCAGTCTGGACATAGCAGTGGAAGCCTTTCCCACGCGCTTGTTAATTTCTGCATCGAGAGACTGGTTACTGGTGATAGTTGAGCCTAGGTAGGTGAACTCTTGAACCACTTCCAGAGCGTGGTCGCCAATATTGATGGATGGTGCATTTCTGACGTCCTGTCCCATGATGTTCGTTTTCTTGAGGCTGATGGTTGGGCCAAATTCGTTGCAGGCAGCCGCAATCCTGTCGATGAGTCTCTGCAGACTTTTCTGTGTGGGATGTTAATGCAGCATCGTCAACAAAGAGGAGTTCCCTAATGAAGACCTTCCGTACTTTGGTCTTCGCTCTAAGATGGGCAAGGTTGAACAACCTGCCATCTGATCTTGTGTGGAGGAAAATTCTTTCTTAAGACTTGTGAGAGCAGCAGGGAGAAGAAGATCCCAAACAGTGTAGGTGCGAGAACACAGCCCTGTTTCACACTACTCAGGATAGGAAAGGGGTTTGATGAGCCACCGCTATGCTGAATTGTGCCTTTCATATTGTTATGGAATGTGGTGATGATACTTAGTAGCTTTGGTGGACATCTGATCTTTGCTAGTAGTCTGAAGAGACCACGTCTGCTGACGAGGTCAAAGGCTTCGGTGAGATCACTAAAAGCAACATAGAGGGGCATCTGTTGTTCTTGGCATTTCTCCTGTAGCTGGAGAAGGGAGAACAGCATGTCAATGGTGGATCTCTCTGCTCAGAAGCCACACTGTACCTCAGGGTAGACATGCTCAGCCAGCTTCTGGAGTCTGTTTAAAATGATTCGAGTGAAGACTTCCCCCACTATGCTGAGCAGGGAAATTCCACAGTAGTTGTTGCAGTCACCGTGTTCACCCTTGTTCTTATAGAGGGTGATGATATTGGCTTCGTGCATGTCCTGTGGTACTGCTCCCTCATCCCAGCACAGGCAAAGCAGTTCATGGACTGCTGAAAGTATAGCAGGCTTGGCACTCTTGACTATTTCAGGGGTAATGCCGTCCTTCCCAGGGGCTTTTCCACTGGCTAGAGAATCAATGGCATCACTGAATTCCAATTTTGTTGGCTGTTCGTCCAGCTCATCCATGTCTGGCACAGACTGGGCTGCATTGAGGGTGGTCTCAGTGACAACATTTTCCCTGGAGTACAGTTCTAGGTAGTACTCCACCCAGCGGTCCATTTGCTTGCCTTGGTCAGTGATCGTGTCCCCTGATCATGGCCCAAAAGCTCTCTTAATGCCATCATACATTCTTCTGATGTTTCCGGTGTCGGAGGCCAGCTGAATACGACTGCATAGGTGTTGCCAGTAGTCATTTGCACAGCGCCTGGCTGTTCTTTGTGCAGCGCTTCTGGCTGCTTTAAGTGCTACGGATGTTAACTCGCTGGGGGCTTTCTTGTAGTTCAACAGTGCAATGCGCTTAGCGGCTATGACAGGTTCCAGCTCTTCAAAGTGAGATTGAAACCAGTCTGCATTCTGCTTCTCACGTTTGCCGTAGGTGGCCATTGCTCAGTCATAGATGACACCTCTGATGTGGGCCCACTTGGTCTCTACATCCCCTGTAGGAGTGTTTTGAAGGGCTTTTTCAAGTGAATTTAGAAACTTATGTAACATGTATGGAGAAGAAATTCCGTTCGTGTTGATGCGCGGGCGGTCCTTCTGCTTGGAGTGATGTAGCTTCTTTGGTTTGAGTGTAACTTTGCTGCACACCAGGGAGTGGTCGGTGTCCCTAGTGCAGCACTAAGTGTCAGCATTGGCTATGTGCTCATATCACTGGAGACAGTGTTTGAACCCACAACCTTCTAACTCTGAGATGGGAGTGCTATCATTGACACTTAAGATCATTTGAGCTGAGCCATTTGAAGATCTGAGAATGGATATGGGAGATTTTGAGAATGGGCAGTAGTTGGATGGATGTAGCATTCAAGGGCAAGTGGTGGGAAAATGATAGTTTTAAAAGGAGGAAAGAGAGCCATTGACTATGTCAGTGAGCATTGGACCAAAGAGAAGTGGTTTTGTGCTGAAAAATTCATCATGAGGGGATTTAGAGTGCAAGAGCTGAGTCTCATTGAAGCAATAAGCTGAGTGATAACCGGGTGGGATGTGGGTGAAGCTATAAAATGATTTAGCATTCTATAATAAATTTAAGTTCTTAGTACCATAGCCCAGAATGGTTGACACTGAAGATAATCCAAACTGTGCTGTTGACTCTCCTGAAAACAATTGAATACACATGAAACATTGCAGGGTTTCAATGGTGAAGCTGGAGTAATTTGTGATAAGTAGAGTTTGTAATATTTTATATATTTTATCAGAATTACAAAGTATGTACAGCACTGAAACAGGCCATTCAGTCAAACAGGCTGGTGTCAGTACTCTTCAGGAGCCTCCTCCCACCCTTCTTCATCTAACCCCATCAACATATCCTCCTATTCTTTTCTCCCTCATGTGCTTATCTAGCTTCCCCTTAAATGTATCTATGCTATTTGCCTCGTCTGCTGCTTGTGGTAACAAGTTCCACATTCCAACCACACTCTTTGTAAAGATTATGATTATAAATATAGTCCCTAGTTCTGGCACCTCCTACATGGAAACATCTCCTCTACATCTAGAGGAGTTTTGATAGAGCAGGTAGGAATAAACTGTTTCCTCTGGCAAGTCGCCAAAGGTCATAGATTTCAAATAATTGGCAAAAGATTTAAAGGGAAAATGAGATCATTTTGTACAGTAGGTTATGATGATCTGGATTTGTCAATCAGAGTTATGGGACCTGGTTTTTAGGTCCTGTCGGGGGTTGAAACGGAGCTGGGCGGATGCTGAGAATAGCAGCGCCGGCCAGTGTCCTGGTTTCCCATTGCGTTCCCGCCACTGGTGAGTTTCATCAGGGCAGGGGTGGCCAGCCCCCAAGAACCTGCCCGATTCACAAATAAGTCCAATTAAACTGGATAAAGAGCTCATCGAGAGCTCATAGAGGGCCAGTGTGAGATTTTGGTGAGAGCGAATGGGCTGCACACTGGCTAAGTGGCAAATCAGGTGCATGGAGGTGGCAGCACAGTGGGGAGCCAGTCATGGTCACCCCAAGAAAGTAGGTGGGCTCCATGAAAAGGAGAACAACTGAGAGGGGCACTCAGTCATTGGCATACAGGTGCCATCGGGTGTCTGTTCAAGGTCCACATCTCTCTGTAGGGCCATGTTATGGAGTGCACAGCAGACCACCACAATGCACGAGACAGGTGGTGCCCTGCAATACACTCCTCCAAGGGTCTCGTCCACCGTCGTAGTCTGCTGTGCACTCCATAACATGGCCCTCCAGAGAGGTGTGGACCTTGAAGAGGGTGAAGTCCTGAAAGACACAACTCATCATAGGAAGAGGAGGAGCAGGATGTAAAAGAGGAAAAGGAGGAGGAGGAGGAAGAAGATGCATAACACAGAGGTGCCCAGCCGCACAAGGAGGTGGTCAGGGCTGGCGCTGGACTCGAGGGTCTCGTCAGGGTGCCATCAACATCAGGGATCATCTGATCCAGGCACATTTCAGTTGAGCCCTTCTAGTTAGTTTTCTGAAGCAGCATGTGAATGGTCCTACTAGAGAAGGGGCTGCACTCGACCTCCTCTTAGGAAATGAGGATGGGCAGGTGGTTGATGTGTCAGTGGGGGAGCACTTTGGGACCAGTGACCTTGTGTGCAAGGGTCTAGTGAGCATAGTATTGGGTTCTCTGTCCAGATGGGCTATATCACGGGTGCGCACAGAGGTGCATATTCTGAGGGGAGCAGCAAAGTGAAAGGTACCAAGACAAGTTCCTCTCTGCAATGACAGTGCTCTGGAGGGCTTCTGTTCAATAGGCATGGGTCTCGTACACCCCGTCTTTCTTGACCCCTGTGCTGTGCAGCAGCAGCTCAGATGAAGGGAGGACCAGGATGTAGCTGGGCCCGCCCATGAAGCTGCAAGAGGAGAGTGGCAGCAGCGAGTCACACCAAGAAGGGCCTACCCACGCCGAAGTATACCGACTCGCCTCAGCTTCCTTCAAACGTCCGAGCAGCAGTGTCAACGAAGACTGAGGCTCTCCAGGGAGGTAGTCACCCACTTATGCGCCATGCTGTAGGATGAACTGTAACCCATGGGCTTCGGTGGACACCCAATGTCCGTGGCCCTGAAGATCACCATGGCACTGAACTTCTACACCTCTGGCTCTTTCCAACAATCCACCGGGGACATGTGTGGTGTCTCCAGGCAGCAGCTCACCTCTGCATCAAGGAGGTGACCAATTCCCTGTTCAAGAGGGATGGCGAATTTGCGCTACTGGACCGACCTAGACAATCGGGCCGAGAGAGCCATTGGGTTCAGGGCCATTGCTGGATTTCCCCAGGTGCAAGGTGTCATCAACTGCACGCATGTGACCATCAAGACATCGACAAACAACCTGCCACCTCCTTCAACAGGAGGGGCTTCCATTCAATCAATGTTTAACTGGTCTGTAAACATGGAAGGCATTTCCTGCAGGTGTGTGCCCACTTCCCAGGAAGCAGCCACAATACCTACATTCTTCGACAGTCCCAGGTGTCACAGCTTTTCAGACCCCCCATTCGCCTTCAGGGATAGATTCTTGGGGACAAGGGCTACCCATTGAAGACATGGCTGCTGACGCCAGTGAGAAACCCTCGCAATACAGCAGAGGTGAGATATAACACTTGCCATGGATCCACCCAAGTGACCATCGAGCAGCCATTGGGTTGCTGAAGCTGAGATTCCAGTGCCTAGAGCAATCCAGTGGAGCCCTGCAGTGTCTCGCATATTGTGGTAGTCTGCTGTGCTCTGCACAATCTAGCACTGCAGACTGGGGGATGCCTTGCATGAAGAGGACATGATTGATGGCCAGTCCTCATCCGATGAGGAGGATATGGTGCAGGCTAATGAGCAGGCACAACTGGATAATGATTCCTTTGCAGCAGAGACCAAGACCATTGAGAGGCATGCAAAGGAGGAAAGAGACAATCTCGTACATACCCGCTTCCTGCCACCATGATTGTCTGTCGAAGTGAACTCAATACAGCCTTGCCTCACTGTATTCCACCTGCAGCCTCTTTTCTATTTCCGTTCTGTGCTGTGTGCCCAGATTCACCACACCCTCTGGCACATCTAAGATGATAACCAAATGCAGCCTGTGCTACACTGGCAGCCCATTGAGGGAACAAGGTTGATGGCAGCATTTCCCAATTCAGGCCTGAAAGAATGAGCATTTGACAACAATGAATGTGAACTCTATGACAAAAGTGCAGAGAACAATATAAAGGGCAAATGTAATACACCCCTGAATCCCAAGTACGTCTAGGGGCTCTTTATAAGTTTACGAGTACTTTTATGAGGTATGACCCCTGCGCCAGCAGTTGGGGTGAAGGCAGGCTGCTAATCATAAGAACATAAGAACTAGGAGCAGGAGTAGACAGTTCAGCCCCTCGAGCCTGCTCCGCCATTCAATACGATCATGGCTGATCTCATCTCGGCCTCAACTCCACTTTCCTGCCCGTTCTCCATAACCCTTCAACCCATTTCTAATTAAAAATCTGTCCATCTCCTCCTTAAATTTACTCAATGGCCCGGCATCCACCGCACTCTGGGGTAGTAAATTCCACAGATTCATGACCCTTTGAGAGAAGTAATTTCTTCTCATCTCTGTTTTAAAGTTGCTACCCCTTATCCTAAAACTACGACCTCTTAAGCTTTTTTCCAATCCACTGGAACCTTTCCGGTATCCAGGGAATTTTGGAATATTATAACAAATGGATCCACTATCTCCACTACCACTTCCTTTAAGACCCTAGAATGTAGGCCATCAGGGTATCTGGAGACTTGTCTGCCTTCAACCCCAATAGTTTTCTCAGTACTTTTTCCCTAGTGATGATTGTTCTAAGTTCTTCCCTTTCTATAACCTCTGCATTTCCTGTTACTATTGGTGAGGTACTAGTGTCCTCCACTGTGTAAACTGAGGCAAAATACTGATTTAGTGTCTCTGCCATTTCTATGTTCCCTTCTATTAACTCCCCAGATTCATCCTCCAAAGGACCAACATTCACTTTAGCTACTGTCTTCCCTTTTATATACTTATAGAAGCTTTTGCTATCCGTTTTTATATTTTGCGCTAGTTTTCTTTCATAATTTACCTTTGTTGTTTCTATTACTTTTTTCGTAACCCTTTGTTGATCTTTAAAAGTTTCCCAATATTCCAGCCTGCCACTGGCCTTTGCAATATGGTATGCCTTAGTTTTTGTCTTTATGTTATCCTTAACTTCCTTGCTTCGCCATGGATGTTTTTCCCCCTCCTAGAATCTTTCTTCCTCTCTGGAATATATTTTAGTTGGGATAAATTGAATATCTCCTTAAACATCTGCCACTGCTCGTCAAATGTCCTACCTTGTAGTCTTCCTGCCCAGTCCACTAGGGCCAAATCTGTCCTCATGCCGATATAATTACCTTTGGTTAACTCCAGAATGCTCGTGTGGGATTCCAGCTGCTCGCCCTCAAACTGAATTTGAAATTCTAGCATGCTATGATCACTTTTCCCTAGAGGATCCTTAACAAAGAGGTCATTTATTAATCACACCTCATTACACAACACCAAATCTAATCAGGCCGCCCCTTTGCCTGAGATGACTTTGCGGCCATCTTCTGGACTCCTGAGGCCTGGAAGGCCCCGGCTGGCCGAGAGGTTGCTGCACAATTGTTGCGGCTGCTGGAGTTGGGCTCACTGGTGGAGGGGGGAGGGGGGGGCTGATGTGCTGCTGTCCACATTCAGAGCGCCCCAAGGTACGCCCCCAGATGTACAGTCCAGCCTCTCCTCCTCCCTTTCAAGGCTCCAGGTGCCTCGCCTTTCTCTCGCTTGGCCACTGCTGTGTTGTACTGGCATAGATAAACTCCCCCATCGTCCCCTCATGGCTGTGCGTTACCTCTGGTAGCACCACAAGCTGTTGTCTTACCTCTCTCTGCAACTCCTGTACGCCCTGTGCTGTCGACATCAGAGGCTCGTCATTAGCATGGGTCTGGCCACCCACAGTCCTCGGACTGTCAGTGGCCTCACCAGATACAGCCTCTGTCAGCTGCTCGGGCATGTGTACAGTGCTCTCACCAGCTTGTGATCCTGAATCTAAGCCTGAACACACATCCACTGAGGTGAACATAGCTGTGCTGGTGGAAGGTGCAGGGGAATGATGTAATGGCGCATCCTCTGACTGCGCCTCCCCTTCAGAGGTTGATGGTCGACCCCATCTCGCAGCGGCAACACTAACCTCCTGTGGACAACCACCTGCCCGAGGGAACACAAACATTTGTGGGTTAGGTTGTGCAGATCTCTTCATGCCAACCATGCTTGATGTGGATCTCCAGAAGTCTGGTGGAGGACACATGCACACAATCTTCACTCTCTTGTTCGGATACTCCTGTCTCACCGTCCACTATTGCGGCCGTCCTGGGCCCTCACTAGCTCCAGTGCCGCCTCCTCGGCCGACGATAGAGACCAAAGATCTGGATGCCTCAGCCAATCCTCGAGGTCTTCTGTTATTTCTCTCTGTAGAAAGAGGGACATAGTAAGACTTTTCAGGAACAGAAACAGGACACTTACGTTAGTGGCAGCCCTTCATCCCCTGATAGGGTCTCCTATATGGCTCCTCCCCACGTCTGCTCTCTGGGCATAACGGGGCTGAGCTGTGAAAGAAGACAGCCTGTCACCAAGAAACAGCCATACATCTGCCAGAATGTGGTGAAGCCTCACCCCCTTGCCAGTGCTTTTGTGGTCACTCCCCATGTGATGCTCCCTCCCACATTGCCACATGCAAGCCCCAAAGAGGAGAGGTATGGAGGACTCACCATGGCCAATCGAAGGTGGTCATTGACTCTGTTTGAGTACTGCACCCAGTTCCATGGGGTGACCCTATGGCTGCTGACCTCAGTAATTTTCATCCAGGCTTGCTTGGTCAGGAGAGGGGACTACTTCACGCTATCCCTTGGAAAGAGGACCTCCTGCCTTTCCTTTACAGCCTGGAGAATCTCCAGGGAGGCATTGCTAAACTGTGGGGCCACCTGTTGTCTTGCCTCTGACATGGTGCCGGGTTGTTCCTGCTCTGTCTGAATGGTTGCTAGTCCTTGAGCAAGGATGGTGGGTTCAGGTATTGCAACAGCACTTTAGTGGGATCCAGCAGCACTCCCGCTTCACAGTCTCACTGAAATGCAGCAATACAAGCACGTCTGGCAGCACTTTAGTTATGGTGCCAGCAACTGCGTTGGAGTTATGTAACACTGCAATCACTGCCACCAAGCTCGCTCACTTCGTGCAATTGGACGGACCCTCTGCCTCCATTATGGCAAGTGGCCACCTGCCACTTGATCGCACGGCCAGTCACACAGGTGACATGTGGCAACGGGAGCCACTTTTGGGTCTGTCACCAGGAACCGTGACGGGATGACAAAATTGAGTCCATCTTGTGCACAATTTAATGGAAGGTCACATATTGCATGGATATTTACTGTATTTACTGCATTTAGTGACTAATTGGCTACCACAAACTGAACTTTGTTATCCTTATAAGAATCTTTTTGTGTGGTATTGTATGTCCCATTATTTTAATCAGCGCTGTTGGGTTTTACATGATGCTGTGAATTGGAATTCCATCATTCTTGTTGATGAATTTTGTGCTTATCACAGTGAGCTATGTTAGTACCAGGAACAGAGCCCAATTGTACTTGGACAGTCGCTGTCAGCTTCCAGCACTGAATGGGATGCTGAGTGAAGAATTTTTAAAAAATCTCCCTTTACTCTACCTTAAGAACATTTCTTAATGTTGACTCACAAGTGCAATATTTCTGTTTCTCACACCAGCAAATTGTGTGAAATTGTAAATCTAGCATCAAATTTTATGCTGAAGATCCATACTGGGTATGAAGTGGTTAAAACTGCACAACCATTTTGCATAGAACCACGACAACCAGCAGAGAAAGGAGATTTCCATCTCATCTCTTTAGACTGGATTTAAACCCTGGTCCTCGAGGTCAGTCAAATGCCTTTATTTTGTCCTTCTCTGCTGGAAATTGTAAATTTTTTCTTATCTGTTCTTGGATGTACATCTGTACCTTGATTCCAGTTAGGGTCAGACGTGCAGTAATTTGCAATATTATTCCTTTGCTGCATGATATTCATTTTTGAAGTTTTCAGGTCAGCTTATGTCAGATCTATGAAAGTGCTTGGCTTCATTTGAGACGAGCTGTGTCATGGCTCGTCAGATCAGTAATAGTATAGCATCAGTCTGGTGTAAGGTACTTACAGTAATTATTGCTAGACATTTATTTAATTGTTCTCTGTTACAGTTCTGTTTTAATTTCTGAAGTCCCTCCGACTATTTTGTGAGGATTGAAGAAGGAATTTCTTTTGTGCCCTTCTCTCCAAAGCATTCCTGACCCCGTAAGCATAGTTAATTTGACTTAAGAGTTTTTAGCAAGTTATACAATTTTTAGGCAATTGAAGCTGGCTTTTTAGGAAACTTTAAATCTTCTAGGATTTGAAGCTTTTGTGTTTACTTAATTCTTCGGAAGACCAATGTTATCCAGCCCTCTTGAAAGGGGCAGTGTATGATGCAGTCTCAGATTTCTCAGTGGGACCTTTTCTCCCACTGATTTAAGGATTCCTTTGTTATTCAGCATTATATAGCAGGGGTACATTTCGTAGGATTAGGAGATCATTGTCTGGATTTCCACAGTGGGATATTGGTTGGTCTGTGGAGAGGGGCCAAAGGCCACAGGAGCTTTTAGGGAATCTGGTACCAGACTTTTTTCTGATTTTTGAGGAGTACCTCAACAACACAGCTTGTCTCATGTATGGAAATGATTCATTAATGGTTAAACTTATGCCCAATTTAGTATTTTTATCTGAATTCTGAGATCTTTAGTTCATCATTTCAAAGAGAAATTAGCAACATCTATCCTCAATATGTATATCCAGGTTTAATTTGTGTTCTTCTGTACCATTAATAATTGCTGAATTAATATTAACTTTTTTTTTAAACTTTGTTTTTGTGCATTTGACATCTATTAACCAGACAGGATCATTGATCTCTGAGCTTCTGGAATCAGTTTTGAAATCTGAATCTCTTAAATCGGTTTACTGATGACCATGCTTGATCAGCCCAGAACACACGGTGACAACTATTTGCAAGGGTTTTAATTAAATGGCTAGATAAGAAAGTTGCAAGTTGATCATGAGAAAAAAGATACCACATTGATTGTATTAATAATTTCAGAAAAAAACAGTTAAAATTCCTGGAAAAAATAGGCATTGCCTTCACAAAGGATTGATGTCAGCAATAATTTTTTGCTAAAAACGTAAAGAAAAGAGAGAATTTGTTCATCAAATTGCAGATGGGTCAGTACAGCTTTTTATAGCTAATTCTCCAGCACATTAGGCATTTACACAGAAATATTTTTGCACATTGTTAAACATGACATGTTGTGCGCATCTTTAAAAGCTGGAAAGGACATTGTGCTGAAAATTCAAAGGTAAAGTGGCTGTGTTCGTATAAGCCAATGATTGCAAAAAGAACAAACCTCTTTTTCAGCAGCTTTTAGTGAATCACTAATTCTGTGCAGGTGGTGCCTGGAATACTACAGGATCATGGCTTCCCTCATTACTGAGGGTCAAGGTTAAAAAGTGTGGTGGCACAGTTTAATTAGCAGAGCAACTTAAAGCCCTGCAGGAGGTCAACTTCAACCATGATTGAAAGGTCCTAAGCTTAAGATGTTTTCCTCTAATATAGTTTATTTTTTTTTCTTTTGTAGATTGAGGAAGGAGGGAAAGCAGACTTGCTAACAAGCAAACTGCAGGTGGGGGATGAAGTGGTCAATATCAATGATGTGGAGCTGAGCGGCTATAGACAAGAGGCCATCACACTGGTGAAAGGCTCCTACAAGACCCTGAAGTTGCTCATTCGCAGGTAGGAGATGCAGTCTAGTCATCTAAAGATGCTGTCTGAATCCAGTAAAAACAACTGAAGTAAAAAACATACTAGGGATGCTTGAAATCTGAAACAAAAACATACTGGATAAACTCTAAAGAGAGGAAAAATGTTGATGTTTCAGACTACTCCATCACCAAAACCCTGGAATATCAACAGTTTTTCTTTCTTTATGGATGCTACCTGACTTGCTGAGTGTTTTCAGCATTTTTATTTCTATTCCAGTAAAAATCCTTGCTGATTGAAATGGTTCGAATCTATCTGAGTGCATATCATCTGCTTCCTTATTTCAAAAACTCTTTTAAAAGTAAGATACAATTTACTTCTTTGAATCATCTGTACAACTTACAATCTCACAACATTCCTGAATCAGCAATGAAAATTTCTGCTTGTAGATTGACAAAGGACAATTGCTGTTTTAGGAATAGGATAGCTGGAAAGGAACTTTATCTCTGGCATCAGATTTTTCATTCTATTTATTGAAAGAAAGAACTTGGTAATGAATCGGACTTAGAGAGAAAGTGAAAGAGCAGTGGTAGAATGAGGCCAAGGGAAAAGCAACAGCAGGACAGGAACTGGACTTGAGTAGCATGTTCGGATTTTGGTGATGAACTGACAGTTTCAGATAGCAGTCTCCAACTCCTGTGGGACTTCCGTGCTCTGATGCCATTTTCAAATCCAGGTAGTATCCTGCAAACTGTAGGATGTTTAAAGTTGAAAGTGTCAGAACAGGGTGCCCACCTCCTACTGCATGAGGCCTGTACAGCAATAACTTGCATCTGTATAGCGCATTTATCTTCGTAAAATGTCCCAAGGCACTTCACAGGAGCATTATCAAGCAACATTAGACACATAAGGAGATATTGGGACAGGTATCCAAAAGCTGGTCAAAGGGGTAAGTTTTAAAGAATGGCTTAAAGGGGAGGAGAGAGGCTGAGAGGTGTGGGGAGGAATTCTGGAGATTAGAGCCCAGGCAGTTGGTGGTGCAATTGGAGAAGTAAAAAGATCTTGGAGGGTTGTAGGCCTGAAGGAGGTTACAAAGCTGGGAAGGGGTGAAGACAATGAAGGATTTGAAAACAAGGATGACAATTTTAAAATTGTGGCATTGCCAGACCGAGAGCCAGTGTAGGTCAATGAGCAAAGGGATGATGCATTACCAGGATTTGGTGTGTGTGTTAGCATATGGGCAGCAGAGTTTTGGATGAGCTCAAGTTTGTGGGGGGGGGTGAGGGGGGGTGGGGGGGGGTGGAAGGCGAGAGGCCAGCCAGGTGAGCACTGAGATCGGTAAGTCTAGAGGTAAGTAAGGCATGACTGAGGGTTTCAACAGCAGATGAGCTGAGGTGGAGACGTGCAAGGTTAAGGAGGTGGAAGTAGGTAGTCTTGGTGATGGAGAAGATGTGGGGAAGCTCATTTTGGAGTCAAAAAGGATACCAAGGTTGTGAAGAGTCTGGTTTAGCATCAGACAGTAGCCGGGGTGAGGGACGGAGTTGGTAGCTAGTGAATGAAGTTTGTGACAGTGACCAAAGCCAATAGCTTCGGTCTGCCCAATATTTAGTTGGAGGAACTTTGTGCTCATCCAGTACTGAATGTTGGACAAGCAGTGTGACAAATCAGATGCAATGGTATAGTTGAGAAAGGTGGTGGTGAGGAAGAACTGGGAGTCATCAGCATACATGTAGAATCTGGCATTGTGTCAGATGATGTCGCGAGGGACAGCATGTAGATGAGAAATAGGCGAGGGCATTCGATTGATATACAAGCAAACTCGCAGTTCAAATAACAAACACTCTTGAGCTTTTTGGTAGTAAAAGCATTTCTCAAACTCTTGCATTGTAAAAATACTATATCTATCTATATATATATATATATATATATTAGCATGTGCTCTGGTAGCCCTGTTGCAAGCTGTTTAGAAGCAGGATATAGCTGCAGATGTAGCCCAGCTACTTATGATGATTAGACTGTGCGTAATGACTGGTGATTAGTCAGTGAAGGAGCTCAGCAGTAGATGATTAAGAGATATTGATCTTTATGCATAGGGCCTGGGAATCATGGAGAAAACTTCCATAATCCTCACGTAGAGTCATAGAATCATTTATGGCTAGAAAGAGGCCGTTTGACTCATCGAATCCATGCTATCTCTCCACGGAGCAATCCAGTCAGTCCCACTCTCCCGCTCGATCCCCATGTCTATTTCTTTCAGGTGCCCATCCAATTTCCTTTTGAAGTCATTGATTGTCTCCGCTTCCATCACACTTGTGGGCAGCAGGTTCCAGGTCATTTTGACTCGCTGCCCAAATTCCTTGTCCCCTATTCCTTGTACCATCAGTTAATGGGAGCAGTTTTTTCTTGCCTAATTTATCTAAGCCTGTCATAATCTTGTACATTATCAAATCTCTCCTCAATCTCCTTTCCTCTAAGGAGTACAACCCCAGCTGTTCCAACCTAATCTTGTAACTGAAATTCCCCATCCCTGGAACCATTCTGGTAAATCTCCTCTGCACCCTCTCAAGGACCCTCACATCTTTCCTGAAGTATGGTGTCCATAACTGGATGCAGTACTCAGTTGGGGCCTAACCAGAGCTTTATAAAGGTTCAGTGTAATTTCCCTGCTTCTGTACTCAATGCCTCTATTTATAAAGCCCAAGATCCCCTATGCTTTACTAACCACTCTCTCAAAATGTCCTGCCACCTTCAAAGATTAATGCACATGCATCCCCAGATCCTTCTGTTCCTGCACACTCTTTGGAACTGCACCATTAATTATATATTGCCTCTTCCTATTCCTTCTGCCAAAATGCATCACCTCACACTTGTCTATATTAAATTCCATCTGTCATTTGTCTCCCATTCTGCTAGCCTATCTATGTCCTGTTGCTGGTGATTCGTATCAGCCTCACTGTTGACCACACCTCCAAGTTTGGTATCATCGGCAAATTTTGAGATTCTGCTCTGCATTTCAAGATCCAAGCCATCTATATGTAGCAAAAAAAGCAGTGGTCCTAGCACTGGCTCTTGGTGAACACCACTGTCCACCATCATCCAGTCTGAAAAACAACTATTAACTACGACTTGCTGTTTTCTGTCCTTAAGGCAATTTTTTAACCAATTGGACAGTGACCCTCCTATTCCATGAGCCTCAATTTTGTTAACCAAACTTTTATGCTGCCCTTTATCAAATGCTTTCTTAAAATCCATATAAACAACATCCATCACATCCCCTTCATCAACCTTCTCTGTTACGTCATCAAAAAGTTCAATTAGATTTGTCAAGCATGATTTGCCTTTTACTAATACGTGCTGACTATCCTTAATTAACTCAAACCTCTCCAAGTGTCTGTTGATTTTTTTCCCTGATTATTGTCTCTAAAACTTTAGCTACCACTGATGGCCTGTAGTTGCTAGGACTGTCCTTACACCCTTTCTTGAAGAAGGGTGTCACATTTGCCACTCCAATCCTCTGGCACCTCCCTACTATCTAGGGAAGATTGGAAGATTAGGGCAAGTCCTTCTACTATCTCCACCCCCACTTCCTTTAGCAACTTGGGATGCAAGCCATCCAGACCAGGTGACTTCACTATCCTAAATATAGCCAGCCTTTCAGTACCTCCTCGCTCTCAATTTTTACCCTATCCATTGCCTCTACTCTCTCAGCTTCTGCTGATATTTTGTCAGATTTTTCTTCCTTAGTGAACACCAATACAAAGTACTGATTAAGTATTCTAGCCTTGCCCTGTGCCTCTGAGCATATATTCTCCTCTTTGTCCCTAATAGGTCCGCTCCACCTCTTACTACCCGCTTGCTATTTACATGACGATAGATGATTTTTGGGTTCCCTTTTAAGTTGATTTTATTCTCATATTCTCTCTTTGCCAGTCTTATTTTCCTCCCCTCTTGCTTGAAGAATTCACCCTCTTTCTTTGTTTCATCATAACCACTATCTCCCTTGTCATCCAAGGAGCCCTGCTTTTGGTTCCCCTACCTTTCACCTTATTGGAATGTACCTAATCTGTACCTGAAGAATCCCTTCCCTAAAGATTACCCATTGTTACATTACAGTTTTTCCTGTCAGTTTTTGGTTCCATTTTATCCCTGCTAGTTCCTTTCTCATCACTTTGAAATTAGCCCTCTTCCAATATAGCCGTTCTACTTTATATTGTTCCTTGATTTTCTGCATTATAAGTGTAAACCTTGTGATCCAATGATCACTCTTACCCAAGTATTCCCCCGCAGTTACTTGGTTCGCTTGGCCCACCTCATCTCCCAACACCTGATCCAGCAATGCCTCCTTTCTAGTTAGGCTGAGGACATACTGCTCAAGGTAGTTCTCCTGAACACATTCCAGAAATTCCTCCCTTTCTTTTCCCTTTACTCTAAAATTATTCCAATCGATATTTGGGAAACTAAAGTCCCCCAATATCGCCACTTTATAGTTGTTGCACATCTCTGTGATTTCCCTGCAGATTTGCTCCTCTGTCCCTCGAGGAGTACAGGGGATGTAGGAGTACAATTAAGAAGGAAATTAGGAGGGCGAAAAGGGGCCATGAGATTTCCCTGGCAGATAAGATAAAGGAGAATCCTAAAAGATTCTATCAGTATATTAAGAGTAAAAGGGTAGCTCGGGAGAGAGTAGGTCCCCTTAAGGATCAGTGTGGTAATCTATGTGTGGAGCCCTGGGAAATGGGCGAGATCTTAAATGAATACTTCTCGTCTGTTTTGCTAGTGAGTTCAAGGGAGGGAACACCGATATCCTGGAGCATATCAACATTACAAAGGAGGAGGTGTTGGAGGTTTTGAAGCGCATTAAGGTGGATAAATACCCAGGGCCTGACCAGGTGTATCCTAGTATGCTATGGGAAGCAAGGGAGGAGATTGCTGGGGCCCTGGCAGAGATTTTTGTATCATCGTTGGCCACGGATGAGGTACCGGAAGACTGGAGGATAGCTAATGTTGTGCCTTTATTTAAGAAGGGCATCAGGGATAAGCCAGGGAACAATAGGCCGGTGAGCCTTACATCAGTGGTGGGAAAGTTATTGGAAGGGATTCTGAGAGACAGGATTTAGATGCATTTGGAAAGGCAAGGTCTGTTTAGGGATAGTCAGCATGGCTTTCTGCATGGGAAATCATGTCTCACGAATTTGATTGAGTTTTTCGATGAGGTGACCAAGCGGATTGACGAGGGCAGGGCGATGGACGTTGTCTACATGGACTTCAGCAAGGCCTTTGACAAGGTCCTGCATGGTAGGCTGGTCCAGAAAGTTCGAACACATGGGATCCATGGTGAGCTAGCAAATTGGATACAAAATTGGCTTTATGATAGGAGACAGAGGGTGGTAGTGGAGGGTTGTTTTTCAGATTGGAGGCCGGTGACCAGTAGAGTGCCGCAGGGATCAGTGCTGGGCCCTCTGTTGTTTGTCATATATATTAATGACTTGGATGTGAATGTAGGGGGCATGATTAGTAAGTTTGCAGATGACCCCAAAATTGGTGGTATAGTGGACAGTGAAGAAGGTTGTCTAAGGTTACAACAGGATATAGATAAACTGGGAAAGTGGGCAAGGGATTGGCAAATGGAACTTAACGCAGATAAGTGGGAAGTGATGCATCTTGGGAAGTTAAACCAGGGCAGGACATATACAGTGAATGGCAGGACCCTGGGGAGTGTTGAGCAGAGAGACCTTGGGGTGCAAGTGCATAGTTCCCTGAATGTGGCAACACAAGTAGACAGGGTGGTGAAGAAGGCGTATGATATGCCTTCATCGGCCGAGGCATTGAGTACAAGAGTTGTGACGTCATGTTACGGTTGTACATAACGTTAGTTAGGCCGCACTTGGAGTACTGTGTGCAGTTCTGGTCGCCGCACTACAGGAAAGATGTGATTAAGCTAGAGTGGATGCAGAAAAGATTCACCAGGATGTTGCCTGGTTTGGAGGGCTTGAGTTATAAAGAGAGATTGGAAGGCTGGGTCTGTTTTCCCTGGAGCGAAGGAGGCTGAGAGGGGAAATGATAGAGGTATATAAAATTATGAGAGGCATAGATAGGGTAGATAGCCAGAGTCTGTTTCCCATGGTAGGGGTGACTAAAACTAGAGGGCATAGATTTAAGGTGAGAGGGAGGAGGTTTAAAGGGGATCAAAGGGGTAAATTTTTCTCACAAAGAATAGTGGGTATCTGGAACGAGCTGCCAGAGGAGGTGGTGGAGGCAGGAACAGTGGCAACATTTAAGAGGCATCTGGACAGGTACTTGAATGAGCAAGGCATAGAGGGATATGGAATTAATGCAGACAGGTGGGATTAGTATAGATAGGCATTATGGTCGGCATGGATGCGGTGGGCCGAAGGTCCTGTCTCTATGCTGTATGACTCTATGACTCTATCTCACTCTCACTATTTGGAGGCCTATAGAATGCCCTTAGTAGAGTGATCATACCCTTTTTGCTTCTCAACTCGAACCAAATGAATTCTGCCTTTGCCCCCCTCAAGGACATACCCTCTTTCCAACACTACAAAGTCTTCTCTAATCAGTACTGCCACCCCATCTCCCTTTTTTACTTTTCTATCTTTTCTGAACATTGCGATATCACAAAATTGTGATGAAAGGTCACAGACCTAAAATGTTAAGTCTGTTTCTCTCTCCACAGGTGCTGCCAGACCTGCTAAGTATTTCCAGAACTTTCTGTTTTTATTTCAGATTTCCAGCATCCACAGTATTTTGCTTTTATCACAAAATTAAAATTGGATTTGAATGATACTTCAAACATATTACACTTTTTATGCTTCTTCATTTGGGCCCAAATGTTCACTTATTCTGGGAGTTTAAATCTCCCTGCCATTGTCTGCAATTTAAATCTACCTACGATATGAATATTAACCATGGCTCAGTTGTTAGCTCTTTCACCTCTGAGTAAGAAGGTTGATGGTTTGAGTCCCACTTCAGGGACTTGAGCAGAAAATCTGAACTGATACTGTAGTGCTGCACTGTCGGAAGTGCTGTCTTTCAGATGAGACACTAAATCAAGGCCTCATCTGTCCTCTCAGGTGGATGTAAAAGATCCCATGGCACATTTTGAAACCGGAGCAGCGAAATCCTTCCCAGTGTCCTGGCTTATATTTAAATCTCAACCAACACCAATAAAACTGATTATTATCATATGTTTGTGGGAAGTTGCTGTGTGCCAATTGGCTGCCGCATTTTCTGCATTACACCAGTGACTACACTTCAAAAGTACTTCATTAGCTGTAAAGCACTTTGGGACATCCTGAGGTCATGAGCAGCACTATGCATGTATGCAAATGATGCAGAAGAGATAACGTGCAAGCAATTATGGTGCGTTGTCATTGAGCATGTACCTGGCCAAACATTTCCTACATCTGGAGAAATCTTGACTGTGAGCTCCAGTTTGCTCTGTGAGTTCCAAGAATTTGTGTTCTTGTTCCCAATGAGAAGCAGGAACTAAAGAGTGACAGCTCGCTGTACTTTATTGATTATCAATAAACATATCATTCAGTGTAAGTAATTGTGAGTTGGGCTTTCGCAAAATGTGTGTGCTGCACTTCCTCACCAACCTGTCGACACTGAGGGAGATAACTGCAGATGATGACTTTTAGTGTGAGTAATCAGCCCTCTCCAGTTATCACCATGTGTAATTCTCAGCAACACTCGTGGTACATTCACACTACAGGTAGGGGTCTGCTGCAGTTGGAATTTTCAGTTGGATGTTACATAGAATGTACAGCACAGAAACAGGGCATTTTGCCAAAATGGTACATGCTGGTTTTAATGCTCCACACAAGCCTCCTCCAACCCCTCTTCATCTAACCCTTTTAACATATCCTTCTAATCCTTTCTCCCTCATGAATTTGCCTAGGTTCCCTTTAAATGCCTCTATACTATTTGTCTCAACTACTCCTTGTGGTAGTGAGTCCCACATTCTTACAACTTTTTACATTGGCTAATTTTTTTTAAATGTTGTCGGAACAACTTGTTTATTTCAAAATAAATTGATCTTTCAAATCGTTAATTATTATACAGAGTACTTTTAAAAATAAATGTTTCAAATGGGGTATATTAGAACTTTGAAATAAACACTTAAGCCAACGAGAAGACAGTTCTGCATAGTAAATAGGCAGAACATCTTTTTGGCTTGACGGCAGCATTCTGTTAGTCGCAAACACCACACGTGTTGCTACTGCATAGTAGCAGCATGTAACAGCTAGCTTTAACTGTTGCTCAGATGTTAGGGATCTTCCAGGGTAATTTGAGGTAGACTGGGCACTTTTCAGGGCCAAAAAAAGACGGCCTTAGGTCCGTTCATAAGTTTGCACAATATACAGTGAGAAATGATCTGATCAGGATAGCCATTGTCACAAAGGATGTCTTTGATTCACCACTAACAGGATGCTGCTGTCAAGCCAAAAAGACGTTCTGCCTATCACACAAATGAGTAATGTGATATATGAATTTCAATGCCATTGTGATGCTAGGTATATAGGCCGTACGTCCCAAAGACTGGTGGATCATATCAAACAACATGTCCTTTCTGCTGTTCACAATGGGCAAGGTATGGGCTGTACCCAACCAGCCCATGCTTGTAAAACTCAAATCACAGTGTCCAACATTAGATGTGATTCTGCGATTCGACAACATTTGCTAAATAATCCACAGTGTTTAGTTTAGAGATACAGCACTGAAACAGGCCCTTTGGCCCACCGAGTCTGTGCCGACCATCAACCACCCATTTATACTAATCCTACACTAATTCCATATTCTTACCACATCCCCACCTGTCCCTATATTTCCCTACCACCTACCTATCCTCGGGGCAATTTATAATGGCCAATTTACCTAGCAACCTGCAAGTCTTTGGCATGTGGGAGGAAACCGGAGCACCCGGAGGAAACCCACGCAGACACAGGGAGAACTTGCAAACTCCACACAGGCAGTACCCAGAATTGAATCCGGGTCGCTGGAGCTGTGAGGCTGCGATGCTAACCACTGCGCCACTGTGCCGCCCTAATCTATCTCCATCTCTGGTGATAGGCTGTCTACTAATATCCATTATAAGCCCACTGACTCCCACAGCTACCTCGACGACACTTCTTCACACCCTACCTACTGTAAGGACTCCATTCCATTCTCCCAGTTTCTCTGTCTCCGCGCATCTGCTCTAATGATGCTAACTTCCATGAAAGCGCTTCCGGTATGTCTTCCTTTTTCCTCAACCGAGGACTCCCCCCTCCCCCGCCCACTGTGGTTGACAGGGCCCTCAACTGTGTGTGCGGCTCATTTCCCGCACCTCTACCCTCATCCCTTCCCCTCCCTCCCACAACCGCGACAGGGTTCCACTTGTCCTCACTTTCCACCCCATCAGCCTCTATTTCCAAAGGATCATCCTCCGCCATTTCTGCCACCTCCAGCGTGATGCCACTACCAAACGCATCTTCCCCTGCCTTCCCCTGTCAGCATTCCAAAGGGACACCCTGGTCCACTCCTCCATTACCCCCACCACCTTGTCCCCGTCCCATGGCACCTTCCCTTGCAATCGCAGGAGGTGTAATACCTGCCCATTTACCTCCTCTCTCCTCACTATCCCAGGCCCCAAACACTCCTTTCAGGTGAAGCAGCGATTTACTTGTACTTCTTTCAATTTAGTATACTGTATTCGCTGCTCACAATGTGGTGGTCTCTACATTGGGGAAACCAAACGCAGACTGGGTGACCGCTTTGCGGAACACCTCCACTCAGTCCGCAAGCAGGACCCCGAGCTTCTGGTTGCTTGCCATTTCAACACACCCCCTTGCTCTCATGCTCACATCTCTCTCCTAGGATTGCTGCAGTATTCCTGTGAACATCAACGCAAGCTCGAGGAACAGCATTTCATTAAAAAAAAAAAATTTTTGTGTTTAGTTTGTTTTATTTCATCTTAGTTTGTTCAGTTTGTTTACCCACTTTTTTTCATGTTTGTACTTGCGGCTGTTCAATTTTCAGTCTGTTAACACCCTATCTATACTAATGCTTTGTCTTTCAACACGCCATTAACATATTGTTTGCCTTTGCTCCACGACCTTTCTGGTCAGCTATTCTGTGACCTTATCCTATATACACCTTCTCCTTTGTTATCTCTTGGCCCACCCCTGCTTTACTTGCTTATAACCTTTTACATTTCTAATATTTGCTAATTTTGAAGAAGGGTCACTGACCTGAAATGTTAACTCTCCTTCTCTCTCCACAGATGCTGCCAGACCTGCTGAGTATTTCCAGCATTTCTTGTTTTTAATTTCAGATTTCCAGCATCCGCAGTATTTTGCTTTTATTTTAATTTGGCTGTTTTCTGGTTAGGTGGAAAACTTTAATAATATGCTGAGACCTATGGAGTGATGAGACTGAATTGACAGTGCATTGTTCCCACCTCCTTCGTAGCACTGTATATATCTGTTTTTAGAAGCACTATATAGTATGCCATTTATGTTTCATCTCTTCTTCCTCCCATTTATAAATACTGATGCAAACCTATTTGCATTCAGGCAGTATGGTTGGAAGTTGCAACCCATGGTCAAAATGAAGACATGGCGGGAAACAAAAATTGAATCATGACATCAAAGTAAACTTACTATTTTTGCTAAAGCCACCATCTGGTTGACCCAGTAAAATATTGGATTCCCTACTGGTGGCATTAGCAGATCTGACAAGCATTGGTCCAATCTGCACCTTCTGCTTTGTTATCTCTTGCCCCACCCCCACCTCACTTGTTTATAATCTGTGACTTTTCTAATATTTGTCAGTTCCGAAGAAGGGTCACTGACCCGAAACGTTAACTCTGCTTCTCTTTCCACAGATGCTGCCAGACCTGCTGAGTGATTCCAGCATTTCTTGTTTTTGTTTCAGATTTCCAGCAAAAGCAGTATTTTGCTTTTATTTAAGTTTATTTTAGTGGTGCCATTGCCTTTGTAACATTTGTAAATGTATATTGGGAGCCAGCAGCAGTAGCATGATATTTGCCACAATATAGTTAAACTTGTTCCACTAAAATGATTACATTATTTTAAATGTTCAGTGATTGATGTGTCAAAATAGTTTAGGCTGTCATTAGTTGAGTATACCTCTGGTCATTTTCTTTAAAAATAAATTCTGTTTCAAATTTCTATTCTCAATGTAGAGGAATTCAGTATATCTGACAATCTGCTTGCATAGATATAGCAGAGGCTAGAGGTATAACATTGCTGGATGGGCATATTAGATTCCTGTTAGTGTATTGAAGGTTCAGATGGAAATATATGCATTAACTTCCTGATGCATTAAGGTATTAGAGTGGAGACCATGTGATGTTATTGACTGGGCTGCGTGGTGTCTTTATTGTGACTTCAATTATTTTTCAGCTTTACTTTGCTGTTGTGTTGGTCCTGGGCTTTCTCATAGACGGAAGTATATTTCTCCACTGGTTTCTGGACCTTATAGTGGCCTCCACCATTGCTACTGTTTTCCACTGAAAGCATATTCTCTGTTGGACTGTCTCTCTTCTAGTTCCTGGCCTGCTCTTGTGTCCTCAATTTCGGCTCCCCTTGCCAGCAACTTTTCACTATGCTGAGCTAACTGTTACCTGTTTCTGCTGGTTTCCATTCTGCTCTGATTCTGTTCCATTTCTGTTTCAACGTGTTCTGCCTCCTTGAATAATGTGTGTCTCTGCACACCAAGATCCCTCTACTCTTTAAAATGTACCAGTTGAGGTGTATTTCCAGTCTGTATTCCAATTTCCAAAATATATGAATTCACACATTCTGTATTGAACTACATCAGCTCCCAAACTGCCCATCCTACTCATCTATTAATGTGCCCTGCAGTCCTTCACAATTTGCCATAACCTAACCCTCTTCCCCACCCCCCCACAACCCCCCGTCAAAAATTTAGCATTTTCAGCAATTTCCATATTCTTACCTGAGTTCCTAAGTCCATGTCATTTATGCATTTGAGCATCATTCAGCTACTTGGTAAGAAACGTACACAATGGTAATCTCAGTGCAACTTTGAATTTGCTGTCTAACCTTAGATCACATCAATAGCTTTGTCATTTGGGTGTAATGAATAGCCCCACCAAATCATTGAGAACACCGAGTCACTGATGCAGCAGATTAAAGTTTAAAACTGGACACCACCACAGAGGCCCAATCCAGGTAGCCTGCTATTTGTTCCAGCCTCAGGTCAACAAAAAGCAATGAGCAAGGTGATTGAATTGGAATACTATAAGACAGTTTTTCTACCATCACAGCTCTTTGTTTTTTGTTAAAGTACTAGATGCTTCAACACCTACAGTTAAAAGCTATTACACAGCTCCGTAAAAAATCTTTTAAAAATTAGTGAGCAGGTACCTTGATGGCTTCATATTGGGTCTTCATTACAAAATATGGTATTTTTGTGCAAATATTTCAGAAAACCTAAGTGCTAAAAACTATTAATTAAAGTCTTTTGGTGTCCAGTGTTATTATTTACATCCAAAGTTCATACTTCTAAATGTATTGCTTGAAAGGTTTTGATGTTTGACAATTTCTGTTGATTGAGTTCAAGGTTTGATTGAAACAGTTTAGTCACACCTCTGTCTCAGCTTGAACTTTACTTCGAGGGAAGGCTTGCAAAATATATGACTCAGCAAGAACAAAAGGAAAGCTTCTCATTGCACCTCGCCAAGCCACTTGTACAGGCATACAAATGTAAAACTATTTGACACAGTGGCCGTGTAGCTACTGTTCTTTATAACAGAGGTGGTTGGTTTTACTGGATTTGTGTTTTAAAAAGTTTGGGGTTTTGAAAATGTGCACAATGTTATGAAATGGTTTTTGATGCATGAATTGACCTCTAATTACGCTAAGCTTTAATGTTGCTTCCAGCTATCTGCATTGAACATGGTGGTTCTGAATGCATTGTTCTCTTTAAATTCCTCCCTCCCTGCCTCCCAAGAAGATGCTTTTACTGACGTTAGAAAATTGTCATTGATTCAGAAATATAAGAAGGGAGAAAATTGGCACAACCTGATCGAACCAAAGTAAATATATTACTTTCAATAATATTACCTACAATATGTTTATTTCAAACAGTAGTTTTGAAAGAAGCCTTTACAAATGATATTAACAGTAAGTTGATTCAAGCCATGAAATGCTGTGTTTTGATTTGGAGACAGATGCTGACTGGCTGCATGCTTAGCAGAGGGCCCAGGTGCATGCGTGGCTAGCACAATGCACAGCTAGCCTAGATCTCTTAAAGGCAGCCTGCCCCTCTTAACGGGGAGCTGCACTCATGCAACTGAAGCAGCTACAACTGTCTCTGGAAGGCTTGGCTGAAAGGTAATGCACAGCACATGGAACAGGCAAGAGAGAGGGCTCCCAGGTTTTGGATTCAGCACTGGAGGCATTAATGATGGTGAAAAGGAGGAGATATGCCATGTTTCTGCAGGAGGCCTTCAAGGCGCACCTTGAGAAGGGGGTGGAAGCAGGTGGCCAATTCCAGGATGTGGCTTCGAGGTTCTGGCTGCAGTGCTGGAAGAAGTTCAATGACCTCACATAGACGGCCAAAGTACATCACAGGACACCTACCCACTGTACCACCAACTTTTCATGCTACTAAATGTACACCACCCATCAGCCATCTCTACGAATCAGGAGTCATGGCAAACATGCGGCAGCCAATTTGCGCACAGCGAGCTCCCACAAACGGTATTGTGATAATGACCAGATAATTTGCTTTTGCGATGTTGATTGAGGGATATATATTGAGCTACACATGGATAGCACATTTGTTCTTCTTTCAAATAGGGTATGGGATCTTTTATGTCTAACTGAGAGAGTAGAACGGGACTTCAATGTTAAGCATCTCATTCGAAAGATGGTACCTCCAACAGTGCAGCACTCCCTCAGTACTGAGGTACTGTACTGTCAGCCTAGATTGTTGTGCTCAGGTCTCTGAAGTGGCACTTGAAGCCACAACCTTTTGACTCAGAGGCAAGAGTGCTACCAACTGAGCCATGGCTGACACTTGCTTGTAGAACTAATGACCCTGCCACCTGTTGAGACAGTTGCAGACAACATTTGATTTCCACCGTTACATAACATATGCTGTATTTTTTGAATCACTTCAAAAAAAATTGACCAGTTCAGTGCTGGGTTAGTCTTACTGCACAGAACTGTTTTTCAAAACTATTATCATTATTTTGACATTTTTATTTGCTTGTTTCTTTTACATATGTGTCCAGTTTCATGAAGCAGATTTAATTAACATTTAATAAAAGACTGTTTCTAGAATGTTAACTCCAGCAATTTAAAATGCAGTTGGGCAATAATCCTGCCAGGCCAGACAGTCCAATTTGGAGTATTGATTTACATTATCACTCTGAATGAAAAGGTAGGGATCTGAAATGACAAAGAACCGAGTAACCAGTGAATAGACTAGGCTATGGTCCTTTCAGGTCAGCTTAATTTCTTTTAATAGATAACCATTAAATTGGAAAGGAGAAAGTTGTAAAGTAATCATTAAGCAGGTAAGCAGGATCAGGTTTCCATAGAAATACAATCGCTTATGGATTGACCACACTGACCTAGATAATGTATAGAGAATGTAATAATGTTGTCCCCTAAATATCCTCAAATTTGAATTAAATTGTAATGTGTTATTAAGTGCAAAAGCTAATCAGAGCACATTATATGAACGCCATTAATTCTTAAAATAAAGCAAACCAAAATCCTAGTTTGTGGAGATGAGAGTGTCTTCACGATGTGACGTGACCTCTCAAGTTACCACTACATTTAAATAGATTTGCAGGTAGTAAACATCCATAACAGGAACACTAATATTAGAACACACCTTTTGACTAAATTGAATGAATTGAAATGGGGAGTGACTGCCAGTATACCACTTTCCCACACTCTAGCAAATATTTTTCTTTTAAAAGAGCTTTTTTTTTTAACTGACTTCATTGCTGAACTCATGAAATTGCCGTGCTATATGAAAAGGTTTAAGCCCCTTCCCAGATAGCATGACCAAGTGTGTTCCATTCAGTAAAGACCTATCATCTGTTTTGTGTGCAGTATAATCGTTCTAGTCGACAAAGGAGCCAAACAGGATGTGAATGTTTTAATGATGGTCAAAGTACATTTCAGTTTATTGTTGGATCATTTACTATGTGGAAAATCTCCAGTAACCTCTCAGGCAAGGATTGTAAAACAATGGAGGCCGTAACGGGGGAATGAATTTGGTTAGTATGGACAATAACCACAACATTAACGGGAGGAATCAGAGGTGAGCTCCTCAAAATAAAACAATCACAAAAGTGACTTGCACTTCCTGATCATTTGAAAGACAACAGGATAAAGATAAGACTTTTAGATATTCGCAAGGCCTTGCAACTTAATGCAAGAATTTAAAATAAAATATATCTTGAGTTCACTGGAACATGTGTGTACAGATATCGAATATATATGATAAAACTACTTGGTTTACTGAAAAATACACCACTGAATGACGGTCATGCAACTTGCAAAGATTAGTGAGTTTTGCAGATTTATTTTTTGGTAATCAATGAGTTCTTCAGTGTAGTTATTAGTGCAGCATGTTCTCTGATAATACCTGTCCTTTTAAGTAGCTTTTTCTAGTTTTAGACAAATTATTTTATTTCACAGGTAGTTGCAAAGGCATAGTGTACAGTTACTTAACAGTTGAACAAGCCAGTGGTAGACTGGCTTACAAGAACATTATATGGAGTCAATGAATTTGTTATTTTATTTATTTCATCCATCATGGTTGCATGAAGATTTGTAATATTCACCAGGTGCAAGAATATTTCTTCACTTGACCGATTTGGTTCTCTTATTGTTGAATTCCTGTTGTTGAAGAGTAGCCACTTGGGCAAGGCATTGGCGGGTTGGTGTCTGTGCAATCATCCCACAATCTGAGCTGCTGTCTTCAGTGTGTGGGGGTGGAGGAAAAAGACATTAAATAGCAACCATTGGGAATAGGATTTCAGATGATAATTTCCATGCTCCTGAGTGATCTGATTGTTTCTTCCACAGTTGGGAATCTTGCAAAGAAACCGTTCCACGTATGTATTAATAAAGGGAAAAGCAAAATTGCACACAAGAATGATAGAGGTCTATTGCTTCACAAGGTCACAAGATAATTACGAATGATGCAGGCTGTTCAGGCAATTTTAATTCTGCGACTTAGTATCCTGAAGTTACACTGTTGCAGCATCAAATGATTCCAGGGTTTTTGCCTCCACTAATCTATCCAGGAGACTGTGTCATGTGTTAATTAGTTTTTTGTGTGGCAAGGAATTTCATGATATCAGTCCTCAATTTGACTTTTACTAGCTGGAGTCTGTTCCCCTTTGTTCTGATCTTGCAATTTACATTGAAATAATATTCTTAATTTACCTTTTCATACCTTTAATGATCTCCAGCATGTGATTATCTCCCTCTTGTCCCAGCAACTAGGACTGTTTGCAGTGCTCAAGGTGTGGTCTGACCAGAGGACTGTGTGGTTTAATTATAACTTCCTCTGATTGATATTCCATTCTTTTGTCTAAACATTTCAACATTCTGTTGTTTTTTTTAATTGCTGCTCTGCATTAGTTTGAAATGTTGACCATTAAGTCTGCTGAGACTGTTATCTCTCAACTTGATCCTTGTCTGTTTCCATGACATTCATGAAGTATGTGTGTCACTTATTTTCCTTCCTAGCTGCAGTATCTTGCACTTGTCTGAATAAACTTCACTTGACGTTCATCTGCCCACATCCTTGTGTTGTGCAACTCACTTTGTAATTTTGAGCTAATCTGATTCCACTTTGTTTTGGGCCTCCTTATCTCGAGAGACAATGGATACGCGCCTGGAGGTGGTCAGTGGTTTGTGAAGCAACGCCTGGAGTGGCTATAAAGGCCAATTCTAGAGTGACAGGCTCTTCCACAGGTGCTGCAGAGAAATTTGTTTGTCGGGGCTGTTGCACAGTTGGCTCTCCCCTTGCGCCTCTGTCTTTTTTCCTGCCAACTACTAAGTCTCTTCGACTCGCCACATTTTAGCCCTGTCTTTATGGCTGCCCGCCAGCTCTGGCGAACGCTGGCAACTGACTCCCACGACTTGTGATCAATGTCACAGGACTTCATGTCGCGTTTGCAGACGTCTTTAAAGCGGAGACGTGTACGGCCGGTGGGTCTGATACCAGTGGCGAGCTCGCTGTACAATGTGTCTTTGGGGATCCTGCCATCTTCCATGCGGCTCACATGGCCACGCCATCTCAGGCGCCGCTGACTCAGTAGTGTGTACAAGCTGGGGGTGTTGGCCGCCTCGAGGACTTCTGTGTTGGAGATACGGTCCTGCCACCTGATGCCAAGTATTCTCTGGAGGCAGCGAAGATGGAATGAATTGAGACGTCGCTCTTGGCTGACATACGTTGTCCAGGCCTCGCTGTTATAGAGCAAGGTACTGAGGACACAGGCCTGATACACTCGGACTTTTGTGTTCCGTGTCAGTGCGCCATTTTCCCACAGTCTCTTGGCCAGTCTGCACATAGCAGTGGAAGCCTTACCCATGCGCTTGTTGATTTCTGCATCTAGAGACAGGTTACTGATGATAGTTGAGCCTAGGTAGGTGCACCTCCCAGTTAAGTATCAAATTTGAGATTCTGAATCTCGGTTTTCCACATAAATGAGAAACAGTACTGCTCCCAGCACTGAACCCTGGGGCACCCAACTCAGAACTTCCCTCCCTTTCCCCACCCAACCCCCTCCCATCCTAACATCATTCATCTAAAGCCTATTTGTTTTCAGTCCTTCAGCCACTTTCTTATTCATTCCCATGGTTTACTGTAAATCCTCACAGCTTTGAGTTTGATTAATAGCATGTCATGTGGGAGTTTGTCACATACTTTATGGAAGCGTATGTACACTTTGCCCTTGGGCTTTTCACAATCGACTTGGGATGTTACTTTCTGAAAGAAGTTGAAAAGGTTGATTAGGCAGAATCTTTCTTTACAAATCGATCTTGGCTACTATTTACTAGATTATTTTTTTTTTTATTCATTCTTGGGATGTAGGCGTCACTGGCTAGGCCAGCATTTATTGCCCATCCACATAAATATGCAATATAGATATACAGATAGTCCTCAAGTTTACTCTTGGTAATCAATTCTATAATTTTATGTGGAATGAAAATGAGACTAATAGGTTTATAGTTGACCATATCTGATTCATCCCTTTTTTGAATATGGGCACCAGATTGACTTGTTTGTGATGCATTGATACCTCCCCAATATCCTGTGATTTCCTCATAATGGTTGTTGATGCCTTACAATACAGTCTACTCCAGCAACTCTGGAAAAATATCATCTATCTCAAATGATTTGTTTGTTTTCGGCTGCTGTTTGTTTGCTTAGGATTTCCATCTTAATTATTTTGAAGTTATTGATTTTACTTCACTTGTCCCTGTTTGGGAAAGACATGTTGCTTATGTTTGGTGAATACTTGAAGTAGTTATTATGCTCATGCTCACATATACCATTTTCATCATTTCTGACAGCTCTCTTACTGTTGTAGTATGATCTGGTTGTAATCTGGGCAGTAATTGTTTAATACTTTGTGTATGGCATTAAATAATAGAACATAGAACATTACAGCGCAGTACAGGCCCTTCGGCCCTTGATGTTGCGCCGACCTGTGAAACCATCTGACCTACACTATTCCATTTTCATCCATATGTCTATCCAATGACCACTTAAATGCCCTTAAAGTTGGCGAGTCTACTACTGTTGCAGGCAGGGCGTTCCACGCCCCTACTACTCTCTGACATCTGTCCTATATCTATCACCCCTCAACTTAAAGCTATGTCCCCTCGTGTTTGCCATCACCATCCGAGGAAAAAGACTCTCACTATCCACCCTATCTGACCCTCTGATTATCTTATATGTCTCTATTAAGTCACCTCTCCTCCTCCTTCTCTCCAACGAAAACAACCTCAAGTCCCTCAGCCTTTCCTCGTAAGACCTTCCCTCCATACCAGGCAACATCCTAGTAAATCTCCTCTGCACCCTTTCCAAAACTTCCACATCCTTCCTATAATGCGGTGACCAGAACTGCACGCAATACTCCAGGTGCGGCCGCACCAGAGTTTTGTACAGCTGCAGCATGACCTCGTGGCTCCGAAACTCGATCCCCCTACTAATAAAAGCTAACACACCATATGCCTTCTTAACAGCCCTATTAACCTGGGTGGCAACTTTCAGGGATTTATGTACCTGGACACCAAGATCTCTCTGCTCATCTACACTACCAAGAATCTTCCCATTAGCCCAGTACTCTGCATTCCTGTTACTCCTTCCAAAGTGAATCACCTCACACTTTTCCGCATTAAACTCCATTTGCCATCTCTCAGCCCAGCTCTGCAGCCTATCTATGTCCCTCTGTAACCTACAACATCCTTCGGCACTATCCACAACTCCACCGACCTTCGTGTCATCCGCAAATTTACTAACCCACCCTTCTACACCCTCATCCAGGTCATTTATAAAAATGACAAACAGCAGTGGCCCCAAAACAGATCCTTGCGGTACACCACTAGTAACTAAACTCCAGGATGAACATGTGCCATCAACCACCACCCTCTGTCTTCTTTCAGCTAGCCAATTTCTGATCCAAAGCACTAAATCACCTTCAATCCCATACTTCCGTATTTTCTGCAATAGCCTACCGTGGGGAACCTTATCAAACGCCTTACTGAAATCCATATACACCACATCCACGGCTTTACCCTCATCCACCTGTTTGGTCACCTTCTCAAAAAACTCAATAAGGTTTATGAGGCACGACCTACCCTTCACAAAACCGTGCTGACTATCTCTAATGAACTTATTCTTTTCAAGATGATTATAAATCCTATCTCTTATAACCTTTTCCAACATTTTACCCACAACCAAAGTAAGGCTCACAGGTCTATAATTACCAGGGCTGTCTCTACTCCCCTTCTTGAACAAGGGGACAACATTTGCTATCCTCCAGTCTTCCGGCACTATTCCTGTCGACAATGACGACATAAAGATCAAGGTCAAAGGCTCTGCAATCTCCTCCCTGGCTTCCCAGAGAATCCTAGGATAAATCCCATCCGGCCCAGGGGACTTATCTATTTTCACACTTTCCAAAATTGATAACACCTCCTCCTTGTGAACCTCAATCCCATCTAGCCTAGTAGTCTGTATCTCAGTATTCTCCTCGACAACATTTTCTTTCTCTACTGTAAATACTGACGAAAAATATTCATTTAACGCTTCCCCTATCTCCTCTGATTCCACACACAACTTCCCACTACTATCCTTGATTGGCCCTAATCTAACTCTAGTCATTCTTTTATTCCTGATATACCTATAGAAAGCCTTAGGGTTTTACTTGATCCTATCCGCCAATGACTTCTCGTGTCCTCTCCTCGCTCTTCTTAGCTCCCCCTTTAGATCCTTCCTGGCTAGCTTGTAACTCTCAAGCGCCCTAACTGAGCCTTCACGTCTCATCCTAACATAAGCCGCCTTCTTCCTCTTGACAAGCGCTTCAACTTCTTTAGTAAACCATGGCTCCCTCGCTCGACAACTTCCTCCCTGCCTGACAGGTACATGCATAATATTTTGAGAGTTTTCAAAAAATGAGAAATAATCAAGTGGGTATAAACCTGGAAATCTATATTGCCTGCTCTGACTGTACAGAATTCCACTCAACCATCTTTGCCATCTGGAAAGCTCTACAGTTTTGGGGGTTGGAGGAGGTGGGGGCACATATCTTCAAAATAATTAGATTGTGGAATAACAAACCGATCATAGTTTCAAACCATTACATTCCAGTTAAATTGCAAGGAGGTAACAAACTGGTATCCAATCCTCCCTCCCTCCAATCAAATGGCCACTTTGAAAGAATTACTAATTAGAAGAATTAAGACAACAGGGGAAGTGATTGGTACAGTAGGTTAGCATAGTGTTCATTCATCTCTGGGACTGCATTTCACAGCCATACCAGACTGATGGGATTAAAGTTTCCTTTTCTGGTAGAAGTGTTTGCAGAGTTACTATTGCTTGTAATTTGATTGAGAGGAGTGGGGTTATTTGGTCCTATTTTTCCAAAGGAAGGTGGCATTTCACTTTCATTTGAATATTTACCATTATGGATATGCGCAATGTGGAGATAAAAATGGAAAGAAACCAATCTGCAGTGTTCTTGTTCCTGTGGACATGGATGATGTATGGTAATGGTGAACTCCATTGCTTACACCAAGTTAGCTTGGGCTATGAGAGGTCTGGGTAAACTGAATTAACTCAATCCTGAAAACAGAAAAATCAAACTGAAAATTAAAGAATGCATCATTTCTGTCAGTTAATGAAAGGTTTAGTTGTGAATTTCAGGAACTTAATTACAATTCTGCTCTCCAACACACTTCATGTAGCAATTAGTGCCTTGTGATATATTCTATTGAATATAATGAGCCTATGTTTATACTTCAAAGTTGTAAATTCAGAATCAGACTAGACAAATGTCAGTACTTACAAGACATGTTGAGTTTATAACGGGATCAAATAGCCTCTAGCAGCATCTAAAAACAGAACAAATCCAATCCGGCCAATTACCACCCCATCAGCTTCCTCTCGGTCATCAGCAAAGTGATGGGGACAGTGTTGTCAACAGTGCGATCAAGTGCCACTTAAACAGCAATAACCTGCTCACCAATGCTCAGTTTGGGGTTCTGTCAGGGTCACTCGGCTCATGACCTCTTTACAGCCTTGGTCCAAATATGGACAATGGAGCTGAATTCCAGAGCTGAGGTGAGAGTGACTGTCCTTGATATCAAGGCAGCATTTGACAGAGTGTGGCATCAAGGAGCCCTAGCAAAACTGGAGTCAATGGGAATTGAGGGAAAACTCTCCACTGGTTGGAGTCATACTTAGCACAAAGGAAGATGGCTGTTGGAGGCCAATCATCTCAGCCTCAGTACATTACTGCAGGGGTTCCTCAGGGTAGTGTCCTAGGCCCAACCATCTTCAGCTGCTGCATCAATGACCTTCCCTTTATCATAGCGTCAGAAGTGGGTATGTTCGCTGATGATTGTACGCTGTTCAGTACCATTCACAACTCCTCAGACACTGAAGCAGTCCATGTCCATATGCAGCAAGACCTGGATAACATTCAGGCTTGGGCTGATAAGTAGCAGGTAACATGCGTGTCACACAAGTACCAGGAAATGGCCGTCTCCAATAAGAGAGAATCTAACCATCTCCCCTTGACATTCAATGGCATTACCATCACTAAATCCCCCGCTATCAACATCCTGGGGGTAAGCATTGACCAGAAATTGAACTGGACCAGCCACATAAATACTGTGGCTACAAGAGCAGGTTCAGAGGCTGGGAATACTGTGGTTACTCACCAATGCTTGTCCACCATCTACAAGGCACAAGTCAGGAGTGTGATTGGATACTTTCCACTTGCCTAGATGAGTGCGGCTCCAACAGCACTCAGGAAGCTCAACACCATCCAGGACAAAGCAGCCTGCTTGATTGTCACCCCATTCACCACCTTAAACATTCACTCCCTCCACCACGGACGCACAGTGGAAGCAGTGTACACCATGTACCAGATGCACTGCAGCAACTTACCACACCTCCTTCGACAGCATCTTTCAAACCCGTGGCCTCTTCCACCTGGAAGGACAAGGACTTCAGACGCATGGGAAGACCACCACCTGCAAGTTCCCCTCCAATTCGTACACGATCCTGATTTGGAAATATATTGCTGTTTCTTCACTGTCGCTGGATTAAAATCCTGGAACTCCCTCCCTGACAGCACTGTGGGTGTACCTGCACCAGTTGGACTGCACTGGTTCAAGAAGACAGCTCACTACCATCTTTTCGAGGGCAATTAGGGATGTATAACAATGCACCAATTCCATGAAAGAATTTTTTAAAACTTGCTTAGCATTTAATTTAGCTATATCAATATTAGTGGTAGTAGAGTGAGTGTTTCATCTAAGTTTCTTCCCTGTATGCAATATTTTATATTGCTGGAATTCTCTGTCCACTTAAATATTTTCTCTTACTCGTTTTGTAAGTTCTGACTTGCCTCCTCCAAATTAATTACCCCTTCTAGTTTGAAAGCTCGATGCTGAAATTTCAACAATTTGCATTGCATTTCTGAATCCAAGCCATTGATACAAATTAGAAATTGTAATGGTGCCAGCATCAGTCCCTGGGACACCCCACTCAATGGGCTGAATCTTCTGTGGGCGAAAAAAACAGCGTCCCGGCCGCATGTCGCAGAGCCGCCACAATCTTCCGTGTGGCGGTTCATTTAAATAGCTGGGCGGGCAGCCCCCCCCCCCGCCCCTCGCCCCAAATCACCTGGTGGGGGCGGTCTGTCCACCCCAAAAATGGGGTGGTTGATTCATTTTTGATGCTGGATGATCCTCTTCTTCAAATAAGGCCACCTCGACTGTTTCTCCAGTTTTATTTTGGCCTTTGCTAGCAAAACCATGCAAGGAGATTTGAATCCCCACTGACTAAGGTGCAGAAAAATAATGTCAGCAACGAATAGGAAGCAGTGTAACCCATTACAGCTGCCACCTGACATTCAGCATATGACTCCTATGCTTTCTCAATGCGTCGTGCTACTCGCTCGGAATGCCATCAAATTGTTTAAATGGGCATATCTCGCACAGGGTGGAATGAAGTGGGCTCATTTGGGAGTGGTCACTTGGTAGCAGATGTCTTAAAGGACCAAAGGACATTTAATGAAGGAATCTGCCCATTCTTTCTTCAAGTTCACATTTCATTCTGCCTGATTTGTTCCGAACCGAAGATGATGCAAAGTCAAGAGTAGAGAAACAAAATGGCTAGAATAAGTTGCTATTCAGCAAAGTGTCACTTTTTTTCCATCACTTGTTTATGGATTTCATCCATGTGTTTCAGTCCTCACATTTTCTAACTTATACTGTGCCATATCTTGAAAGGAACTTGCATCAGCGTAACAAAGACCAGCATTCATTGGAATTGCTTCTGCCCCAACAGTTGCCCTTAATCAACAGTTTTCCCAAACAAAACTAACAGTGATCACTATGAGAGACACTCATAAAGTGGACTGTACAGCTTGCACTGGAGTTAATTGAGCAGAAAAGGTATCTGTTAAAGCCAGTACTGCTAAATTGTTCTCATTGTCATTAATTAACTTGTTTGTCGATGACTGACAATTGCAAGTTGACTGCTATAAAATGTATCTCTGAATGTTAAGGGATTTGTGGAGATTATTATCGTATATTAGCAATTTGTTTTTAAAATTTTGAGGAATATCAAGGAAAGGTTGATTCTTTACACTGTGTCAGCAAAGTAATTTTTATCAGCTGGATCATTTTGCTACATTTTTGAAATAATATACTATCCTGATTTATAACAGTTCCTGGTGATTTCCATCATTCAAACTATTTGCAAGAGGTACCTAAGGTCAAGAAAGACTTGAGTTTTTTGAACACAACTCTTAAACGTCTCAAATTTCATATGGATCAAGATGAGAAAATGCATAAGCTTGCTATACTATATTTTATTGTTTTAAATGGCTAGATGTTCATTTATCTATGTTTGTGTCCAGGACATAAAGCAATAAAGAGTTTAAGAAGGTGAAATTCCTCCTGTTGATAATTTTACAGGGAAAAAAATGTCCAAATGAGCATAAAACAGGAAATTCTGTTATGTACTCGAGCCTAATTTTCTGTTCAGTAAACTTACAAATGGAAAGAATTTCATTCTGTTAGTATTCTGCAAATTGGTTTCACAACCTTGAGAATTTTCTGTTACTTGACAATGGTCAACCCAATAGTTACAGTGTACAGTTTCTGCCACTATGTCCCTCAGTGAGGCCTTAAAATTGCATTCTGTCCGGTTGTTGAAACCTGGTATGTATATATTAATTCATGCTACTGTTCTTAATATGGTTTAAAAAGAGATTTTGCGGATTTTTTGGCACCTACCATATTAAATTTTTTTAACAGGGGCTTCAACAGAACATTATTTGGGAAGGACATCCTAATAGCAGTGTGCAGTAAGTAGTAGCGACAGCCTTAAACCTCAAGTCTGTACATGATGACTTACCCCATCTGCTGAAAAGCAGAGTTGAAACATTCCTCACAGGGAGGGATGAAAAATGAGAGGACTAGTTCCACCAAGGCTTCTCTTTATTGCACTACTTGGTGGCAGGTCTCATATTTAACCACCTTGGAGGTCTGAAACTTGGGCAATTGTGATTAAAAAGTGGCCAAAAAAACAGTAACTTCACTGCAACCTCCCCGCCGCCCCCCTGCCAAAATATAGCTGTTGAAGACTAATTAGTTCCACACGAGGAAGATCTTGTGTTTAGTCATGATTTATTTTTCTGTTGAACTGAAATTCCAAATTGCTGATATACAGAGATCTGTGACAGCTTTACACCTCCCGCACATGTCAAATTCCTGATTTTAACTGTACTACAACAAGGAGCTTCTGAAAGCAGGTGTTATCGCCTTACAGTAAGAGAGGTAAAATTGGCAGGCCAGTTACCTATGCTAACAATGAAGTACATAGGAACAGGAGTAGGCCATTTAGCCCTTTGACCCTGTCTGCCATTTGATTAGATTGTAGTTGAACTGTGCCCCAACTCCATTTACCTGCCTACTCACCAGATCATTGATACCTTTACCTATCAAATATCCATCAATCTCAGTCTTGAAAATTTCAGTTGATTCAGCATCATTTGGGGGAGAAAATTCCAGATTCCTAGTGCTCTGTGTGTGGAGAAGTGTTTCCTGATTTCACTTCCAAATGCCCTATCTCTAATTTTAAGATGATGCCCCTTGTTCCAGATTCCCCCCACGGAGGATATAGTTTCTCTGTATCTACTCTTACTAAACCCCAAATAATTTTAAACATCTTAATTAAATCAACCCCTCAACCTTCTAAACTCAAGGGTATATCAAGCAAGTTTCGAAAGAGGCCTGTAACTTGTCTACAGCCTATCATGTCAGCGGACAGTGATGCACAAGGAGAATCAAGGGCAGGGAAAAGGGAAAATAACCAAAGTAAAAGATCACAAATAAATGTTTTTGTAAATAATCTTTTCATAGTAAATAAAAATAAAATACTTTATTAGATACCATGGGTGGAATCTTACTGCCTTAGCCTCTGGTGTAATGGGCGCGAACCTGACCTCCCGATTAGAAGGTCTTCTGACAATACTTTACTAGAGAAAGCAAATTAAGAGCCAGGCCCCTGACCAGTTAGGGAGAGTGGGTGGGATGATGTGGCCATTTTGTCTGAGGAAGGATTTCTGTTTAAAGGTCATGTTTCAGAAAAGCTCGGCAGCACTTGGATTTTTCAGGCTGCTGCACCCACAGGAATGGGGAGGAGTGCTAGGAAGGCTGACCCACGTGTGTCTCACTCTTACCTGGAGGACCTGCTGTGGGATCTGAGGGACTGCAGCGAACTGAGCTCCCTGAAGGACAGGAGGAAGAGGACAGCTTCTCCAAGCAAGCAGACGTGGATGGAAGTGCCTGAGGAAGTCAGTAGCAGAAGTGTGGGTCCCTCCAACCTGGAAACCGTGTACCAAGAGAATTCAGGACCTCCAGAAGGGCAGGAAAGGTGAGTAATATAACACTTTCCGATGTCAAGCCTCACCCTCTGCCTTTCCCAGCATCTTCCTGCATACTGCTCCTCAGAACAACACACCTTGCTACTCCACTCATTCCTGTCTCTCCAGGCACCTCACAGCCCCATTTGAACAGCAACACTCACACTTGCCTTCATCCTATTGTCTTCTCGTGTCCCTACCTCACAGTCACCCTGCACAAAAGGCGTCCATCCCTCCTCTCTGCATAAACCATTACCAGCACTTGCACCCCTCTGCTTTCTTTCGTTGCAGGAGTAAAGAGCACATAACTTAGTGAGAGGCAGAGACGTGGGGTGGGACAGACAGTGAGGATGGGCCTCCAGTGACCAGCACCTTGTCAGCCACTGGCAATGTGTGCCCATCTGCTCCACTGGGAAGGAGGTCTTGTTCTAGGAGGCTGCCGATGTCTGCAGTGACCTGCCGTGACAGCCTAAGCCTCCTGAGGCACTGGTACTCAGTCATGTCGAGAAAGCTGACCATCTACCTGTAGACCTTGTGTTGGGGGGTGGGTTCTCACTTCATTCCAGCTGGATCTCTGAGTCCATCCCCTCTGTCCTGTGGAAGAGCATGTGACTGAAGAGAAGGCAACTGCTGGTGCTCCTCTTGCTGCTGCTGGAGCAGTTGGTGGTGGTGAGCCACCTGCATTGGACCCTCAGCACTGGTAGATGGTTGAGCTGCATAAGCTGCGCTTGTGCCACTTTGAAGGCTGGCAGCAGGGAAGTGCAGCTGAAGGTGAGTGAAGTGCTGGACAGATGAAGTGCCTTCCAAGCAGTTGACAATCACCTGTCAAGCACTCTCAGAGAAGGAGTGCTTTGAACAGCAGCTTCTCTCCTGGCCATGGTTGGAGCTCTTCAGTTATAATGATCAAAGCCTTCCCAGCTTGTCAGTTTCATTGAAGAAGCTCTTCCTGTTGTGCTCTCACCATCTCCCACCTGCCAGGTTGCAGACACAGCGTGGAGCTTCTGCACTGTTGGGAAAGGGGGAATCCATATGCAAAATAGGTCCTAATTCCCACCTTAAGTACTTCAGTTGGCTTTCCGCCTCAGCCACGGGGATTCCCAACCTGCCCCTGGGAAAGCTGGAAGGGGGAGGGATCCTGACATGGCGACATTTTCTGCAATTTTCCGGCCTTGCACACCGCCAAACTGCCTCCACCAGCCTGAGAAAATTCCACCCCATCTTTCTAGCATTTAGAAGAAAGATGAAAGTATTATGGTTTGTTCTTGTGATGGGAAAAAACTCCATCTATGTATAATGAAAAGAAAGTGACTATAAATAGAATGCCCATTTTTGGACAGACAATTGGGCAATATTGAATGCTGAAGGTAGAACTGGTATCATAACTTACCTGCTTGAACACAGCAGTGGCATTTCTCAAACATCTTAACAGAGAAATATCAATATATTTATGACAAAATGATCCTAGATTATATTTCATACATTTATATCACTGTTTCCCTCATGATCTTCAGGTTCTCTGAAACCTCTTAAAATCTTCCCGATGATGACAGATGTGTTGTCAGCAATCTTCCAGTGTTTTTCTGTTACTGTTCAATACATAGTATACATGATTCTCCCTCTGTTTTTCCCTTACATTCATACTGACACCAGAACCTGCAGTATGATCATTATTTATTAATCATATTCCATATAATGAAACTACATGACCAAAACCATAGTTCCAGTTGAAAGCTGAAAATATATTTTAGTTACCAAGGGTTAAGAGAGCTTCCCTTATTTCTGTGTCAGAAATAACAATGCAGTATTTGTGTCGCATGTAATATTTAGTGATTTTAATTGAGTGCAGAAATTCCTGAAGATAATCTAATGCTTGCATCACGTTGTCAATATCCTGGTGAATTGGCAAAAGGGAACTGTCTGTCCACATTACAGTAAGTAGATGTTACTGGACAGCTTGACGTAGCTGGATTTCAGCCAAGGTTTCGGTGTACTGGTGCTTTGAGGAAGTGGTCTCTGTCACCCATTAGGATGGTTCCCAAAAAACGCCAGATTTGATTAAAAGTGGAGGCGTTTTTCTTCAGCATTCAGAACACAGAGTAATTTCACACTCATTATTTACTGAGTGTTTGCCAAAGTAATTCAATGCTTCAAATGGTGTTTTCTAACAGAATATATTCATTTAGGAAATGAGAGTTTTTTTAAAAAAAAATTATTTTTATAATTCATTTAAGATTATGTATTTGAGTATCTGGAGTAGGTTTAAACCTCTTCCAACTCGGAGGTGAAAGTGCTACCACTGAACCAAGGCTGAGACTTAAATGATTGTTATATGCAGTAGACTTTAAGCTACTGTAGCACAGACGAAAACCTTGGAAGCATTTTTTTTTTTTAAACTGCTGCAATGGAAGGAACTAGAGCATCTTAGTAGATGGATGAATTTATGGGCCAATGATTTCCCTCAACTATTATTACTCGGTTATCTTCTAATTTAGGAAGATCTGTCCTCAGCATTGATCCTTCCTGAGTGGATAATCCTAAATCTACCAGTGAAGAGATGGTGCTCAGACTAAACCGTTCCAAGCTACCACAGCTAAATTCAAACAGGGTAACACTGCAACACAAGAAATATTGGGGCGAAACACACACGCCTGACATTTCCATGCTGAGGCTTGAACAAGGGCTAAGATCATTCTACCCATTGTCCCACTAGTTGTAAAGAAGGTCAAAAAAATTGCAAGAAAAACAGTTAAGGGTCAGAATCCACTGTTTAACAGAAGGACCTCTGATTTACAATATTAATCTTTCTATCTGAAAACAAACTATAATCCCATATTAGTCATCAGGTGGAGGAGAGAGTCCTTGGGTTCTGTAACAGTAACAATATGTCATCTTCACCATAAACATCTACTGTGTTCTGTACCTATATGACTTCTGCCCTTACAACAATTGCTAGGGATTCCATTGCTACTACAAAAGGGAAATGGGGCATCCTTATTGTGTACACCTGCCCAACCCAGGAAACAGCACTGTTCAAAACAATTAAAGCTAGAGGAGCAGCATGCAGTGTTCTTATCCACCCCATGAAACCGAAAGCTGCATTTCTGCATGGTATAGAGCAGTAAAACCCACTTGACTCGATAAAACACTTTCTTTGGCTCCAGCAAAAGAACCGTGATTGGACATTTATTATGCAAGCAATCTGATACAATGTCTGTAATTTTCCTTAAGGTTTTAGAAGAGTTGTGACAATTTTTAATGCATTTGTGATCTTGAAAATTTACATTTCAATTGCATGTGAAGCATCTGCAGCTCACGTTGTAAAGATTTAAAATAACTCCTGTCCAATATGGCAATGAACTATCCAGTGAGCTCATTCTAGTGACAAGCGCCATAATTGGCCTCAGTGCCCTTTGGCTAAGGATGGGTAGAATTAGCCAGGTCAAATGCTTCTGGTCTCAATCAAGTGACCTCTCCACATAGAAGGTATTATCTGTAGATTTTTGATGAATATAAGGCTGAGGGCTAAACTGTGGTATCTCCCTGGTTGATTAGCTTGTTTGACGCTATCTAGCTGCAGTAACATGAAGACTGGTCACTTGAGCAAGGTACTGGAGGAGATCTGATACTTAAGGAACTATACCCTAGCAGGACCTAGCATCTCCAGAAGAAATGGGGAGAAAGTTTGCAAAAAATATAGATTTCTTTTTTGACAATTATGCAGAAATAATTTGAAGCAACCTCTGCTTGTTCTTAGGGTAGCAGCTGCAGACTATTATTACAGAGGGAAATTCAGCAGGATACTAGATTGGTGCTCCACTTGCACACTTCTGGGGGAAAAAATAGAGAATGCTGGAAAGACACAGCAAGTCATTCACCTTCTGAATAGATAGGTTAACCTTTTAGGTGTAGATCCTTTGTTTAACTATGCTTCATTGGCGAGAGGTATTGGGGAGTGCTGCAACTTTCAGATTAACATAATTTCCCAACTATTGGTCGTATCAAAAATGTGATCTTGCCAAATTTGTAATTTCTTTCCTTTCTCTGATCTTTAACATAAGGAAGCTGTTTCCAGGGATCTGATAAAGTTGTGTGTGTGGAGATAGGGGAATGGGAGGGCAGGGGATTTAATGATGAAACAGGTCACAGGTATCAGAGACAGAAGAACATTTAGCATCAGGAGAATGGTGGGACTCATTTCCACTATTGCCATGAAATGACATCCATTATTATTCAGCATTACTTCCAATACTTGAGAAGTTTGGGATGAATTCCACAAGATTCCCATTGCTTTATCTCATCCTCATGTGGAAAGGGGCTGTTCTGTTTATGTCCAGTCAGTGTTTGGGCAGTGTCTTAATGACTAGCAAGTGCAAGGATTTCTCATGAAATTTGATATTTAAAATGATATCGTTATTGTAGGGTTTTTGTACAAAACAATTACGCTGATGAAATTTAAGGTGGCTCTCTGTCAAGTTTGTTTTACGTGTCAGGTTTAGTGACTTGAGAATTTAATTTTTCTTGGTGGACGTACATACCAAATTCAATAATTAGGCTGACGATCATTTATCATAATACCTGACATGACGCTGAAGAAAGTAGCTTGTCCGCTTTATGTAAATAACAATTCTGATAAAATGTAATGTTATATATTGCTGTACTTTAAGAAAACCTAATGCTACTGCCTTGCATGCCCCCACATACGTACAGTGATGTTTCTGCCTTTTATATAAATATCTATGTCAATAGGGCATGTCATTGAATCCAGATTTCTAGGCAAAGTGTATCTATTTATAATAACATTATAGGAATAAATTATATCAGACCTGTTGTCACTACATTTCAGAGTCGTCTTCTTCTTTGGCCTCCTTGTCTCGTGAGACAATGGGTAAGCGCTTAGAGGTGGTCAGTGGTTTGTGCAGCAGCGCCTGGAGTGGCTATAAAGACCAATTCTAGAGTGACAGACTCTTCCACAGGTGCTGCAGATAAAATTGGTTGTCGGGGCTGTTACACAGTTGGCTCTCTCTTTGCGCTTCTGTCTTTTGTCCTGCCAACTGTGAAGCGACTCGCCACGCTTTAGCCCCGCCTTTATGGTTGCCCGCCAGCTCTGGCGATCACTGGCAACTGACTCCCACGATTTGTGATCAATGTCACAGGACTTCATGTCGCGTTTGCAGACGTCTTTAAAGCAGAGCCAAGGACTTCCGGTGGGTCTGATACCAGTGACGAGCTCGCTGTACAATGTGTCCTTGGGGATCCTGCCATCTTCCATGCGGCTCACATGTCCAAGCCATCTCAGGCGCCACTGGCTCAGTAGTGTGTATATGCTGGGGATGTTGGCCGCCTCGAGGACTTCTGTGTTGGAGATACGGTCCTGCCACCTGATGCCAAGGATTCTCCGGAGGCAGCGAAGATGGAATGAATTGCGACGTCGCTCTTGGCTGACGTACGTTGTCCAGGCCTCGCTGCCGTAGAGCAAGGTACTGAGGACACAGGCCTAATACACTTGGACTTTTGTGTTCTGTGTCAGTGCGCCATTTTCCCACACTCTCTTGGCCAGTCTGGACATAGCAGTGGAAGCCTTTCCCAAGCATGGAGGTTAGGTTAAAATAGAAGTTATAAAGTCTTCAGACATAAATTTATCTTAACAATGTTAAGATTTAGTTTATTAATAAATAGTGTTACGACCAGGTGAGAAAGGTGTCTAGGTTTCCCTTTCAGCCTTCACCTGGTCTTACTGTAACAGGGTTTAATTTTAAACACACCGTGTTTTTAGCTCCCCCTTGGTGAATCCTTGTTCACCGCTTTCCAATTATAAGGTAAAGAAACCAGCACAAACAGGCTTTCTTAGATTTACAGAAGAAAAGTTGAAATTTATTAAACTTAACTCTAATTCGGTTAACGCCTACGGATACACGACTCATCCCACGCTAGCATGCACACGCGATACACACACGCAAATAGAGACAGAAAAGAGCAGAATAAAAATAAAGTGGAAAGGTTTGAGGCAATAGCTGAAGAGTTGTTGTTCCGGTTCTTTGAGCTCACTGTAGAGTCCTTGATTGTAGGTAGATCTTGCTTTTCGTTGGGGCCCAGTATTCTGCTTAAACCTTGTTCACTGTAGGAGACTTTTCTCTCTTGGGGTTCATGTGTTTTCAGTGGATTCAGAGTCTTGTGAGAAAGACTTGTGTTCCGTGTCAGTACGCCATTTTCCCACACTCTCTTGGCCAGTCTGGACATAGCAGAGGACGCCTTTCCCATGCACTTGTTTAATTCTGCATCTAGAGACAGGTTACTGGTGATAGTGGAGCCTAGGTAGGTGAACTCTTGAACCACTTCCAGAGTGTGGTCGCCGATATTGATAGATGGGTCATTTATGACGTCCTGTCCCATGATGTTCGTTTTCTTGAGGCTGATGGTTAGGCCAAATTCATTGCAGGCAGCCGCAAACCTGTCGATGAGTCTCTGCAGACACCCTTCAGTGTGAGACGTTAATGCAGCATTGTCAGCAAAGAGGAGTTCCCTGATGAGGACTTTCCGAACTTTGGTCTTCGCTCTTAAACAGGCAAGGTTGAACAACCTGCCCCCTGATTTTGTGTGGAGGAAAATTCCTTCTTCTGAGGACTTGAACACATGTGAGAGCAGCAGGGAGAAGAAAATCCCAAAAAGTGTAGGAGCAAGAACACAGCCCTGTTTCACACTACTCAGGTTTGGAAAGGAGTCTGATGAGGCGCCACTATGCTGAATTGTGCCTTTCATATTGTCATGGAATGAGGTGATGATACTTAGTAGCTTTGGTGGACATCCAATCTTTTCTAGTACTCTGAAGAGACCACATCTGCTGACGAGGTCAAAGGCTTTAGTGAGATCAATGAAAGCAACGTAGAGGGGCATCTGTTGTTCACGGCATTTCTCCTGTAGCTGGCAAAGGGAGAACAGCATGTCAATGGTGGATCTATTTGCTCGAAAGCCACACTGTGCCTCAGGATAGACACGCTCAGCCAGCTTCTGGAGCCTGTTTAAAGCGACACGAGTGAAGATTTTCCTCACTATGCTGAGCAGGGAGATTCCACGGTAGTTGTTGCAGTCACCGCGGTCACTTTTGTTTTTATAGAGGGTGATGATATTGGCATCGCGCATGTCCTGTGGTACTGCTGCCTCGTCCCAGCACAGGCAAAGCAGTTCATGCAGAGCTGAAAGTATAGCAGGCTTGGCACTCTTGATGATTTCAGGGGTAATGCCGTCCTTCCCAGGGGCTTTTCTGCTGGCTAGAGGATCAATGGCATCACTGAGTTCCGATTTTGTTGGCTGTACGTCCAGCTCATCCATGACTGGCGGAGACTGGGTTGCATTGAGGGCGGTCTCAGTGACAACATTTTCCCTGAAGTACAGTTCTAGGTAGTGTTCCACCCAGCGGTCCATTTGCTTGCGTTGGTCAGTGATTGTGTCCCCTGATTTAGATTTGAGGGGGGAATTTTACGGAGGCAACAGGGGTCTTGGCTGCTGGCTGGAGAGCCAGTGAGAGACCTGCTTTATTTCCTTTGGGGAAAGTCCACCATATGACGAGCCAATCAGGCACCTGAGAGGTTACCGGCAGGCCTTCCCCGAGGCAGGAAGTCCCGCCCACTGAGAACTGCCGGCCAATCAAAGGCTGGCAGCTCTTTTGCTTGGCAGCGCTGCTAGGGAGACGGTGGCTACTGCCGGAAGAACACCCACTGGAGGCCCCGGATCACGGAGCAACCCAGGCCAGAGGTAAGTAATGGTGGGAGGGGTTTCGTGGGGTGGGCGTCGCGAAAGCGTGGGGTGTAGGTGAGTCGACAGCAAGGGCAGGGGTTGGCACTCAGTTGCCCCCACTTGCCGATGCTGAATCCCTCAATCAGGCACCTAGTGCCTTTGAATGAGGGATGCCTCCTACCTCCATTCACCCGGGAAACCACAAGCAACCCCGCACGGGTTTGCATGTCATACTCCCTGCAGGGCGACAGGCCCGCCTGCTGCTGGGCTAATACCAGCAGTGGCGGGAAGAGGCCTTTAATTGGGCATTAATGCAGTCTGGCCAACTACCTCCCCTTCAGTCTACTCTCGATCATCAGCAAAGTAATGGAAGGTGTCCTCGACAGTGCTATCAAGCGCCACTTAAATGGCAATAAACTGCTCACATGCTCAGATTGGGTTCCTCAGGGGCCACTTGGCTCCTGACTTCATTACAGCCTTGGTCCAAACATGGACAAAAGAGCTGAACTCGAAGTGAGGTGAGAGTGATTGCCCTGGATATCAAGGCAGCATTTAACCAAGTGTGGCATCAAGGAGCCCGAGCAAAACTGGAGACAATGGGAATTGGGTGGAAAACTCTCCACTAGTTGGAGTCATACCTAGCCCAAAGGAAGATGGCTGTGGTTTTTGGAGGCCAACCATCTGAGCCCCAAGACATTGCTGCAGGAGCTCCTCAAGGTAGTGTCCTAGCCCAACCATCTTCAGCTGCTTCATCAATGACCTTCCCTCCATCATAAGGTCAGAAGTAGGGATGTTCGCTGATGATTGTACTATGTTTAGTACCATTCACAACTCCCCAGATACTGAAACTGTCCGTGTCCATATGTAGTAAGACCTAGCCAACATTCAGGCTTGGACTGATAAGTGGCATGTAACATTCGTGCCACACAAATGCCAGGCAATGACCATCTCCAATAAGAGAGAATCTAACCATCTCCCCTTGACATTCAACAACATTACCATCACTGAATTCCCCACCATCAACATCCTAGGGGTTACTATTGGACAGAAACTGAATTGGACCAGCCACATAAATACTGGGGCGACAAGAGCAGGTCAGAGGCTGGGATATCTGCGGCAAGTAACTCACCTCCTGATTCCCCCAAAGCTTGCCCACCATCTACAAGGCACAAGTCAGGTGTGTGATTGAATACTCTCCACTTGCCTGGATGAGTGCAGCTCCAACAACACTTGAGCAGCTCAACACCATCCAGGACAAAGCAGCCCACTTGATCGGCATCCCATCCACCACCTTAAACATTCACTCCCTCCACCACCGATGAATAGAAGCAGCAGTGTCTACATCTACAAGATGCACTGCAGCAACTCACCAAGCCTCCTTCTACAGCACCTTCCAAACCCGCGACCTCTACCACCTAGAAGGTCAAGGACAGCAGTTGCATGGGAACACCACCACCTGCAAGTTCCCCTCCAAGTCGCACACCATCCTGACTTGGAAATTTATCGCCATTCCTTCATTGTCATTGGATCAAAATCCTGGAACTCCCTTCCTAACAGCACTGTGGGTGTACCTACACCAAATGGACGCAGCAGTTCAAGAAGGCAGCTCACCACCACCTTCTCAAGGGCAAATGGATGGGCAACTAATGCTGGCCTTGCCAACGATTCCCACATCCCAAGAAAGATTTTTTTTAAAAAAGACCCTTAAGGGCCTCAATTGGCAGCGGGGCAGGAAGGCCGTCCACCAGCCTTCCCGCCACAAACTTAATTGTAGTGGAGGTGGGAAGGTGACGGGGTACCCACCCACCACCATTCTACCCGATTAAATGTCCTCACTGCTTCCTAACTTGCCATGGGGAGAGCATAAAATACCGTTCAAAGTTTCTGAGCTATAAAGTCCTTCCAATTTATCAGTCATGACAGTCTTAATACACATACTTGTGTGTTTTCTTATATATAATAACATGCTAATTTTAAAAGGTATTTTAGATGTTTTCCCCATTTTCCATGTTCTGGGTCACCATGCACCATACCCAACAGTACAGACAGGTCACGCAACCTGTGCCAAGTTTCTGCTGAGGCAACCAGTAGAAAGTGCACAAAAAGATGATGTGCCTTCTGTGCATGCTCTTTTCTGTCTCTCTCTAGCGCGCACTTATTCTCTCTCTGTCTCTCTCTCTCTATCAGATTGATAAACAGATAGACAATCGATCCATCAATCTATCTATATCTCTGGTGAAGGGCTTAAATTTTCTGCTTCCTGCTTGACGGTTTTCTCTGAGTTTCAACATTGCAGCATACAATAACAAATACTTAAATTGATATCGCACCTTTAACATAAATTGTCCCAAGGTGCTTCATAGGAACCATATGAAACAAAAATGAGACAGAGCCACAAAAGGAGATATTAGGTCAGATGACCGAAAGCTTGGTGAAAGAGATAGGTTTTAAGGAGTGCGTTAAAGGAGGAAAGCGAGGTAGAAGGGTGGAGAGGTGTAGGGAAGGAATTCCAGACCTTGGGGCCCAGGCAATTGAAGGCATAAGCAGATTTTGGAAAGGTGCAGAAGTAACAGGGTTGTTGTCATGGGTGACTTCAACTTCCCTAATATTGATTGGAACCTCCTTAGTGCAAATAGTTTGGATGGAGCAGATTTTGTCAGGTGTGTCCAGGAAGATTTCCTGACTCAATCTGTAGATAGGCCGACTAGAGGGGAGACTATGTTGGACTTGGTGCTTGGCAGCGAACCAGGCCAGGTGGCAGATCTCTCGGTGGGAGAGCATTTCGGTGATAGTGATCACAACTCTCTGACCTTTACTATAGTCATGGAGAGGGACAGGAGCAGACGGGATGGGAAAATATTTAATTGGGGGAGGGGGAATTACAATGCTATTAGGCAGGAACTGGGGAGCTTAAATTGGGAACAGATGTTCTCAGGGAAATGCACGACAGAAATGTGGAGGTTGTTTAGGGAGCACTTGTTGCGACTGCTGGATAGGTTTGTCCCGATGAGGCAAGGAAGGGATGGTAGGGTGAAGGAACCTTGGATGACAAGAGATGTGGAACAGCTAGTCAAGAGGAAGAAGGAAGCTTACTTAAGGTTGACAATGCAAGGATCAGACAGGGCTCTAGAGGGTTACAAGGTAGCCAAGAAGGAACTGAAGAATGGACTTAGAGCTAGAAGGGGACATGAAAAAGTCTTGGCGGGTAGGATTAAGGAAAATCCCAAGGCGTTCTACACTTATGTGAGGAACAAGAGGATGGCCAGAGTGAGGGTAGGGCCGATCAGGGATAGTGGAGGGAACTTGTGCCTGGAGTCGGAGGAGGTAGGGGAGGTCCTTAATGAATACTTTGCTTCAGTATTCACTAGTGAGAGGAACCTTGTCGTTTGTGAGGACAGCGTGAAACAGGCTGTTATGCTCGAACAGGTTGATGTTAAGAAGGATGTGCTGGAAATTTTGAAAGACATGAGGATAGATAAGTCCCTGGGGCCCGACGGGATATACCCAAGGATATTACGGGAAGCGAGGGAAGAGATTGCTGCGCCTTTGGCGATGATCTTTGCATCCTCACCGTCCACTGGAGTAGTACCGGATGATTGGAGGGTGGCAAATGTTGTTTCCTTGCTCAAGAAAGGGAATACGGATAACCCTGGGAATTACAGACCAGTCAGTCTTACATTGGTGGTGGGCAAATTATTGGAGAGGATTCTGAGAGACAGGATTTATGATTATTTGGAAAAGCATAGTTTGATTAGAGATAGTCAGCATGGCTTTGTGAGGGGCAGGTCATGCCTCACAAGCCTTATTGAATTCTTTGAGGATGTGACAAAACACATTGATGAAGGAAGAGCAGTGGATGTGGTGTATATAGATTTTAGCAAGGCGTTTGATAAGGTTCCCCATGGTAGGCTCATTCAGAAAGTAAGGAGGCATGGGATACAGGGAAATTTGGCTGTCTGGATACAGAATTGGCTGGCTCATAGAAGACAGAGGGTGGTAGTAGATGGAAAGTATTCAGCCTGGAGCTCGGTGACCAGTGGTGTTCCGCAGGGATCTGTTCTGGGACCTCTGCTCTTTGTGATTTTTATAAATGACTTGGATGAGGAAGTGGAAGGATGGGTTAGTAAGTTTGCCGATGACACAAAGGTTGCTGGAGTTGTGGATAGTGTGGAGGGCTGTTGTAGGTTGCAACGGGACATTGACAGGATGCAGAGCTGGGCTGAGAAGTGGCAGATGGAGTTCAACCTGGAAAAGTGTGAAGTGATTCATTTTGGAAGATAGAATTTGAATGCAGAATACAGGCTTAAAGACAGGATTCTTGGCAGTGTGGAGGAACAGAGGGATCTTGGGGTCCACGTCCATAGATCCCTCAAAGTTGCCACCCAAGTTGATAGGGTTGTTAAGAAGGCGTATGGTGTGTTGGCTTTCATTAACAGGGGGATTGAGTTTAAGAGCCGCGAGGTTATGCTGCAGCTCTATAAAGCCCTGGTTAGACCACACTTGAAATATTGTGTTCAGTTCTGGTCGCCTCATTATAAGAAGGATATGGAAGCTTTAGAGAGAGTGCAGAGGAGATTTATCAGGATGCTGCCTGGACTGGAGGGCATGTCTTATGAAGAAAGGTTGAGGGAGCGAGGGCTTTTCTCATTGGAGCGAAAAAGGATGAGAGGTGACTTGATAGAGGTGGACAAGATGATGAGAGGCATAGATAGAGTGGATAGCCAGAGACTTTTTCCCAGGGCGGAAAGGGCTATCACCAGGGGGCATAATTTTAAGGTGATTGGAGGAAGGTTTCAGGGAGATGTCAGAGGTAGGTTCTTTACACAGAGAGTGATGGGTGCATGGAATGCATTGCCAGCAGTGGTAGTAGAAGCAGATACATTAGGGACATTTAAGCGACTCTTGGATAGGTACATGGATGATAGTAGAATGAAGGATATGTAGGTAGTTTGATCTTAGAGTAGATTAAAGGGTCGGCACAACATCGTGGGCCGAAGGGCCTGTACTGTGCTGTACTGTTCTATGTTCTATGAATGGCGGAGCAATGAAAATCAGGAAGGCCAGGATTAGATGAGTGCAGATATCGTGAAGGGTTATGGGGCTGAAGCAGATTAGATAGGGAGGGATGAAACCATGGAGGGATTTGAAAACAAAGATGAGAATTTTAAAATGAAGATGTTGCTTGACTGGGAGCCAATGTAGGTCAGCGAGCTTAGGGGTGACAGGTGAACTGGACTTGGTGCGAGTTAGGACATGGGCAGCAAAATTTCGAATGGCCTCAAGTTTACAGAGTGCAGAATGTGGGAGACCAGCCAGGAGTGCACTGGAATAGTTATGTCTAGAGGTAACAAAGGCATGAATGAGGGTTTTGGCAGCTGATGAGCTGAGGCAGGGATGTACCGGGGCAATGTTAGAGTGGTGGAAATAGGCAGTCTTAGTGTTAGTGCGAATATGTGGTTGCAACATTACATAGCTATGGGGATCTGAAATGATAAAGATCCTTGCCAGGATCAAGAGGGCAGGGTTCTTTATGGGGAAGGTGAAGATATGTAGCCAAATTCTTGCTGCTTTTTTAAGTGAATGCATTGAAATGAGACACTTTGATAAAATGAAGGGTTAAAAAGTACTGTGCATAGTGGTCATTGGGAATTATTAATGGGATTTTTTTTTTTAAAGCATGTATTTTCTAAAAAAGGCTTGAAGTAAAGCAATGCCTTTCACGATCTCAGGATGTCCCAAAGCACTTTTCAGCCAACTAAGTACTTTTGAAGTGCAATCGCTGTTGTAATGTAGGAAACGCGGCAGGCAGTGTGTGCACAGCAAGCTCCCACAAACAGCAATGTGATAATGACCAGATGAAGTCTTTTTATAATGTTGGTTGAGAGAAAAATATTGGGCAGGACATTGAGTATAACTCCCATACTCCTTTTTAAAATAATGCATGGGTTCTTTTATGTCCACCTGAGAGGACAGACAAGGCCTCAGTTTAACATCTCATCTGAAAGACAGCAACTCCGACAGTGCAGCACCCCCTCAGTACTGCATTGATGTGTCCACGTATGTGGTCAAGTCCTAGAGTGGGACTTGAACCCACAAATTTCTTACTCAGGTGAGATTGCTACCTGCTGAAGAGAACAAATTATAATATAACTGGATTCACCAATTGCTGATAAATTAGTGTTCAATACATTTAATCAATTCCTTTTATCAACATCTCAAGGCCTTAAATAGCCTTTTGTGATTGAGCAAGATACAATTTTCTCATTTCTTTATGGTGTATTATCAAGGTCACAATAATCACAATAACCACTTTTCAAATCAAACAAAATATTTAACTTCCTCAAACAAATTACTTCATAATTTTCGCTAGCAAGCATAATGACCATCCATATTTACATCAGAACATAAGAGCAGAACTAGGAGCCCGAGTAGGACATATGGCCCCTCAAACCTATTCCACCATTCAATGATCATGGCTAAACTTCTGCATTAGCTCCAATTTCTCGCTCTATGCTTTCTGACTTGATTTCCTTCGTTCCCAAAAATCTATCAATCTAAGCCTTGAATATACTCATTGACTGAGCATTCACAGCCCTCTGGGATAGAGAGTTCCAAAGATTCACATTCACTGAATGAAGAAATTTCTCCTCATCTCAGTCTGAAATGGCCAACCCTTTATGCTGAGACTATGACCCCTAGTTGTAGACTCTCCAGCCAGGGGAAACAGCCTTTCAGCATCTACCCTGTCAAATCCTCTCAGAATCTTATGTTTCAATGAGATCGCCTCTCTTTCTTCTAAACTCCAGAGAGTGTAGGCCCATTCTACTCAATCTATCCTCATAGGACAGCTCTCTCATCCCAGCAATCAATCTAGTGAACCCTTGTGTACCCACTCTGGGGCAGATATATCTTTCCGGAGGTAAGGAGACCAAAACTGTACACCATACTCCAGGTGTTTTCTCACCAAAGCCCTATATAATTTCAGTAAGGCTTCTTACTCTTATACTCCAACACTTCTGCAATAAAGGCTCGCATACTATTTACCTTCCTCATTGCTTGCTGTACCTGTGTGTTAACTTTCTGTGATTCGTGTACAAGGTCCACCAAATCCCTGTGCATAGCAACATTTACTAGTCTCTCACCCTTTAAACAATATTATTTTTATCCACTCTTCCTATCAAAGTGGATAATTGCACACTTCCCCACATTATATTCCATTTGCCATCTTCTTTCCCAGTTACTTAACCAGTCTATATCCTTTTGTAGTCTCTTTGCATCCACCCCACAGCTTACTTTCCCACTGAGCTTTGTATTGTCAACAAACTTAGATACATTACACTCCGTCCCCTCATCGAAGTCAGTGATATAAATTGTAAATAGCTGAGGCTCAAGCACTGATCCTTACGGCACCCCACTATTTGCACCCTGCCATCCTGAAAATGACCTGTTTATTCCTAGTTTCAGTTTACTGCTCGCTAACCAATGCTCAATCCATACTAATATGGTAAACCCAATTCCAAGAGCTTTAATCTTGGGTAGCAACCCCTTATGTGGCCTCCCTATCTCTGTAATCTCTTCTAACACTACAACCCTCCAAGATTTCTGTGCTCTTCTAATTCTGGCCTGTTGAGCATCCCCAATTTTAATCATTCAATCATTGGTGGCTGTGCCTTCAGTTGCCTAGGCCCTAAGCTCTGGAATACCCTCCCTACCTCTCTCTGCCTCTCTATCTTGCTTTCCTCCTTTAAGACACTCCTTAAAACCTACCTCTTTCACCAAGCTTTTGGTCATCTGACCTACTATCTCCTTCTGTGGTGTGGTGTCATATTTTGTTTTATGATGCTCCTGTGAAGCACCTTGGGATGTTTTATTACACTAAAGGCTCCATATAAATATGTTATTATCAAATGTCTTCTGAAAATGCAAATATACTACATCCACAGATTTCCCCTTATCCACCCTATTAGTTAACACCCTCAAAAAACTAATAGATTTGTCAAACATGATTTCTCTTTCATAAGTCTGTGTTGACTCTGCCCAGTTGTATTGTGATTGCATGTTTTTAAATAGGCAGTATTTCATACTTACCCAGAAACTCTTTGCACGTACTGTTCAGAATCTGCAAAATTGTGCATTTTCTGTTATGTGTTGCTCAGTGAAGATCTAAATGCAAAATATAATTTTTTGACCTGATTTGAGTATTTCCAGCATTTTCGGTTTTTATTTCAGATTTCCAGCATCCACAGTATTTTGCTTATATGCTATATAATTTTCTCATTTTTGATGGTGTATTATAAAGTAGGTGGCCAATGAATGGACTTTATATCTATAGCACAAGGACCCTGCTCACACCTGGTCCTCCTTTTGAGATTCATCTGAAAGATAAAATCTATATAATAACCTGTGCAATTACTGCATCCTTCTGTACCTGCTATTTATCTCTAGAAATATTCTAGCTGTGTCCTTTGATGGAAGTAAAGCTGACAGACTCTGAGGGGAGAAGGTGTTCTTCAATTTCACTCGCAGATCAGGAAGCAGGTTTTGACACAGGAATTCCATTCAACAGCAGGAAACACCTGATGAAAGCAGAGGTGCTTTCTCAAAGGGACCAGGTAGCAATGAATAGATGGATTGTTGCAGGCAGCCCTGACGTAATTGTACTCCGATTGTTGCTGACAATAAGATCTGCTGATGAGTTTACAAATCATTTTAAAGGAAGTGTTAGTGGGAAGAGGAGGAAAAAAAGAAAATGTTTTTGTGCTCATTGTGATGTGGTGTTTGAATGTGCCTGTCCAGCAGAAGATTCCTCTCAATCCAGTAACCCGACTGTGCCAAATGTCTTTCAGTTTTAAAATATAGAAGGAAAAATTAACTTCATGTATGATGATACCTTGTCAGTGATTAAAAGTGACCCAAAATGGATAGTAGTTCACAATTAATTGACTACCCAATAAATATGTTTAACTTATTGAATAGTGAAATTGAGCAAATACAAGGTTCTCCTAATATAATGTTAATTCTGTACCAAAGCCGAATTAAGTTAGTCTGACAACTGAAATACATTTTGTAAAACTTTGTCTACAATCTTTATTTTCCGTTTCATAGTTACAAGCAGACATTCAGGAGTATGAATGTCATTTTCTCTGTGTGTTTTTCACACCATTAATGTGGTGATGTCAAATTTATGTGTGATCATCATGCTTGAGTCACAACTGATATGTGGATTGGAGATGGTGTTATATAAGTAGCAGTTAAGGGTTTAATCCTTCATTTGATTCATTTGAAAGAATTTTTTTTGTTCTGAAAATTTTCACCAAGTATATTATACCCTGGGGAATGCCATGATACATATGCTAATACATTTTACACTGTCTTTTGAAGGCAGCTAATAAGGTTCATTCAAATTCCTAAAGACTGTCTTTTGCAATAAATGCTTTTGGCGCGATCCTATTATAATACTTATGTGAATATTACATTATTTACGCATAGGATACAGTTTCTGTACAGAGTTAACATTGACAGTAAGTAGATAATGTTTCATCCACTTTTAAAAAGCCAGCGTTTGAATGTGCTTGCAAAAGTTGTTCTGTTGGATTGCTTTACTGCCCTTTTGTGCATCCAGTAATGAGAATGTGTTTTAAAATCCCCTTGCCTATGTCAGTATGTAGGATTTTAAAAATATTTGTTTTACTTGTAGCAGGGGACTAGAATGTCTCTCAAAAGAATATTTATGTAAAGTTTCTTGATATGAGAGCAGACTGGTTCCTAACTCTCATGTTATCTGTATGAGCAAAAGGGCCTTTCCCACTCTTCAGGGAGTAGTTTCTTTGGAGGTGATTACAATGGATGATACCTCAGTAGAGCTCAGTTATTTATTTTTCAGAAACTTTTAGTCAAAGTAATTACATCTGCAGAGTTCATGCATGAAGCTCACTTATCATCTGTTTCCATAGTAAAGCAGCAGGGTTGGATTCTGTTGGGACGATTTAAGTCGTAGCGATCCCAAATTAAGTTGTACTTACTTCCTAACTGTTTGGAATATGATTTTTTCCATCCAGTTGTGAGCTGTTTTATTTTCTCAGTGTCCACAGAGTCATTGTGAAGCTGTGCAAAGTTCCTATGGCCCAACAGCTCAGAGGCTAGAGATTCACTCAGGGGTGAATGAAGATTTCACATGGCTGATCTATGGGAAAATGGTGCCTTATGCATAGACTTCTGGATTCGCTATCCTAAAAACCAAACCCAACCCTGGAGTTTTCACAACTGTGCTGCAAGTATACTATCCTAGTAGATTAATGAAGTTTAATTTTCTCTGGGCGGGAAAAAAAGTCTCATTTTTTGCCCCTCTTCTATTGGAAGTGTGGATGAAGCAGGCATGCAGTTCCACTGGCACTGGCCTCCTCTTGTCCCTAACTCAAACAAGTCATGCATCATCTGTGGGAATCTGCAGTTCACGTCATTGACTCTGAGGGGCATCGTAGCCATGCCCAATCTTACTCCCACCCAACCTCCACACGATGCACTTCTGGCGGGGGTCACTGGATAGCATTCAGGAGAGGGACCCCTAGCTGCTGTTTACCCTTGCTAGCCAGGGAATTGTAGTGACCCACCACCACAGCCTCATCTGTCTAAACTTTTTATTTAACAAAATAGTTAAAATTTATCTTGTCACATGCCATGCTTTTCCTCTTTCCAGTGATCTTGAACAATAGAAGTTGCTACGTGGCAATTGGAATAGAATCAAACCACACACAACCAGGCCATTTGGCCCTTTGTGCTTGTGCTGGCACTTTGAAAGAGTTATTCAATTAGCCCTACTCCCCTGCTTCCACCATCCATTCAAGTAGTGTATTCCAGATCATAATATTTGAAGTATAGTTTATGATACGTGAAGTATAGCTTGTAGTTATATGTTTTTTTTAATAGGAAAAGCAATGACTGAAAATAAATGATTTGAGCAGAGAAGTGATTGTTGGTCATGAGTTACGACTGCTGGTTTAGGTTTCAGAATCTTTTTTCTGTAATGGCTGCATTAATTGCTGAACTATGCTCGCATCTGCAGTGACCACCGAATTACTCCCACCACATCACCCTAAGATATGCCAGTAGAGAAAGGAACAGGTATTACTAATATGTTCATGTGCAGGAAAGAGGGGAGGAGTTTTACAGCAGAGGAAGGAAGCTTAAAAAGAAACTAATATATTTAATAAGTCTAAAGCAGTGATTTAGAGGAAATGTTTTGCTTAAACGGCCTGAAGCCACTATTCTAATTTTTTTTTTGGCAATGTGTAAGTATTTTGCTAAGTTTCCTGGCTATCAGGTGTTATTTTCTTTCACACAGAAACTGGCAATCAGTGTCTGAGAGCACTCTGTGACTTCATAGTTTCAGGTTAATTTGGTTGCGATTGGCTTGTAGGAGGAAAGTAATTTGAGCCACCTTTCTGTTTGTCTGTTCAACACTTCCTTGCTGCAAGGCACCCTCGTTGAGATCGCTTGTGCCTTGCTTGTTTTAGGGAAGCCTTTCTTGTATTGAAACATAGTTTTACAGCATGCTCTTCAACTCCTTTGTTGGTTAATCATTCTGGAAAGCCTGCAGTTCTGGCTGAGATGGTAGAAGTATATCTCTCTGCATTTACCACTGACTCGTGTGCCATGCCTGAGGTATGTACTCAACGGTGCTTTTTCGTTTCCTGCAACAAATTGTCAGGAGGATTAAGAGTTCATTCTGGTCAATCTTTTGATGTGAAGATCAGAGCTGACCTCTTCCCTGTTTAGTAATAGATTTAGTCTGTTGAATTGAAATCAATCCACTATTTTATCTAGTAAGTACCTTCCTGTTTCATCATATATAAATTGCTCTCTGTGGGCATTCTAACATGCAAGATATTTATTTGAGCTCTCTGAAAGCACAGTTGGGTTTTTTACTATAAGTCGGTTTCTTCTATTTCCCTTGTCATTCACTCATCATTTGCAGATGGAAGGAAAGTGCAGGCAATCACTTACGACCTCTGCTGAAGGCACTTTGAGCAGTCTGTTAACAGGTACATGTAAACAGCCTGGAGAAGCCCAGTGACTGATGTTTCATACCATTTTAAGCTGGGCTTGGTGTTTACCTTACCCAGAAAGTCAGAAATTAGGAGACCAATTCTTACCACACCAACAGCAACAGAAAATCCTGTTTATACATCATTATAGGTATAGTTTGAAACCCATGTGATAGTTATGAAGCTGCAAGTTTTTTCCTACTTAATCACAGAATTGTGTAGAAGGAGGCCACTCGAACCATTGTACCTGTGCTGGATGCTGAAAATCTGAAATAAAGACAGACAATGGGCGGCACAGTGGCGCAGTGGTTAGCATCACAGCTCCAGCAACCCGGGTTCGGTTCTGGGTACTGCCTGTGCGGAGTTTGCAAGTTCTCCCTGTGACCGCGTGGGTTTCCGCCGGGTGCTCTGGTTTCCTCCCACTGCCAAAGACTTGCAGGTCGATAGATAAATTGGCCATTGTAAATTGCCCCTAGTGTAGGTAGGTGGTAGGGAATATGGGATTAATATAGGAGGGGATGTGGTAGGGAATATGGGATTAATGTAGGACTAGTATAAATGGGTGGTTGATGGTTGGCACAGACTCGGTCAGCCAAAGGGCCTGTTTCAGTGCTGTATATCTTTATGAATGCTAGAAATACTCAGCTACTGCTGCTGCTGCCGGCTTCTGATTAGCTGGCAGCTCTCCAAGGGTGGTGCTTCTGGCAATGGGCCCTTGATCCTGTGGAAGGCCCATCGCTGTCCACTTAAGTGCCTGACTGGCACTAGATGCGGCGGGTCTTCCAGAGAAGAGACGATGCAGGGATCTCGCCATCACTTTTTCCGGATGTCCCTGCCACCAGGATAAAACTGTCCCCTAAGCATGAGATGCCATTTTCACAAAGCTAACAATGGACTGGTGCAAATCAGCAGTAACTTGTGGTGATTTATGTTTCACAGGATATCTCTCCCTCACAAGAAGTTGCTGGCCAAATTACAAATTCATAACAGCCTAGGTTATTTACACACTTAGTTTTTTTAGCAAAATCTGGCCCAGTGTATCTGTACCCATGCCAACTCACAGGTCAAAAATAGAATACCACTAAACACATTCCTTCGTGTACTTTGTTAAAATCTGTTCTGATTCTGAATTTTGCATTCTACAGTCAAGAAATATCCTTTCATAACACTACTTTCATGAAATAAATTAGCACGTTCTAATTATAAAAATAGGTGTTTGAAATGCTGCTTTATGTATTGTATTCTCAGTGAGGCTTTGCATTTGGCTGGGGGAGTGGAGACAGCAAAGTTCAAATTCTTGTGGAAGAAATTTCTATAAAGTGCCATCCAGAGAATTGTGTCGTGCCTTAATAAGAGGCCAAAGTGTAGCTCAATATGGGTAGATTGTCTTGGAAACAAGACTCACAGCAATGAAACTTCGACCTGAGGCATGTGAAGAATGCTAGTGGCATGCTCGAGTGGAGGGCTTCAGAGCAGATCCCCCTGAACAAAGCTCACTACCATCTGTTGTGATCCATGGAGCTTCATGGCAACAGCCTCTCTGGAATGATTTCATTTTGAGAAAAGGTACTTAGAATAGACAGCAAATGATTAGAGCATTCAGCATCACTGTCATGCATTAAAAGGGGAGCAAGCTTAATTTAATATATTCTGAAAGGTAAACAAGAGCAACACTGCCTGTATTCTCCCCCCCCCCCCCCCCCCAATATTCTCCACAACTCTCCTGAACACATCCTGGAGTGCACAGAGTTGTGTGGATGCTGGTCACTGGTAGCTTGCCTTTCTACATGTGTGATACAAGACAGTGAGCTTTCACAGGCTATTTGACCATCACAGGAGAACCCAATCTTGTCCTTATTCAGCACAACACCTGCACCTTACTTGCAGGGCTATGTGGAAAGGGCAGGAAAGTGGGAGTCGCTCTTTTAAAGAGCTGGCACAGGTACAATGGGCAGAATGGCCACCTGAGGTGCTATGAATAGCAAGTAAAATTGAGAGCCCTGACTAATTTTTATTCTTCTTTCTTCTCCCAAGCCCAAAAACACAGGCCAGTTGTGATACCTCTACCACTGTTCTGTCAAAGATCAACTAAGTGGAGGCTGGGGCATTGAATTTATTCAAGGCTGAGTTGGATATATTTTTGATAGACAAGGGAGTCGAGGGTTATGGGAGGCAGACAGGAAAGGGGAGTTGTGACCACAACCAGATCAGGCATGATCTTATCGAATGGCGGAGCAGGCTCAAAGGGCCAAATTCCTTTGTTCCTATGTGAGAGTCAACATCAGCTCAGTGGGGAGTGTTGAAGCAAGCTCAGTTGGGAGTGTTGAAGCAAGCTCAGTTCTTGAAATAACATAGGCTGAAAATTGTCCCGTGCCATGAATTATGTTGGGCACTGCTGCAAATTCACATGTCTACAGGCATTGTACCCACTGTGTGAGATCTGTCATAGAGCAAGCTTTATAGTTCCTCAACTATTATTACGATTCATAATCATTTCTCACTACATTTTGGTAACTTCTTGTGTAAGACAAAAATAACCCTTTGAAAATGTGGAAGTTGCCATAAAAGTGGGTTTGTGCTTTTTTTTACATCTATCACAAAGACAGCTTTTGGGAATAGATATTAGAATAAAAAGCTCTCCAGCGGCTAGCCTTAAAAGATTCCTTTGAAGTACTTATATTTTTGAGGGAAAAGAGCCATGCATAATGAAACTAATCAAAGGCAATAATGGGCCCATTGTTATCCTGGAAACTGAACGGTAAAGAGTTGATTGTGTTGGTGTAAACGTAAATTTTTCATTAATATATAACTACCTGCATGCACATGTGCGCCATAGCTCTGCCATCTGCTGAGCACTACCTGACAAACTATTCTTTTCTCTAGACTGACACTCCAGTGCAGTATCTAACTGCACTGACAGAGATGCTGGCTGGAATTTGACGCCCCCTGCAGGAGCGGGCTGGAGGCGGGGAGTAAGATTATGTGTGGGGGAGGGGGGGTGGTGTTGTTCCCATTGCCTTCCTGCCCGCTGCAATTTCACATGCGGCAGTGGCAAATAGCCCACCTGCCCCAGGCCAATTAAGGCCCTTGTGTGGCAAATTAATTGCCACTTAAGGGCTTCCTCCTACTGCCGCTGAAATATTACCAGCAGCGGGAAGATAGTTCAGTAGCTCAGGAGGATGCCCAGTAAAACCTGGCAGCCTCCTGTGCCCGATGGAGGGTCCTCTTTCCCGCCCCCCCCCCGGGCCCCCTACCGTGACACAAGCCGTCCCCATTGGAGCATCTTTCCTCCCCTTCTCGAGCAAGTGGCCACCGCTCCCGGTGGTGCTGCAGAGACTGAAGAGCTGCTGGCCTGCTGATTGGCTGGCAACTCTTGAAGGCAGGACTTCCTGCCTCAAAGGGGTGGAAGTCCCACCCAAAGCCAATTAAGGGCCTGGCCATGTAAAATGGCTTCCAGGCCCAGTGGAGGTGGGCTCACCACCGATTTTTTTTTTTTCCTGCCAGTGGGTGAGACCATAAAATATATAACACAAAATTCTGGCTGCTGCCTTTCAGGTGAGACATTAAACTGAAGCCTCATCCCCCTTTCTCAGGTGGACATGAAAGATCCTGGGGCACTGCTTCGATGCAAAACCAGGGAGTTTTCAACTCTGCCCTGGCCAATGTTTAGCTCTCAACCAACATGACTGAAACAGATTATCTATTCATTATCACATTACTAATTGTGGGAGCTTGCTGTGTGCAGATTGGCTGCTGTGATTCCTACATTACAACAGTGATTACGCTTCAAAAGTACTTCATTAGCTGTAAAGCACTTTGGGACATCCTGAAATTGTGAAAAACGCTATGTAAATGCAAGTTTGTCTTTCTTTCTTGTTTAAATAGATGAAGAACAGTAATATATCCACAAGAAGATAGGAAATTTGCATTTCATCTTCTATAAGCCTGCAAAAATGAAACATGAGATACAAAATAAATACAATATTATACATACTTAAAAAATAGTACAGGGAGCAAGCAGGATAATGGGATTAGAGTAAGTGATCCCTGTGGAGGAAAACCGCGTGACACATGTGATGGGCCAAATACCTTGCTACTGTGCTGTAGCATCCTAGGATTTGATTTTATTGCAGTTACACCTCACGAATCTGTCATGTTAATCTAACAGCCTTAATATTCAGCAGAGATTTGTGCCGAATAGAAGTGCCTAGTTAGTAGTAACACCCATAAATATAGAATATGGTCAATTAACTTGAGTAATTTCTGATCAATCTCCTCTGATTAGTGAAGTGCCTCTGTTTAAAGCCTGAAATTTAATAGTGCAGCACAGTTATCCCATGGCAGTCAGATGTTTTATTATTAACGTCCACTGATGAGTTTTGCTGTTTTCTCTCTGAGGCAGAAACCATTTTTGTTTTATTGCATAAACATGGCATGTATTCCCTTGAACTCGGAAACTTGAAGAGTGAACCAATCAAGGTGTTTAAAATTAGAAAGGGATTCAGTAGGGTAGATACAGAGAGGCTATTTCATTTGGTGGTGGAATCCAGAACAAAGGGAGATAATGTTAACATTAGAGCTAGCCCATATAGAAATTAAATCAGGAAGACCATTTTCACATAAAGGGTAGTAGAAATCTGGAATTCAATCCCACAAAAGGTAAGAGTATCAACAGATATGGAACTAAGGTGAGTAAATGGAGTTGAGGTACTCCATTTAAATCAGTCATGATCTAATTGAATAGCAGAATAGACTCCAGGGCAGAATGGCCTAGTCCTGTTCCTATGGAGCTTTCCAAAAGCACCATTAAGCACATTTAAAATGAAAGATACCTTGTAAATAAGTCAGCATGAGAAAGGGTACACTCCAAGTAGAAAGTCTGGTTTGAGTCCCACATTTATTTCAAACCAAGATCTACCTTTAAAAATAAATAGCTCAAATTTTCCCCTCACAGAATCCAGGGGTCAGTTATTACTCCCTCACCCAACTTTCTCGTCCTTATCTTCTTTCCCTGAAGCACAAACTCATGCCCTTTCTCCTCTTTCCTCAACCTGCTAACTCTCGCCAGACTCCAGCTCCAGCGGCGGGCACTGATTCCATAATAGCAGGACCTGAGTTAGTCCATGGGCCAGAGAAAGGAAAAAATAAGCCAGGATTCTGGCTGAATAATTGTGTGTGTGTGTTTACATGTGCATGTGTGAGAGAGAGAGAGAAAAATATTCAACGAAAATAGAAGATCAGCACCTGTAAAACGGAGAGATCAACATCTTCATGAAAGGAGGGAAAGAAAAAAGGGGCATCCATTGATCTGCACCCAGGCGTGAGTTTGTGCTTTTAGACCTTGAGTCTGTTCTGCCATTTAATCCCTTTCTAATTTTAAACACTTTGATTGGTTCCTCAACTGTCTGAACTCAAGGGAAGACTGCCATGTTTTTTACAACCTATCCTCATAATTTAATCCTTCAAATCTTGGTATCATTTTGGTAAATTTGTGCTGTATCCCCTCCAGTATATCTTTCCTGAGGTTTGGTGCTCAAAACTGAACACCATGGAGTCTGATCATGGCTCTATACAACTGAAATATCACTGCTTTATTTTGAATTCCAACCCTCTTGCGGTAAAGACCAACATTTCATTCACCCTTTTGAATCCTTTTTCTATATGTTCATTAGCTTTTCGTGATATATGTGTATGGGCACATAAATCCCCTACTTCTCCACTTCTCCGAGTCTCTGACCGTTTAAAACATTCCAATTTTGTCTTTTTCAGATCCTAAGTGGATAACTTTGTACTTCCCAGATTGATCTTCATTTGCCATAGTTTTGCCTGCTCATTTATTCTAGTCTATGTACCTTTGTAAATTCCTGCTCCCATTCGCACACAATACTGTGCCTGCTAACTTAGTGTCAACTGCAAACTTGGATATCCAACTCTCAATTCCATCATCCAAATCGTTAGTACATATGGTGAAGTGCTGAGGGGCCAGTACAGATTCCAAGCTAATACCACTTGACACATTCTAGCAATCAGAGAGCAAACCCTTTATCCTTGCACACTGTCTTCGACCTCCCAACCATTTCCAAGCACTTTTACTTTTGCTAATTTACTAATAATCTCTCATGTGAAACCTTCTGTAAGTCCATATAGACAACATCCATAGGCATTCCCCTATCCACCATACTCAAGGCCTTCTCAAAATATCTTTCAGTGCAAAAGAATTATTGATTTGAGATGCTTTTGGAACTTGACGTGCTGAAAGTGACATTAGTTGACCCCATTCAGTCAGAAGTGACATTAGTAGTTCATGTAAACACTATGGTATTTCCTCTAGTATTGGTCAACCCAGACAATTTTTTGACTTATTTTAGGAATGCATATACAATGATAGCAACCATTATCAGGCATTTGTCTAAATAAAGGGAAGAATATCATTTTATTTTCTAACAGAGTGTATTTTAGACAGGGACAATGTTGCTCCAGTCTGCCTTGGAGAGATAAATGTGCAGCAGTTTAAGTGTTGTGGAAAGGAATGGCAGGTGGAATTGACTCTGAATGGGGGAGAAAAAGAATTCCAGTTGTCATGTTTTAATCCACATGTGCGAATTGGGTAGCAAAAGAAAAGGAGTGTGGTCCAGCATTTCTGAATACCTAATCGTCTACTTGGAATTCAGAGAATGCAATCCAAATATTGGCAAATATTTAATAATTTTGCCAACTATTCTATGTTCTATTCCAAGCCATGTACTGCCTCAGTTTGTATTGACAGATTGGTCACAATGACAAAGAGATACAAAGTTTTAATTGCTTATGTCTATTTGTAACCACGACCCAAGGCATCAATAGATGCACCTTATCACTGTGAAATCTTCCCTGGACACCAGCACAAGACTCCTTGATGATATCCAGGCTTCAGGACTGGCAGCTGGAATTTTCCATGAAAGTGCGTAAAATCTGTTTTCAGTGATGATTGATCCATGTTGCAACAAGTCTGTTTAATAGTTGTTATATCCCTGCAAACTTTCTAAATGAAGCATCAGTCACCAGGCACCCATTGTGAATCAAGTATTACCAACCAACTAATTGAAGTAAAGACCAAACACAGAAACCACATGCGCTGACGTTGCACCCTAAATTAGCATGGTTTAATGCATGTATGACTGAATTATGATCTGGTAATATCCAGTTACCTCATTGCTACAGAAGTTAACATTTTGTGCAGTATTTTATGCACGTTGCACAGTTTTAAATCTTTGGGATGTTTTGTCCCACTTAAATCTCCCTTTTGTCAGGCAGTGTGTGATGGAATAAGTAATTATAATTGGCAAGCACAGAGCTGGGCAATACTGTCAACCTGGCAGTTCCATAACCCATCTGTACTTTTTACCTTCAATTTTCTTCCGCTCTTTTCTAAAGTTGTTGACTCCTTGTGGGAGGTCTACAGACAACCTCCAATATCTTTTCCAAGTAACACTTCTTCATGTGTGTACCTGCACAGCAAGTGTTACCAGACTATTCTATCATTGGGAGGAGGTGGAATCACCGCAGAGCCCAATCCCATCATCCACTGATGCAACCACTGCCCGGATGGTCAAGGAAAGGCCTAGCCTACTTTTACTCTGGTCGGACTTGTCAGTTTTTACTTTAGCCATGGCTAATTGAGAGACTTGTCTGGCTTCTTCAGTTTCCTCATGCTTCTCACTGTCATCTCGTCATTACAGCAGTTCCAATGTTGTCGGAAGCAAAAGAAATCTGTAAAAGAGGCAATGAGGTAAGAGAAAGGGAACCTGAACAGTAACAGGAGAGTAATATAAGAGAAGTGAGGGAAAGGAGCAACAAAAGTAGAGAGATAGAAAAGGGAGTGGTGAAATTGAGAGAGATGAAAATGTGGGAGAGCAAGAGAGAGCACAAAGACCTCTGACTTCCACCTTTTTTTTTAGTTTAGTTTAGTTTAGAGATACAGCACTGAAACAGGCCCTTCGGCCCACCGAGTCTGTGCCGACCATCAACCACCCATTTATACTAATCCTACACTAATCCCATATTCCTACCACATCCCCACCTGTCCCTGTATTTTCCCTACCACCCACCTATACCAGGGGCAATTTCTAATGGCCAATCTACCTATCAACCTGCAAGTCTTTGGCATGTGGGAGGAAACCGGAGTACCCGGAGGAATCCCACGCAGACACGGGGAGAACTTGCAAACTCCACACAGGCAGTACCCGGAATTGAACCCGGGTCGCTGGAGCTGTGAGGCTGCGGTGCTAACCACTGCGCCACTGTGCCACACCTCCGTAATATTGTCCATCTCCGCCCCAGCCTCAACCTATCTGCTTCTGAATCTCTCATCCATGCTTTTGTTATATCCAGACTCAACTATTCCAGTGCCTTCATGGCTGGTAACCCATCTTCCACCCTCCATCAACTTTGCTGTCCATATCGTGACCTGTACCAAGTTCCACTTACCCATCACCCCAGTGTCCATTGACCAATATGGGCTTCCAGTCCAGCCGCATTTCAAATTTAAATTACTCATCCGCATGTTCAAAACCCTCCATGGTCACACCCTTTCCCTTTCTCTCTAACCTCCTCTAGCCCTACATCCCTCTGAGAACTCTTGAGTTTCTCCAACTCTGGCCATTTATATATCCTTCATTCCCTTCACTGCACCATTGGAGGCCATGCCTTCAGTCATCCTGGTCCCAAGTTCTGGAAACCCATCCCTAAGCCTTTCCACCTCTCTTTAATACCCTCCTTAAAACTCACCTCTTTGACCAACCTATTAGTCGCCCTCTCAATATTTCCTCTTTGGTTCGTTGACAGTTTTTGTCTGATTATTCTCCTGTTGAAGTGCCTTGGGACATCTTCCCACATTAAAGGCAATTTGCTGCTGTTATTGTTGAGGAACGAGTGAAGAAGAACTATTTTTCTGCAGACTTGCCATGCATCAGAGGAACGCGAGAGGCTGAGTCTGTTGTGGTGGGCCAGCAGGAAATAGTTTGAGAACAATTGAAATCAGGCAATTTTATTAAAACATTCGTATGAACACACACACTCACATATATGTCCCCCCAGCAGGAGATCACGGGATAGAAATCAGGGGTGAAGCTTGCCGGATACTTCCACCTCCCATCACCCCCCCCCCCCCCCCCCCCCCCACTGCCACCCATCCCCGGCTTTCCTATTGCAGGGTGCTGAGGCAAAGCATAATAGTTGAAGGACAGCCCTGGGAGAAGTCAATGAAGCATGCAAAAGAAACTCCAGTGGCTTGTCTGCCAGTGAAGTTCTTTGAGCACATGACTGAAAGAAGTTTGTCCTGCTATGTGTCAGTGTTCTGTCAAATTAACCTTTGTTTAAAAAAAAATGTAGCAGCTTTATTTATCTGGAAATGAATTAAAACAAGTGCAAACGTTGGAAATCACATTTATACTAAATGAAATCCTTTAAAAATGGCAAAAATGGGTTATGAAAACACTCATCAATGTGGACTTGAAGTCAGTAAAATCATTTTCATTTGAATTATAAGGAAGGAAGACCTTACAAAGTTAAGGTTACCCACCACAATTGGAAAATGAAAGATAATGGGAATAATGGCAGGCCTCTTAAGCAAGGGCAAGTGCATGAAGATCATTTTCACTAAGTAGAAGAGTACAATTTTGCATATCATAGCAAGAGATTGGTGCAAAATCTTATTTTTTTGTGTGGATTTACAAATTAAAGAATTAAATTGTAGCCCATTGTGGAGATGGTTATTCCGAAAGTGCAGCAAAATGGGCACCTTGTGAATGGGTGAACATTACACAATGTGCTGTATTTGAGATTTCACCTTTAATTTCAAACTGGATAGGAAAAACAAAGGGACTGTAATGCATGTCAGTATTACAGAAAGTAATTCTACCCAAGAGAGCATTGATACGTAGATCATTGCACCAATTGGAAACCGACATGCTAACGGAGAGAAGTAGCTTTACTGTCAAGCTATTGATTGCATTGCACTGTCTAGATGCATGGATTTTTTCCTATTTTTATTGGTTTGGCTTGGGGGAGGCAGAGGGTTAACATAACTAGAATAGATGGAGTTGTGTGGTGCTATACTCCCATTAATCATTCCTACTAAGTACACTAGGGTTTTGTACAAGATGTTTGCTCGGTAGCAATGCATGCTAACATTTTTATTTTACTGAACTGGGCAAATTAAGGTAAGATCATGTGAAGAGCATGCTTTGAATTGTTTCAAATGTGCTTCTATGTATTTTAATGATTCACATGGTATTAATATTAGAGCTTCATTAAGTTAGAATATTAATATCAAATGAATCATTAAAGGATTTAAAGTGCAAGTGATATTCACATAAATATTTGCATATCCAAGTAGCTGCTAGCCCTCAGTACAATCCTTGTGTCAGGAGAAAGGATCCCCAAGAGCACTGCTCTGCGGAGCCACTAAATACTCTTTCTGCACACAGTAAATCAAGCATTCCTGAATTTACTGGAGTAAATAAAACAAAACAAAAAGTAAAGTATCTTAACCTGTTTTGATGGCAGAACAGACTGCAAAATTAATCTGTAATTATACATTCCTATTGTATCTCTGTTTTCATTAATTAAAATCTATCTTCTCATCTATTACAAAAAATAATTTGTTAAAATCTGCTATATAGCTCCCTCCCCATTTCAGGCAGTCATAAAACCATTGAAAGTGAAGAGAGGGCTAAGCCTGGGCTAGGCAGACCATCACTTGTGGTTGTTTTCATGTGCCTCCTAGTGTCAGGCCCAGGGTCAGAGTGTCCTTCATGTAGAGGAGCAAGGAAAACATACTAAGAGGTGCCAGAAGCCAATAAGGATTAGGTAGCAATTCACAGATTGAACTAGAACTAGAGATTAGCACAATCTAGGTCTCTTTCAGCCTCATGAGTTTATGTGGGAGGAAAATACCTCACCCAGTTACTTAACAGCAAACTGTGTTGATGGGAATCCTTTTGCTTTGTAGAAGCCGCTCTTCTTCACAATGTCCTTGAAAAGACTGTAAAATTACATTTGCATGCTCTGGGCACAGTTGTAGTCACCATTAATTTAAATTGTCAGTTTGATCTTTCAGAGCTCGTTGAAAAGAAAAATATCAGTGTAAGCTGATCAGAGCATTTTGCAGCTGCGAAGACGTCTTGCTCTTCACAGGGCCTGTTATCTTCCAGCCTTGCTCTTTGAGACTGTCATCTCACAAAATGATTCCCATATCAGCTTTCTGGGAACTGTGTCGTCCGCACGGTTACCCGCCTGGGGTGAGAGTTTCACAATGTGCAGGAAAAAGGTGTCACTTACATTTTGTAAGTTAGGATTAGAAAAGTGCACGCAATGGCAGTTTGACTCTCACTTGAGAAAAGCAAAGTATTTATTACATTAATAAAAAAATAGAAATACACTTGCTCAGTTGAGATTCGGGTACTGTGGACCTTTCCAGCAAGTTTAAAAAGATCTTTGTGTAAATGGTACCCAATAGTAATATTAGTAAATGTTAGTAAATAGTAAATCTGTACATTTTTCTGAATAAAGGTGTTGATTTTCAAGCCGCCTGACAGTACAAGGCCTTTACAGAATGTAATTTAGCTGTTTTTTTAAGGAAAAAAGGATTCTTGCCATCGAAAGCTGCTGTCAGGGTGTATTTTCTCTATTTGCAGGCACATGACTCAGTGACTATCCATTTATACTATGCAAACATTATAGCATTACAATAGTGTTGTCATGGCACTTGTGCATGATATTATAGGGATGCAAATGACACTAACCTCTCGCACTTTTCTTTCTTTCTCATCAAAACAACGATGATACTCTATTTAAAGAAATAAAATAATTTACAGAGCACCTTCTTTGGGGTCTCAGAAATATCTCAAATGTAATTCACAAAGAATTAATTACTTTAAAATACAGGGCTGTTATCACAAAAGGGAATTTGGCAGCCATTTTGAACACAGTAGGATTCCACAAACAGCAATGCGATAAATCAACAGTCAGTCTGTTTAGGGTGGTGTCGATTGTGGGAAGAAGAATGACCAATACATGAGGAGAGCTCCCTGTTCCTTTCTCAGTGATGGCAGGAGATATCATGCCCACTCAGTAGGCAGGAACTCAGTTCAGCATTTTATTCAAAGGATCATACAGGACTGAGTTGTCACTGGAAACCTTCGAGCTATCTATTGAAGAGGACGAATGGTGAAACATTATAGTGTCCAAGATTTATATCTAGTGGACTTCACAGTGCATATTGCGGGCTCTTCGAATTAAACTTTTAAGTGGTCACCATGTGCATTCATTTGGATATATTTCAAAATGCTGATACAAACTGATTTTGGTCTTCTGATTTAGATTTTGTCCATCAATGAGGTCACGCTGCTTAGAACAGTGTTTTCTGAAACTCTCAGCCCACAAGTTCAAACAAGGCAATTGACTAAACATGAAATATACGCACAAAGACTGAGTTGCATGGGCTTTGTGAGCCAGATTGCCAAGGTTTACAGGTAACAAGTGACCCGTGGGCCATTTTTGTGGTCTTCTGTGGCCTAGTGAGAAGCTGACGTAATTTAGATATTAGAAACAGTGGTTACTGAAAACAGTAGCAGCCATACTTCATGTGCCAGCAACAGTTTATGAACTAACTACAGCTAATCCTGATCATGTCTTCACCTGAGCCACTTACCTTGATTTCTCCACCTATCCAGGGGGCTCAGGCTAATAGGAACATGTTTACTGCCACCCTGGCTGAGATCAGTTAACTCACTGTACGTCAGGGATTGAACGTGGAACTTGCCTGATCTGTATGGTTCAGCAGTGCACTTGATTGTCTGAGCTGTTGAGGGGACAGAGGTGTGTTGCTTAAAAGTCTGCTCTTTGGAAAAAGATGTAGTCAGCTCTGCAACTACAATTAACATGCAAATTTTGCAGCATGTTATAAGTAGTCCATTCCAACTTCAAGTGATTGTCTTAACTCCCCATTCTGAATTCTCAGTCTTATCTGGGAGATGTAGGCACCTAAACAAGACAATAGAGTTTTAAGCCATCCATTCTTTTGGCTCGACAGTCCATTTTTGCACACGTTTTGTAATTTTTAAGATGCTATAATCTTTTTACCAGTAGAAATTTGTCTTTGGTGCTGTATCAGCTGCCCCTTATACACCCTGAATATTTCAATGGAGAAGGTGATGAGAGGTGATCTGCGTGATTCTGCCTCTGTAGTTCGGTTTTGAGACAATGGCATCTGTACATTGGCCACTACATTTACAGTGCTAAATCCAGCTCTCTTATCCTCACCATAGGTCCACAAAAATATGGGGAGTCAAACTAGATGAGTGCTAAGAGTAAAATTGCCTTTACTTTGCTTTATTTTATATGCAGCAAGTGCTCCTCCTTGAAAGTGGCTGGACGTAAATTAAACTGACTGGTAAATTTTGGTTCAGTTATGGTACACTCAATAATTAACATACAGACGAGTTAATGGCAGAGCTGTATGAGTGTAAATGTCATCACTGCCCTTTGAAGTAGATAAACGTTCCCTCAAGAGACTATTTTGAACTCGCACCTCTAATAAAAATGATATATTGCTTGCCCTCGCGCTTGACACCTCACTCCTACAAGACCACAATAAAATTGTCAGTCTCTTCTTTCATTCAGAAACCATTACCCATGCACCCCCATAAACAAGTATCATCTGCAGTAACTGGTGTAAACCCCTAAATTAAGCAAAATCGGCTCAAGAGATGCTGAATGTTTCTTGCTGGATTTATTGTTGCTCGCTACAGTCAAATACCTTTGTGATTGGTCACTGGTGCAATTTCTGTGCATAACCCTGTCTTGTAAAGTTTAGTTGGTAATTCTTCAATGGCAAATTCTAAGCTTCAAAACTTCTTTCATAATTAATTTTGATGTGCTGCCAGTAATCTCTATGGCAAGGGGGCACTGACTTCTAAATAATGTGCAGGCTTCAATGCACAACCTAATATGAATTCCTGGGGTAAAAGGAATTCTTCTCCAATTATTTCAAATAGAGTGAAATGCCAAAGACTGCCCAGCCACGTCATTGTTACTTCATTTGAAGTAGAAAAATAAGGTGTTTGGATTTGTGTGCTTCATGCAAAATATAACAAAGTCAAGGTTTTATCAATAGAAAAATGCATTGTTCTTTGGTCCATAGAGTATTAATGTTTTATTTTTAAAAATTACTACTAGGTTAATGTAAATTCCTTAAAATGATACATTTTCAATTGAATTGAAACTGGTCGTTGGAAATGAATGTGGTGTACCTTGCCAAATTTGGGTCAGTTTAGTTGGATGAAGTTAAGTATTCAGGTAACTAGATATAAATGCTTCTGTGTTCTGTTTTTTGTAACTAGGAAATAGGCACTGCACTTTGCCTTAGATCTATTGACTTTTTCTCTCTTAAATTAGCGGCAGAATTGGTTTTGGGCAAAGCTGAGATTTTGTTGCAGGCTCATTGCCTGCACCTTCTGGGCAGGATGGCGATTGGCACGTGAGACAATTAATTTCATGGCCTAATAGAAGGGCCCCAATGAAATGAATTATTCAGTAACCCCAACAAGTTATGATTTACATAACATTCCAAGGAAAGGAAATGCCTGAAAGGAAAGCACTGCCTGAGAGTGTGGTGGAAGCAGATTCAATTGTAACTTTCAAAAGTGAATTGGATATATGCTTGAAAAGAAAAACTTTTATAGCTTTGGGGGGAAAAAATGGGGGAATGGGACTAGTTTGACATTTCTTTCAAAGAGCTGGCACACACATGATGGGCCAAATGGACTTCTTCTGTGTTGTAAGATTTTATGAAAGGATTTGGATTTATATGGCTCCGTTCATGACCTCAAGACATTCCAAAGCGCTTTGCCCCAGTGAAATACTTCTCAAGTGTAGTCACTGGTGTAATGTACAGAAAAGTGGCAGCCAATTTTGGGCATAGCAAGCTCCCACAAGCAGCAATATGACCAGATAATCTGTTTTTCAGTGACGTGGGTTGGGGGATAAATGTTGGCCAGGAAACCAGAATAATTTCCCTGCTCTTCATTTGTGCCATGGGCTCTTTCCCATCCACCTGAGAGGGCAGACAGCACCTTGATATAAGCTCTCATCCGAAACATGGCACATTCACTAGTACAGCACTCACTCAGCCATGCCCAGAAATGTCAACCTAGGTTATGTGTTCCAGTCTCTGGAGTGGGGCTTGAACCCACAATCCTCTGACTCAGGCAAGAGTGCCAAGGCTGAAATAGGATAGCTTCTCTGCTCCTTCCTCTGTGTAATATAAGCTTTGGTTAAAAGCCTCTGGAAATAGTTTTGTACAATAAAACTTGATTTACTTGTGCCATTTTAGAGTCATAGAGTTATACAACACGGAAACAGGCCCTTCGGCCCATCGTGTCCATGCCGGCCATCAAACACCTATCTACTCTAATCCCATTTTCCAGCACTTGGCCTGTAGCCTTGTATGCTATGGCATTTCCAGTGCTCATCTAAATACTTCTCAAATGTTGTGAGGGTTCCTGCCTCTACCACCCCTTCAGGCAGTATGTTCCAGATTTCAACCACCCTCTAAATCTCCTGCCCCTTACCTTACATCTATGCCCCCTGGTTATTGACACCTCTGCTAAGGGAAAAGGTTTCTTCCTATTTACCCTTTCTATGCCCCTCATAATTTTGTATACCTCTGTCAGGTCCCCCCCTCAGCCTTTTCTGCTGTAAGGAAAGCAACGCTTGCCTATCCAGAATTTTCTTTGCCAATAATAATGTTATCCTATCAAAGAGCTATGCTGTTTGTTTGGAAAGATGGGGGAGGTGGTGGGTATATTGACATCCAGTATATGTACAAACCCAGCAAATGGTTGACTTTACAAGAAAACATTGACCATGTTTATACTTTGCATACTAGCCCACTGTCATCATTATTCTTGGGTCGGGGGGATGGTTTAGAAAGGATGAGGGTAAAAGTAATTAATCACGCCTTTCACGCTTGCATCCAGAATCATGGGGCAGGATTCTGAGCCCCTGCCAGGGCCAGGAACGGAGGTGGGCGGGAGCTAAAATTAGCCTCGCTGGTCAGTGTACGCTTCCCGGTTCCATCCTGCCTCTGGGCCATTTTTGCAGAGGTGGGATGGGGTTCAGCAGGGCTACCGCCTGCACACCGTGGGCAACTGACACGACTTGTTAAGAGTTTATTGAGGCCAATCAAAGGAGGCTGACTGGAGTTTTCCTGAAAACGGTCCCAGCCTGTGTTTCCTGCCTCAGAGGGAAAATGCTGCCCATAATTTCATCCTGCTGTATCTCTAAATGAAGGAGAGTGGCCATCAGCAGAAAGCAATAAGAATTGAAGTAAGTGTGTGTGCGTCGCATATATAGGGCTGGATTTTGTGCAGGAGGTGGGGCTCCCGGTGCTGGGCCGAAAGGGTGGAAGGAACCCCGCCTCTGCATTTTCCAGACCCCCGAAGCAATTCTCCGGTCTTTTGGGGTCAAAGTTTTAGGAGGCAGGATCCCAGTCCCTTTAAAAACTTCATAGGGACTGGGATCCCGCCTCCAAGAGCTGCCAGCCAATCAGAGGGCCTGCAGCTCAGCAGTATCAGCAGCGCTAAAGGGAGCAGTGGCCACTGCCAGTACTACAGAGTCCTCGGACACAGGCCCAGTCCTGAAACCCCGGAACACACGTAGGTGAGGCAGGGTCACCGGGGGCCAGTCCGGAAGGTGGGTGGTGGTCATTCGGTCCGGGGGAGGGGGGGGTACAGTTGTTCCCAGTAGAGGACCTCCGTTGGTCACAAATTGCCCACGAAGGAGGTCTACGCCATTCCCCCCAAGCCCACAAGGAGGGCACCTCATTTTACAAGGCGTCCTCGCTGCGTGGCGGAAGCCCCATCCACTGCTCATGAGATTCCTGCGCGGCGGTGGGAAGAAGCCCTTAATTGGCCGTTAATAGGCTACTTAAGGGCCCCAATCGTCAGCAGCCGATCCCGCCCCCGGGAAGATCGGAACCAGGAATCCCAGCATCAGCTTCCATGGCGGGCAGTTCCGCTCCGATTCTCTGGTGCCCCCCTCCAACGAAACCCACCTTCCGGATTAGCACAAGATCTGTCCCATAAAATGTGTGTGTATCTTGAAAAGCTCGGTTTAGTGGAGGCACTTTTGTCTCTCAATCAAAAAAGTATGGGTTGATGACTATTCTAGGACAAAAGCACATAATCCAGACTGAAACCTTTGTCCAATACTGATGGAATGTTGCATTGTTGGAAGACCCATGTTTGGATGAGACAGTATAACTGGCAATTTGCCCAAATATGTCCTGTGCACAAAGAGCAGGACAAATCCAACCCCACCATCAGCAAAGTAATGGAAGGGTTTGTCAACAATGCTATCAAGCGGCAATTGCTCAGCAATAACCTGCTCACTGATGTTCAGTTTGTGTTCCGCCAGGGCCACTCAGCTCCTGACCTCATTACAGCCCTGGTCCAAACATGGACCAAAGAGCTGAACTCTAGAGGTGAGGTGAGAATGCCTGCCCTTGACATCAAGGCAGCATTTGACAGAGTATGGCATCAAGGAGCCCTAACAAAACTGGAGACAATGGGAATCAGAGGGAAAACTCTTCTCTGGTTGGAGTCATACCTCGCACAAAGGAAGATGGTTGTGGTTGTTGGAGGTCAATCATCTCAATCCCAGGACATCACTGCAGGAGTTCCTCAGGGTAGTGTCTTAGGCCCAACCATCTTCAACTGTTTCATCAATAACCTTCCCTCCATCATAAAGTCAGAAGTGGTGATGTTCGCTGATGATTAGACAATGTTCAGCACCATTCGCAAATCCTCAAATACTGAAGCAGCCCATGTCTATATGCAGAAAGACCTGTACAACATCCAGGCTTGGGCTGATAAGTGGCAAGTAACATTCGTGCCACACAAATGCCCGGCAATGACCATCTCAAACAAGAGAGAATCTAACCATCTCCCATTGAAGTTCAATGGCATTACCATCGCTGAATCCCCCACTATCTACATCCTGGGGTCACCATTGACCAGAAACTGAACTGAACCAGCCACATAAATGCTGTGGCTACAAGAGCAAGTCAGGAGCTAGGAATTCTAGGCTCCTTAGACAGCACCTTCCAAACCCGCGACCTGTACCACCTCGAAGGACAAGAGCAGCAGTTGCATGGGAACATCACCACCTGCAAGTTCCCATCCAAGTCATGCACCATCCTGACCTGGAACTATATCGCAGTTCCTTCACTGTCGCTGGGTCAAAATCCTGGAACTCCCTTCCTAACAGCACTGTGGGTGTACCTACCTCACATGGACTGCAGCGATTCAAGAAGACAGCTCACCACCACCTTCTCAAGGGCAATTAGAGATGGGCAATAAATGCTGGCATAGCCAGTGACACTCACATCCCATGAATGAATTTAAAAAAAATTCTGCGGCGATTAACTCACCTCCTGTCTCCCAAATGCCTGTCCATTATCTACAAGGCACAAGTCAGGAGTGTGATGAAATACTCTCCACTTGCCTGGATGGGTGCAGCTCCAACAACACTCAAGAAGCTCGATACCATCCAGGATAAAGCAGCCCGCTTGATTGGCACCCCATCCACCACCTTCAAAATTCACTCCATCCACGCACAGTGGCAGCAGTGTGTACCATCTGCAAGCTGCACTGCAGCAACTCACCAAGGCTCCTTAAACAGCACCTTTTTTTTATTTTTAAAATATTTTTTATTTTATTTTTTTATTTAGAGATACAACACTGAAACAGGCCCTTCGGCCCACCGAGTCTGTGCCGACCAACAACCACCCATTTGTACTACTCCTACATGAATCCCATATTCCCTACCACATCCCCAACATTCACCTACCACCTACCTACACTAGGGGCAATTTACAATGGCCAATTTACCTATCAACCTGCAAGTCTTTGGCTGTGGGAGGAAACCGGCGCACCCGGCGGAAACCCACGCGGTCACAGGGAGAACTTGCAAACTCCGCACAGGCTGTACCCAGAATTGAACCCGGGTTGCTGGAGCTGTGAGGCTGCGGTGCTAACCACTGCGCCACTGTGCCGGCCAAACACGTGACCTCTGCCACCTAACACGACAAGGGCAGCAGATGCCTGGGAACACCGCCACCTGCAAATTCTCCTTCAAGCCCCCCACCATCCTGACTTGGAACTATATCACCGTTCCTTCACTGTCGTTGCGTCAAGATCCTGAAACTCCCTTCCCAACAGCACTGTTGGTGTACCTATGCCCCAAGGACTGTAGCGGTTCAAGAAGTCAGCTCACCAGCTCCTTCTCTGGGGCAATTAGGGATGGGCAACAAATGCTGGCCTAGCCTGCAACACCCACATCCCCCAAACAAATTAAAAAAAAGTTTATTCAGGTGGCCATAAATGATGCTATGGTGCAATTTGAAGAGGAGCTGGCATTTCTCCTTGCCAACATTAATCCCTCAACCAACACCTCCAAAATAGATCAAATAGTCATTTAACTCATTGCTGTTTGTGGACCTTGCCATATCAACAGCATGCCTAAAAGAGCAGGTCAGTGGCTGGGCACACAACAACAAGTTGCTCAGAAACATTAGTTCAGAATTGGTCGATATTTCCTCATAGTTCTTTAGCAGTGTTTTTTTAATTTTTCTTTATATAGCACTGAAACAGGCCCTTCGGCCCACCGTGTCTGTGCCGATCAACAACCACCCACTTATACTAATCCTACATTAATCCCATATTCCCTACCACATCCTCACCAATCTCCTACCACCTACTTACACTAGGGGCAATTTACAATGGCCAATTTACCCATCAACCTGCAAGTCTTTGGTTGTGGGAGGAAACCGGAGCACCCGGCGAAAACCCATGCGGTCACAGGGAGAACTTGCAAACTCCGCACAGGCAGTACCCGGAACTGAACCCGGGTCGCTGGAGCTGTGAGGCTGCGGTGCTAGCCACTGTGCCACCCATCAGCAAAATGGATGCATTCTCCAGAAGCTCCCTGGAAAGGAGATATTTGTTATAAAGACTCCATCCTCAAACTACTCAAATAGAGGTCACCAATGTGACAATATGTTGCCTTTGCACAACTGTAACGATTCTCAAGCCCACTACAATTGAGCCCTGCTTATATGCAGGAGTATCTGGCTTGCTAGGTAAAAATTCTTGGTGTCAGTGCTCGTTTAAGATGGCATTTCTCTTCATTGTGTTTGAGTCTACCTCCCACCACATTCATTTCAAAGCATTTTTATGACGAACTTGAAAAATATGCAGATTTATTTCACTTGCAACATGGCTGAAGTCTTGATCAGTAGTTGCTGGCTAATGGTAAACTTTGTCAAATTTGACAACCTTTTCCCAGTGGATAAATCCTGTCATCTGTAGCTAATTTCACAGGGATTTATCAAGTGAAAAGAGTTTTGCTTTCTTTATGGCATTTACATATTAAAATTCTGAGCAGAAGGGAACAATGTTATCATCAAGTGTGCATGCACCTGCTTTGTGTTTCATTTGGCATGTGTGGTTGAATTTCTTCAATCAGAAATATCCCAGCAAGGGGTAAGCAATGCAACTAATCACATTGACCTTTTAAGGGGACATTGGTAAGTGGTAAATTTTTTTTCCTGTCAAAATTTTACCATCAAATTGTTTGTGTGGTTAGTTAACGAATCAAGTTGTTATAAAACACTGGAGAATTGTTTAGTAATACTTTTGACAGAAATCTCAGTCTAAGGACTGTGTGGTTCTCGTTTTTTGGTGTTTTTTTTATTTGTTAGTGGGTGTGGGCATCGCTGGCTAGGCCAGCATTTATTGCCCTTCGCTAATTGCCCTTGAGAAGGTGGTGGTGAGCCACCGCCTTGAACGGCTGCAGTACATGTGGGATAGGTACACCAACAGTGCTGTGAGGAAGAGAGTCCCAGGATTTTGACCCAGCGACAGTGAAGGATGTAGTTCCCAGTCAGGTAGTGCGTGCCTTGGAGGGGAACTTGCAGGTGTGGTGTTCCCATGCAACTGCTGCCCTTGTCCTTCTAGGTGGTAGAGATCGCGGGTTTGGACGGTGCTGTCTAAGCTACCGTGCATCTTGTAGATGGTACACACTGCTGCCACTGTGCGTCGGTGGTGAAGGGAGTGAATGTTGGTGAATGGGGTGACAATCAAGCGTGCTGCTTTGTCCTGGATGGTGTCAAGTTGCTTGAGTGTTGGAGCTGCACCCATCCAGGCAAGTGGAGAGTATTCCATCACACTCCTGACATGTGCCTTGTAGATGGTGAACAGGCATTGGGGAGTCAGGAAGTGTTACTCGCTGAAGGATTCCCAGCCTCTGACCTGCTCTCGTAGCCACGGTATTTATATGGCTACTCTAGTTCAGTTTCAACCACTGGGTTGAGCACTACCTAGAACTGTACTCCAGGGAGAATGTTGTCACTGAGACCGCCCTCAATGCAGCCCAGTCTCTGCCGGTCATGGATGAGCTGGACGTAAAGCCAACAAAATCGGAACTCAGTAATGCCATTGATTCTCTAGCCAGCGGAAAAGCCCCTGGGAAGGACGGCATTACCCCTGAAATAATTAAGAGTGCTAAGCCTGCTATACTCTCAGCACTGTATGAACTGCTTTGCCTGTGCTGGGATGAGGGAGCAGTACCACAGGACATGCGTGATGTCAATATCATCACCCTCTATAAAAACAAAGGTGACCGCGGTGACTGCAACAACTACCGTGGAATCTCCCTGCTCAGCATAGTGGGGAAAGTCTTCGCTCGAGTCGCTTTAAACAGGCTGCAGAAGCTGGCAGAGTGTGTCTACCCTGAGGCACAGTGTGGCTTTCGAGCAGAGAGATCGACCATTGACATGCTGTTCTCCCTTCGTCAGCTACAGGAGAAATGCCGCGAACAACAGATGCCCCTCTACGTTGCTTTCATTGATCTCACCAAAGCCTTTGACCTCATCAGCAGACGTGGTCTCTTCAGACTACTAGAAAAGATCGGATGTCCACCAAAGCTACTAAGTATCATCACCTCATTCCATGACAATATGAAAGGCACAATTCAGCATAGCGGCGCCTCATCAGACCCCTTTCCTATCCTGAGTGGTGTGAAACAGGGCTGTATTCTCGCACCGACACTGTTTGGGATCATCTTCTCCCTGCTGCTGTCACATGCGTTCAAGTCTTCAGAAGAAGGAATTTTCCTCCACACAAGATCAGATGGCAGGTTGTTCAACCTTGCCCGTCTAAGAGCAAAGACCAAAGTACGGAAAGTCCTCATCAGGGAACTCCTCTCTGCTGACAATGCTGCATTAACATCTCACACAGAAGAGTGTCTGCAGAATCTCATCGACAGGTTTGCGGCTGCCTGCAACGAATTTGGCCTAACCAACAGCCTCAAGAAAACGAACATCATGGGACAGGACGTCAGAAATGCTCCATCCATCAATATCGGCAACCACGCTCTGGAAGTGGTTCAAGAGTTCACCTACCCACGCTCAACTATCACCAGTAACCTGTCTCTCGATGCTGAAATCAACAAGCGCATGGGAAAGGCTTCCACTGCTATGTCCAGACTGGCCAAGAGAGTGTGGGAAAATGGCGCACTGATACAGAACACAAAAGTCCGCGTGTATCAAGCCTGTGTCCTCAGTACCTTGCTCTACGGCAGCGAGGCCTGGACAACGTATGTCAGCCAAGAGCGACGTCTCAATTCATTCCATCTTCACTGTCTCCGGAGAATCCTTGGCATCAGGGGGCAGGACCGTATCTCCAACACAGAAGTCCTCGAGGTGGCCAACATCCCCAGCTTATACACACTACTGAGTCAGCGGCGCTTGAGATGGCTTGGCCATGTGAGCCGCATGGAAGATGGCAGGATCCCCAAGGACATATTGTACAGCGAGCTTGCCACTGGTATCAGACCCACCAACCGTCCATGTCTCCACTTTAAAGACGTCTGCAAACGCGACATGAAGTCCTGTGACATTGATCACAAGTCGGGGGAGTCAGTTGCCAGCGATCGCCAGAGCTGGCGGGCAGCCATAAAGGCGGGGCTAAAGTGTGACGAGTTGAAAAGACTTAGCAGTTGGCATGAAAAAAGACAGAAGCGCAAGGGGAGAGCCAACTGCGAAACAGCCCTGACAACCAATTTTATCTGCAGCACCTGTGGAAGAGTCTGTCACTCTAGTATTGGCCTTTATAGCCACTCCAGGCGATGCTCCACAAACCACTGACCACCTCTAGGCTCTTACCCATTGTCTCCCGAGACAAGGAGGCCAAAGAAGAAGACTCCAGTTCAGTTTCTGGTCAGTGGTAACCCCCAGGATGTTGATGGTGGGGGATTCAGCAATCGTAATGCTATTGAATGTCAAGGGGAGATGGATAGATTCTCTCTTGTTAGAGCTGGCTATTGCCTGTTTACAGATGAATCCATTAATATTGACTAGAATGCTTCTGGTCAACAAAAGTGGGATTATTACTAGTTCAATAATCTTTCTGTCAACTAAACATTCAGCAATTAGGAGCTTTTTTATGTAATCTTGGGCTTGCACCTAATTCATCAGTTTTCTGACATTATTTATGCACCTTGGATGATGGACTTGAAACATATGTTGTTAGAACCTAATTCTGTGGGAAAATTAATCAACGCAATGTTATTATTTGAGGCAGCAAATAACACCTGCTACCATTTCTAGAAAATGCAAAAGGTGCAAATAGATTTTGCCTTATAGGGATGAATTCTGTTGCTTACTTTCATTGCAAAGTTGGCATGAGTTGATCACAGATCTGATTCTAATTCTGAATTATCAAATAATTTCTATGTGGTCTGTTGAGTGCAGGAAAGAACTTTTTCTAATGCAATATTTCTTTGCAATATTTGCCTATAAAGCACCAAACTTGCCAAGCTGGCCCCTTCATGTGAAGACTGCTGTTTTTTCACCACCTGATTTTTTTTTTGTTCTCCTGTCCTACAGCAGTAGTACTGTGAATTCTACAACAAGCCACATCAGACTATGTCAAAACCACAGTAATGCTTTCTGATGTACAACATGTTTACAAACCCTCTCTGTGAGCAGCTTGTTGTACAGACTCAGCATGAATAGATTTTTGGCCCTGGCACTGAAGCAGATGGGGAACTTATGCCACCATCTGAGATCAGGTGTTGTTGCAGCACAAACTCAAATAATTTTAATCTGGAGCAGAATATACACCCCCAAACCCAGTACAACAAGAATGTAGAAAAATGAAATGCTTCCAATACCCATGGAATTGTAAGCCAATTTAATTTATGACCTGCAATAGCAGAGGGGAGAAAATTCTATTGGGGATTCGAATGCTGAGGAAAAAGATTTCATTTGTTTTCTGGCATTAATTATTTTCAAGTAATTTCCCACTAATCAAAAGCAATGTATTCACTCTGTCATTTCAATAGTCATGATGGATAATAAACAGATGACCTGCAAACTGATCACATTCATCCATAATTCACCCATATTTCTCCAGATTGCTGATTTGTGGCCTATCCTTTGTTGTGCACCTGAAAACCATCAGAAGATGCAACAAGCAGGAAAGAGCAGAAACAACTTTTAAAAGCATCCTGTGAATGCACAATGCAATAGTCAGTGTCTGAAGAAGTAAAACACATTAATATTTCTGGTGGAATCCTGCCTGGGAACCTGAGTAGAGTTGAGTTTTGTATATCCCAGAGGTAAATTTAACAAATGTCACAAGTAGACCAAACTTGGCTGGGAAATGTATTTGTGAGGTCAATCAAAAGAAGTATCTATTAGAAATGTTCCTGCTGTCTTCTCCTGACTGCTTGTGGGATGTGGGTGTGTGGGAGGCTGGGTTTTTTTCAGCACCTTTTCATGCGTGATTTGACGGCGATCTTCAGTAGGTGATTGGACCACAAGAGAAAGCCAGTGGATGTGATTAAAGCCATTTATTTGCCTTCCACCCAAAAAAATGCATGGTAACATCAGTTGTTCAGCCATATTGCAACCCTATTGAGATCCTCACTAGTCACTGAACCAACTCACAGGCATCAGATAAAATTAATATTTAAACACTTATACATATGGAATTTGGAACATTAATCATTATGGTAAGAGTTGAGCACCCTAACCCAAGATATTGCTTCAGCCCATGGATAGCAGATAGGATTGTTCATGATCTTACGTGAAAAGGGGAAAAGCTGATGGCTATAATTCCTTCCTTAGAATTTTAAGCAGCATATTTAAAGGAATGATCTGATAATGGAAAATGAATTTTACGAACACATTGTCAGCTGACTTGTGGGCTCAGCACTTAAATAAAAGAAATAGACCAAGAGACTGGGTACTTGAAGTCCATTTCCCTCAACCAGCTACATCGGAAATTAGAGAACATGAGAGCTTAGAGCTCCCTGATGGCTTTTTAGGGATGCACAAGTTGGAGGTTAACCAAAGATGAGAGCAAAATACTACAGATGCTGGAAATCTGAAATAACAACAGAAAATACTGGAAATACTCAGCAGGTCTGGCAGCATCTGTGAAGAGAGAAACAGGGTTAACATTTCCGTTCTGATGAAAGGTCACTGACCTGAAACATTTCAACTGTTTCTCTTTCCACAGATGTTGCCAGACCTGCTGAAATATTTCCAGTGTTTTGTTTTTATTGAAGGTTAACGAACTTTAGTTAAAAGATCTCAGCCACAGCAGCAGTTGGGGCAATGCTGTTTGACTCGGTTTCCTCAAGGTAGATAAGGTAAATAAAATACATGATTTCAGCTTGTGATAGCCATCCTGTGATTCCTGCTATTAATTTTTTTTCTATTGGCAAATATGTACATAGCCATCAGGAGAGGACAGGATCAAGCTCAGCTGTGATGATCTCCATGGTCAGATAATCTGCTGTCCTTCAGTGTACAGCTTCACATTTGAAGAATGTTACAAGGCATTGGAGAGCTGCCAGCAGCCATGGACCCTCACTCCAGGAAGAGCTACTACCTTTCAGAGAGACAAGCGTTGGTGGGCTGGGGGAGAGAAAATTAGTGTCGAAAAATATTACACTACAGTTTCAATTCTGAAAAGAACAGTCAATAATATTTGTCTAATTGACAAAATTCTTTTACTTCTTTATGGTTGGGTTTACACTGTAGCTGCAGGACAGATGCCAGTCTGGCATAGCTTGCTTAAATTGCCAGGATCAGGGAAGAGAGCTATGCACATGACTGCTCATACGTGTGGCCAGAGCTTTACTCCCAGACAGTAAATTCTAAATATTTTGAGCACATAGACAGTGATAGTTCAAACCTGTAAAATACCCCAATCTGAAATTGCACAGGAGTAAATTTCCCTTGGTATTAAATAACAAGTCATGTAGATCAGGCCCTGATTCCAGAGTTATAGGCCCTGATGGTTATGGGGAGGTGGGGAGGGTGCGGGGGAGCACAACAGTGCAGGAAAAATCCAACAAGGCCATTTCCCACATGGCAGCCAGCCAAATTGGCAGACTTGTCAGCTGTAGCCGAAGATCCTTAGGGACAGTACCTGGTAATCGGGAGGAAGGGAGGCAGAAATCGGGGCTGGAACGTGGGAAGTTGCTTCTCACGGCAGAGGGTGGAGAGACTCCCCCATCAGCAGTGGGAGGTCAAAGGTTTTCTTGTGAGGCCAGTGGGACGACTACTGCTCCTCCTAACCCACAAGGAGTGCTGTAAAAGGCACATTCGCTTTCTCTGCTGTTTTCTGAACCCTGGAATACCTGGTGGCAACTTTTTAATTTAAATTAGGCTCCCAATTGCAGGGTTGGAGCCTGATTTAAATATGTTAATGAAGTGTTCTGCCTCAAAACCTGTGGCGCAATACCGACAATGGCCATATACATAGCAGGATGGGGATGTGTTTCGTGTTGTAACAATTTCAACCCTCTGACCCTCTCCTGCCTATCATGATGGGATTAATATTGAGGCCACACAGTTACCTATGCATAGTTGTGAAGTAGAAACTGCAGAAATAGTAATACAGCTGCACCTTGACTGATGAACAAGATTAATTTTGGGTGCCAGCCCTAATTTCGAGTTGTATTTACTACGGGTGAGGTGTGTGCTGCTTTACTTCCAGTCATTTGAAGAAAGCAAGAACAAATTTGCAGTTACCATGTTTCACAGTCACCTTAATTATAGCAAAATGTAAATAATTCCTCAAAAAAAAGATTTGCCTGAAATATTCTGTGTCAGGCAGCTGCCGGAACAAATTTATAAGATTAGAGTGTCATGCTGGGTGAAAATGTTTAGTGAACTGAGGCAGTTTGCCAGGTCATTTAGTGGATTTCAATTGAAAGAAAACCTATAGTCCTTTTCCTGAGCAGTTCCCCATAGTGACGGTGTTGTATATAAAGTGGTTAAAAGTTTTAATTTTATAACATTTACAGGATGACTTCTTTAATATGTATTGTTATGATGGAAAGAAGATTGAATGTTCTTGTTTGTACGAATACTGAATTTCTTTTAGGTTCAAGCAAGTGCTTAAGTATTCAAAGGCTTTGTGTACATTGTGAAGTCCCTAAAAAAAAAAATTACAGTGTTAAATCCAACAGATAAACTGAGCTTTGTCTCCTGTTCTTTCCAATCCTGCACCCTCTGCCCTCCTCAACAGTAGGCCCAATCTTGGCCTGTTTTTGTGACACAGAGACTTTGTGTGTAGAGGACTGTATAGTATTGCTCTCTGGCTCACCCTGCACTGACTTTGCTTGCACTGTTTCATTCTTGGAGAGTTTCATTGTTTCCTGGGAGATGAAATGCTGAACTTTCTGGCGGCTTTCAGTGAGCTGGAGTCGGAAGGGCCTTTGGAGCTAAGTCGCGATCATCTGATGCAACCACTGCAGCAGGCGAGGTATAGTAATTGTAGTTAGATCACGCACAGCATGTGAAAGACCACAGAGCAGTAAGAAGCTTGCATTTCCAACATGTGGCGTGTGTGCGGTCCTGGCTGTAACATTGTCTAGCCGATGATGAACAGAGCCCAGGCACTTCCCAAACTGGGAGCATAGGAAAAGAAAATTGGCTGGTAAACCTTCCCAGGTCAAGAAAGGGAGCAAATTGTCTACTGTACCTTCTTGGCTGAGGATTGGTGTATGGGATAAGGGAACCTGAAAAGACAAGAAAACTAATTTTTTTAGAAACACTGGACAAGCAATTACACACGGTAGCTGAAATATTGTGCTTATCAACATAAAATAGCTTACTTTTTTTTTTACATTATTTGCAAGTGCAGGGTCTTACTTGGGGCACTGAGCCTAAGTTTTCAAAGATCCCTGAAAGTTGCATTGCAGTCACAATTTTCAATTTTATGTGAAAACTTGTGGCCTATTATTCTCAGCTGTACATATGTTTTGGAAAGTTGCAGCTGCTGGAGATTAAACCCATTCAGATTGTATGGTAATGATGCTAATGGCACAGGAGGGTGTCCTTTATAGCACTATCATAAAAGTTCAGAGAGAATAGGATGTAGAGTTGGATCAACAAGTTTCGCCAGAAACATGGGAGAGAGCCTTTGCCTTAGTGATAGCATTTCCACCTGTTTTGTTTGAACCCTACTCCAGATACTCCCGTCGAGTGGAGACTGGAGTTCCAGTTCTGAATTCTGTGGTGACATCCAGTGGAATGCTCTCATCCAGTGTGTGTGGGTTGCCCCCCTCATCATATAAATTGTAGAAGCTCATGAAACCCTCCTGCCCTATAGAACTATTAGCTAGTACAAAAATGGTTCCAGCCATGGAAGAAGCGTTCACATTGTGGCCCATCAAATTTGTTATTTGGCCTGTGACTCCTTCCTCTACTTTGTAATATTGTTCCCAATGGCAGAAGGGTTGCATATCAGAGGTCACCGTTTTAAAGTGATTGATAAAAGCATCAATAGCAACGTGAGGAGAAACTTCTTTACACAGCAAGTGGTTAGGATCTGGAATGCACTGCCTGAGAGTGTGTTGGAGGCAGATTCAATCAGGGCTTTGAAAAGGGCATTGGATAATCACCTGAGGGGGAACATTTTATAGAGCTAAGGAGAAAGGGTGGGGGAGTGGGACTAGCTAAATTGCTCTTGGAGAGAGCCAGCATGGGTTCAACAGGCCAAATGGTCGCCTGCTATACTGTAACAATTCCATGATTCTATTCTCCAATGGAAAGTGTGAAGCTACAAAAACAACAACAGTGAGACAGGTTATTCAGCTGTGGGAGAAAGCAGATTTCCTGGTCTTTCATCTTATTTATTTGTTTGTGGAACCTTGTTGTGCCCAAATTGGGTGCTACATTTGCCGACATAACAACCGCGACTGCACTTCAAAAGTAATTTAATGGTTGTGAGCTGTCCTGGGCGTCCTGTGGCTGTGATGAGGTCCATTCCATCTCTTCCACATTCCGTTGTTAACAGAAAGAACTTAGCAGCCTGGAAGTAGATTCTGTTCACCATTCCCACTGCCTTCAGTCTTTTGTTGATTTATTCTCTCCTTTCTTGTTTCTTCTATTCCTTTATTAGCTTCCCGTGTCACTTCTGTAACCTTATTTAACGATATCGACGCCAAAACTGCCATTGATGTTCTCGTTTTCAATTTTTGGTGATTTATAAGTTATATTAACAATGAATGTGATATCAGCCTCACCGTGGAGTTAATTTTCACATGACATGCATGGCTATATTAGGACCTTTTCTAGCCTATAAAATGTATTAATATTTATTTCTGTTCATAGTTATCTCACCTCTGCATTCTTTAGTTCATGGGATCCCATTAAATGGGAAAATAATACTGATCAGATGTTTTTCAGAATATTAGAAAAAAATCAAAAAGATTCTTGGAGGAAATAGCCAATAGTTGCCATGACCTGGATTGCACTGCCTGAAAAGGGTAGTGGAAGAAAATTCAATAGTAACTTTCAAAAGGGAATTGGATAAATACTTGAAAAGGAAAAATTTGCAGGAGTATGTGCAAAGTGCAAGGGAGTGGGACTAATTGGATAGCTCTTTTGAAGAGCTGGTGCAGACATGATGGGCCTAATGACCTCTGTGTTGTATGGAACTATGATTCTCACCAAGCAATGAAAACATTTACCAATATTTTCCATATTTTGTATTCATTGTAGATAAAGGTGTGTTACTTTGTCACTGTAAATTAACAGTGAAAAGTGAAACTCATGTCCATTCAAAAATGACAAACCCGGCTGCACGGTATTGAACTAATGCTTATTTGGTATTTTGTAATTATCAGTGGTAAAATACTGTATAGTAGTTGGAAATATTAAATTCAGGTCAGTGTTTTTATAAAGGTTAAAACACTGTGGTAAAATGAAATATGTTTTGTTCTCTAATAATTATAAAATCAACTCCACCCAAAAAAATGAGGGATTATTAGCAATAGAATTTTGTACATTGTTTATTGTTACCAGACATTAGGCCATAATTGATGAAGCCTCCTTGGATATCTGATTAAATCTGGTTTGTCTGCAGTATCTAATTACATATTTAGACCCACAGTGGGTTTTATACATGTTGCCAGTTGGCGGGAAGCGCAGTGAATATCTTCATTAACGTGATTGAGTCAGCAGTAGAACCTTTATCCAGTAGAAGATGGTAACAATAAATGATGCAGAGAATTCGATTGCTAAATAATCTGTTTACATTTTTCTGGGTAGGGTTGATTTTATAATTTATTGTTGAGCCAAAATATATTTCATTTTAGCACATTGTATCAGTGCGTTAACCTTTAAGTCCTAGCAAATACTTATCCCTCAATCAACATCACTGATTTATCTAATTGCTGTTTGTGGGATCTTGCTGTGTGCAAATTGGCTGCCACACCTCCTACATTACAACCGTGACTGTGTTTCAAAAGTACTTCATTAGTTGTAAAGTGATTTGGGACATCCTGAGGTTGTGAATGGTGCTAAGTAAATACAAGTCTTCCTTTTTATATTTTGGTGAAGCAGTACTGTCAACCTCAAGTCCACCATCTGCCTGTGTTGCACTTGACTTAATGTGTGTCAGGATTTTCTTGACACGCATTCTCCTGAATCGCCTACTTCCTGTGGCTGAGGAAATCCACCCAGAGGCACAGTGTGGCTTTACACCTTCCAGAGAAACCTCAGACATGGTTTTTGTTGTCAGACAAATCCAAGAAAAATGTCGAGAACAACACTAGGAACTCTTCATTACATTCAACGACCTGACCAAAGCATTTGACTCAGTTAATCACGAGACTCTGTGGATTGTGCACCAAAGATTTGGATGACCAAGAAACTTCATCGCAATCCTGCAATTGCTCCATGATGATATGACTGCAATTGTCTTGAGTGGATGGTCTGAAACAGATGCATTCAGAATCCAGACCGGGGTCAAGCAAGGCTGTGTGATAGCCCCCATACTATTTACAATCTACCTGACAGTGGTTATGCACCTCATCAAAGATCAGCTGTCCTCTGGAATGAGTATTAAATACTGCCTAGATGGAAACTCTCTAACTTAAGTCACCTCCGTGCCAAAACTAAACTGACCACCATAGACATACATGATCTACAGTTTGCGGATGACTGCTCTATCGTTGCGCACTCTGCACCAGATTTGCAAGCCACTCTCAATCTCTTCAATTCTGCATACGAGAGACTCAGTCTGTCCTTGAATGTTGCCAAAACAAAACTCGTACATCAACCCACACCTGGTCAGCCAAATATTCCACCTCCCATATATGTTGAAGGAGAGACATTGGAATATGTTGACCATTTTCCATACCTTGGCAGCCACCTCTGTCAAAGGGCCACCATTGACGAGATCCAACACCAGATCAGCTGCGCCAGCTCAACCTTCTACAAACTACGACAGCGAGTGTTTAACAACAAAGACCTCCGCAAGTCAACATAAGTTCTAGTGCACAGAGCAGTTGTTGTCACCACATTCCTGTGCTGCTGTGAGACCTGGACTGTGTATCAGCAACACAAAAGAGTGCTAGAGAAATTCCATCAGCAAAGTCTCCACCAGATGCTCTGGATTCAATGGGAGGACCATTGAACAAACGCTCATGTCCTTCCTGAGGTCAACTCCGTAAGCATTCAGGCAAAACTCCTGAAAAATCAACTTCAATGGACTGGACACTGTGTCCGGATGGATGAAAACCCTCTCCCCTGCCAGTTCCCGTTTTTCTCAACTCTCAAATGGCCAGCGTTCCAGGGAGGACAAAGAAAATGCTTCAACGACACTCGGAAGCTCTCTTTAAAGCATGTCAGCATTGATATTGATGACTGGGAGGAACTTGCTACCAATCGTTCAAAATGGCGACAACTTGTCCATCAAGCTGCATCATGCTTTAAGTCCAAACACCTTAATGATGATGCAGAGCGGCAGCAGAGAAGGAAAGAAAAGGAAGCAAATCCTGCACTCTGGATCCCACTACCTCATGGGACATCCGGCCCCGTGTGCCTAAAGATCTGCAGGTCGAGAATCGGCCTGTTCAATCACCTGAAGACCCATGGCAGAAACTCGTGACCTTGAGTAGACGTCATCCTCGAGTTGAGATACAGCCGATGATGACGACTTGACTTAATCGAAGATTCTGATTCTCACAGTGATCCCTTATTTTTAAATTAGCAAATCCAAAATTCTGGCTCAGATTTCAAAATAATAATTAGTTTAATGAGCAGCGTCTGATATTATCACTCCCAGCAATTGTCATTTATTTGACTGGGTCTTATCCAGCCTTCAAATTGTTATGAATTGCGTCTGTGTATGCATGTTATAGAATGTGATACAGCACTGAACATGGGGAAAGATAATGGTTTTAGCAACATAAAATGCTACACGTCCTTGGCCGCTGTAATATTTTGAATTGTCTTATCAGGTTCCCATTCTGTTATGCTGACTTTCTGTATGGCAGCACATAAAATGTTTAATGTGTGGAAAGCACAACACCACTATTAGTTACTCTAGCTAAGTTACTGTGGAAATGTTGAGCCCAAGTATACTTTCCTTACAATATGTGCAAGATAATGCAATATATACGCCAGTAAAATGCCTGCAATTTGACAAAGGGTGTTGCTACAAAGTAGGTTCACTGTTACGACAGCAATACATGATAGTACACATCTGTTAACTTCCAAGTCAGCTGTAAATCAAACCTATAGCAGTAATGGTGGACCCTGAAGCAGAAAAAGTAATTGAATTTAAAAATATTAAAAACGATCTGTCTACGTACACTTCCTGTATCTTTTTTCCATTCTAATTTCTTATATTCTCCTGTCGATGTAACCTTGTGGTGCTGCAATTATGCCCTCTTCTCGGTGGACGTGCTTCAGTGTCATCGTTGATAGGAAGTTGAAATTAGTGTGACATTCTGATATAGTTTCAATTATAAACAACAATTTGTATTAATATAGCACCTTTAGCATGGCAAAACATCCCAATGTGCTTCATAGGAATGTTATCAAACAAAATTTGACACCAAACCACATATTAGAACAGGTGATCGAAATCTTGGTCAAAGAGGGAGGTAGACATAGAATGGAAATATAACAAAAAGGACAGAATCTATGACTTTAAAGTGAAGATGGAATGACATCTGGGTACCTCGGTTCAATTATTCTTGGCATCTAACCTTGCTTCACCTGAAAACTGAACTTGGCTTTAACTCCCCCACTGCAATTCCACAGAAGATTGACTAGTATTCGAACAATAGGTAGTTGTGTGACACAGTCTCAGGGCGCTGCACATAAACTGTTCTTGTGGTTTATCAGATCACCAGAATCTCTCAGCTGTGTTACACCTCTGTAACACATTCACAGTTATTTATTGACTTCTTTCTCATGTTGCACAGTGTGTGTGCACCAAACCGTATCCTGTAAGATGAGGCAAACTTCTTTGAAAGTGCCAATAATGCTTATTAAAGAGTGCAACAAAAATTCAAGAGGTTGAATTTACTTGGTGCAGGGATCGGGGGGGTGGGGGGTGCGGTGGGGGCTATGCGTGAGGTGGGTGTTCCCGATTGTCCGTAGTAACTTTGGTAGATATCTGTGGGCATCCGTAGAAATGACATAAAATGCATTTACGTTGTTTCTGTGGATCTTCTGCCGAAGTTACAGCAGGCGATCAGGAACCACCCCCCACATAGAAATTCAACCTCCGAACATCAATATGTTTCTACTCAATATAGCAATCAGTCTCACAATATCAAAAATTGTGATTGATGACATGCTGTAGTTTATAGAAACATAGGAAAATAGGAGCGGGAGTAGGTCATTTGGCTCCTCAAGCCTGCTCTGCCATTCAACTAGATCATGGCTGATTTTCCACCTCAATGCCATTTTCCCACACTATCCCCATATCCCTTGATATATTTAATGTTTGATTTTAGTATATATATGCAACATTTAAATTTTGCACATTGAGCATTGTGTTTGAGTCTCGAACAGTGGCAATTTGAAAATGGCACACTTGGATTTTAATATACTTTTATGGTCAACATTTGATATTTTGCTAAATATTTTCCTATGTATAATGTGACTGGCTCTATTTAGTGTAAAGGATATTCAGTGTCTCAAGCTGATCTAGTATTCTTTGTATCACAATCCAATTCTGACACCTGCCAACCAGAACTTGCACATAATTGTTACTGTTAACTGGCAGCAATAAACCACAATGGAATCAAATCCATGAGCTATTCATGCCTTCTCAGCACCTCCTTGTTAAGTACATTGTAACTGGTGTTTTAATCTACAAAGCAATATATTTCTAGTTTAACTGAATAACAACAGTACCTGAATTAAGCAGTCAGCAGTATATATGGCCCCAGTGATTGAGAACAGCTATTGATTAAAAACAAACTGATCTGTGCTGAGTAAGATCCTCTCAGCCAGGGGCACAGCAGGAGGACTACAGTTGATCTCAGTGCTCCTAGTGTCTCACTTGAGTGGTTGTCCTCACGTGCAAGTCTAAGGCAGTGTTACTAACTTTTTAGCAAGAACCACAATCCTAAACAGTCTCTTGTTTGAGGGGCACTCTCAGGAATGCTACACACTGAGCATTGGCATCTGGCCTTATACAGTGAATCTCTGATTTTACTCATCTCGTTGTTGACCGTTTTCAATTGAAGTCCAGTTACATTGGCGTAAGAAGAGAAAATAAAACCTAATAGGACTATTTATAATTCAGTTAAATAATCCTATTTTTGTAGTTTATTATCTATGGGGATGCCTCCTTTTGGTAGAAAGGAGAGAAAAAAGCAATATATTTAGCATTTCGCAGCAGGGCAGGCCTCGAGTGGAGATCTGGAGCTGCCATGGGACCACTATTAAGCAGCAACCAGGCTGTATCATGAGCACTACTGTGCCAGATATTCAACTAAGACATCACAGCTGAGTCTTCCTCATCAAACATCTCTAAACATGCTCTTTCCAACTTGAGTCATTACATAATGATCAGAAGTGGGAATCCTGGCTGCTTTTTAACATTTTTCCTTCTCCCTAAGACAAATAGTATGGTGCCTGTGACACTCCCCAGCTCTGATCACCAAACTTGGTGCAGAGCTGAAATTAAACCTAAGGCCTTCCTAATCTGTACTGCTCATTACCACAATATAGAGCACTTTTATCAGTAGAGATATTGAGGAAAATAAAGTGTACACTGGGACTTTGGTATTTTCATCATGATGAGTTTGGTCTTTGATGTAGACTTTATCTTCAATTAAAAAATAAAAATTATAATGCTATTTCCTTATTGTTCATTGTAAGTTTCACAACTGCTTTGCACTATACATGCAACAGATAAAATCAAAACCAGATTACTTATTTCCAAAGCAAAATACTGCAGATGCTGGAAATCTGAACGAGAAACAGAAAATGCTGGAAATACTCAGCTGATCTGGCAGCATCTGTGGAGAGAGAAAACAGAGTTAAAGTTTCAGGTCAGTGACTTTTCATCAGAACTGCTGAGTATATGCAGCTTTTTCTGTTTTTAATTCCCGAATAACTTTATTGCTGTTTGTGGTATTTCACTGTGTAGAAAATGGTTACTGGGTTTACAACAATCACTCGTCTCCAAAGTAATTAATTGTACGTGAAGCACTTTGAGACATTTCTGAGAGAGGTGATAAGGTGTTACATAAATGTAGTTCTTTCTGATTGTGTTTGTAACCACTGTATTAAATCTGCAAATGCTGTGCTTTCTGGCGGTGATTTTGAAACTCCAGAATATGTTAGTAGATTTCAGTCCCAACTGACCAGCTCAGGACACGCTTTATCTCAGAACCAGCTTTTCAAGTCACGATTTTCAACTTGAGCTGAACATAATGCTACATACAACTCTTAATTTTTAGAATGCCCTGAGTGCCACAGTGGGCTGGTTATCTAGACAATGATTAAAATGGGGGGGGGGGGTGGAAGGGGGGCAACTATTTAATTACTCCCCATCTTCAGACAATCTCCTACTTAATAGTTACTGAGGCTAACGTCTCCTGCTGAATCCTGTAGGATTAAAATCAGTGGACGTCTTTAAGGTTTTTACAGCACTTGGCAGAGTTTATTTTCAGAACCCCCCCCCCCCACCTTACCTCCCCTTTGCAATGTGGCACATTCCTGTCTAGAGAAGGATGGACTTGTGATTAGGTACTGGAGTAGTTGTTTGGCTGTGAGAGAGAGCCATGTTGAACAGTAGAATGCTCTTGCTAAAAATGTAAATTAACAAGTGGATTAGGAAAGGATTGAAAAGATTGTCCAACTGTAAAAGCCCTTCTGAGTGGGTAAGAAATTTTTTTTAAAAATTAGAACTAAAATTTAACCCTTGATAAAGTACATTGGCAGTAACGTGTTTTCACTGACATTGCTTGGACAACGTTAAGTGGTCTCAGCTGCAAACATGAACAAAAGGCAGGTTTCGGACCTGGTTTCTCGTATCATTGCTCTGTGTGCAGCTTATGCACGCCTGGCTAGTCTGAATCATCTAACCATTTATAAGACAACCACATGTTTCAAATGTTTCAGGTACTAAAGAGATGAAGTATTGTTTCTGCAGACAGGTATGGGATGCGACAGATACTTTCCAATAGTCTTTTTTTAAATTGATTTAAAATCTAGATTCAACCTGCCTCCCCAAAATGTGGCTATGCTGTTTAATTAATTGAAATGATTGTGAGCGGTTGTCAGGGAGTTAGTCGTTGCCTCACCTGGGTACAGTGTGCAAAGTCTGCGGTCATTGCTGCTGAGAGTGACTGGCTGGTTTTAAGTATTTGAATCGTCAATCAGATAAGTGTGCTTTGTCACACTGACTGCCTGGTTACGGTGTCCTGAACAGACCTTTGTACCTTTCACGTTAGATTTTGCAGTTCGAAATCAGAAGTAAAATGGAGATTGTGTGTGTGTCTCCCTCAAAATAACTGTTTCTGCAGAATTTGTAATCAAATTTGAATTGGATAGATCCAGACTGAATCCAAGCATGCCCTTTCTCCCTGATGTTTTATGGATGTTTGCCCCTCGACAGTGATTGTGTAAATGAGTGAAATCTAATATGTGTGTTAAAACAGCAGGGTTTACTGGCTGCATCTGGGTTACGCAAAGGTTAATTCCCAAGGAATCAAACTCTATGGTACTTTTCGCTGTGATCAATCTTCACTAATCAATATCATTTTTGCTCCAGTTAGTTGTTAAAGATAGCGGGGTTGAAGTTCTAGTTGGTGCAAGTGTGCAGAGTATATGCTACAATATAGACCCAAATCTAAATCCCAGGGACTGGCATATCTGCATGGAGTAACCGAGAACCCGCAAGTACACATCAGTAGCACTATCCCCCAAATCAGAGTGGCACCATACTACTCCAAGGGTAGAAAGAAAGACTTGCAAAGAGCCAAATATGAAAGAAAAAAAATTCTATTCAGCTCCCAATGAATCTACTATTCAAGATAATTAAACCCTTTGACTTTCTTTGCCTGCTGAAGGTTTGGTACTTTTCCAAAGGCCTCATTTGGCAAGACTTTTTTGAGGTTTTTTATGGGCACATTGGACATAATTCCCAGGGTAGGCAGGCAGGCAACTGTCCCATACAGGCATCCTTGCGTTTGGTGGGGGTTGATGGGGGAATGGATGGATGAAAGGTCACCCACGCCTCATTCCCCCCCCCTGGAAAATAGCTGCCCATCAACCAGGTGGAATGTCAGTTGAATTGAATTCTAGCCCAAATTTCAGCTGTAGGTAAGTGGTTTGCTCACTATCTGCCCTAGCCACAGAATAAAATTTCTGGACCAGCAGGCTTAGCATTTTGACAGGCATCTCTGCGAGTAAGGCATTTTATTCTCCTAATTATCCCACAACCATGGGATTTGTCTTCCATTTGGAAATGAGGTGATTGGTGAAGGAGTAAAAGCATTTTTAGAATCAGGAGATTTGTGCAGACAGTTTGTACAAAGTTCTTTCTATGGCTTCACATACTGAAAAGATGATCTTTTTAATGATTGTTGTGAAACTAACTTGAACACCAAGGCCCCTCCTATATGACACCACTGTGGCTGAACAGCGTAAAACCAGGCAAATCAAGAGATAGTGATTATGAGATGCAAACTGGATTTTAAAAGCCTGAAGATTATGAGGGAAGAAAAGACTAAAAGACTTTAAGGAGTCAAACAGTTCAAGGAAGAAGTGAGCTTAGGCTATCAGACTGCATTAGTTTTGGGCCAGGAACTTATTCAGAGCTGCTACAGCTCTGTTGCTATAAGTTTACCAGAGATGCCATGGAAATCCAGTTTGGACGTAAATAGGGAGCAGCTCCAAGGAAATTCCTGGCCTTAATTTTGGTACAGTGGAGATGTACAGACGAGAAAGATCATGGAGGTGGCACGTTTGAGCTTAGAAGGAACAATCCACGAACTTCAGAAAAGGGACTGTATTGAAATGAGTCAAGAATTATGATAGGAAGAGAGAGTGGTTGGAGGTTGAGGTGAGATGGGCTTGCCTATTGGATAAACAACTTTGTCTTGTATCCTGTCCAGGAGTGCAAGTTAGAGAGCCTCTGCAGAAGTGAGAGAAGTATTGGGCATATTTAGGATTTATATTGTCAAGTGTTTGAAGGAGATACTGGTGTTTGGCACAAAAAATAGAAATTGTGCATCTTGGAAATAGCTTTACAAAGGAGATGTGGAAGCACCATTAATGCCAGAGGATTTAGTGAGGCCAAGAATCTCAGTAGATGAAGGAAGACTAAGGACCAAATGGTGGGGTGCTCTAGACTCAATGGGCAAAAACCATTAAATCCAGCATATATGGAGCAGTTTGAGATGTAACTGAATAGTCATCACCTCATACCATATGGGAGGCCATATGATGGTAATTTGTTAAATAGTATACAGTGCCAATGTATCAAAGGCTTAAAAGATATTTAAAGTAATGACAGATAAACTAACAATGTTTAAAAAGCAGAGTTCCAAAGTACTTAATATAAGCAACAAGAAATCCTTTGGAGAGCCCACACTGACAACTATACTGTTAATCGTGCATTAGGCCAGAACTTTGAAAGTTTTAAGAAAATATTGATGTAAGGGCAATAGGATAATGGACAGAATGCTGTGAGGGATTTATTTTCTTACAGATAGGGTGAATGCAAAACAATTTCCAAGAAAGAGGCAAGGTGGACTGAAGGTTGAAGAGATGGTACAGCACAGAAATAAATTTTCAGGCACTTTTCTTGAGGGTGATGCAGGTTTGTCATGAGGACTGTGATCAGAAGATCCAACAGATAAGGGGGGAAAACTTTGGTGTCAAGTCGCAATAGTTGAACAAAATGTAGTAGGTGGTGATCTGGAGTTATTTGCCAATTCATTAAGATTAGAGTTGGAGAGAGGAGAAAAAGTGAGCCAGAAAGATTAGCTTTCTCCTTAGGAGCTCTAAGAAGTTATCAGTTATGTTAATGTTAATTCAGACTGGAAGTTTATTCTGGAAAGTTTCACACTCTTCCTTTCCATCAGATCTGATACTGCATCTTGCTTCCATCATACCTGATATTAAAAAAAATCTGCTTTTGCATCAGGCATCTTGATCAGTCTGAATTAACATTGTTTTGCTCATATAACTGAACATGGCTGGAAACACTCGGCATGTCAGGCATCATCTGTAGAGAGAACAGGTCAGAAAAGAAAGTAGGAGAGAAATAGGATGAGGGTATGGGAGGCTTCTGGTCTTTCGCCACACCCTTGTGAAGGGGGTGGGTGGAGCAGTAAGGGTGAGGTAAGTAGCAGAACAGGAAGGAGTATCTAGAGTTTGAGTGGTTAGTTTGAAGGGGAAATGTTGAGGGATAACGATGAGCAGGAGGAGATAGTGGGAAGGTGAAAGGGTAGGTGACACAATGGGAGTGAAGGGGAGCATGAGTGATTGGGGAAGGGTTGGAAAAGGAGAGCAGTTGATGTCTACGTTTTCGTTCAAAGCCAGCCCCAAATACTCTATAGCCACTGCAATTCCTTTTCCCGACATATTATGCACTAGCTCCCATCCGAAAGCAATGAAGAAAGAACCTGTGAGAGAAGCAAAAGGAGTTAAGGGGAGTGAAAAGGGGAAGAAAATGAGAGACAGAGAGAAACAGTGACATGTTAAACTTCTGAGACAGGTACAAGAGTGGCCAGATTCAATGACTTAGCATTTGCAGTACCATCAGCGGTTGACTATTGATTCTCAAAAAATGAAGTAACATTTGTTTTGTCTCTCCTTGCTTCCTCCACTTAAAAATTATTTTCTTTCACTTTTTGTTGGCTCCCTTATGTAACAGGATGCAGCACCAACTTGATCCTAGCTCTCAGCCAGTATGACTGTATAATCAGCCGGTAGAGATTGGTACAAGTTGTGTCATTGTGGATTTTATTTCTTCCTTTCCTCCTCAAGGTGAAAATGGTTAACTGCAATCTATTCCTTACACTTCTTCCCAGCCAGGTGGCCCAACAAGATTGTTGTAAGTTGTCTAAAAGCCACCATCTCTTCATTATGTGTTGAGGCACATTATTGTGCCAGTGTGCTAATCTGATGGGTTGTTTAATTTAGTTGAAAACATGGTATATTACTCGCAGCTTAGTTACAAGAAAAAGGCCTAAAAATCAAAGTGACCACATTGAAATTGTTTGGTGTGTTCAATGTGTTGACTGTAAATGTACAACATTGTGTTTCTGACATGGTTATGGTCATAAAGTCCCAAGAGACATACAGTGGAACCAACTGTTTAGGAATTGTGTTGGCAAGATTAGCTTGTCATCTGTTTGCAAGGAACTCTTGTTTAAATATCCTTGCCTAAGGGTGTAGGTGAAGTTAAATACAGGAACTGCTACTGTGAATGAACTATGTGGTCAATGTGAAACTTTACACAATATCAATGTGGTAAATAAAAGTGTGATTACTTAAGGTGAGCAATTACACCTTTAATTGCACCTCAGTGGGAGAATTGTTTTTTTTTTAAATAAAGGTAAAATTCAAATTTTGTCCCTTCTCTGAAGATGCAACTCTTCCTTTAGAATGGTCCCATCGATGCTGATAGCTGTACTGCATCTCACAAACATGGCCATGTGCCTTCCTGCCTTCACGCAGTAACATCATGTAGCAATGTAGCAATTGAATATGGAACTCTGGATGATTTCCCATCCTGCTTACCCCACCCCACACCCGGCCCCTCCACTTAGCACAGCGATGCAGATGCCAATTACAGCACCTCAAGCAGCCATCGAATCTGGGATCTTTTGTTGGAACAGGGGAATCCTCGGCCTGTTCCATCATTCCATCTTTCGGATGAGACGTTAAACTGAGGACTCATCTGCCCTCTCAGGTGAATGTAACAGATCTCACGGCACTATTTGGAAGAGGAGCAGGGGAGTTACCCCAGTATCCTGGCCAGTATTTATCCCTCAATCAACATCACAAAAACTGATTATCTGATCATTATCACATTGCTGTTTGTGGGAGCTTGCTGTGCACAAATTGGCTGATGTGTTTCTGTCATGACAACAGTGATTACACTTCAAAAGTGCTTCATTGGCTGTAAAGCACTTTGGGACACCCTGTGCTCCTGAAAGGCGCTATATAAATGCAAGTCTTTTTCTTATTCCATTAGACCATGGCTGACGTGTACCTTAAGTCCGTTTACCCACCATTGCTCCATATTCCTTGATTCCTGACCTGACAAAAATCTGTTAATTGTAATCTTGAAAATTTCAATTGGCCCAAAATCACAGCTTTTTGGGGGAGCAAGTCCCAGATTTCTGCTACCCTGCATGAAAAAGTGATTCCTGATTTAACTCTTGCTCCAATTTTAAGATTATGCCCTCTTCTGGATTTCCCCACCAAAGGAAATTGTTTTTCTGTATCTACACTATCAAAATCCCTTTGACATTTTAAAGACCTCGATTAGATTATCCTTCAACCTTCCAAATTTAAGAAAATGCAAATCAAGTTTGTGCAAACTGTCCTCATTATTTAACCCTTTAAGCCCTGATATTCATGTGAATCTGTGCTGTATCCTCTCTAATGTCAATGGGGTCTGATCAAAGCTCTGTACAACTGACACATTGGGCTGAATTTTTCAGACATAGAATAATTTTGGCCTTGAGACCATTTACGGGTCTGTAACCGATTCAGCAGAGCAGCGTGCCTTCCAGATCATTTTCTGGAAGGCAACCAATTATCAGGCTGCCTCCGGGTTTGCTGTCCAGTTAGGGATGATGAGCAATTTGAGGAGGAGGGATAGCCAATCAGCACGCCGGCAGCCTTCACAGTGGCTGTAATGTCAGTGCGCTGCTGAGGGGAAAGTCTCAAAGGAGGACGGAGTGAAATGGCTACAAGAAAAAATTGAGGGAACCGGCAGCCGTCGCTGCACCCCAAGCACTGTCTGTGAGAGCAGTCTCCAGGAGCTGCTCTTGCAATTGCAAACCTCCACCTGCGGATGCCCTCAGGCTTTCCATTTGCACCATTAAACGGTCAGATTGCATCTTTTTCTCATGTCACTCCGACCTATAGCCAAGGTTCTGACACAGCGTGGGGCTCCTCTGTGCAAAGCTATCAAAATTGCATTGCCCTTGGAGATTTCCTGCTAATTGCCATTTCGCAAACTTAATTGGATTCCCGCCACTGTCGGGCAGGTTGCTGTCACCACACAGTAGCTGCTTCCAGGAAAAGGGGGAGGAAGCGGGAACATGTTGGGGGACTGGCACGACACATTTTTCTGATTTTGCTCGCTCCCCTGCCTCCATGGGCCTGGTAAAACTCCCCCAGTCATTTCCCCACTTTTGAATTCCAACCCCCTTCAGGTGAAGACCAACATTCCATTTTTGATTACTTTTTCTACCTGTGAAATAGCTTTCAGTGATTTGTGTACATAGACACCTAAGCCCCTTTACTCTTCCACAGCCCCTAGTCTCCCTCCATTAATAAAATATTGCTCTTTGTCTGTTTCAGTTCAAAGTCTGTGACTTCAAACTTCCTCACATTGAATTCCATTTATGTTTTGCCCACTCACTTAGTTTGTCTATTTCCCTCTGTAATGTCCTGCGCCTATCCACATGCTTACCATGTTTCTTAAATTAGTGTAATCTGCAAACATGGATTTGCAACTCTATTCTTTAATGGAAATCATTATTATATATGGTGACGAGCTGGGGCCCCAGTTCAGATCCTTGGGGAAGACAACATGTCACATCCCGCCACTCAGGGAATTAACTCTTTATCCCAGCTGTTTATCTCCCAACCAATTACCAATCCATGTGCCAAATACCTCCAATACTGGTCTCTCCCTCCCTCCCTTCTTAAATAATAAGTGACATTTGCAATTATATAATCCAAAGGCACCATTCCTGATTCTAGAATGCTTGGGAAAATTATGAAAAATGCATCTGCAATTTCCTTACCTAGAATCTGTCTTTGTGATCCTGTGCGGATCAAGGAGGCCGCAACTTGCAGTGGTGCTGCAGCTTCCTGAAGGGATGTCCCAGTACTCAGAATCATTAGGATCAGGGCCATCATAGTCCCAAGAGGCTTGTGATATGATGGTGTACGCAAGCAGGTAGCTCTCAGTTAGTACCTCACTGCAGCACCAGTATACGTTTAAGAGCAGCACAGTTGAGAATATTTTTCCATTCATTCCAGTCAAAGCTGATAACTTATAACTTGTGGACACTCTCAGTTTGTGAACGTAATCAGTTCCTGGTTGGACAAGTCACTCAGGTAATTTATCCCTCATTTCCAGTTCTGATATAAATGGTGGCTATACTAGGACAGCAGCTTTTCTCCTCATTATCCTGTCATTGGATACAAGTACCAGATTGGGGTAGAAACAAAAATGCCACTACCCAGTTTCACCAGAATTTACTAGATATCTTAGAACAGATGTAACTCTGGCGTATCTGATTTATGCACCAAATTCAGTTGCCCACACCAGAAATACATCACTCATGGCAGAAAAATACAAATTCTGGATGCAATATCGACAGAACTTTTTTTTAACATTTTACTACATATCCCTGCACATTTGGGCCAGAATTTAATGGTGAGGTGGTGGCCCTGCCCACTGGCTGGAAAATCAGGGGCGAGACTGCCTCCGCTGGGCCTGAAAGCCACATTGCTATTTTGCATAGCTCAGGCCCTTAATTGGCGTCAGTTTAGACTGCCAGCCCCCCCCCCCACCCCCCCCCCCCCCCCCCCGCCCCCGAGGCAGGAAGTCCCATCTCCAAGAGCTGCCAGTCAATCAGAGGGCAGCTGTTCAGTCCCAGCAGTGCCACCGGGAGCAGTGGTCACTGCTGGGACTGCACCCAGTGAGAGGAGTCACAATGGATGCTAGCTTGGGAACATGTAAGTGGGGTCAGGCCTCATTGGGGACAATCTGCTAGGCCCCAACAAGGAGGGTGGGACAGTCGGAGTATAGGGCAGGGGTTTTTACTGGGGGCGGTCAATGCTGCTGGGGGTGGGGGGGGCCCTCTGTGGGAAACAGGATGCCGGATTAGTAGGGCCTCCCCCCAGCCCACAAGGAGGCCTCCAGGTACTACCGGGCAGCCTCCTCAGGTGCTGAAGTGCCCATTGCCACTGGTAAAATACTAATGGGGTGGAACGAAGCCCTCAAGTGGCTATTAATTGGTCAGGCCTAAGGGCAGGCAGGCCATTTGCCGCCTCCCCTGCCGCTGGTAAAATAGCGGGGGCAGGTAGGCGACGGGCACGGTGCCCCCGCTTCCCTCATGGTTTTACACCCACCTCCTAGCCAGCTCCCGGAGAGGGCGTTAAATTCCGGCCTTGGTGACATAACTCATACACCTAAATCAGATTTCTTACATTTGTTGCCTCGAACCACTTAACAAAGCAGTGACGCAGCAGTGGAAAGTTTTTTTTTTAACATTGAGAATATTCCAATTAATTTAACTTTTTGGTGCAATGTTTATTATTTTGTCTATCTTTTTTCCTTCTCTTCTTTCATGAAGGTCTTGTTTCTTTGCTGGGGTTGAGACGCCTTTCTGTCTCCTTGCCTAAGTAGCCGTTCTTCCTGTGTAAGCCTTAACCATGAGTGTTGGCTGGCATCAGAGCTCAGTTCTGTCCTTACTCAATGTTCCTGAATGTGACCTTTGGAACTGGCTTCCTTGTGTAGTAATTCAGATTGGAAATTTTGGTTATCAGTTTCTCCTCCTCCCTGAGCCAGGGCAGAGATCAGTTGTCACACGCAAATTTCTGCCCTCGTTGAGATCAGCTAACTCAGCAAAATGTTGAAATGTTCATTTTTGGACAAAGTTTGACATTGTGCTTTTCCTTGTTTCGTCTCCATGGATTGGGGACCAAAGTGTATTTTGATTTTATTTCACGCAGTCCCACCGTACAAGAGTGACACCAAATGGAAGGCGAGCCATTCTTCCTGTGGATGGGGAATTAGGGGCAATCAGAGTGCAGTGTCATCCCTAGGCAATCCTTCGTGATCCTGGAGGACAGCTACTAGCAGCATTGCTGGCAGTATTGGTACAGGTTGCATGATGGTGCTTTCTGCAGGAATGAAGAAAAAAAGCAATAATTAAAAAAAGAGGTATTATGAAAGTTTTTATGAAAACTATTTGCTTATAATATCTCATCTTTTGTGTTGTCGTGATACATCAGATTTGCATCAACATAAAGTGTTCAGTGCACCTCTGAATATGAAGGTGCCCAAAGTAAATTTAGGCAAGTGTTGTGAGGTGATTTGATACTGCTTAGCTTTAACATTGACTGCCGCATAACTTTCACAGGTGTGGAATTAACTTTCAGACCTCATCTCTCACTTATTAATGCTATCAGAGAATGAGCTGTCTCATTGGCTCTTCAACGTCAATATGTCCTCCGCATTTTGGCAGCAGTGGAGTGGAGCTTTGTACATGTGTGTAAGTGAAGATGCCAGTTTTCACTAGCTGGGGAGTGTCGTGGAGCCAAATGGGGCACTAGTCTCAAACCAGTAGTTGGGGCAGAATTGCAGAAACTGGCTTTTACCATATTGCATCTTTCAAGTGGTATTTTCAAAACTGGCTGCAATGAAATTTTGACATTGCAAAGAAGTGTTTTGTATCAGTTGGGAAGCCAAAGTATAAGAGTTGTTCAAAAGATCTCTCTTTTTCTTCGTTCCCCAGGCTGATAGAGGAACATAAAACCAGAAATGGAGACTGGATTTATGCAGAGAAAATGAGGAGTAAAAAAGAAAGGGAACTGTAATTTGAATTAGAATGAGTTCTGTTAAACTCCAGAAAGCTGGTTATGGAAGGATAATGCTGGAGCCTATATTTACTCAGTTTCACATTTATGGTGCAGAATAAAAGGATTACAAACATGTAGCTCCTCACTCAAAACCCTCCACCAGTCTCAGTGTGTGTCTGCATATAAGTGCTCAACTAAGACCCAGTTAACGCCTTTCACCTGCATATAATCAAACTATTGATACACAATTAACAGTTCACGTTAATTGCGAGCGAGATGGGGATAAGGCCTGTTGTGATAGGGACTCTCTTCCAATGTTGCAATGGTGGAGGGAAGGAGGGATATTGTCTGGGTAAGGCATTGGAGCTCTCCGCTTCACAAATTGGACTTAAGAGAAGTTGTCACTGAGGACAGATTTAATTTTACCTGCCAACATGTCCTAAAAATATTTTCTGTGAATACCAAATGCCATTGTGGTCCAAGAGGAAAGTATGTTTTTTCTTTAGTTAAATCCTTTCCTCGTGTTTGCAGGATATTTCACAAGCTTTGTCTGGCATTGTCATTTGGTAAAAAACCTACTTGCCAATTGTAGTAAAGTGAGCTGCAAAAGTGGACTGCTTTGGTGATGGTTTGGGGAAATGTGAGCTTGATGGATAAGCTACAGGAACTTGTATCTGATGTAAGAAGAAACCAACTAGTGATGCCCTACTGTATTACTCATGCATAAAAGGTAAGGACTCTGAAGCATCTTCCCTCACTTTTATCTTGTGAATAGTTCCCTCTCCCCCTTGCCCACTGTGATCACGTGGCTGTGCTTCTGAACTCTGCTGCCTTTCCCGCCTGTTGACATTGACAGGGAGATTGATCATGGATGTCATAATGGATGTGCCGTTTTAAGCCATGGACGCATCCTGTATCGCTTTGCTGCTTGGCTTGCCAGCCTACCATTGGTGACAACACACCCACTACCACAGACTGGGTGGGGTGTGTTCTCTACTCCCACTCACTTCTCAACAGCTGGTTGGATGGCTGATGTGTTTATCAAGGACCAATCAAATCTGAGATAGTGGGCTTCAGTTTAATTTATTTTTAATATAGATAAATGGTTAGGATTCTGATCAACCCTGTAACACGATCCAAACATTTATCCTGTAGTTAGGATAACAGTACCTCTGGTGGATTGACGGGTAATTGCATCACCCATTGTGCTGCTGAGTCATTCCAACCAGGTAGATTCCAGGGCTGCTCCCTGGTCTCTGCTGGATTAACTGAACAGCAATGGTGGCATTCGGGATAAGACAGTTAGTCATAACATCCCCAGGTGAGGGACAGGAACAAAAGCACCTAAGCTTCCCACTGCTGATTAACAACCCCTACTGCAAAGTCCATGTATGGGAATGTCAGGTGAGATCAGAATTGGGCCCTGCTGTGATGCCCCAGCAATCAAATAGTTTGTAGATACTCACTGTCTCTTGCCACTTGGGCAAGGAAACTGGTGTTTTCTGGAACCTATGGAAGTAGACCCCAGCATGAGGAAGCATGCACAGGAGATGAGAAATGGAAATTGAAGGGAAAAAAGATAAACAATGTTATAATTTTCAGGATAATCTGGAAGATGCACACATGCACAAAAGAAAATAAGTAGTCTGGTGATTTTATTTTGTTACAGAAATACTGCCCTAGGCTGGGAAGGTTTTGAGACATCTAAGATAGTGTTAAAATCACTGCCAGTGACTGATGTTGGATAGAATATCACTGGTAACCTTTCAAGTTGGTCATAGGGGGTAATTACAAAAAATCTGACACTGCAAGTAGAGCAACAGAATAAATAGACTGTGTGATTAGAAATGCTACAAAATGTTACCACACTGAATGGTTTTTAAAGAAACCTTTTGCAACAATATTCTTTTGTACCAAAAGTCTGCTTTTTGTGTTATTCTCTTGACTGTAAGTAGGACTATGGTCATGAGACACGGTGTTGCATCTCTGCCCCGATCACACTGAGTAACACCTCACTGGAAGTGGTTCGCAAATTCTGATACCGTGGGTCAACAGTGACAGACAATCTGTCCCTTGATGCAGAGCTCGATACACACATAGAGAAAGCAGCTACCACCTTTTTGCTGACTCCCGAAACACGCATGAGATAACACCAAGCTGACCCTTAGGACCAAGCTGATGGTTTATAAGGCCTGTGTTCTCAGCACCTTGCTGTATGGCTGTGAAACCTGGGCAACTTACAGCTACCAGGAAAAGATGCTCAATAATTTCCATCTTCATTGTTTGCGGTGCATTATGGTTATATCCTGACAGGACAAAATCACAAATGTCTCAAAGGCAGAGCTCCCAAATGTGTTGGCGTTAATCAAACAGAGGTGGTTTTGGTGGATCAGACACATCCGCAGGATGGAAGACGGTCACATACCCAAGGACCTTCTGTATGGTGAGGTGGCCGGGGCCAGCCGACCAGTGGGGCACCCAAAGCACAGCTTGAAGTATGCTTGCAAGTGTGACATGAAGGCCCTAAATGTCGACCATCACATCTGGGAGTCATTAGCTGGTGGAAGAGGGAAATGGTGACACATCTTATGGACTGGTGTGCACTACCATGACGACCAGTTGTTACAGCAGCTTGCCAACAGGTGCCAATGTCAAAATTAACAACACACAGTGTCACTTGGTAGCTTCACATGTGGTACTTGTGGCTGAATCTGCCTCTCAAGGATTGGCCTTCACAGCCATCAGCAGAGGTGCACCAAGAGAAGGCACCCCACCGAAATGGCTTGTTTGCTGCATTTCCATCATCTTTCGTAGATGGAAAGATGCAGCACGTTGTAAGTAGGATTATTAGGTTGACATAAACAGGGTCTAATAGTATTGTGCTGGTGTCCGAATGTCCTGATAGACAGTTTCTGTGAGGGAAATGAGCAAACCTGTCTCTTATTATTGGCACAGTGATCATTCACATCAAGGATAAGTTTTTAATCACATCTCCATTGTTGTATTCATAGAATCATAGAAAGTTTATAGCGTTGAAAGAGGCCACTTGGCCCATCGTATCTGCGTCGGCTGGAAAAAAAAGTAGCTTAATCCTACTTCCCAGCATTTGGTCAGCATTCACGGAACTGTGATTGGATGCAAAAAAAAACTGAAGTGTTTGAAATAAAGTCAAAGTAAAATATATTTTTAGGTAGTGATTTATGTGGTTTGCAGCCTGCAAGGCAATGGCTGACCCAGGAATAGGCACTCTGCAAGGTGGTGAGGCCTCTATCAAACTTTCATTGCAGGTTATGAGCTTTCCTTGTGTAAACACAATTATTTTGGAACAAAACTGGGAGGCATGGCAGTCTTTAGTACTCCATGAAATTGCAATTCCAAATGTTTTACAATGTGTGTGTGTGTGTCTCAATTGAGCTCTATAATGAAAGAATTGTTTTTGGAATAGCTTAGTTTTTGCAGTCACTGAAAGCTTCATACATTTGAGGTCAGGCAGAATGTGTTTTAGCAATATCTCACATTCCACTAAACAATACAGAGCAATTGCAACTCATTGTAAAAAGTATACTCCTTAGTGCACCAGTGTAACTTCTTTTGGGTGCTGTACTTTCTGCCCTAATGACCTCAATGAATTAGCAAGATTCGGAACCACATTCTGCTGTGGGGCAGAATGGAGACTATAGAAACTATTGCACTTATGACCATTAATAGTGTTGCAAAAGTATGAATCGTCTTGTGTCTAGGTAGAATTCAGACTTGGATTTAACTGATGGAAAGACATTTCTCTGTTGCATTGTGTTGTATCATTTAGTTCCTGTGAGACTCTAGTATCAAAAGTAATATGATCTGAAGTTAATGAAAAAGAAAACCATTTGCAGCCTGAGGATTAACTCTCATTCATGAGAAAGTAAGAGGACAGTAGTAACCATAGAGGCAACCCTTCAGTAATTATCAACCCTTCAAACATAACTAGGAATCTTCTAAAGCTTTTACATCCCATGCTGCAGCTGCTCACTTGCTGGAGTTTCAACACTACTCCCCCTTTTCCATGCTTTTCAGTGAGAGACTGGGAGCATTGGAATGCCTGTGTGAGTGAAAAACAATGTAGTCCCATTAAAACTCTGGTTGTACTATAGACCATGGAGAATTTTTACCTGCCTCTCTCGCTGAAGAGGAGCAGTGTTGAACCTTAGATTAATGTTAACAGAGTGGATTGTGTGGCCAGTGATGATGAGGGGAAAGTGGTGGAGCTGGATGCAAGAGTAAGTGGAAGAGAGAATGGGACTTTTTTTATTATTCGTTCATGGGATACAGGTGTCACTGGCTAGGCCAGCATTAATGCCTATCCCTAATTGCCCACTGAAGGCACTTAAGAGTTAATCACATTGCTGTGGGTCTGGAGTCACATGTAGGCCAGACCACGTAAGGGCGGCAGGTTTCCTTCCCTCAAGGACATTAGGGAACTTTTTTTTAATTCATGGGATGTGGGCGTCGCTGGCCAGACCAGCATTTATTGCCCATCCCTAATTGCCCTTGAGAATGTGGTGGTGAGCTGCCTTCTTAAACTGCTGCAGTCCATGTGAGGGGTAGGTATACCCACAGTGCTGTTAGGAAGGGAGGTCCAGGATTTTGACCCAGCGACAGTGAAGGAGCGGCGATATAGTTCCAAATCAGGATGGTGTGTGACTTGGAGGGGAACTTGCAGGTGTTGGTGTTCCCATGCATTTGCTGCCCTTGTCCTTCTAGCTGGTAGAGGTTGCAGATCTGGAAGGTGCTGTCTAAGGAGCCTTGTTGCAGTGCATCTTGTAGATGGGTTTTAGACTAGCTTTTTAATGCCAGATTTTGAATTGAATTCAAGTTTCACCATCTGCCATGGTGGGATTCGAACCCGGTCCCCTAAGCATGAGCCTCAGCATCTGGATTACTGATCCAGTGACATTACCACTACGCCACTGCCTCCCCAGGGGAAACAATTCCTCTACATAAAAAACATGTTTATAATTCTTGCTACACGCAGCACATAGGAAGTCTTCCTCATGGCTTTATTAGTATAAGATATTGGTGTAAATTCAGATTTATTTTGAATGAGTAGGCAGTGCAGAGCAAGTCTCTATCTTAAACCCTAACTGTGATGGCTCAAAGGTGCAACCTTTTTGTGTGTGAGCCTTTCAAATCAGGGCAAATTTAAATCCTGGTCTGAGTGAGCTGTCCTACACCAGGACAGCAGGGTGTTAACGTGGTCTCTGCTTCTGATTTCCCGACTGGAATTGTGCTTGTGGATGTGGACAGAGTGATGTCCTCTGTAGCTGGATGTGAATAATGGCCTATTGGGTGACTGCGGAATGTGGAACTTTAGGAGGGTGGAAAAAGAAAGAGAAGATTGAATCTGTTTGGTGGGAAAGAGATCTGCCACTTGCATTTTGCCCTTCCACTCTATGATGTAATCACAACTCCAAACATTTTTATGGTTGATATACCAGGGCGGTTTGCACCTGAACAGAGCTGGGACAAATTTGCTAGCAGGGTGATTTGCTAGTGCTACTGGGGAGGGCTTAAACTAACTTGGTGTGGGAACCAGTAGTGTTACGACTCAGGCGGGAGGAGTGCACTGTCGTTTCTAGTTGCACTTCTCCACAGGTCGCAACATATATCCAAATGTTTACCCGGTTGCAGTACAGCCAATAATATACACTTTTTTTAAATCCCAGAATAAAGTACACCAACAAGGTTTCATTAATAAACAACAGAATTATCAGTTTACTGTAGAACAGAACTTAACCATTAGCAAAGCATTAACACACAGATTGAAATATGGAAGTTCCCTTTTTAAATTCCCGAATTACACTCGCATACCCTGTAGAAATACAGAAATTCTCTCTGCAGAGGTCTGTTACAAAAAAGACAAAGAAAAAACTATGTTGGCCAAATGCTTGCTAATTCTTGTTGGAAGAAAATAGAAGGAAGTCAGTTGCCCCTTTTTTGGTCCAAACCGAGAGTTGACCTCCATAAACCTTGACATGTGGCTTCTCCATAACCATTTTTCCCCAAGTCACCAAGGGTTCTGTTGTTTACTGAGCCCAAATCACAGGTGATTTTCAAACAGCATCTCAAGTGTCCTTTCAGTGAACATGGTTAAAAAAAAACACATCCATGGAATCTTTTCAGTTTTAACACAAGTCCTCCAAAAAATTTTTTAAATGAAAGCACATTCATAACAGAAGATAATACAAGAGAGGAACACCAAGGTACACAGAGAATTGGAAGAGACAGATAGCACTAGAGTAGGAAATAGCGAAGTATTAGGTGGGGTCAGAGTGAGAGTGTTGGACAGTACCAGAGCAGGGAGTAGTTCCATATTAGATGGGAATGGACTGAGAAGGACTATGAGGACTGCAAAGACAGGATTTCAATGCATGTGTGTAAGTGCACAAAGTATTGCAAATAAGATTGGTGAGCTAAAAGCACAAATAGCCGTATGGTAATATGATGTAGTGGCAATAACGGAAACGTGGCTTAAAAATGGCGAGGGCTGGGTGCTTAATATACTAGGATGTAAAGTATCCAGAAAAGACAGAGAAGGAAAAAAGGAAGGTGGGGTAGCAGTCCTGAGTAGGGAAGATATTGCAGTGCTGGAAAGGAAATATATCCTTGAAGAGGCAAAGACAGAATCCATTTGGCTAGAGTTGAGGAGAAAAAAGGCTATGATCACGTTACTAGGGGTATTCTATAGGCCTCCAAATAGTGAGAGAGAAAGAGGAGCAAATGTGCAGGGAAATCACAGATGTGCAAGAATTATAAAGTGGTAATATTGGGGGACTTTAATTACCCAAATATTGATTGTGATCAAATTAGAGTAAAGTGTAAGGAGGAGGAATTTCTGAAATGTGTTCAGGAGAACTTGCTTGATCAGTATGTTCTCAGCCGAACTAGAAAGGAGGCATTGCTGGATCTGGTGCTGGGAAATGAGGTGGGCCAAGCGAACCAATTGTCTGTGGGCGAGCACTTGGATAAGAGTGATCATCATATCATAAGGTTTAGACTCATAATACAGAAAAGCAAGGAAGAAGATAAGATAGAACGTTTAGATTGGAAGAGGGCAAATTTCAACATGATGGGAAGGGATCCAGTCAGGGTAGAATGGAATCAAAGACTGGCAGGAAGAGCTGTATCAGAACAATGGGTTAACTTTAAGGAAGAGATGCTTCGAGTACAGGCTAGAAACATTCCAACAAGGGTGAAAGGTAGGGGAACCAAGAACATGGCTCCTTGGTTGATGAGGGCAATAGAAATGATGAAACAAAAAAAGAGGGTGTATGATGCATGCCAGATGAACTCATCAAGTGAGAACCAGGCCATATATAAGAGGTAGAGGAGGAGAACGAAGCATTGCTTCATTCGGTGTTCTGTGTATACTTGGTACGATTGTTCTGGCCACCAGATTAGCCTGTGCAATGAAGCTTTCAGGTGTAAAAAGAACATGGCAATCAGAAAAGCCTGGATGAGGAATGTGTTTGCACGATGTGGACGGCCTATTGGGAATAAAGGTGCCCCCGAACACACAAAAAGCCACCACCCGGCCCCAGTTGACTCCATCGCGGAACAGCTCTTCGGCCACAGCTTCAAAGCGCCCGCGGGTAGTGTCTGGCTCGAAGCGCATCTGCAGCGCAATGTCGGTGAATTCCTGCTGGTACTGGCGCTCGAAGCTGTCGCCCACCTCCCGGAGGACGCAGTGAGCTTTCTCGGTTGCGATGGTGGGAGCTGATGAAATGTTTTATTACCTGCCCCCCTTCCCAGCTCCCCCTTGCACCATCTTCCCCTCGCACCCCCTTCCCCTTCCCAGCTCCCCCTTGCACCCCCTTCCCTCCACCCCTTCCCACCGCATCCCTCCCCCTCACACTCCCTCCCCCTGCTCTGCAGCTCCTTCCCCCCGCACCCCCTTTCCTCCTCCCACCAGCATCCACCTATCCCTGAGCAGGGGCCCTAACAACCCCACTGCCTTGTAGGCGTCTCGGGAGAGACCAATGCTAAGGGAGTAAACCCTAACACAAAATCCGGAGCGGAACCCCGAAGGCGGTCATGTGTCACCTTTGGCATGTTTCCGGCAGTTCCTGCAGCCATACCGGTGCCAAACGTCGTCTGCACTCCTTTGGACTCCACCAGGAAGGCCTAGAGGGGGGTTTTGAAGCTTGGGCAACTCACAACCTCCAGACATCCGCCCAGGTATGCGCCATGGAGAGGTCACTCCATAGTCACCTCACAGCGACCAAAACAACACGGAAGGCAGCAGTTACGGGTTATAAGCCCAGCTCAATTGGCGTAGAGATTAGGCGCCACGGATTGCCTTTGTCGGTGGGAGAGGTCATCGCATCTCACTGGATAGCTACCGCCCACTTCAAACCAGGCAGCCCCCGGTCAGTAAGGTTCTGTCCCGCCACAGTCCACTTGCTTCAATGGGTGCTTGGAGCTCAGGGTCATTGCCCGAAAGGTGGACTGAAACACCGCACCAAACAACACGAAAAAAGGAAAGAAGGTACCAGCCCTTCGTGTTGCAAGCTGGAAGGTCAGAACTATGTGTCCTGGCCTGTCGGAAGACCTTACACAAATCGACGATTCTCGGAAGACCGCCATCATTAACAACGAGCTCAGTAGACTCAATGTAGACATTGCAGCACTTCAGGAGACACGCCTCCCCGCAAGTGGATCTCCAGCAGAGCAAGACTACACCTTCTTCTGGCAGGGTAGGGATCCTGAAGAACCAAGACAGCATGGAGTGGGCTTCGCCATCAGAAACTCCTTGCTCAGCATGATAGAGCCACCTTCAAATGGCTCGGAACACATACTGTCCATCCGACTGCTCACCGCCTCTGGTCCAGTACACCTACTCAGCATCTATGCTCCAACACTCTGCTCCCCACCTGAAGCTAAAGACCAGTTCTACGAGGAACTCCATAATATCATTAGTAGCATCCCCAATACCGAACGTCTGTTCCTGCTGGGGGACTTTAATGCCAGGGTTGGGGCTGACCATGACTCATGGCCCTCCTGCCTTGGGCGCTATGGCGTTGGAAGGATGAATGAGAATGGACAGAGACTGCTTGAGTTGTGTACCTATCACAATCTCTGCATCACCAACTCGTTCTTTCATACTAAACCCTGTCACCAGGTTTCTTGGACGCATCCAAGATCACGTCATTGGCACCAGCTGGACCTCATCGTCACAAGGCGAGTCTCTTTAAACAGCATTCAAATCACACGCAGCTTCCACAATGCGGACTGTGACACCGACCACTCCCTGGTGTGCAGCAAGGTCAGACTCAAACCAAAGAAGCTGCATCACTCCAAGCAGAAGGGCCGCCCACGCACCAACACTAGCAGAATTTCTTATCCACAGCTGTTGCATAAGTTTCAAAATTCACTTGAAAAAGCCCTTCAAAACACTCCTACAGGGGATGCAGAGACCAAGTGGGCCCACATCAGAGACGCCATCTATGGCTGAGCAATGACCACCGATGGCAAACGTGTGAAGCAGAATGCAGACTGGTTTCAATCTCCCTTTGGAGAGCTGGAACCTGTCATAGCCGCTAAGCGCATTGCACTGTTGAACTACAAGAAAGCCCCTAGCAAGTTAACATCCGTAGCATTTAAAGCAGCCAGAAGCGCTGCACAAAGAACAGCCAGGCGCTGCGCAAATGACTACTGGCAACACCTATGCAGTCATATTCAGCTGGCCTCAGACACCGGAAACATCAGAGGAATGTATGATGGCATGAAGAGAGCTTTTGGGCCAACCATCAAGAAGGTCGCCCCCCTCAAATCTAAATCAGGGGACATAATCACTGACCAACGCAAACAAATGGACCGCTGGGTTGAGCACTACCTAGAACTGTACTCCAGGGAGAAAGTTGTCACTGAGACCGCCCTCAATACAGCCCAGCCTCTGCCAGTCATGGATGAGCTGGACGTACAGCCAACAAAATTGGAACTCAGTGATGCCATTGATTCTCTAGCCAACGGAAAAGCCCCTGGGAAGGACGGCATTACCCCTGAAATAATCAAGAGTGCCAAGCCTGCTATACTCTCAGCACTACATGAACTGCTTTGCCTGTGCTGGGATGAGGGAGCAGTACCACAGGACATGCGCGATGCCAATATCATCACCCTCTATAAAAACAAAGGTGACCGCGGTGACTGCAACAACTACCGTGGAATCTCCCTGCTCAGCATCGTGGGGAAAGTCTTTGCTTGAGTTGCTTTAAACAGGCTCCAGAAGCTGGCTGAGCGCGTATACCCTGAGGCACAATGTGGCTTTCGTGCAGAGAGATCGACCATTGACATGCTGTTCTCCCTTCGTCAGATACAGGAGAAATGCCGCGAACAACAGTTGCCCCTCTACATTGCTTTCATTGATCTCACCAAAGCCTTTGACCTCGTCAGCAGACGTGGTCTCTTCAGACTACTAGAAAAGATCGGATGTCCACCAAAGCTACTAAGTATCATCACCTCATTCCATGACAATATGAAAGGCACAATTCAGCATAGCGGCACCTCATCAGACCCCTTTCCTATCCTGAGTGGCGTGAAACAGGGCTGTGTTCTCGCATCCACACTGTTTGGGATTTTCTTCTCCCTGCTGCTCTCACATGCGTTCAAGTCTTCAGAAGAAGGAATTTTCCTCCACACAAGATCAGGAGGCAGGTTGTTCAACCCTGCCCGTCTAAGAGCGAAGACCAAAGTACAGAAAGTCCTCATCAGGGAACTCGTCTTTGCTGACGATGCTGCTTTAACATCTCACACTGAAGAGTGTCTGCAGAGTCTCATCGACAGGTTTGCGGCTGCCTGCAATGAATTTGGCCTAACGATCAGCCTCAAGAAAACGAACATCATGGGACAGGATGTCAGAAATGCCCCATCCATCAATATTGGCGACCACGCTCTGGAAGTGGTTCAAGAGTTCACCTACATAGGCTCAACTATCACCAGTAACCTGTCTCTCGATGCAGAAATCAACAAGCGCATGGGAAAGGCTTCCACTGCTATGTCCAGACTGGCCAAGAGAGTGTGGGAAAATGGTGCACTGACACGGAACACAAAAGTCCGAGTGTATCAAGCCTGTGTCCTCAGTACTTTGCTCTATGGCAGCGAGGCCTGGACAACGTATGTCAGCCAAGAGCGACGTCTCAATTCATTCCATCTTTGCTGCCTCCGGAGAATCCTTGGCATCAGGTGGCAGGACCGTATCTCCAACACAGAAGTCCTCGAGGTGGCCAACATCCCCAGCTTATACACACTACTGAGTCAGCGGCGCTTGAGATGGCTTGGCTATGTGAGCCGCATGGAAGATGGCAGGATCCTCAAAGACACATTGTACAGCGAGCTCGTCACTGGTATCAGACCCACCGGCCGTCCATGTCTCCGCTTTAAAGACGTCTGCAAATGCGACATGAAGTCCTGTGACATTGATCACAAGTCGTGGGAGTCAGTTGCCAGTGATCGCCAGAGCTGGCGGGCAGCCATAAAGGCTGGGCTAAAGTGTGGTGAGTCGAAGAGACTTAGCAGTTGGCAGGAAAAAAGACAGAAGCGCAAGGGGAGAGCCAACTGTGTAACAGCCCCGACACACAATTTCCTCTGCAACACCTGTGGAAGAGTCTGTCACTCTAGAATTGGCTTTTATAGCCACTCCAGGCGCTGCTCCACAAACCACTGACCACCTCCAGGCGCTTACCCATTATCTCTCGAGACAAGGAGGCCAAAGAAGAAGAAGACGACTTTGCATCAGTTTTCACTAAAGAAATGGAGGCTGACGAAATAGAAGCAGAGAGAGCAGAGACAATGGATAGGATAAAAATTGAGAGCGGGGAGGTACTAAAACGTTTGGCTATGCCGAGGATTGATAAGTCACCTGGTCCGGATGGCTTGCATCCCAGTTTGCTAAAGGAAGTGGGCATGGAAATAACAGAAGGGCTTGCCATAATCTTCCAATCTTCCCTTGATATGGGGGGAGGGGGTGCCAGAGGATTGAAGAGTGGCAAATGTGACACTCTAATTGAAGAAATGGTGTAAGGACAGTCTTAGCAACTACAGGCCAGTTAGTTTAACAGCACTGGTGGGTCAGGATTTAGAAACAAAAATCAGGGAAAATATCAATGGACGCTTGGAGAGTTCGAGTTAATTAAGGATAGCCAGCCTGGATTTGTAAAAGGCAGATCATGCTTGACTAATTGAATTTTTTGGTGAAGTGGCAGAGAAGGTTGATAAAGGGAATACGGTGGATGTTGTTTCTGTGGATTTTAAGAAAGCATTTGATAAGATACCACATAAAAGGCTGGTTAACATAATTGAGACTCATGGAATAGGAGGATCTGTGGCTAATTGGATAAAAAAAAATTGGCTTAAGGACAGAAAACAGTGTGCCATAGTAAATGGTTGCTTTTCAGTCTGGAGGATGGTAGACAGTGGTGTTCCCCAAGGGTCAGTACTGTGCCAACGGCCTTTTTTTGCTATATATAAATTACTTGAATCTTGGAATACAGAGTAGAATCTCAAAATTTGCCGATGATACCAAATTTGGAGGTGAGGCAAAGTGTGAGGGTGATATGAACTACCTGCAATTGGACCTAGGTAGGCTAGCAGAATGGGCAGACAGGTGGCAGATGGAATTTAATACTGACAAGTGTGAGGATGGTGCATTTTGGCAGAAGGAATAGGGACAGGCGATATATACTTAATAGCATAGTTCTAAAGAGTATGCAGGAACAGAGGGACCTGGGGGTGTATGTGCATCGATCTTTGAAGGTGGCAGAACATATTGAGGTAAAAACAAGAAATGCTGGAAATACTCAGCAGGTCTGACAGCATCTGTGGAGAGAGAAGCAGAGTTAATGTTTCAGGTCTGTGACCCTTCATCAGAACTGGTAAAGGTTAGAAATGTAATAGGTTTTAAGCAAATAAGCATATTGAGAGTGTGGTTAGTGAAGCATATGGGATCATGGGTTTTATAAATAGAACCATTGAGTAATAAAGCAGGGAAGTTATTCTGAACATTTATAAAGCTCAGATTAGGCCCCAACTGGAATGTTTTGTCCAGTTCTGGTCCCCATGCTTTAGGAAGAATGTGAGGGCCCTTAAGAGAGTGCAGAGGAGATTTACCAGAATGGTTCCAGTGATGGAGGATTTTAGTTTCAAGGTTAGGTTGGAAAAGCTGTTTTTGTTCTCCTTAGAACAAAGGACAATAAGGGAGATTTAATAGAAGTGTACAAGATTATGACAGGCTTAGATAAGTTAGACAAGGAAAAACTGTTCCCATTAACTAATGGTACAAGGATTAGGGGACACTGATTGTAAGTTTTGGGCAAGAGATGCAGGGGGAATATGAGGAAGCACTTTTTTACGCAGCAGGTGGTAATGACCTGGAACTCGCTGCCCACAAGGGTGGTGGAAGTGGAGCCGATCAATGACTTCAAGAGGAAGTTGGATGGCCACCTGAGAGAAATAGACTTGCAGGGCTGCAGGGATTGAGCTGGGGAGTGTGACTGGCTGCAGAGCTCCGTGAAGAGCTGGCGTAAACTCAGTGGGCTGAATGGCCTCCTTCTGTGCTGTAAATGACTCTATGACTCCATGAAAGGCCAAAGCCCATGGTCCAGGCCACCACTAAGACCTGATGAGTGAAAGAAAAGAGGAAATAAATCGGCAATGGTGGTTTGGGATTTCAGGGACTAAGGATTGTAGGAAGATGGAAAGATGCAGGTTTTTCTGCCATTTGACATCACCCTACTGAACACCTATTGTAACATTGAAGTATGTGTGTGTATTTTGCAAAAATGCCCCAAAAAATGTAGGCAGTCTTTGTTGTGGCTTAATTCTTTCAGGTGGCTGTGATTATTGATCTTGGAGCTTCATCAGCCATAGTAAAATTAAGATGCTGGGTTGGTTTGGAATCCAAGTTTGTACTTAATTACATTCCTGAACATTTCAGTTAATCCCTTGATTGACAGGAAGAGGTATTTGATCTGTCTGCTGTTTAATGGCCTGTCTTTGTCATTGGGCGTTTGAATGAGGTTCTCTTTGAAGTTAGCTCTTTTGTTGTAGTATTAGTCTGGGTGAAACCTAGGTGGTTCTTGAACCTGGCTAGATTGATGCTGCATATCTTGGCCTGTCTTGTGGATATCATGGACAACTGGTCCATTTTATCTTTTAGGAACACGAGAGTTCTGTACACACCCACAAATTCTTCCTGATTTGCAGGGTTTCCCCTTGAATTTTTCAGCATTTTTCAGATTATGATCCTGGAGCTATAACACATGAAAAGGTTCCAAGTGCTTGGACAGAAGTGTCCTGAAGTAATGAACGTTAACAACATATTGCAGGCAAGGAAAACTTCAAATTTTAAAATATATGAACAGCACTTGCTTTCTGCATTTGAGGAGTAAAGCTGTGAACTATTAACCAGAGAATTGCAAACATGACCGAGAGTTGTAATGTCATAAGTCAAAGGTTAAGGTAACTGATGTAATGTTGGATCTCTAAGTTATTTATAGCCTTAACATTCAACCTTTGTGTCATTTTCTCAAGTTTTTGGAATTTTTATTGCAGATGAATGTGATGATCTTTCTAACTTTATGTGAACAAAGAAGATAAGGATTGTTTTCACGACAGTGGTTGCATAGTAATTTGAATCATGGCATTGTTGTCCCTTATTCTGCTAGTCACATGTTTAGCCATTTAACTTTTATAAAAGATTGGGTTTGTTGCTAACTGGAGAATCTTCAAAATAAATAAAAATATAAATGCTAGAAATACTCCAGGTTCTTCAACTGAAAAGGCAAAAAGTAGCGTTAACATTTCAGCAGAGCCTCTGTCAGAACTGTTGATTACAAATATTGTTTAACCAAAATGTTAACATGATTTTTTTTTAGAAATTTCAGTTGTTTTGATTATTTTGACCATTGTTGGAACAGTACTGACAGAGGGTTCACTCCTGGAATGTAAAACCATTTTACTCTTTTCCATTGTTGATGAAGTTGAGATATACGTTTTGTATTTTAAGTTGCTGTTCCAGATTTCCTGTGAAATGGCATTTTTAAAAAAATTTGCATGTAAAATAGACAATTCACGTGAATAAATAACTTAGAAATACACTGTGCAGAATGGTACAAAAAATTCTTTGTAGCCTGAAGGAAACGTGTAAGAAATCTCCATGTTTTACAAGATGCATGTTGTTCCCTTAAAGTTTTACTTGTGAAAGTTCAGATAGGAACCAATTTTATTGATTAGCATTAGCAGGTACAATGTTCACCACTGTTTTAAATATTTCAATTGTAGACTATTGATTCAAAGATTTTCCTCAAAAAATTTGAATTATCCAAAAATCTGAACTATGCTATGTAAATAGCATAGCAAAGTAGGAATTTAGTGCTAAATATTGAATTGTCAGATAACTTGAATTAAGCAACTTTGAATTAAAAGTAGTCTTTATACTTTTCAAAAACATTGGGCAGAACTTTCAGATGACTTGCAGGTGGTTATCCTCAATGTTCCTGCTCTTTAGTGGTAGAGGTCACCGGGAAGGGAGTTCTGTCAAAGTGGGCTTGGTGAGTTGCACAGCACACAGGGAATGGTACATATTCCAATGTAGTTGTGATGGAGGTGACAGGGCCTACTGGCATGGGTGCCAGTCAATCAGACTGCTCTATCCTGATGCTGTCAAGCTTCTCGAGTCTTATTGCAGCTGCTCCCATCAGGAAAGTGGTCGATATTCCTACACGCTCGTGACTTGAGCTTTGTAGATGTTGGAAAGGCTTTGACTGGTCATGAGGTGAGCCACTCATTAGAGGAGCAAACCTCTGGTACAGATGATGATTTGTGACAATGCAATCCAACCCACCCTCCACAAAATAAAAAGAACAAGTTTAGCATCAATTCAGCCAACTTTTCATGGAATGCATTGAAGTTCTATTTACTGAATTTGTTCCATTATTTTGGAAATCAGTTTTGAAATTTATTGACATACAAAAAAATTTCTTGGCTGGTGTAGACCCAGTGTTTTGCCACCGTATAAAGTATTTTTGTACTTTTTAATTTAAAAGAAATGTGAATCATATGTTAAGTCAAAATTTTAGTGCAGATTTTGAGCATGTCATCAAGTATTGAATGCCAACCTAAAATATAGTTGCCATAGTGTTTAAATGTGCTGCATGCACTCTTTGCTATCCTGGCAGTAAAAAGAAATCCATATTTTTTGGGTCCCATTTGTGTAAGATTATGTTCAGACCACATCAGACGTAAAAACTACATGCATACAAATTAGGAGCAGGAATAGGCCATTCGACCTCTCAAGCCTGCTCCGCCATTTGGTAAGATCATGGCTGATCTGATTGTGGCCTCAATTCTACTTTCCTGTCTACCTGTATAGCCTTAGACTCCCTTCTTAATCAAGAATCTAACTCAGTCTTAAAAGTATTCAATGACCCTGCCTCCACTGCTCTCTGGGGAAGAGAATTCCACAGGCTAATAACCCTCTCAGAGAAAAAAATTCTCTTCATCTCCGTCTTAAATGGGAGACCCTTTATTTTTGAACTGTGTCCCCTAGTTCTAGTCTCCCCATAAGGGGAAACATTCTTTCAGCATCCATCCTTCAAGTCCACTCAGCATCTTATATGTTTCAATAAGATCACACCTCATTCTTCGAAACTCCAATGGATGCAGTCCCAACCTGTCCATCCTTTCCTCATAAGGATAACCCCTTCACCCAGGAATCAGTCAAGTGAAACTTCTGTGAACTGTGTCCTTTCTTAAGTAAGGAGACCAAAACTGAACGCTGTACCCCAGATGTGGTCTCATCAACTGTAGCAAAACTTGCTTACTTTTATATTCCATTCCCCTTGTAATAGGCAACAACATTCCATTTACCTTCCTAATCACTTGCTATACCTGCATACTAATGTTTCTGATCTTGCTATTGTATTCTCACTTAATAAATTGAACCTGTTCTTCAATTCAATCATACATTAATATTTCATTTATTCCTCAAGGCTGGTTGGACTAACCATTACTTTCCAAGCTCTACAAGCATTCTAGAAACACTCATATTATTGTAACTATAACATGAAATGAATTCCAATAATTTTGTACTAGTATACTTCGGACATACTCCCATTAAGAGTACCCTCCTGTTAAGTAGGTGACAATGGCAGAAAATCGATCATATACTTAACAGGAATACATGCACTGTTGATGGATGACAGTTGAAAACAGGTGAGTGTTTCTGGTTTCTGGCATTGTTTTATGAATGGCAATGTGCTAGGCTGTGTTCAGGTGAAATGTTCTACATTCATTTAATTCACTTCACAACAACGACGACTTCCATTTATATAGCACCTTTAGCAAGGCAAAATGTTCCAAGGCGATTCAAAGAAGTGTTATCAAACAAAATTTGACATCAAGTCACATAAGGAGGTATTAGGGCAATGACCCAAAGCAGGGTAGAGCATGGATACCCGACCTGGACCCAATGACGTGTGTCGGGTTCGGGTCGGGTCGCTCTTCCAGGTCCGGCATTCGGGCTCGGGTCAGGTTGGGCAGGGTCGGACGCAGTGACAGCCAGCACGTCAAGGCAGGAAACACTCCGCACTAGTCTGCACTGAGCAATTCCATCGAAGGTAGATCACAACCTCTTTAATATAACCAACTTTATTCCGGTGGTCGGGTCGGGCGTAGGAAAAAATGAAAGGACTCGGGCCGGGTCGGGCTCGGGTTGGATGTGGATTTGTCGGGCTCGGGTCGGATTTCATTTGCAGACCCGAGCAGGTCTTTAAGGCAGGGTATAAGAGGGAGGCTTTAAGAATTGTCTTAAAGGAGGAAAGAAAGGCAGGGAGGTTTAGGGGGGGAATTCCAGAGCTTAGGGCTTCGGTAACTGAAGGCACGGATGCCAGTGGTGGAACAATTAAAATTGGGGATGTGCAAGGAGCTAGAATTGGAGGAGTGCAGATATCATAGAGGGTTGTCAGGCCTGAGAAGGGATTTGAAATCAAGGATGAGAATTTAAAAATGTTAATATCTGATCATGAGGTTGAGGTCCCAGTTGAAGTATGCACATGTGTGGAATGGTCTTTGAAAAACTCAGAACAATACATTAATTATAAATAAGAGGTGGCCATGGAAGTTACTTCTGTGTTTATATCAACTTTACTTTCCAATAAGATATCAGATAACTTATGGCCAAAGCTCCCTGTAATTAGTTTGGTTGGAACATATAAATTAGGAGCAGGAGTAGGCCATTCGGCCCCTTCGTGCCTACTCTGCCATTTAATAAGATCATGGCTGATCTGATGGTGGCCTGAACTCCATTTTCCTGCCTACCCCCCGATACGCTTTGACTCCCTTGTCAGTCAAGAATTTATCTACCTCGGCCTTAAAAATATTCAATGACCCTGCCTCCACCACACTGTGGAGAAGAGAGTTCCAAAGACTCTCAACCATCTGAGAGAAAAAATTTCTCCTCATCTCCGTCTTAAATGGGCGACCCCTTATTTTTAAACTGTGTCACCTAGTTCTAGTCTCCTCTACAAGGGGAAACAGCCTTTCAGCATCCATCTTTTGTTAAGTCCCCTCAGTATCTTCTATGTTTTAATCAAGTTGCTTCTTACTCTTCTAAACTCCAATGGATACAAACCCAACCTGTCAGTTGGTAGCACTTTCACCTCTGAGTCAGAAGGTTGTGGGTTTAAGTCCTACTCAAGATCTTGCGCACTAAGGCTGACACTCCAGTGCGGTACTGAAGGAGTGCTGCACTGTCAGAGGTGCTGTCTTTCAGATGAGACATTAAACCAAGGCCCCATCTGCCCTCTCAGGTGGACATAAAAGGTCCTGTAGCACTATTTTGAAGAAGAGCAGGGGAGTTATCCCATTTTCCCCGATGTCCTGGCCAATATTTATCCCTCAATCAGCATCGCAAAAACAGATTCTCGGGCTGCTGCGTTTTCTACATTACACCAGTGACGACACTTCACTTCAAAAGTACTTCATTGGCTGTAAAGTGCTTTGAGATGTCCACTGGTCATGAATGGCACGATATGAATGCAAGTTTTTCTTTTTCCCCATGATGCAGTTCTCTTCCTCTGCACAGTGCTGATGCTTGGGAGGTATCTCAGGAGTATTGCACTGAGCAGCATGAAAGCTTCTACCATGTGGCATCAAGGAGCCCTAGAAAAATTGAGGTCAGTGGGAGCCAGGGGCTGATTAGAGTCATACCAAGAAATATGGTTGTGGTTGTTGGAGGCCAATGATCTTAGCCCAGGATATCACTGCAGGAGTTCCACAGGGTAGCGTCCAAGGCCCAACCATCTTCAGCTGCTTCCTCAATGAATTTCCCTCTATCATGATTACACAGTGTTTAGTACCATTCGAGACTGCTCAGATACGAAAACAGGTTTGTGCCCGCATGCAGCAAGACATTCAGGCTTGGGCTGATAAGTGGCAAGTAACATTCGTGCCAAGCAATGACTATCTTCAACAAGAGAGAATCTAACGATTTTTACTTGTCGTTCAGCTGAATTCCCCACCATCAACATCCTGGGGGTAGAACTTAACTGGACCAGCATATAAATACTGTGGCTGCAAAAGTAGGTCAGAGGCTGGGAATTCTGTGGGGAGCAACTCACCACCTGAATCCACAAAGCCTGTCCACCATCTACAAGTCACAAGTAAAGGAGTGTGAAGGAATACTCTCTTAGCTGGATAAGTGCAACTCTAACAATACTCGAGCTTGACACCTTCCAGGAAAAAGCAGCTCGCTTGATCGGCACCCCAACCATCACATTAAACATTCATTCCCTCCACCACTGATGCACAGTGGCAACAGTGTGTACCATATGCAAATACACTGCAGAAACTCACCACACCTCCTTTGACAGCATCTTCCAAAACTGTGACCTCTTCCACCTAGAAGAACAAGGGCAGCAGACGCATGTGAACACCACCACCTGCAAGTTCCCCTCCAGGCCCCACACCATCCTGACTTGGAACTATATCCTTCACTGTCGCTGGGTCAGGTTGCACTCCCTCCCTAACAGCACTGTGGGTGTACCCACACACCACCTCATGGACTGCAACGGTTCAAGATGGTAGCTCACTACCATAACCTTCTCAAGGGCAGTTATGGATGGGCAACAAATGCTGGTCTTTACCATTGATGGTCACATCCCATGAAAGAATTTTAAAAAGTGTATTGATGAAGTGAAGTGTGATTGAAGAGGTAAAGTTAGTTAGAGGCAAACTCAATCTCCGCTCTTACATTAGTGTTTGACTGCCAGCTCCCACATGTCTCACACAGACAGGGACCACATTAAAATAAACCTGCCGTATTCTTTTAACTCGATGTCCCATTTTAAGGGGTCTTCCAGACTTTCCCCAGCAGTCTTTCTGGGGCCAGTAAACTCGTACCTGTCCCAGTGGCAGCAGAGCTCAGTGATCGTGTCATGACTTAATGTCATGATGCCACTGCTCCGTGCATGTGCCAAAATGTTATAGCCAGCCCATGCTTGAACTAGCAGGTCAGTTACAGGAAGACTGGCTGCACATCCGAAGGTAAATGTAGGAGAGCCGTGGAGTTATCTTGCTTTTCAAAGATTGGGCTGTTGTATAAAAGCAGCTTTAACAAATTATAGAACCTTCCAGTGATAGTTCCACAAGATAAAAGTGATGTTTTCTGCACCAGTCCCTTGCACCCCTTTTAAGTTTATTGATTGTTGTTGTTGCTGCTATAAGACCCTATTTATATCCTGTTGTGTCTTTCTGTATCTGGCCAGGATCTTCCTCAATGTTGAGGAAAGTTCCGTAACAGTCAGCAATGTTAAAGGCACATTCCTGGCCTGTTTCTGTGGCCAGATAAAAATGATCTAGTGGGAAAAGCTGTCCACAGGAACTTTTGAGCTTTATCACCATTGGCGCTTTTGACCGGAGGCAGGGAGTCAAACCACTGTTCAAGGAGAGTTTGCTCAGTATCAGGTTGTTTATACTACAGCAGTGATTCGAATATTTCCATCAAAGACAGTCCTCTAGTACAAAGGGGGCATGAGTGTATTTGGAAACTTGTAGAATTAATTAGAGTAAATCTAGTTTGGATTTTTTTTAATTGCTGATGTTGGTAGGGGCTTTGAAATTTTCGATGCTTTTGAAGAGTGATTAACATTTAGAATGTTGACATTTGTTTTGGAGTGGAATCTTTTGCCCCAGTTCGAACTGTGTGGCAGAAGAATTTTTGGACAAAAGGCATTGGGTAGGTACGTCTGTAACTAGAGACTATTAACTTAACAGCTGAATGCAGCACAATAGAAAGAGTAAACTACTCTCTAAAGCCAGCAATGCCTCATAATTACAACAATACTTAAAGTGATCGTTGGCCTCGTCTTGGCAAAAGCTGAATGCAAAAGCAATAAAACAAGTATTACTGAGAACACAGCTTTTTTGTTTACTTGTCGCAAAATAGGACAGTTACACTGCTGACGTCAATCTCCATTTTTCTCATTAGTCTGTAGCGTTCCAATCAGGGTTTTTAAATTAGCTCTTTTGTGCTTATCAACATGAGGGATGTCTGTTCTGGGGAATAAAACACTTTCCATTCTGACCACATTAGTAAGTGTAGGGAACTCCCACAAAATGGATGCCATGGTCAAATACAGATTGGAGCTAAAAACTGCCCTACACCAGTCTGACTTCTTGTATCTTTTCCTATACTGCTTTTGTGCAGCCTTTCTGACCGTGATTGAATTCTGAACCACATGAAGTGGCTTGATTGTTTCCATTTGGAATTTATTTTGTCTTCAATTTTCCACTTTTCCTTAAGGGTATCTTAGAGCAGTAATTACCCTGTCCCCCATTTCCAGCATGGAATACTGACTGTAGCTGATTTGTTTCCTCTCCTGACCCCAGTGTACTGCAGACAATTCTAACATTCAAAATAAGTGAACTCAACACACACTAGGTCAAACTTGAGACTTTACAGATCTGGATAGCTGTATCACCATCATTGTATTTACCAGCTTTATTTTTGTTTGACAGTTACCAGGTTTGGATTTCTGTCTTGTAATCAGACTTACTGAAATAGCCAGTGTGGCACACGACTGTGAGTCTTTGATTTGTGTTGTCCAATAGAAAGCAGTGACTAACCTCAGATGTGGCTGGCTATGTTTTAGCCAAATGCACTAAATTTAGTAGACTATACCTTACAGACACTCAAGACAGTATAGATAAATTTGCTTCACATATATATTTGCTTAACATCTACCACCATTCAGTAACCAAGGAAGTAAATAACTCTCAATGATCAAAAAACACTTGTACACTCTACATTTAGTCTTATTATTTTAGCGGCAAATGAACAAAAAGGTTAAAGTTCACTGTGCGAATCTGAGTATTGAGATCACATCCTCAAGGGCAGTGACTATTATTCATTTTTTATTTACTGATCAAAAATGCTGTTAGCCACATCTGGATTTCCCAACTAGCCACATGTGGCTGGCTATTGGCTAACGATCTGGACAAAATTGCTCTGACTTATTAAAGACCTTGTTGACTCATAACGGTTCAGCAACATTAAATACTCATTTTTGGATCTCCATCCCCAAACTCCTCCATCTCCAAACTCCTCCATCTCTCGACTTCCCTTCCCACATTTAGAACCCTCTCAAATATGTCCCTTCATCCACACTTTTGATCATCTCTCCTAACGCTTCTGCAAACATTTTGGGCCAGACTTTTATTTTCAGTTTGGATGACTGGAACATTTCCAGGTCCCAATGCTGCGATGCTAACATGGTGCTATTTATAAATGCTAAATAAGTAATTGGCTTGGGAGCAAGTCCAGCGCCCAATTCGAGGCACCAGAAGCGTTATGGAGGCAGGAATGGAATGGAATTTTTAAAGGCAAACGGCAGCCATTGCCAGGGATCTCGGAGGGCCTGTATGATCATCAGAATGCTTCCCCCACCCCACCCCCACTGTGCTCTTCGGACCTCCTGCTGTCCAGGAGGTTGCATCTGCTGCAGTTCATCCTGGCTGCTCTGTCCAATGTCCAGTGGCCTGTTCCCATCTCAGCTCCCTCAGCTGGGTTTGGTGCATTCACCAGGCCTTCCCGTGCCAATCCCAGCTGCTACAGTGATGCCAGCGGGCTCACTTCCCTATCCGTTTTCCTGCCACACTCCACTGTGACATGAAACTCTTGACAGCTGCAGCAGTAGCCACACTGAGACTCATCTGGAGCAGCTAAACTTTATTTGCTGCCTATGAATTACTGTAATCAGCCCTACCCATAGCCCTTATGGTCCTCCGCACTGTTCACATCTTCACAACCCTGTCATTTTCCCTCCATGGAGGCTTCCCCGTTCCCAATCCTTAAAAATTGCTCACTGACAAGCTTGTTAATGAGCTCAACAGGCACTTAAATAGAAGTGTGTACCAACCCGTTCCCTTGCTGCTGGCGGCACTTTGAGGCGGCATGACCCTGTGCCGACCTCCAGGAATGCAATATTCAAATTGTGCTCGCAGACTTTGCCGCACTCAGCAGGGTTTGAAAATCTGGCCCTTTGTGCCTGTCTGTTTTCTCTGTAAAGTACCTTGCGATGCTTTTCTACATTAAAGGTGATATAAATGCAAGATATTGTATAAACGTTGCTAAATGAAATGCATGTAGTTTAAACTGCAGGTTAGTATGATATTATTGCTTTCTTTCAATATCAATGTAATAGAATCATAGAATGGTTACAGCACAGGAGGTGGCCATTTGGCCCATCGTGTCCGTGCAGCCTCTCTGCAAGAGCAACTCACCTAGTCCCACTCCCCTGCCTTTTCCCCGTAGCCCTGCAAATTTTCATCGTCAGATAATTGTCCAATTCTCTTTTCAAAGCCACCATTCAATCTGCCTCCAGCACACTCTCAGGCATTGCATTCCGCTTGCTATCAACTCGCTGCATAAAAAACTTTTTCCTCATGTCGCCGTTGCTTCTTTTGCCAATCACTTTAAATCGGTGCCCCTGCTTCTCCGTCCTTCCGCTAACGGCAACTCTTTCTCCCTATCTACTCTGTCCACACCCCTCGTGATTTCCAACACCTCTATCAAATCTCCTCTTGATCTTCTCTACTCCAAAAACCCACAGCTCCATCTTCTCCAATCTATCCACGGAAATCAACTTCCTCATCCCTGGAACCATTCTTGTGAAACTTTTCTGCACCCTCTTAATGCCTTCACATCCTTACCAAAGTGTGGTGCCCTGAATCACACACAATACTAATCTTTTACACAGGTTTATCATAACTTCCTTGCTTTTGTGCTCTATCCCCCTACTTATAAAAGCCAGGATCCCATATGCTTTATGAACAGCTTTTTCAACCTGTCCTGCCACCTTCAATCATTTGTGCACATATACCCCCAGGTCCCTCGGCTCCTGCACCCCATTTCGAACGGTACCCTTGATTTGTGATTGCCACTCCTCGTTCTTCCTACCAACATGAATCACTTCACACTTCTCTGCATTAAATTTCATCTGCCACTCGTCCGCCCATTCCACCAGCCTGTCTATGTCCTCTTGAAGTTGATCACAATCCTCCTCACAGTTCACAGTACTTCCAAGTTTTGTGTCATCCACAGATTTTGAAATTGTGGCCTGTACACCCGAGTCCGGGTCATTAATATATATCAGGAAAAGCAAGGGTCCCATCACCAACCTCTGCGGAATCCCACAACATGCCTTCCTCCAGTCTGAGAAACAACCGTTCACAGCTAAAGTCTGTTTCCTGTCAGTCAGCCAATTTCATATCCATGCTGCTTTTGTCCCATTTATTCCATGGGCTCCAATAGCTGAAGCAGTTTTAAGCATTATGTCTAAAACCCACCCTTTGTAGTTCTGCTTTAAGGCACAGAGGTAGATTGTTTTGTCAGTTATCTGTTTGCTTTTCACATCTGCATTGAAATTATCCATCTGGTTTCGATGCCAGTAAATCTCATTTTCATCTCTGTATTGTTTAGTTTCACAGGGTGTGGTTGATAATTGTTGGAAGTTTCAAACATTTATTTTGATTGTGCATGAATTTTCCCAGGAACAGTTGATGACAAAAATGCTCAGAGCAAACAAATTATCAAGAATTTTTGAAGTCACAAATGGGGGTGGGGGAGGGGTGGTGCATTGTTGGGGATAAAATTTGGCTAGGAACCACTGTAAGATAACAAATATTGTTCATTTCTGTATCAGAAAGATGTCTCAGGTCAAGACAATGGCGTGAACAGAACATAATGTAAAATTATATTGTTAACCAGAAAAATGCTATAAATTGAAAGCTGTGTTTTTCTCCGGTTAGTGCTATTTGTGATGGAATCCAAGCATTTCCTGTGCCCTTGATAGACTTGCACAAGTCACCGGAACTCTATTCATGGCCTGCCCAGTTGTGGGATGTTGAATGAGTATTGGATTTAGACCAGAAGATCTCCATTCTATATTTTCCAGATGTCCTTTCTTAGAACCTCAAACCTACTCCTATTTATGTCACTGGTTCCCACATGAACCACGACTTCTGATTGCTCGCCTTCCCACAAGGCACCACATCAAAGGTGACTAAATAAAATAAGAGCCCATGGTATGTGAGGTAACATATTAGCATGGATAGAGGATTGGTTAGCCAACAAGAAACAGAGAGTAGGCATAGATGGGTCATTTTCAGGTTGGCAAGGTGTAACTAGTGGAGTGCCACAGGGATCAGTGCTGGGGCCTCAACTATTTACAATTTATATCAATGACTTGGATGAAGTGGACAGAATGTATAGTTGCTAAATTTGCTGATGACATAAAGATAGGTAGGAGAGTAATTTGTGAAGAGGATATGAGGAGTCTGCAAAGGGATATAGATAGGTTAAGTGAGTGGGCAAAGATTTGGCAGATGGAGTATAATGTGGGAAAATGTGAAATTGCCACTTTGGCTGGAAAAATAGAAAAGCAGCATATTATTTAAATGGAGCGAGATTGCAGAACTCTGAGATGCAGAGGGATCTGAGTGTCCTAGTACACGAAACACGAAGTTAGTATGCCGGTACAGCAAGTGATTAAGAAGGCAAATGCAATGTTGTTGTTTATTGTAAGGGGAATGGAATATAAAAATAGAAATGTTTTGCTACAGTTGTACAGGGCATTGGTGAGACCACATCTAGAGTATTGTGTACAGTTTTGGTCTCCTTACTTAAGAACGGATATAATTACATTGGAAGCAGTTCAGAGAAGATTCACTTTACTGATTCCTGGGATGAGAGGGTTATCTTATGAGGAAAGGTTGGACAGGTTGGGTCTGTATTCATTGGAGTTTTGAAGGATAAGAGGTGATCTTACTGAAACATATAAGATCCTGAGGGGACTTGACAGGGTGGAAGTTGAAAAGATGTTTCCCCTTGTGGGAAGTACTAAAACTAGGGGGCAAGTTTAAAAATAAGGGGTCTTCCATTTAAGACAGATGAGGAGAAATTTTTTCTCTGAGGGTCGTGAGTCTTTGGAACTCTCTTCCCTGGAGAGCAGTGGAGGCAGGGTCGTTGAATGTTCTTAAGGCAGAGGTAGACAGATTCTTGACAAACGAGGTTGTCAAAGGGTATCGGGGGTAGGGAGGAAAGTGGAGTTGTGTTCACAAACAGATCAACCATGATCTTTTGGAATGGCGGAATAGGCTATTCCTGCTCCTAGTTCGTATGTTTGTAAGCAAATCATTAGATTGTTCTTTGAGCAGCCAAGAGAATGTTCTGGAATTTTGTGCAATGAATGTGGGAAGGGTGGAGACCCAGAGTATGGTGGAATCAAGTGAGACAGCTTCACTTTACCAGTAAATTAATATTTTATTCTCAAGAGGAAGATGTGCTAAAAGTTAACTTGAATTTACTTACTGAGAAATAGAAGTTCACTGGTTGGAAACATCAATATTCTGCTGAAAGTGGCTGTGCAATCCACACTTTCAAATGTCTTGAATTTATCTTTACTTGTTGAATTCTGACAGAATCCTTTATTCTGGTTCCTGTAGGTGACAATGAGTTGCAAGTCCTGTAATGGACTTCAGTTTATTATTGCAGGCTGCTAAGCATTTTCTCCAGAAGCACATACAATGTAGTGAATGTGTAGAAATGAGCCAGTTTAGGTACAACTACTTAAAAACAGTCTAAGTTTTGGCTTCTGTGAAACTTGTTTCAATGTCTTGCCCTCTTCTCAAGAAAGTGCTGACTCTCGTTGGGTTGTAGTTCCACAGTTTCCAGCAGCCCATGTGGTCATACTTCATGTGTGGATGGAGAGCATCACAGTTGAGCTCCATGTTCACACTTTAGGTCCAACTATGCACTTGCAAGAAAGGGCCACTAAAAGTAATCAAAATCTTTGTTGATTGTTTTCCCCTAACTTGCCCCAGGTCATTGAGGTCAGTTAGTATGCCCTAACTACTGCCATGATTGAGATCAACTAAATAAACACAAACTAGAATTTAAGTATGGACTTTTTGGTCTTTATGGCTCAGTAGCAGTATTTTAACCCACCGGGTCATTGCGTTAGCTAAATTCTTTTTTTTCTTTTTATTAAATGCAGGAAAAAGTGCATATCAGTACAGTCTTAAACAGTTGATGAACATATTGCTGACTGAGAAAATGTTCAACTATCAGGAAAGATTGAGCAGAATGAGCTGTTTTCTCAAATAAGAAACCTGATGGAGGCCTTTAAAATTATGAAGCGATTTGATAGGATGCATGTAGAGAAATTGCTTCTACTTGTGGGTGAGTCCAGAGCAAAAGAACATAAATAAAAGAGAGTGCTAAGCATGTGGAGTGGTTAAAGCAGGTAATAACATTGATGCATGTAAGGGGAGGCAGGTTGCTCACCTGAGGGAGAAAGGAATAGAGGGATTGGGGGGCAGGATGGGAAGAGTGGATGGTAATTCGAATGAGTGAAGAATGTTGATTCCTCTGGAAGACACTTTCAAGGTCAGTGTCCTAACGACTGCATTTATTTTGTTGTTCTGAAGTCTTTAGATTTTCTGATCAGCATAGAGCCTGATAAGAATGTCCTGTTTTATTTAGTGTATTGCTTTATATGAGTTTGTTCATTAATGTTTGAAACACCAATGCCTTTAATCTACTTGTCTGTATTCATTTGGAAGTATTTAATTGTATGACAGATTTTAAATATTTCCTGCCTGATTTTCATTTCTCCCCATAATTGTTGTTGTTACTTTACTTGATTTTCTATGTTAATGAATCCAGTAGAACATAGGGTAGTATCAATAGTATTTACAATCTGAAACACGATTAAGATCCTGAAACGAGTTTCCAGAAAAGGATTTGCTTGAAATTCATGACCCACTTCCTTTTTGCTAAGAGCTGCAATAATCCTGTTCTCTTTGTATCAGCATTACTTGAGAGTACCATTTCCATGTTTATTTTTTTCTCTATCGGTGACTTTTGATGTAGTAAAAGGAATAACACTTCAGGTAAGAGTGAGACAACAGACTTCAGTCAATCAGGCAAATGCATAGTCGAAACATTTGCTTTCTGGTGTGGAAAGGCCATTTCTAAAGTTATTGCCAGGATTCACATGAATATATTATGATTTTCATAGCACAGACCATTCTTGTAGTTCTTAAAGGAGGCTGTTACACAGTTGGATTATTTAAAGAAACCACCTTTTTCTTTGAGAAGCTTAATGTAAAAGGGGATGCTGACACCTTCCTCGTGTATTTTTCAAAAACTATACAGAAATAGTATTGTTGGTCAAAACACTTTCCAGATTGGTTACAGGTGATTAACCTGCAGTTAACCTCGTTACAGAAAGAAAGAAAAAATACAGATAAATGGATTCTGAGCCTGAGTTGAGTGGCTTATTCAAAGGCTTATTCAGAAAAGATTTCTAAAGGTGAACAGAGAAACCTTTGGAGAAGGGAATTCCAGTGAGTCGGGATGAGGTATATGACAACATGGCTGCCAATGAATCAGGCATGAAAAGGATGTTCAATTAAAGGAAATTTTGACATCCATCACTTGATGTTGGAAAGGCAGTCTGACACTATCAATGTAGTCTTCGGGTGGACGGAGTGCTGGAGAGGTGGAGCTGTCATGTGCATACATATTGAAACCTGGCGATTATGTCGCTGAGGATAAGCATGTAAATAAGAAAGAGGCCAAGGAAGCACAGCGCTTGAGCATTCAAAGTCAGCATTGCAGGAGAGAACCAGTTATGTTTACCCTCTCTTTTTATTTAAAAAGTGTAGGTTTTATTTTTTTCTGCAAAGAATGTGACAGCCAGACCCACTACTCCATTTAATTTAAAATTCCCTGATTCCCTATTCTATTGAGTTGTCTTTTACTCGTTGCGGCACTCATTGGGCGGCGCAGTGGTTAGCACCGCAGCCTCACAGCTCCAGCGACCCGGGTTCAATTCTGGGTACTGCCTGTGTGGAGTTTGCAAGTTCTCCCTGTGTCTGCGTGGGTTTCCTCCGGGTGCTCCGGTTTCCTCCCACAACCAAAAGACTTGCAGGTTGATAGGTAAATTGGCCATTATAAATTGCCCCTAGTATAGGTAGATGGTAGGGGAATATAGGAACAGGTGAGGATGTGGTAGGAATATGGGATTAGTGTAGGATTAGTATAAATGGGTGGTTAATGGTCGGCACAGACTCGGTGGGCCGAAGGGCCTGTTTCAGTGCTGTATCTCTAAATCAAATCAAATCATTGCATACGATTCTCACTCCTCCTAGGCTACCTGTCTCAAACACATATACAGGTCAGGACCCACAGATACAGAATAACCTTGTCTGTGCACCATGTTTCTGCAATACTTGCCTTGTACTGCGTTACAGTTTTTTTGTAGTATGCAGAATGATTAATGTGGATTTGTATTAACATAGGTAATATATAGGAGCGAAATGCAGATGCTTACAAAATTTCATTCAGGAACAAATGCACTTAGGCCCAACTGTTTGCCTATGGCTCTCCCTTTCTAGCCCAGTGGGTATCTATGATTTTTCCCATCTTTGTGCCTGTGATTGTGAAGGATGTTGAACAAAAATAGCTCAGAACCGCAAAAAGTTTTGACTATTCTGTACTTTGCACATTTATTTTACGAATTTTATTTTCATGTATATATAAATAACAGGAAAACCAAATTTATAAGATTGACAGTCTTTTAGTGTTCTATATGAACAGAATAACTGTAAAAATAATAAAAACATGTTATTGAGGTATCTGGTGCACAGAAATAGAATGGCTGGTTTGATTTCCCCTCTACACCCTCATTACTTTCAAATCTCAGCCATTTTGCATAGGGGAGTCTCAGGGAGGGAAAGTTGGATGAGTTGAATCCAGTGGTCCATTATTGTGCGACACAGTAGCATTGGTACTAGCATGACATGAGGTATTTGATCTAGCTGCCCTCCCAGAAATAGATGTTCTAAAAAATTTGTTGTCAGCATGTGGGTGACATTGATAAGACTACATCTTATTGCCCCAGTCCTAGATTGGCCTGAGAAGGCAATTGTGGGCTTTTGTCTTGAACCACATCAGTTCTAGTTATGGTGTCAGGAATAAATGTTCTCAGGAAATAAAAACATGTATTGTATAGTTTCTTATCACATCTCTCTCATACACCTCAAAAAGTCTTCACGTTAATGTTTTTGAAGTGCAATCGCTTGTTATGTCAATGACTAAAGCAGAAAATGCTGTATGTTTAAAAAAAGGAATAATTATGAAGCATTCTATGCATAATTGAGAATCTTGTTCCCTATTGTGCCTGCATATAGCATGAATAAGATTGTAGACACTCAGGTTATGCAGCTTCAGCACAACTGTAAAGGAAAGGACCAAAGTCATTGAAGAAATAGTTACTCGAAAAGCATTTCAGAGAAACCATTACCTTGAACTTTTGTTTGGAAAATGTCTCTGTGTTTATAAAGTGCATCCTTAGGGGCCTTTTGTACATCCAACTGCAAGAACACTGAGTGGGGGAAGGAGGTATCTGCCCTGTCTGTTGGCAGCACAACCATTTTTGGGTTAGTGTTCAGTGTCTCTTTAGAAGATGATTAAGTGACACATTGTGTGTCTTCTCCCTTGCCCTCCTTGCTCACCATTATCCTCTGTGAAGCACAACTCACAATCTGTCTTCCAAGCCAGTTAGAATTCTTTATTTTTAGTTTTACAACCCAGTTAACTTGGGCTGAGTTCCGGATATGGGCCACATGCATCTTGAGCATCGAAATGCAGTGTGATTTGCCTAAACCAAAAATGAGCCAATGAAATCAAAGTAAGAGCAAGGAGAGGTATTGTGAAAATGTGTAATGAATCCAATGAATGCATCTGTATATAAATAATTTGTTACTGGTAAAAGCTAATACCACTTAGAGCAGTAATGTAAAGAAATAATAAAATGGTTTGGAAAGAAAAGTGGCAAAAGCTGGAAACACATTCTAAGCTGCCCAATTCTCAGATACATTGTATGAAAAAGCTATGCGTGTCTTGGTCTCATATTGACAATTGTTCCTTTACAATGGAATGTCTCTTTTTCTTTTGTTTAGTTCTTTCATTGTGTGGGTCAAATAGTCACTCATTAACGTGGTACAGATTGCTGCATGAGGTTTAACTGTGAGCTTGCAAGGGATCTGTGGAAATACCTGTAAAGTAGAAGGCATTCTCATTTGGCAGATCATAGATGTTTGTATTCCCAAAATTGATTCCTCAGCCATTTGGATTTTTGAGGGGTATTTTTTTGCAGAGTTTTCGTCACCTGACTCTCGACCTTTTCTTGTAATGGCATTTTAATTCTTCTGGTATTTCTAACAAATTCCTTGGATTTTATTTTCTGGACTGGATTTGGTCTGGGTTCCGAAGAAGGGTCACTGACCCGAAACGTTACTGACCCGAAACGTTAACTCTGCTTCTCTTTCCACAGATGCTGCCAGACCTGCTGAATGGTTCCAGCATTTCTTGTTTTTATTTTTGGTCTTCTCAACTTTCTCTTATATGTGGTGACATTTAATTCTTGTGCAAAGTTTCATATCAACAGCGTTGCCCTTTGCAATATGATAAGCTCTGACTACATTGATCGTTTCATAGAATCATAGCACAAAAGGAGGCCATTCAGCCCTTCGTGTCAATGCCAGCTCCCTACAAAGGCAACTCAGCTAGTCCCACTCCTCTGCCCTTTCCCTGTAGCACTGCAAGTTTTTCCACTTCAGATAATTAACCAATTCCTTTTTGAAAGCCATGAGTGAATCTTCCTCCACCATACTGTCAAGCAGTGCATTCCAGATCCTAACCACTCACTATGTAAACAGTTCTTCCTCATGTTGCCATTCCTGTTTTTGTCAATCACCTTAAATCAGTGTCTTCTGGTTCTCAACCCTTACCCTTCTGCCAATGGGAACAGTTTCTCTCTATCTTCTGTCTAGACCCCTCATGACTTTGAACCTTCTTCTTCTTCTTTTTCTTCTTTCTTTTGGGCCTCCTTATCTCGAGAGACAATGGATACGCGCCTGGAGGTGGTCAGTGGTTTGTGAAGCAGCGCCTGGAGTGGCTATAAAGGCCAATTCTAGAGTGACAGGCTCTTCCACATGTGCTGCAGAGAAATTTGTTTGTCGGGGCTGTTGCACAGTTGGCTCTCCCCTTGTGCCTCTGTCTTTTTTCCTGCCAACTACTTAGTCTCTTCGACTCGCCACATTTTAGCCCCGTCTTTATGGCTGCCCGCCAGCTCTGGCGAACGCTGGCAACTGACTCCCACGACTTGTGATCAGTGTCACAGGATTTCATGTCGCGTTTGCAGACGTCTTTATAGCGGAGACATGGACGGCCGGTGGGTCTGATACCAGTGGCGAGCTCGCTGTACAATGTGGCTTTGGGGATCCTGCCATCTTCCATGCGGCTCACATGGCCAAGCCATCTCAAGCGCCGCTGACTCAGTAGTGTGTACAAGCTGGGGATGTTGGCCGCCTCGAGGACTTCTGTGTTGGAGATACGGTCCTGCCACCTGATGCCATGACTTTGAACACCTCTAACAAAACCTGTCTTTATGGAGAAACTGGGATTGTTCTCCTATCTATCCACATAACCATAGTCCCTTATCCCAGGAATCATTCTCATAAACCGTTTCTGGACCCTCTCTAAAGCAATCACAGTTAAACTCCAGAAAGCTTGTTCTGGAAAGATAATGCAGCAGCCAGTCTTTACTCAGTTTCACATTTATTGTACAAAGTAAAAGGACTACAAACATGTAGCTCCTCACTCATCCCCTCACTAGTCTCAGTAAATGTCTGCTTATAAGTGCTCAAGTAAGACCCCAAACAATTGATACACAATTAGCAGTTTAACAATCACATCCTTCCTAAAGTGTGGCACCCAGAATTTGACATAATACTCAAGTTGGGCCAAACCAGTGTTTTATACAGATTCATCATAACTTGCTTGCTGTTGTACTGTAGGCCTCTTTTTATAAAGTCCAGGATCCCATATGCTTTATTCGCCGCTTTCTCAACCTGTCCTGCCACCTTTAATGATTTGTGCACATATACCCCCGGGTCCCTCTGCTTCTGCACTCCCTTTAGAATTGTACCCTTGAGGTTATATTGTGTTTTCTTGTTCATCCTACCTAAATGCATCACTTCACACTTCTCTGCGTTAAATTTCATTCTGTCTGCCCATTCCAGCAGCCTTTCTGTGTCCTCTTGAAGTTTATCATTATCCCACTCACAGTTCACAACACTTCCAAGTTTTGTATCATCTGCAGATGTTGAAATTGTACCCTGTACATCCAAGTTTAGGTCGTTAATATACATCAAGAAAAGCAGCGGTGCTAGTACCAACCCTTGTGAACACTACTGTTTACCTTCAGTCTGAAAAACAACCATTCATCACTACTTTTTGTTACCTGTCACTCAACTAACTTCATATTTTATGTGGTGAAAAACCTTTTGTCTGTGTACATTGACAGAAACGCTTCCTTCCCCAATTAAACATTTAAGTTCGAGTTGTCATATCTTAATGCACCCAATGGTAGATGCACCATGTGAGGTGGGATTGAGCCACAGAGACAAGTAAAGTCCCAGTTTAATTTGCTACTCAGTGCTACCTTAACTGACTCCAGCTGTGGGGACACCGCCACTGACTGCAATGCCTCTGAGCAGAAAGGGAGAAAAAATTTGCTAGCGTTCCCGCTGCTGTAACCTCTGCTGGGCAAGGTGCGTGTACATGTGATGAGCGAGAATAGGGGGTCAGGCATGTATGTGAAGCCCTCAATGGTCAAATAACATATCAAAATTCACTGAGCTCATTCATAAAGAATGACCACTTGAGCAAGCTATGTACGGCCTCCACAGCCTGTGAATCTCTACCCTAACGTGAACCGTGCACATTTACAGCACGAAAGGATGCCATTTGACCCTTCATATCTATCTCTTTGCTAGAGTGATCCAAAGCTGGCCCACAGCCCTGCTCTCTCCCCATACCATCTGCTTAAAATCTTTATTCACTTTCTCTTGCAAAAGAGGCATAGGCTCCACCTCAGTTTGTTCCCATGGAAAAGCATTCCATGCTCTCGCAATTTTTTGCATAAAGAACTACCTCCATACTTCTCTTGTTACTCTCAGTAATCATTTTTAAATTGATGAGCCTTTGACACTGACTTCCCAACTGAAGAAAAGTGACTTTCTTTATTCACCTTGTTAAACCCACACAGGTTGACATCTCAGTGCTGATAAAGCTTTGGTCAAATTTTTAAACCCTATATTAAATCTCCCCTTGGCCTTTGCTGCTCCATTAGAAATGGCCTCAGTATCTCAAGTCTGTTCTCACAACAATAGATTCTCATCCCTGGTATCATCATCTGGGTAAGAGAAGGGAGAAAATTGCACAAAGCAATATGATCCAGTTTGATGGATCAGTGGTGCATGCCATGACTCTGAGTGCAGTGAGTTCCCAATCTTACATTTACTGTCTGGAAAGGTTTTGAGATCTCGAATACTTCCCCAAAGGCAGAGGGGGAAATTCAGAGGGGAGGCAACTTGAATGGCTCTTTTGCACCTCCCAGTGGTCCATTGCAAAGCAGCACTGCCAGAGGCTTTGTGAATCTGACTCTCAGCTTCCATCTGAGATATGATAGATTTGAGTTAAATTAAGAATGGCACTGGAAATAGATGTGCTTTTCTTTACTTCCATCTGCTAAAATTCATGGCAGTCCCTCATTTCTGCTGCCATTTCAATCCAAACCCATTTTTCTTTTGGGAATACCTGATCTGAAAGCTGTTTCCTTTCATAGAAACATAGAAAATAGGAGCAGGGGTAGGCCATTTGGCCCTTTGAGCCTGCTCCGCAATTCATTCTGATCATGGCTGATCATCCAACACAGTAACCTGTTCCTGCTTTCCTCCCATATCCTTTGATCCCTTTTGCCCCAAGAGCTATATCTAACTCCTTCTTGAAAACAATAGAAACATTTTCCTTTCCAGGCGTTATCTAGGAGCAGTTACTGCAGAGTGCACCAGAAATATCACCAGTTCAGCACCTGAACTTACTCTGGGATCTCATTATAATGAAGCAGGTGCACACTGGGGAGTACTCCTGAGCAGAACAAGAAGTCTGCTTCTTGCCCGAAGCAGCGCAACCATTTATTATTCAGAAAGTCAAAAATAAAAACTCATCGTGCTGTTCTGTGCTTTAAGAATTATGGTGCCTAAACATCATCTCTGGAACCATTCTGTCCACCTATTGTGTTCTGCCCTCAGACAGACCTTATCTCAAGCTTCACACATGAGATTCTCAAACCACTTAATTGGGAAGAGTTGCCGAGGTGGTTTCTGGTTGTCTTCCTCTTTTTTAGATATCTTTGGAGTATCTTCTCGGTAGTCTGCGACATGGACTAATCAACCTCAGCTATCCTTTCTGATGGGCTGGGCCACCTGCACTCATCAGGCACCAGTATCCCCACTGGGATTCAGAGCTGGAGTTCCAGTCTCTGCTCCCCAGGGGTCTCTGGAGTGGGGCCCAAACCCAACCCTTCTGACTCAGAGGCAGGAATACTGAGCCAGTGGTCTGGTGCGTTTGCCCCACTGGATATCGACCCAACTTAAAATTAGAGCTAATGTCAGGAGGCACTTCTTCAGACACAGGATAGTGTAATTCTGGAAGATTGATAGATTTTTGTACGGCAAGGCTAATAAGAGTTACAGAACCAAGGCGGGTAGCTGGAGTTAAAATACAGGTCAGCCATGATTTAGTTGAATGGCAAAACAGGCTAGAGGGGCTGAATGGCCTAGACCATGCTCTAGTAATTCCTGGTTCTTATGCGTACAGTTTCCTTTGAAATGCAGCTGGTGCTATTGGAGGTAGTCTGTTGCGAAGATCTCTGGTAATTGATTTGCATTAAACTTACATTGCTGCTCCTTGTTCAGGTACTGGCACCAGAAAGGCCATAGAGGAAGCTTGGATTTAGTGCTCATCAGGAGCAAAATACCTCTGCATTCCACCCATTTTTCAGGAGTAGGGCAGACGAAAATCAGTCTAATTGTCTTTATCCTTTGCAGTATGCTGAGATTATTAACTTTGTTGGCATTTGTCTGATAAGCATCTTCACTGCAGCCCTTAAAATCTAATGAGTCCTAATGGACCTCAAGAAGCATTTTGATAGATAAGTTATTGAGTAAACAGTGTATCCATGGTGCTTTATTTCAGGAATACAGTCCCTCACTGCTGGATACTTGAATGTGGTTTCCAAGCTTCAGAGAGCTTCAAGTTAATTGTAATGCAAATACAGCCAGGGAATTCACAGCCAATCAGACAAGTTTGTCTTTATGATTACCTGACACAGGAGGAGGGAGCTGTTAGTCAGTCGGCTGAAGAGAAATCGCGTGTTGCAGGTCTAACATTCTCCGTAGCTGTTCATTTAATTAAGAGGTTGCTTTTTTTCCCCCTGCAATTTTCTCAGGTGAATGTTAGAAGTTTTTTTTCCCTTTCTGAAAGGCCTACGAATGAAAGATGTCCACTTTCTCTGGCTCCTAGTGCTGCCTTCTGGGGCCTTAACTTAAAGGTTGGTGAGAGTAATTTATTGTTGCAGATATTCTTTGAGGTACCCACCAGAAGAGCTGCTTCTGTCACTCAGATGGAAAGCCTCCAGCACCGAAGTTCTTATAAAGCTATACCCCAGTCTGCTGAACACACATCTGGACTGCATCTCTTCTAATATTATCACCTAGCCTCGGGTCTAAAATCTGTTCGCTTATCTACAATAGAAAAGTAAGTTTAGAAACTGACAACATGTTAATCATCAAAAACATTGTGTGTGTATATATTTTTTTAAATAGTCTCTTTTATACTAGTTGTGCTGGTCTGTCATGTAAGCACTTGAAAGATTTGGAGATGCATGTGCTTCAGGCTGTTTCTATCAAATGACCATTTGGTATCGTTACTAAAACTGACATGTAATACAGTACAAAGTAAATGGACAACCATGGAGCTCATTCCAGAGTTTGAATTTCAGGATATGGAAATGAGTAAAACCTCTGCCTGTGTTAAAATATGATGGGGTTTTTGAATTGCACAGAATATTGAGAATGTAGATATTATCAGACTAATCTTGGATGCTGTAAAGAGGGTGCAGACATATAGCAAAGTCTTAAAAGCTTAAGGAGCTGGAGTCTTCATTACCTCGGCTGGGATTCACAGCTGAGGAGTCACCTGTTGAGTTTGTTGTACTGGCCCAATCCCACTTTACTGGCCCTGCTATCAGTCCCTCCTGTACCTGATGATGTTCTTTCCAGTGATAGTTCCAGTCTTCTGTGAACCTCTATCCTAATTCAGAATATCAAGCAAAGATTTGAAGCATCAGTTTTCCTCTTTGGTGAATTTGTGATGTTCCAAAAATCCTGACTCCAACATGCTCTTAAACTACCTTCGTAATGTATTCACAGTTTCGCCCTACTGCTTATTGTGATCTGTTTCTATGATAGGGCTGGGCAGTTTCACCAAAAGAAAGGAGAAAAACCTGGCTATAATCAGACAATCTGTCTCCAATTCCAGCTATGTCACATATTCAGGATGAGAAAAGGCCTTGAGGTCCATACTTACTCACTAGACTTGTTCTCTTCCCTTCATTGTACCTTAGTGATTTGATGATGCAGCTGCAGATCCAGTTGCTTCTCTTAGTTCAGGATGGTCTGAACGTAGACCTAGAAGCAATTCTGATAAACTGCAGTAAGAGCCTCTTGCAATATCCCCTCACACCCCTACGTTTAATCCTATCCTAACATGGGCACTCTGACCATCACGACCCAACCCCCAACCACCTTCTCTATCCTTTCAAAACAATCTAGGTCGAGGTGTGTGGAATTGAGAATCATTATCAAAACCCAGCTACATTTCTGTAACTCTAGTTGTAGCGTACAATTGTCATACTATCAGTTTGTTCTTAACGTTGCTGGCGTTTGTATAGAAGCATTTAATAAAACCCCCACCTCAGTCTATTATATGCTTATATCAGTTTATGTTACCAATGTCAAAGTCCTCTAAATTTTAGTCTAAATTGGGCAAAGTAAGTTTTAAAAGAATTCAAGTTTGCTGCACTAGTTTCTACTTGGCCAGTTTCACACTAAAATACAGAGGAGCAGTGGCTCAGAAACCACTTTGGATAATTTCAGAGAAAGCAGTATGAGGTCCTGAGATGAACCAGAAGTAGGCGAACTGGCAGTACTGGCCATAGATTTGGACACCATCGATATTAACCATCGCCTCCAGCCCCGCAAACCGCGATGACCAAAACCCCCCACAGTTGTTGAGGACCATCCCCAAAGGTCTATGGCCTCCTGGCTGCCAGGCAGGCTGTCAATTTGACCAGCTGCCGGGCAGGAAACAGAACCAAAAAATTGATAAGGTCCTGCCTGTAAGTTCAACAGCCCTCCGCATTCCCAGCCTTGCCAGGTCCCTCAGCCCTTTTCACCTTCTCCCCACCCCTAGAGGGTCCCCATACATATCGGGCCTCGTGTTCTTTTCCTTTGCTTCCATAATAGATTTCAGTGATGAGGAAGAATGATCAAGCTTTCTTCTTTATTCATCAGCCTCTGCAAAATCACTCAAAAAAGAGATGCTGATGGTTCCCCAGTTTCTCCCCCACTTATTCCCTCTTCGCATGAAATTGTTGCTTCATGCTGGAGTGTGGGTGCCAGCTGCTCTCTCCTACTTCACCCCTATGAGTCTTGACAGCGAGTGTCAGCTTTTTATTTGACCTGTTTGACATCCCAGGCAAACTCTATCCTGTCCTCACCCTAGAGTCTGTACACAAACACTTTGCAACATGGATCTTTGGATAGAAGGCAGGAATCCTGAATGATTTTCTTTTCCCTGGTTGAAGGACATTGAGGCCAGTTGTGGTGTTGCTTCTGCCACTCTATTGAGATCAGCTAAATCACCACAAACCCGAAATTGAACCTGGGACATTGCTGTATTGTTCAGTATCGCACTGGGTGGGCACAAGGCAGGTTCTGTTTAAACGGAGTTGTTTTGGAAACATGTTGTTTATGCCGGCAAACGGAATTCAATCATATGTTTATTCAGCTTCCGTTTGTTACTATAAAGGAGGTATTTAGTCCCAAAGGTTCATGATGTCATCTAAATCCTAGGATTGAGTTACAGCACTGTACCTGTTTCTAGCTAACTGCTGCCTTCAGCCATGAAGTGCAAGCTCTGCCAGTATTTCTGCAAATGGAGAATGCTGGAGTTTGAGGAAATGAAATGTTCTTTTTTATGTATAACTTTGTTGTGAAGGTCGAGAGGAAGGTGTACTGAGTGGTCTGCACCATTCCCGGTCTCCATTTTGTCTGTAATACTATCAGTTAAATTGATAATGAAATATTTTATTTGGAAACTGCTGTTTGCATCAGTAACACAATCGAAAACTCTGGTATCTGTGATTTTATTTTGAACACTTGAAATAAGGAGTAAAGCTTAAAGGGTCATACTTTGGAGCTGTCAGTGACCGCGGAGCTATGTCACAGCAAGAGTTGTTGGGTGGCAGAAATTTGAGAAAAAAGGGGCATTACCACCCTGTGGATAGTTGGCATAACCTTTTCCCCCTTGATTATAGCACGTAACAATAATGTGTCATTCATGTTGTGAAAACATCATGGTTACAAAACGTGTAGGTGGCATGAGAACAAGGGCAAGATGGGTGCACTTCCAACAGTCTTTCTCAAAGCTTTAACCTTCCCCTTGGTTATTAATGTAACATAAAACTGTAGTCATGATTGCAACAGCAGCAGCGTTTCAGTGACATTACAGCAGAAGCAATAATTTTGTCTTTGTTGCTGATCAGCGTGAGATGGGTGGTTTATTTTTGATATCCAGTAAGGCACTGTCAGGTGGAGAGGTATGATTGAAAATGTAAGTAAGATTTTTATTTGAGTGTAATTTTGTATCCCCTATCCAGAGTTCCATGTGCTTTCTGAGACAAAAACAGATCATATTGTCTGAAGCTGTGCTTCTTCACAGTTCAGTGTGTGTGACATGTACCTAAAGCAGTTTGGAACGTGCTTTGAGACATGAGCAAAAACAAGCACTGTTATGATTTTGTATTAATAGTTAACACTGATGGGAGTTTTCATTGTGCTACCTACGTAGAGTTTTAGCTGCTTCTGCACCCTAAGAGTTAATGTAGGTGCTTTGGATTCTCTTTCAGCATTTGCTGGACAGGGCAAGTGATTAATACATTGAGATCTTTTCCAGATCAGCTTGCCCACAGCACACCCTGGCCCTGCTTTTCCTGACCAGCTTTATTCAGGCACTTGTAACTGACTTGTTAAGAGTTGATGTGGATATTGATGGCTGCCCTAATAGGATTTGGTTCTTGTAGAAGGGCAGCATTTCATCTGTGCTTGTAATTTTTTTGTCTTTTGTAATGTATCTAGTCTGGTTTGTTTGTTTCTTTCTTGAAGCAGCCATAGTCTGATGCAGATAGAGGAAGGAAGAGGAGGGTGTAATATACTATATTTATCTATCGACATTCCTGCCCATCTTCAGGCCACACCCTGTTTAGGAGAGGCCAGGTTAAGCAGATAATCTGGTACTTGTCCTCCCATATTTCTGTCTAAGATTGGGCACCGGAAAGCAGTGCAGGGTTTTCATTTTGGTTGCTTTATATTTACTTGGTAAGTTATCCCTTTGGATTCACTTGGCCTTTGCCACTACATGATTGAAAAAAAGAGCCTGTTCCCTTGTTATTATTATAAAAGCAAATTACTGCGGATGCTGGAAATCTGAAATAAAAACAAGAAATGCTGGAATCACTCAGCAGGTCTGGCAGCATCTGTGGAAAGAGAAGCAAAGTTAACGTTTCGGGTCAGTGACCCTTCTTCGGAACTGACAAATATTAGAAAAGTCACAGATTATAAGCAAGTGAGGTGGGGGTGGGGAAAGAGATAACAAAGGAGAAGGTGCAGATTGGACCAGGCCACATAGCTGACCAAAAGGTCACGGAGCAAAGGCAAACAATATGTTAATAGTGTGTTGAAAGACAAAGCATTAGTACAGATTAGGTGTGAATACACTGAATATTGAACAGCAGCAAGTGCAAACCTGAAAAAAAACCTGAAAAAAACAGTGGGTAAGCAAACTGAACAAACTAAGATGAAATGAAATAAATGCAAAAAAAGATAGTAAAAAATGTAAAAAAGAATGTAAAAAAAAGGAAGAAAAAATAACTAAAAATGAAAGTAAAATGGGGGGCTGCCATGCTCTGAAATTATTGAACTCAATGTTCAGTCCGGCAGGCTGTAGTGTGCCTAATCGGTAGATGAGATGCTGTTCCTCGAGCTTGCGTTGATGTTCACTGGAACACTGCAGCAATCCCAGGACAGAGATGTGAGCATGAGAGCAGGGGGGAGTGTTGAAATGGCGAGCAACCGGAAGCTCAGGGTCCTGCTTGCGGACTGAGCGGAGATGTTCCGCAAAGCGGTCACCCAGTCTGCGCTTGGTCTCCCCAATGTAGAGGAGACCACACTGTGAGCAGCGAATACAGTATACTACATTGAAAGAAGTACAAGTAAATCGCTGCTTCACCTGAAAGGAGTGTTTGGGGCCTGGGATAGTGAGGAGAGGGGAGGTAAATGGGTAGGAATCGCAGGAGGTGCAATACCTACCCATTTACCTCCCCTCTCCTCACTATCCCAGGCCCCAAACACTCCTTTTAGGTGAAGCAGCGATTTACTTGTACTTCTTTCAATGTAGTATACTGTATTCGCTGCTCACAGTGTGGTCTCCTCTACATTGGGGAGACCAAGCGCAGACTGGGTGACCGCTTTGCGGAACATCTCCGCTCAGTTCGCAAGCAGGACCCTGAGCTTCCGGTTGCTCGCCATTTCAACACTCCCCCCTGCTCTCATGCTCACATCTCTGTCCTGGGATTGCTGCAGTGTTCCAGTGAACATCAACGCAAGCTCGAGGAACAGCATCTCATCTACCGATTAGGCACACTACAGCCTGCCGGACTGAACATTGAGTTCAATAATTTCAGAGCATGACAGCCCCCCATTTTACTTTCATTTTTAGTTATTTTTTCTTCCTTTTTTTTTTTACATTCTTTTTTACTATTTTTTTTGCATTTATTTCATTTCATCTTAGTTTGTTCAGTTTGCTTACCCACTGTTTTTTTCAGGTTTTTTTTCAGGTTTGCACTTGCTGCTGTTCAATATTCAGTGTATTCACACCTAATCTGTACTAATGCTTTGTCTTTCAACACACTATTAACATATTGTTTGCCTTTGCTCCGTGACCTTTTGGTCAGCTATGTGGCCTGGTCCAATCTGCACCTTCTCCTTTGTTATCTCTTTCCCCACCCCCACCTCACTTGCTTATAATCTGTGACTTTTCTAATATTTGTCAGTTCCGAAGAAGGGTCACTGACCCGAAACGTTAACTTTGCTTCTCTTTCCACAGATGCTGCCAGACCTGCTGAGTGATTCCAGCATTTCTTGTTTTTGTCCCTGGTTATTATTAATGGCTTCCTCCTTTCCTGCTCTCCCCCCACCACTCTCAATAGCCAGCCACCATGAGAGAGATTATTTATATAGTGTCTTTCACAACCTCTGCATATCCCAAAGCCCTTCACAGCTTTTGAAATAGCCACCCATGTAATGTGGTGAATTGCAGTAACCAGTCTGTGCACGGGAAGGTCCCATAAATCAGCAATGAGATAAATAACCAAATAATCCTATTTAATGGTGTTACTTAATGGATGAATATTGTCTCGGACACCAGGCAAACTCTCGTAATTCTTCCTTGAATAGTACCATGAGATTTTTTACATCTGGCTGGTTTAATGTTTCATCTGAAAGAAGGCACCTCTGACATTGTAGCACTCTTATATACTACACTGGTGTCAACTCCATCCTGTAATGGGACTTGAACCACATCCTTCTGAAAGAGGCCAGGCTGATGGTGATTCTCTGCTTTATACTCTGTTCATTTCTCATCCATACCTCCCTTCAGGCATATTACAATATGTCTGTATGACTCAGTGCTGGATGTGAAAATAAAGATTTAGTGAAAGTCTTTTGTGAAGGAAATTGGTCTAATCAGTGTGACAGTGTAAGGAGGGTCTCTGCAGGTAGGTGACAACAAGGTGTTTCTTTTTCCCCCAGAGGCAATAGGCTATGCTAGATCAATGCCAGACTTCACAGAGACAATTCAGACATAGCACAATCAGTTTGGGTTTTACTCTGAAAATGATTACATTTTTTCCCCCAGTTGCTTTTCCTCATCTCATCTCTCCTGAAGGCACTTTTTCAATGACAACTTGCATTTATATATCGCCTTTAACAAAGTAAAACGTTACCAGGTCTTTCCTATCCAGTGTGGACATGGGGAGGAGAATTTGCTTTGGTCACCAAGTGACACCAAACATGACAGTTGTTCACGCATATGTACAATTCTGTAGTATTGGTTACCTGCTAGCACGTCACCCTAGTTCACCATTACTCCCATATGAGCCTACTGAATGAGTGCCAGCAATCTGTTAAACCTTTGGTAATGATTGCCCAGTACAGTGCAGTTGTCACTGCTTTGGCCAGAATTGACATTCTTTTTTTGAATGTATTCATGGTGTTACTTCACTTAGTGACCAAGTCAATTCTCCTCCCCAGGTGCACATTAGATTGGAAACACTCCCATGAAGCACCTTGAGATGTTTTATTATGTTAAAGGCTCTCTATATACCGATGCAAGTTGTTAAATGAAAGATACATTTTCAAAAGTGTTCTGTGGCCTTGAGAGAGAATTCCTTTTGGGGAGGAGAGTCAATTTCATCCAGCCCAAGGTGAAGAATGTCACAGCTGGGCAGTGGAACATTTCTTCCACACTTGTCACCCAGTGTGAGCACTCCCAGAGCAGTTCGTAGCGCACGCTGCAGCTGAAGAGTAACCTGTCCTGACAATACTGCTCACCCACAAAACCCTTTACTGACCAATTTTGTTTGACTTTTCCAAACCATCCTGCTGGCCTCCCTGAGTGAGATTTCCCCCAAACTTGTAACAAATAGCGCCGCACGAAGACCAATTTAACTCCCTACAAACAGATTTTAGAATCTCTGAATAAATTTCATGACAGACCTTGCAGCTAGCCCTCAAAAAAAAACTCATCCATCAGTTGGTGCTGGACTCAAATCAGGTGTCAGTCCCAGAGGTGAAGGGCAGTGTGCGAACTCAAAGTGCCACCCTGCTCTTCACAAAAACCAGTTTACACCGTGGCTACCAATTTCTGTTTGTTTTATGTTTACAAGTGATACCAAGTAAATATTTGCATGTAAACCATTGGAGGTTAGTTACTGTGATTATGCACGCACTGACCTGAGAAACAGGAGGGTCATGTTACACGGATATATAAACACCTGATGTGAATCTCCTGTTGCTTTCCTGTAGGGAGTAAAAACTCTGCATGCAATGCGACCTCCACAGGGCTGCCGTGTATACACAACATGGGGAATGATTTAAATGTTGAAAAGCTGCCGTGTGTATTCTGCAGCATAAAAGCTTTTGTGCAACCTTTAAACCGTCTGCATGTTTGATGTGATGTTCAATAAAGGCTATTGGCTTTTAATCATCTTGACATAAAATCAGGTCACATGGGTGCTGTTGGGATGAGGTTAAGATGGAGCAGTTTTCATAGTGGCCTTAGTGCGATGTTAGTCCCACCAGTTAGCAAAGCAGGAGTCTCTCCAGTAACATCAACTCCAATGCCAGTGTGCCAAGCACTGAAGAAGATGCAAAATAGATTCATAAGGGTGATGCCAGAACTGACAGATATACTTAGCAGGAATGGTTGAACATGCTGGAACAGCTGAGGGATGAGAGGGCCAATCGTCTCCACATCGCCAAGCAATCTTCCTGGGGGTGGGATAGGCCGACAACAACCTTCCCACCCAGAGGCCAATTGAGGCCCTGGTGGCCGATTAACAGCCAATTAAGGGCCTCTTCCCACCGCCCCTGGGATCTTACCAGCGGAGTGGGGGGGGGAAGGGAAACACTTTGTAACCCTCCCTGTGGGCTTGGGGGGAGGGCGAGGAGGTTCCCTCCTTCAAGGGAAATTTGTGGCCCACAGAGCACAGAGGGCCCCCACCAGGAACCACTTTACCGATACTGCTGAGTTGCCGGCCCTCTGGCTGGCAGCTCTTGGAGGTGGGATCCCCATCTTTAAAGGGATCCCAGCTCCTGAATGTTTGATTTAAAAAGACTGGAGGATCGCACCGGGTGCATAAAGAGGCATAGGCAGGGTTCCTCCCGCCTTTTTGGCTAGGCACCAGGAGCCCCACCTCCAGCACAAAACCCAGCCCATTATTTTCCACTTGTGGGGGACATCAAAACTACTTCTCCTCCTCCTCCTCCTCCTCCTCCAGCACCTCCACCTCCACCTCGAAAGACAATGGGTAAGCGCCTGGAGGTGGTCAGTGGTTTGCGAAGCAGCACCTGGAGTGGCTATAAAGGCCAATTCTAGAGTGACAGACTCTTCCACAGGTGCTGCAGATAAAATTGGTTGTCGGGGCTGTTACACAGTTGGCTCTCTCCTTGTGCTTCTGTCTTTTTTCCTGCCAACTGCTGAGTCTCTTCGACTCGCCACACTTTAGCCCCGCCTTTATGGCTGTCCACCAGCTCTGGCGATCACTGGCAACTGACTCCCACGACTTGTGATCAATGTCACAGGACTTCATGTCCCATTTGCAGACATCTTTAAAGCAGAGACATGGATGGCCGGTGGGTCTGATACCAGTGATGAGCTCGCTGTGCAATGTGTCCTTAGGGATCCTGGCATCTTCAATGCAGCTCACATGGCCAAGCCATCTCAGGTGCCGCTGGCTCAGTAGGTTGTATATGCTGGGGATGTTGGCCGCCTCGAGGACATCTGTGTTGCAGATATGGTCCTGCCACCTGATGCCAAGGATTCTCCGGAGGCAGTGAAGATGGAATGAATTGAGACATTGCTCTTGGCTGACATACGTTGTCCAGGCCTCGCTGCTGTAGAGCAAGGTACTGAGGACACAGGCTTGATACACTCGGACTTTTGTGTTCCGTGTCAGTGCGCCATTTTCCCACACTCTCTTGGCCAGTCTGGACATAGCAGTGGAAGCCTTTCCCACGCGCTTGTTGATTTCTGCATTGAGAGGCAGGTTACTGGTGATAGTTGATCCTAGGTAGGTGAACTCTTGAACCACTTCCAGAGTGTAGTCGCCGATATTGATGGATAGAGCATTTCTGACGTCCTGTCCCATGATGTTCATTTTCTTGAGGCTGATGGTTAGGCCAAATTCGTTGCAGGCAGCCGCAATCCTGTCGATGAGTCTCTGCAGACACTCTTCTGTGTGGGATGTTAATGCAGCATCGTCAGCAAAGAGGAGTTCCCTGATGAGGACTTTCCATACTTTGGTCTTCGCTCTTAGACGAGCAAGGTTGAACAACCTGCCACCTTATCTTGTGTGGAGGAAAATTCCTTCTTCTGAAGACTTGAATGCATGTGAGAGCAGCAGGGAGAAGAAGATCCCAAACAGTGTAGGTGCAAGAACACAGTCCTGTTTCATGCCACTCAGGATAGGAAAGGGGTCTGATGAGGCGCCGCTATGCTGAAATTTGCCTTTCATATTATCATGGAATGAGGTGATGATACTTAGTAGCTTTGGTGGACATCCAAGCTTTTCTAGTAGTCTGAAGAGACCACGTCTGCTGACAAGGTCAAAGGCTTTGGTGAGATCAATGAAAGCAACATAGAGGGGCATCTGTTGTTCTCGGCATTTCTCCTGCAGCTGGCGAAGGGAGAACAGCATATCAAAACTAGAGTTCATAAATTTAGGTAGTCACTAATAAATCCAACAGGAAAAACTTCTTTACTCAAAGAATGGTAAGAATGTGGAACTCGCTACCAGAAGAAGTAGCTGAAGGCGAATAGCATAGATGCATTTAAGGGAAAGCTCGCTAAGTACATGAGGGAGAAAGGAATAGAAGAATATGTTGATAGAGTTGATGATAGGTGGGAGGAGGTTTGTGTAGAGCATAAATGCCAACACAAACCACTAGGGACTGAATGGCCCGTTTCTGTGCTGTATATTCTACCGTACAGGAACATCTAATAAAGAACAAGGTGTTCCTGGCGGTTGGACTCTTTTTAAAAAAAAATGTTTGTGTTGCTGGCATTTATTGCCTATCTCTAGTTGCTCTTTTTGCATGTGATGGTACAATTTGATACACCCGAGTCACTAGACCACTTCAGAGCCAAGTGTCAAGCACACTGATGTTGGACTGCTGTCATATTTAGGTCAGACCAGGTAAGTGCAGCAGGTTTCCTCTGCTAAAGAAGTGAACCATTTGGGGTTTTAGGACAATCCATCAGCTTCATCACCACTTTTACTGATAGCTTTTTATTTCCAGATTTTAAAAATTGATTTCAAATTCTCAAACTGACGGGATTTGAACTTGCATTCTCTGGATTGTTAGTGCAGTTACATAACTACTACACCACCCTTCTGAACCACTTAGTGGATCACAGAATCTTATAGTGCTAAAGGAGGCCATTCAGCCCATCATGCCTGTGCCAGCTCTCTGAAAGAGCCCTTGACTTGGTCTCATTCCCATATACATCTAAATTTTTCTTTTTTAAATATTTATCCATCTATATTTTAAAAGTTTTTATGGATTGTTTCTCACTTTTTTTTCTCGTGGGGCATGCTAACAACTCCTTGCATTTAAAAAAAAAGTCTCCAACCCTCTCCCTTTGTTTTATTGATGATCTTAAATTTGTGCCCTTTAGTTACTAACTCAACAACCACTGAAAATATTTTCTATCTATCTACCTTATCAAAATCTCTTGCAAAATTCAACATCTCTAACTGATCTCCTGTTAGCCTTTTCTGTTCTAGTCATGTTTATATTCAGGTTGTCACTGGCTGTGTGAGGTGATTCCCTACAAACTTAGTATAAAACTAACATGGCAATAACTGTTTATATCATGTAGGCAGCATCTATTGAATACTGGGCATAACACCTGTACAGTGCACATTTATTTTCCATTTTTCTATTTTTATCCCTGCTATCCTGAGGGCTTTGACTCATGCTAGGGTACAGTTCCACAGGGGCCAACTACCCCTCTGGTACCTTGCCAAAGCAACAATTTTTCATGTCAGCCAGGATAATGAGTATTATATTGTTGTTCAGGCATGAGGGGTATCACAGGTGAGCAGATTTTATGCTATATCTATAAACATACATTTTCTGGTAGATAGTCACTGAATAGTGATAAATGGAGTGAGAACCCTGATCAGTTTGTAGCTCTGCCAATTTAGCCACATGACTGCTGTCTTTAGGAAGATCAACTGACTCTACACCAACCAGGGATTAAATGGGGACTTTCCAAGTCTACACAGTTTAATTCCTTACTGCTCATCTATCATGATGTTACTGAGAGAGAATGCACATGTTCCTTTGTTGTTGGGAAGTGTGTGGTAGTGATGTGGTGAGAACTCTCCATCCCTCCCTGCGATCAAAGTTTCAGCACATGGAAGAGTGCAACCATGAACCCAAATTCCAAGATTCTGTGATTGTCCAGTTGGTTCACTGTATTGTAGATGGCAGACTGTTACGTTAGACATTTTTTTCAGGCCACCTCATTTTTTGTTTTGTAAAACTTTTGAAGTTTAGTCTTAGCCACATAAAGGATGAGTTTAATGTCAAACAATTGTCTTTATGGCAAAGGAAGGAATGTAGAGTATGTCAAATAGAGAAACAAATTTATTTGTCAGAAACAAAGTGTGCACATGTTTTGCAAAAAGTAAAAATACTACAGTTTCTCCAAATTTGAAACAAAAATAGAAAATACTGGAAACACTCAGCAGGTCAGGTAGCATCTAAAGAGAGGTTCCAGACCACATTCTAGCCTTGTTCCAAACATGGACAAAAGAGCTGAATTCCAGAGGTGAGGTGAGAGTGACTGCCTTTAATAGCTAAGTGGCAATCAACCAAAAGTGGCATTAGGAAGTCCATGTAACATTGAAGTCAATAGGTGGAGGGGTGTGATGAGTGGGGAAATCTCCACTGGCTGGATTCATATGAGGAAGGAAGATGGCCTCCAACGACAACAATCATCTCAGCCCAGCACATCGCTGCAGGAGTTCCTCAGGATAGTGTCCGAGACCCAACCATCTTCAGCTGCTTCATCAATGACCTTCCCTCAATCATAAGCTCAGAAGTGGGCATGTTTGTTGATGATTCCACAGCGTTCAGTTCCATTCACAATTCCTCAGACACTGAAAGCAGTCTGTGCCCACATGCAGCATGACCTGGACAAATCCAGGTTTGGGCTGATAAGTGCCAAGTAAAATTTACACTGCACAAGCACCAGGCAACAACTGTCTCCAATAAGTGATAGTCTAACTACCTTTCCTTGATATTTGCTGACATTACCATTGTCATATCCCCCATCATTAATATCCTGGGGGTGACCATCGACCAGAAAATTAACTCTATCAGCCACATCATTGCTGTGGCTACAAGAGCAGGTCAGAGCCTTGGGTATTCTGCGGCGAGTATCTCACCTTCTCATTTCTTAAAGCCTTTCCATCACCACTGAGTAACCTCTGCAACGATGTACTTGGGGAAGAGATGACTGGCCTCAACCAGCTTCTGTTGTGCCAGGTGTGACACCAGGCATGAGAATTTTCCCCCAATCCCCATTGATTTCTGTCCTCCTTGGTGCCACACTCTGTCAAATGCTGCCTTGATTTTTAAGCCAGTGGATAGGGTGCTGATCACGAAGACGAATTTGTTACTTGATGTCAAGGGCAGTCACTCTCATTCAGCTCTTGTGCCCATGTTTCAACCAAGGCTGTAATAAGGTCTGGAGCAGAGTTGTTCTAGCAGAATCCAAACTGAGCATCGGTTAGCAGATTATTGGTAACTGCTGCTTGATAGCACTGTTCATGACTCCTCCCACCACTTGATGTTGGGGAGTGGGCTAATGGGGCAGTAATTGGCTGGATTAGATTTGCCCTGTCTTTTGTGGACAGGATATATTTGGGCAGTTGTTTCCATTGTTGATAGATTGTTTTGAATATTTTTTTTTATTCATTCATGGGATGTGGGCGTCACTGGCCAGGCCAGCATTTATTGCCCATCCCTAATTGCCCTTGAGAAGGTGGTGGTGAGCTGCCTTCTTGAACCGCTGCAGTCCATTTGGGGTAGGTACACCCACAGTGCTGTTAGGAAGGGAGTTCCAGGATTTTGACCCAGCAACAGTGAAGGAACGGCGATATACTTCCAGGTCAGGATGGTGTGTGACTTGGAGGGGAACTTGCAGATGGTGGTGTTCCCATGTATTTGCTGCCCTTGTCCTTCTAGTTGGTAGAGGTCGTGGGTTTGGAAGGTGCTGTCTAAGGAGCCTTGGTGCATTGCTGCAGTGCATCTTGTAGATGGTACACACTGCTGCCACTGTGTGTCGGTGGTGGAGGGAGTGAAAGTTTGTAGATGGGGTGCCAATCAAGCGGGCTGCTTTGTCCTGGATGGTGTCGAGCTTCTTGAGTGTTGTTGGAGCTGCACCCATCCAGGCAAGTGGAGAGTATTCCATCACACTCCTGACTTGCGCCTTGTAGATGGTGGACAGGCTTTGGGGAGTCAGGAGCTGAGTTACTCGCCTCAGGATTCCTAGCCTCTGACCTGCTCTTGTAGCCGTGGCATTTATATGGCTACTCCAGTTCAGTTTCTGGTTAATGGTAGCCCCTAGGATGTTGATAGTGGGGGATTCAGAGATGGTAATGCCGTTGAATGTCAAGGGGAGATGGTTAGATTCTCTCATGTTGGAGATGGTCATTGCCTGGCACTTGTGTGGCGCAAATCACTTATCAGCCCAAGCCTGGATATTGTCCAGGTCTTGCTGCATTTCTACACAGACTGCTTCAGTATCTGAGGAGTCACGAATGGTGCTGATCATTGTGCAATCATCAGCGAACATCCCCACTTCTGACCTTATGATTGAAGGAAGGTCATTGATGAAGCAGCTGAAGATGGTTGGGCCTTGGACACTACCCTGAGCAACTCCTGCAGTGATGTCCTGGAGCTCAGATGATTGACCTCCAACAACCACAACCATCATCCTTTGAGCTAGATATGATGCCAGCCAGCGGAGTGTTTTCCCCCTGATTCCCATTGACCTCAGTTTTTCTAGGGCTTCTTCATGCCAGACTCGGTCAAATGCTGCCTTGATGTCAAGGGCAGTCACTCTCACCTCACCTCTTGAGTTCAGCTCTTTTGTCCATGTTTGAACCAAGGCTGTAAGGAGTTCTGGAGCTGAGTGGCCCTGGCGGAACCCAAACTGAGCTTCACTGAGCAGGTTATTGCGAAGCAAGTGCCGCTTGATGGCACTGTTGATGACACCTTCCATCACTTTACTGATGATTGAGATTAGGCTGATGGGACAGTAATTGGCCGGGTTGGACTTGTCCTGCTTTTTGTGTACAGGACATACCTGGGCAATTTTCCACATTGCCGGGCAGATGCCAGTGTTGTAGCTGTACTGGAACAGCTTGGCTAGGGGCGCGGCAAGTTCTGGAGCACAGGTCTTCAGTACTATTGCCGGAATATTGTCAGGGCCCATAGCTTTTGCAGCATCCAGTGCCTTCAGTCGTTTCTTGATATCACGCGGAGTGAATTGAATTGGCTGAAGTCTGGCATCTGTGGTGCTGGGGACTTCAGGAGGAGGTCGAGATGGATCATCAACTCGGCACTTCTGGCTGAAGATTGTTGCAAATGCTTCAGCCTTATCTTTCGCACTGGTGTGCTGGGCTCCCCCATCATTGAGGATGGGGACATTTGTGGAGCCACCTGCTCTAGTTAGTTGTTTAATTGTCCACCACCATTCACGGCTGGATGTGGCAGGACTGCAGAGCTTAGATCTGATCCGTTGGTTATGGGATCGCTTAGCTCTATCACATGCTGCTTACGCAGTTTGGCATGCAAGTAGTCCTGTGTTGTAGCTTCACCAGGTTGACACCTCATTTTGAGGTATGCCTGGTGCTGCTCCTGGCATGCCCTCCTGCACTCTTCATTGAACCAGGGTTGGTCTCCTGGCTTGATGGTAATGGTAGAGTGGGGGATATGCCGGGCCATGAGGTTACAGATTGTGGTTGAGTACAATTCTGCTACTGCTGATGGCCCACAGCGCCTCATGGATGCCCAGTTTTGTATTGCTAGATCTGTTTGAAATCTATCCCATTTAGCACGGTGATAGTGCCACACAACACGATGGACGGTATCCTCAATTTGAAGGCAGGACTTCGTCTCCACAAGGACTGTGCGGTGGTCACTCCTACCAATACTGTCATGGACAGAAGCATCTGCGGCAGGCAGATTGGTGAGGACAAGGTCAAGTATGTTTTTCCCTCGTGTTGGTTGCCCCACCACCTGCCGCAGACCCAGTCTAGCAGCTATGTCCTTTAGGACTCGGTCAGTAGTGGTGCTGCCAAGCCACTCTTGGTGATGGACATTGAAGTCCCCCACCCAGAGTACATTTTGTGCCCTTGCCACCCTCAGTGCTTCCTCCAAGTGGTGTTCAACATGGAGGAGTACTGAGTCATCAGCTGAGGGAGGGCGGTAGGTGGTAATCAGTAGGAGGTTACCTTGCCCACGTTTGACCTGATGCCATGAGACTTTATGGGCTCCGGAGTCGATGTTGAGGACTCCCAGGGCAACTCCCTCCCTACTGTATACCACTGTGCCACCACCTCTGGTGGGTCTGTCATGCCGTTGGGACAGGACATACCCGGGGATGGTGATGGCAGTGTGTGGGACATTGTCTGTAAGGTATGATTCCGTGAGTATGACTATGTCAGGCTGTTGCTTGACTAGTCTGTGGGACAACTCTCCCAACTTTGGCACAAGCCCCCAGATGTTAGCCTAGGTCAATGTCGGGTGGTCCGTCCGGTTTCATTCCTTTTTATTGACTTCGTAGCGGTTAGGTACAACTGAGTGGCTTGCTAGGCCATTTCAGAGGGCATGTAAGACATTGCTGTGGGTCTGGAGTCACATGTAGGCCAGACCAGGTAAGGACAGCAGATTTCCTTCCCTAAAGGACATTAGTGAACCAGATGGGTTTTTACAACAATCGACAATGGTTTCATGGCCATCATTAGACTAGCTTTTAATTCCAGATTTATTAATTAAATTCAAATTCCACCTTCTGCTGTGGTGGGATTCGAACCCATGTCCCCAGAGAAATACCCTGGGTTACAAGTCCAGTGACAATACCACTACACCATCGCCTACCCTGGTGTGAAACTCCTACAATTATAGTGCAGTCTATCATCATCATCTCCTGGAACACCAACCTTGCTCCTTGTATCTCATCTTCATCCTTGTGTATTCAGCAATCCCTGCTTCCTTTCCCACTCTATTTTGATATATTCCCACTTGACACCCTAGCTCACCTGAGTACTACAGTATTTTCTCCATTATATTGCTTTTGCTATCAACCTCTTTCTCGTCCCTTAATGATAACCCATAAATTCCTTTCTCTACTCTCCTTTCCTCCTGACCCCCTTCCTCTCCATATCACCATCTGCCCTTGACTTTTTACCCTGTCCTTCTGTCTCAATCATTCTACTCAGCTCCTATCCTGTGGCCACAATGAAAATAGCATTTGAATTTATATGGCACTTGAACATGTCAACATCTCAAAGCATTTCAACATTAAATTATTTCTTGCTCCGAGTGACTGTTGGCAAATGCAGCAGCCCAATCTGCATCAGCAACACCACACAAATCACAAGATGAATAAGCAGTTAATCTGGGTTTCCTTGGTACTGTTGGTCGAGGCAGGAATGTTGACTAGAAAGTCAGGAGAACTGGCTGCTGGTCAACGAATACTGGAACAGCATCTTTAATGTCCATTTGAACCTGCGGATGAGACTTCAGTTTAATGTCTCAAGTGAAAAATGGCACCTCCCACAATGCAGCACTCTCTCGGTATTCAGCTGGAGCGCAAAGCCAAATTATGCACTCGGGGTGGATCTCAAACCTTTTGCGGCCTAATAAAATGAGTACTGTTTTACAAGCACTTAACCCTATGTGGGATCCCTGTTTTCCTTCTCTATAATAACTTTTGTTTGATCCAGAGCAACTAATTACTTTGAACCAAATTAATTTAATTTTATAACCACAAAGTTCAAAGCCCTGTAATAAATACAGATAAAATAAACAAATTGGAGGAGTGGATTATAGAGAACCAAACCAGTGTATGCTGCCAAGTTTGTGACTTGTATGAGCTCACTTGTTAAATTATTTGTGTAAACTACTTGCTCCAAGGTTTTCCAGAGTATTGCAGAATAAATACCCAGTGGGGGCTAATGGAGCCTGCAGCTTCTTTACCAGCAGAAAGGGCCCGGAACTCTCAGAAAGGTGAAGATATGGAGTTTGGAAACTCTTCCTCATGAATGCCGTAAATTGAGTAAATGCACTTCTCATATAAAAAATAAAGATTATTATGAGATTAAAGAATGTACCTCAACACTTTGTTATTTCACGTAAGCTGCTTCTCACTTGTCTTGAGGAGTAACTGTTCACCGTAATAATCCCCTAAATATGGATTAAATATTGTCTCGGATTTTGCCATCAGCAGCAATGCAACAACTCACAGCTAACCCCGAAGAAAGCTATCTACAAAGATATAACGATCTGTGTGGTGTGGATTTCCCCTTTCCCAATGTCAATTTAAATCTGGCGCCAAATCAAATTGGCCAGGGCAGTGTGGAAGATGAGTTTGTAGAATGCTTTTGTGACAGTTTCCTGGAACAATATGTGTGATAACAATGAGGGATAAGTCTTCACTGTAGAAGACACAAATTACATACCAGAAAAAGAGGGTAGCCAAGGGACTAATTAAAGTGAGGAACTTAAGGTAATTAATATCAGCAGGGAAAAAGTTTTGGAGTAATTAATGTACTAAAGGCTGACAAGACCCCAGGACCTGATTGCCTACATCCTCGGGTTCTAAAAGAGGTAGTTGCAGAGATAGTGGATTTACTGGTTATGATTTTCCAAAATTCCCTAGATTCTAGAACAGTCACTGTGGATTGGAAGTTAGCAAATGTAGCACCGCTATTCAAGAAAGGAGGGAAAGCGGGAACTGCAGGCCAGTTAGCCTGACATCAGTTATCGGAAAATGCAGGAATCTATTATTAAGGAAGTCTTAACAATGCGCTCAAAATCATAATGTGATCCGACAAAGTCAACATGGTTTTACGAAAGGGAAATCATGTTGGACAAGTTTCTTAGAGTTTTGTAAGGATGTAACAAGTAGGGTAGATAAAGGGGAGCTAGTAGACGTAGGATATTTAGATTTCCAAAAGGTATTCAATAAGGTACCACACAAAAAGATTAATACACAAGGTTAGGGCTCATGTTGTGGGTAATATGGATAAAGCATGGATAGAGGATTAGTTAACGGACAAGAAGCAGACAGTAGGGATAAATGAGGCATTTTCAAGTTGGTAGGCCATAACTAGTGGAGTTCTGCAAGGATCCGTGCTTGGGCCTCAGCTTTTTACCATCTATATTAATGACTTAGACAAAGAAACAGAGTAATGCTGATGATGTAAAGCTAGGTGGGAATGTAAGCTGTCAGAAGGTCACAAAGAGGCTGCAAAGAGATATAGACTGGTTAAGTGAGCGGGCAACAGGGTGGCAGATGGATTATAATGTGGGGAAGTGTGAAGTTATTCACTTTGGTCGTAAGAATAAAAAAGCAGAATATTTTTTAAAAGGTGTGAAACTTCTAAATGTTGATGTTCAGAGGGACTTGGGTGTCATTGGATGTCTCTTGATTCAAGGATGACATCTACTGAAGCTTGTGAGTTTCTGCCATGGGTCTTCAGGTGACTGAGCAGGCCAATTCTCGAACCACAGATCTTTGGGCACGTGGGGCAGGATGTCCAACGAGGTAGTGCAATCTGGAGTGCAGGATTTGCTTCCTTTTCTTTCCTTCTGTGCTGCCGCTCTGCATCATCATTAAGGTGTTTAGACTCGAAGCATGATGCAGCTTGATGGACAAGTTGTCACCATTTTGAACGATTGGTAGCAAGTTCCTCCCAGCCATCAATGTCAATGCTGCCGCGCGTCAAAGGAAGCTTCCGAGTGTCTTTGAAGCATTTTCTTTGTATGTCCTGGAACACTGGCCATTTGAGAGTTGAGAAAATAGGACCAGGCGGGGGAAACGGTTTTCCACCATCCAGACTCCACAGTGCCCTGTCCATCAAAGTTGGTTTTTCAGGAGTTTTGCTGAATGCTTGTGGAGCTGACTTCAAGAAGAACACCAACATTTGCTTGACGGTCCTGCCATTGACTTCGGAGGCAGCGGCAGAGGCTTTGCTTGGGTGTACCCGTACAAGGAGCACAGAAAGTTAGCATGCAGATACAGGAAGCAATTAGGAAGGTGTTAAGACCAGGTGAGAAGGGGTCTAGGGGTTCCCTCTCAGCCTTTGCCTGGTTTAACCATAACAGGGTTTAATTTTTAAAACACTGTGATTTTAGCTCCCCCTCAGTGAATCCTTGTTCACTGCCTCAATTGAAGGCAAAGAAATCAGACAGATTTTTTTAGATTTAAACAAGAAAGGTGGAAGTTTATTAATCTTAAACTCTAATCCGGTTTACAGCTACTAATATGCGATGCGACCATGCTAGCATGCATACGCGATAAACACACATGCAGATAGAGACAGAAAAAGTAGAAAAGAATAAAGGGGAAGAGTTTGAGGCAATAGCTGTTAGTTATTTACTCCCTTTTAAGTTCAATGTGGAGTGTTTGGTTGCCGATAAGTCCTGCAATTCGTTGGGGCCCAGTTCATGCTTCAACTTGCTTCGATGTAGCAGTCTTTTCTCTCTTGAGGTTTACGTGTCTTCCATGGGTCCAGTGGTTTGGGAGAAAGCAAGAGAGAGACAACCAGGAGAGAGGCTTCCTTGTTCCAGCTTCAGTTGCAAAACTGCCTTCTGTTCCTTTCTGTATGGCACAATTCAACTCCAAGTTGGCCTGCAGGTCAGTCATGTGACTAACTGGCTTAACCACTCCTGCGTTTGTGGATTGTATCATCTTAGCAGTCCCTGGAATGCGCTTCCTTACACCTTCAATGTCTGATGATCAAAATCCATCTGGGTTCATTGGCCCAGGGAGTAGTTCTTTGTCTCCATAAGCACTGTCTCTTAGTGTGCAAATGTCCTTCCAGCCCAAATGTCTGTTTATCTCTTTAACAAATAATTTCTTCACTCTAGCAACAGTTTAAAATCAATGTTCATATGACAAAATTAATATACCTTATTCTTGGCCGGTGGGGGTCTGCATGACAAAGGCAAATGACATGTTAGCCTTTATTGCAAGAGGTCTGGAGTACAAGAATAAGGAAGTCTTGCTACAATTGTACAGGAAAGGTTCGCTAGATTAGTTCCTGTGATGAGAGGCTTGGTAAATTGGGCCTATACTATCTGCATATATTTAAAATTTTCTCACTTACTATTACAGTAAATCAGATACACTATGTTTCCCAGAATAGAACACACTAACCAGGTTTCTTTAATGAACAACAAAATTAATAATTTACTAGTTAAGACTTGTTCTATAATAATGAAGTAAAACATAAACACACAGATTAAAACTTTTAAAGTCCCAACATTAAATTTTAGAGTCCCCTTATTTACCTTAGCATCTCATACTGACGTACACGTATATGTATACCAGATAACCGAAAAAATAAAAAAGGGATTTTTTAGATCAGAGCTCTGTTACAGACAAAAAGCACTTGGGTTGGTTACTTGCTTTTGAAGAAAAACAGCAGATGAGATATGTTGTTCCAAAAACTAGCATACAATCTAACCTCCAAGTATAACTAGGCAGGTCACTGGAATCTTTAGAACAGTTCTGTTCAGGTGGCGTAGGGAATTTCTTTTAGCAGGCTTTCTTCAAATACAGGAAACAAGATGAATTGACACAGTGGACTTTTCAGGGTCTTTTATGGAATTTCTGGAAAGCAAGCTGGGTTGTGGTTTTTCGTCCTTCCTTGACACTTCAGCAGACTTGACTTTTTAAACATTCAGCAAGAAACTGGTCTCTTCCTCCAGAAGGTAAAACACACATTGATCTGCAACCAGAAAGCTTAAGAGTTTTCTGCCCTCCCAGATGCGCTCTGCTGCTGTTGGGCTTGTCCAATCAAAGGGGCGCATGTCACTTCTGTGACCCTGTTACCAGGGTTTCTGTTCTATCTTTAACTTGAGTCATGTGACAACCAGTAACATTGTTGCCAATCCAGCTCCCTCCGTGTCCCTTTGATGACTTAAAAAAAAAAACTGGTCCAACATTTATTCAGTTTAACTATAAATTCCTTTAAAAAATATTTTTAATAAAACAGAATCACTTTCATAACACAGTCAAAATAGCATTTGATCTGATCCAATCAAGTATTGGAATCTATGGGTACTTAAAAGCTATTCACTGAAGAATATTTAATTACTTGAATTTTGGAAAATCTATTTTTGGTCTCCTTTTCTTGAGAGACAATGGGTAAGCGCCTGGAGATGGTCAGTGGTTTGTGAAGCAGCGCCTGGAGTGGCTATAAAGGCCAATTCTAGAGCGACAGACTCTTCCACAGGCACTGCAGATAAAATTGGTTGTCAGGGCTGTTACACAGTTGGCTCTCTCCTTGTGCTTCTGTCTTTTTTCCTGCCAACAACTAAGTCTATTCGAGTCACCACTCTTTAGCTCCGCCTTTATGGCTGTCCGCCGGCTCTGGCGATCACTGGCAACTGACTTCCACGACTTATAGTCAATGTCACAGGACTTCATGTCGCGCTTGCAGACGTCTTTAAAGCGGAGACATGGACGGCCGGTGGGTCTGATACCAGTGACAAGCTCGCTGTACAATGTGTCCTTGGGGATCCTGCCATCTTCCCTGTGGTCACATGGCCAAGCCATCTCTAGGTCCGCTGGCTCAGTAAGGTGTATATGCTGGGGATGTTGGCCGCCTCGAGGACTTCAGCATTGAAGGTACGGTTCTGCAACCTGATGCCAAGGATTCTCCGGAGGCATTATAATGGAATTAGTTGTGATATCGCTTTTGGCGGACTTCCGTTGTCCAGGCCTCACTGTCTTAGAGCAAGGTACTGAGGACACAGGTTTGAAGCACTCGGACGTTTGTGTTCCATGTCAGTGAGCCATTTTCCCACACCCTCTTGGCCAGTCTGGACATAGTGGATGCCTTTCCCACGCGCTTGTTGATTTCTGCATTGAGAGACAGGTTACTGGTGATAGTTGAGCCTAGGTAGGTGAACTCTTGAACCACTTCCAGAGCGTGGTTGCCGATATTGATGGATGGAGAATACATCCATACATACGGTATTGGAGATACTGGCAAATATTTCATACTGCTACACTATAGTATTTATAAATAGATCTCCAATAATGTCAATTTAAGCATCAATTTCATTCCGATTAGACTTTTTGACATTCATGATTTGTACAACATTTTAGAAAATGATTGCACATCAAATTGAAGTTTTTTTAATAATCACATTACCTTACAAATAAGCCCATTTATACATATCCAACAGAGGCAGGCTTTGATCTATGAGGCCTAAAAATTAGACGTTTGTAAATCCTTGCCTTCCCAAGTAATTCCTAATGTGATCAGACTAAATTACCTTAAAATGCTGACCATCACATCCAGTCCAGCCCTTAATCACCTCCAGATCAACAAATGTCCTTCCCTTGGGCCACTGTCTTCTCCAAACTGCACCAAGTCAGCAGAAATCAAAGGGTTTACTTACACTGTGCGGCTCTCAGTGCTGCTGTATGTAAGTTCCCCTCCTCACATGGCAGCTGCACTCCTTGAGAAACGCCCACCCCTGCGCTAAATTAACCACAAAACCCACTGAAAGGCCAGATCAGAATCAAGTACATCTTTATACTGTTACCTTGGAAGCCATTCAAGAATTGCAGAAGAACATATTATAATGGATATTGGAGAACTCATGCCCTCTGCCAATTCCTATCAAGCTGATCATGAGTAGGTCTAGTAGAGCAGCACAAGGCAACTAACCAGGTAGATATTCCCCATTCCCTTCTACATCCCAAAAGTAAAACTGCTTTTTCCATGAGCTAGAGGTGAACAGAGATTATACTATAATCTTTGGTACTATGACCTCAACAGCTCCTTCATCTCCAGCCTTAATCTTATCTTTCGCTTGTGCCGGTCTACCTTTGCATCCTAAAGTTCAAACAACAGACTTGAATCCATCAGCATGACAGTTTGTCAACCACACCTAGCTGGACTGTCAAACATTATTGTGGGGGTTTAATTACATTGTGTTGCTCTCAATGCTCCTCCCCGTGCAAACACTCCTCACATGGCAGTCACACTTGTTAAGAAACGCCTGCCTCCAGCTTCTGATCATCGGCTAGTTTACCTTAAACTGCTACCTGTGGTCGTTGGACCTCCTGTTGCAGCTACAGACCAGATCAAAAGCTCCTGCTGGCTATAGTTTTCCCACGCCTGCTCTAGGACCTGGGCTTGCTTTATAGCTGATAAAAGCAATTTTAAAAGATAAAGCAATATTTGCTTTATGCACTTACATTGTGATTTTTATCAGAATAAAGGGAGAGTCTGCCATGAAGAGTGAAGATTGGGAACCATGAAAAAAAATCAATTAATTGGAAAAAAAAAATAATCATTCATCTTTAAAGAGAATGCAATTCAAAAATCAAATGACACTAAAGGGTGTTTTTAGTCAAAAAGCAAAAAAAATTAAAACTATTTCAAAACAGCTGCTACTTCGTTACATAAATTTTCCAAATGTTAATTGTACAATAATATATGGGATATATTCTTTAAAGTGGGATCATATTACATACATCCCCTTAAAATAACAGTTCACAGCATCGTTTAAAATGGCCTTGCACTGCATCCTATTGACAGGATGTAATTAAGCTTGTTGAGTTTGCACAGGCATTTTTGATTATATTTGCAGATATAATTGGTGGCCCAGCTGCTGAGGGTTTTTAAATGTAACATTTTAAAAAGTTGGAGAGGGTGCGCCTCCCTCTCCCTCACTTACCTGAAAAGGCTGCCTGTTGCTGCTCCAGTGCTAGAAGGCCTCCTATTGGTCCTCCAGCTTCGTGAGTCTGCCGGCCATCCATTGGACGGCGAACCCGCCCTCTGGCCACTAATTGGCCAATTCGTCAAAAATCACTGCTGAGTGACTGTTTCCCCCACGGCGTGGGCTTCTGACCCCCATTTGTCCCTGACATCGGGGTACCAAAGCCCGCAGGCAAAATCATGCCCTGGGTTTCACTTTAAGTTAGTGCTGGGAATGGAACAAATCTTCACCTCCCCGCATACACAAGTAATGTGATTGTCTACTTGTATTAGAATAGATTTTAGATCTACTTCAACATAATATTGATTTCCTTAGTAAACTGGGGACAGATTAACCCCCACATACATTCTTCAACACTTTTGGAATTTTAGTTATTTGAAATATCACTGTTTTAGGTGATTGGTTTCTTGAAGGCTGGTTCAAACAATAAATAAGCTTACACTAAAAATAGATGCACTGTGAAGTGTTTAAGGTTTCTAATCATAAGTTGCTGCAGTAGCTCTCTTCTAACAAATTATTCATGCTTTTGTCTATGTTGGTGAAAACTTATTTAAAACTCAGTATCAATCTTAGAGGCATTTACAATAAGTGAGAATGTGACTTCTGCAATATTGGTACACACTTTGATGTTCCACTGAAGGCATGAGCTCGACCAGCTGACCTTTTGAAGGTTTACTAAGGTGTACATTCATAATTTTTGTTGCTGTAAAATCCTGTCCTCTTCAAATAGTTTGAAAGTTGATGCATGTTTTCTTTAGGCATTTAGACCAATTGAACAAGAATTAAATAGATAATTAATAATTCAGTATTTAACAAAATAAACCAAAGGTTACTAAATAATTGCCTTCATCTTCAAACAGATTGTTTTGAAATTGTTCTTATTTTCCCTTTTTGTCCCTGTGGTCAGGTTTGGGGTGAGTGGTGCTCTTGACCAGGGGAGATGTATGATCCAGCAGTAATATCAACTTGTATTTAGATAGTGATCTTCACATAGAGGAATGTCTGAGAGAGGTGGACATCAAGCAGTAAATGAAGGAATTTAAGTAGGGGTAGGTTTTCAGGAGGAATTTAAAGACAGGGAAAGCGTTAGCACAGTGGGATGTTTTTAGAATAAAATTCCAGAGGCCAGGGGTGCAGTGATTCAAAGATCAGCCTCCAGTGGCAGAGCAGAGGGAGTGGGGAACCAGCAGTAATCTTGAGTAAAGAACAGGGAAGGGCTGCAGGCAGAGAAGGTGTTGGAGAAGATTATGGGAATGGGGTGAATCAAGGCTGTGCAGGGATTTGAAAGAAAGGTCATTCTCTAGTTGTCCATCCTGAGCTGTGTGAAAGCAGTCAGCAGAAGACTCTTATTGACCTTTCTCCCCAGCACCAATGAGCAGAGGCCACCATTGCCTTTCTAGTGACTGCAGGAAAAGGGAACTCTGAAGTGGGTGGGGGAGGGGTTTTGGGGAAACATTCAAGTCTGTATTATGTGATACTATACATTGGTGCTCGCAAGATTCTGTACTACATAATTTCCACCAGATTGCTCTTTAATTGCCGGCTCTGTTGAAATTCTCTCTCGCTTTACATGGTGAGGGAGTGTCATAGTTCCTGGCTCTCTTTTCTGTGGTGTAATCATTTTGCTTAATTTCTTCACTTACTGAATGCATGATCACAGCCTCCTGTTTGACTAGTTGCTGCTCATCAAGCAATGGCAGTTCAACAATGCATTTTTGATACCTGACCTTTGAACTTGAATCTTTTACTCTTGCAATTTTCTGTTTCTAATATATTCAACCTTAACAATGCTGTGGAATGCTGCTTCTCCGCAAATCTTTGCGTCCTATTTGTTTTGACAGGGACGCATGCCCAGACAAGGGCAAGGCTGAGCTCACAGCTTCTCCCTCTCCCAGTCCAGTTTTTACTGCCTCTGATCCACGTTGGAGAAGAGCATCATGCCTGGGAAGAGTTAGACTGTGACTAGAAGAAAAACAGGTGAAGGAAGAGCTTGTGGGTTGGTGCAAAGGAATAAGTAAACTGGCTTTAGCTGAAAGGAAGCAGGCTGTAAGTTTGATAATGTGTATCCTTTTGTTTATTTGTCTCTATTGTCTACTTTGGCTCTCCTGAAACATACAGTTCTTAGAAACACTGAATGTTGTGGGGAGATCAGAAAGTTGAGTTACATGATTGAAAATTCAGCACCCAGTTACAGAATGTGATGTTAAAAGAGACTAGATTTACTGTAGACCTCAAGTAGGTGGTTTAAAATGGAGATGCAAAATCTGAAGTACAGAATCTAATTCAAATTTTTAGCATGTATTCCAGCCTTCATTGGGTGAAATAAATGTATGGGAAATAGTCATTTTTTTCTACATGTAGGGATATCCAAAGAAATCTGTACAAAAATGTAACTGAAACTTTAAAATATATCACAAGTAATATATCCAAGCTTATTTTTTGTTAATTCTGTACTTTGTTTCAAGATTCACCCCTTCTCATTCCAAAATCAGTTCTTAGGTAGATAATAGTACTCTATCAGAGATTTCTGATATCTACTATAATATGCTGTACATGTTTTGTTAAATCACAGTTCTAGTTTCTTACAACTAAACTAGAATACAACAGTCTTGTGACTAACAGAGTCAGTTTTTTGAGTTTCTTACTTGTGATTTCCTTCGCAATGTGAGTTCCCTGGTTGGTCTAAACAGGTGGAAGAGAGTCACCTTTCACTGGATCAAGGACTGAAAATTAGTGTGTGTGTCTACTGGTGCTACCCTGCCAAACACCTCGAAAAGACTGATTTGAGGTAGCATTAATAGAGGCCTGACAGAAAGTTATTTCTCTCCTCTTCCCGCTCCCTCACCAACCCCGTTTCTGGAGTCTTGTACAGCATAGAGAGCTACAAGGATGGGGAGCAGACTATTGCACTCAAGTGAAGTAACAAAAAATAAGAATACTAGTGTGCAAAATTGTGCCATGACCTAATTAAAGTTTCTTCATAATCAAGGGGATATATTCTTCTCCATTCACCTAGCTTGAGTTTAAGCAAGAAAACCTTTGACATTTTCACTGGTAATGAATTCTCGGATAGAGGATTAAAAAAAAATTGAAGGCTTCCTTCTTTCCTCTCTCCCCTCCCGATGAGGCTATCACCAGTGTAATTATGGGAAATTCATGTAGTCTACTCCATTAAATTATACTTAGAATGTTTCTATTTCAAAAACATGAAGTCGAAGCCATTTCGGCTCTTCAAATTATGGAAGGTCCCAAAAATCTGCAGACATTGCAGTGGACTCCCACCCATAAGTCTGGAAGGAGTCTGCCAGAATGGCTATGAATTTGGCCAAAGCTGGGCCTTGAATTGGGAATTCTGTAATAGTCTAATAGGAGTAGAACTTCCGCCCATCCCTACAAGGTCATCAATGTTTGTAGTATCAGCTGAAGACTCCAGAGCCTGGTGTATCTTCAGCTGCCCTGACTCCAGTGGAAGTGAAGCCCACCTGGGATTAAGGTGTGGACTCCTGAAGTGGAGGAGTCGCAATTTTTCAAATACCATAAAAACAGCCATTTTACAAATTTGATGGGGTTGGGGGGAGGGATGGTGGGGAAATGGTTGGCAGTATGATATATTTGCTTCTGGCTAACAGGCTCTCCCCTCTCCTTATCTCAGCTGGCAACTTCCACCAGTGTAATGTGGCTTTACTTGCTGGGGCCACTCAGTGCCAAATGCCATAAACTGCAGTGGTGGGCACTTCCCAGTATTTATACTGGCAAAACTGCACCCTCCGCCCCCTAACCCCCAGCAGACTTTTAGGGCTGAACTCTTTAAACATGGCCTGGGATCTGTGAAACTGTTTGTTCCCTGTGTTTTCTTCAAGAAAGACTAGCTGCTATTTATAGAATCATTGTGTTGATTTGAACAAAATGTTTCCAGGGCAAAGTAAAGCTGCTGCGAGGCCAACACTGTTGTACTCTTCTTTTTCTTGCTAATTGTAGTCTGTAGGATGATCTACGAGCAGATCTGAAATGCAATGGGTTGAGTTTAATACAGTTCTTTTTAACATTTGAAGCAAGCTTCAAAAAAACAATTCTGCTGGAGCTGGGGCTTGGTGCCAAAGGAGAGCTGGTGAAACAGATGCTGGAGGTTATGGTATGTGAACTATGAAAGCTATGCTACAAACCTGTCTAGCTTCATAAATCCATTATCATACCATCAATCTACATCTAATGATAAATGTCCTTAGCAGTTCTTTGTTTTGGCAAAATTTGAAGGACACTTCTTTGCTCCTGACATGTTTGCCTATACCTGTACAAATAAAGTTGCTTCTTCCAATATCTGTATGTTCATTGCAACCTGTTGCGGTGTAATATGCGGGGCTTGCTTAAGAGTCATTTGTGATCCATTCTCAATTTGACTTGTTTGCAATTATATTAGTTAGTGCATATATTATTTTATACCTGCCAGATTGGACTTGTCTAAGTTAAAAGTCACTTCACAGAGGAGTTCAAAATGTTTGAGCAGGCAGATTGGAAAGCTCTGTCTATAGGAGCATAGGAACAGGTGTAAGCCATTCTGCCTCTCAAGCCTATCCCGCCATCCAATTAGGTTTTAGCTTATTTGAACATTAACTCATTTACTCGCCTTTTCTCCATAATCCCTACCTAACAAAGATCGGTCAATCTCAGTCTTGAAAATTTCAGTTGACTCAGAATGCACACAGCCTTTTGGGAGAGAGATTTCCAGATTTCAACCCGCCTTTCTGTGAAAAAGTGTTTCGTTATTTCACTCCTAAATGGGCTAGCTCAATTTTAAGATTATACCTCCTTGTTCTGGATTCCCTCACCAGTGGAAATAGTTACACTGTACCTACCTTGTTGCATTCTTTAATCATGTTAAATTGCTAAAAGGTATGCAAACCAAGTAATGCAACCTGTACTCATAATTTAATTCTTAAACACGAGACTCATCCTGGTAAAACTATCCAGTACCCTCTTTGCGGCCAATGTGTCCTTCCTGAGGCTCAGTGCCCAGTAGTGAATGCAGTACACATAATGGGGGTCTGTCCAAAGTTCTTTGCAACTTAAGCCTTTGAAGTAAAGGCCATTCCATTAGCCTTTTGATTACTAACTTTTAATGATCTGTACATATGGACATCCTAATCCCTTTGCTCTTCCACGACTCCTAGTCTCTCACCGTTAAGTAAATATTTCAATTTGACTTGGTCTGATCCAACCCTCACACTTGCCCACATTGAGCTCCGTCTGCTATTGATTTGGCCATTCATATAGGCTGGCTATATCTCTTTGCAATTTCCTGCTCCAATCCACACAACTTAGTGTGTCAATTACTTAGCGTCAACTGCAAAACTTGATATACAATTTTATTCCTTCAAACCACTAATATATATGGTGAAAAGCTGAAGCGCCAGTACAGATCTTTGGGGAACACTAGTTGTCACATCCTGCCAATCAGGGAACTAATCCATTACCCCTACACACTCTCCTACCTCGTAATCAATTACTGACCCATGTCACATGTCCAGTTTCGTGCACTTTTATTTTTGCTAATTTGCTAAAAATCTCTTGTGTGGAATGTTCTGCAAGTCCATAAGGCAACATCCATAGACATTTCCCTATCCACCATGATAGTGATCTTCTCAAAAGATTCATCTAGATTAGTCAGACATGACTTACCCTTCACAAATTCATGCTGATTCACTTTGATTAACTCATACTTATTGAAATGCTCAGTCATTCTGTTTCTAATGATAGCTTGTTGTGTGGTGTACTGCACTACTAAGAGGGTCAATAGTGCAGGGCATCACTTAAGCGAGGTGATGTCAAGTTTTGGTTTTAAAAGCCTATATATTTTAAAAGGAAAGAAAGAACAAGGGAGTGTGGAGTGTTACCTTTGGGAGTCCTGAGAAAAACAAGTTGGTGAAGGAGAGGAGGCGATAAATCTTGATATCAATACAGTGATGTTGTGAGAAGGGACGAGAGAAGTTCCAGGATAGGATGGCCATGCTATATTGTTGAAATCGGCAAAGAAATATTGTTTCACTGTATAATTCTGAATTTAGAAACTACGAGGTGAAAATGTCCCTTTCCAGGAATATCAAGTGTAGATATCAGTATTGGTCTTACTTTAGTAACTGTGGTATTTGTTTACAGGTTTAATCAAACACCAAGCAGCTTCTCAGAATTCATTTATCAACATCTATTATTTTGAGGCCATCATGCATGTGGAGTGACAATAGCCTCTGAAGTTATCATGTCCTACCAATATTGTATCTTTGAATTATTGTATTGCTTCCAGTTTTGCTGTGGAGCAGTTGTACTTCAATTTTTTTCATTCATTCAGGAAGTGTGAGTATTAATTCTGTCGGTTGGAGTCTCCGATACTGTTGTACTCTCCCCTCGGAGGCAGACGTCATAGGTTTAAGGACCTGAGCACAAAATGTAGGCTGCTACTTCAGTGCATTAGTAAGTAGTCAGCATATTGTCAGTAGTGATGTCGTTCAGGTGAGACTTTAAACTGAGGCCATTTCTGCCAGCTCAGATGGACCTAAACAATCCTATGGCTCGACTCAAAGATTAGGAAGAAAGTTTTTTTTCATGTCTTGGTCAACATTTATCCTTTGACCTACACCACCAAAAACAATTTACCTGGCCATTTATCTCAATTCAGTTTACCAAACCTTGCCATATGCAAATTGGCTGTCGTGTTTGCCTACATAATATTGATTATATTTCAGAAATAATTAATTAGCTGTGAAGTGCTTGGGGGTGGGTGGGGTGAGCGTCCTGAGGATGTGAAAGGTGCTATGTAAATTCACATTTATTCTTTCTTTTACTTGGGTATTTCCTGGTTTTCTGTATCCACTGTGTGCCCCAATCAGTCCCAAGATAGTTATCACATAGTTTAGATACAGAGTAAAGCTGTGTAATTTGCTCTGATCATGTTTTGTCATTGAGATATACTTTGTAGGGTATATCACATACTGATGGCTTCAGCCGTGGCTCAGTGGGTTGCACTCTCACCTCTGAGTCACAAGGTTCTAGGTTCAAGTCCCACTCCACAATCATTAAGCACAGTAGTCAAGAGGTGCTGTCTTTTGGATGAGACGTTAAACTGAGGTCCTATCTGCCTGGTTGGGTGGATGTAAAAGATCCCATGGTACTATTTTGATGAAGAGCAGGGGAGTTATCCCTGGTGTTCTGGCCAATATTTATCCCTCAGTCAACATCACAAAAACAGATGATCTGGTAATTATCACGTTGTTTGTGGGAGTTTGCTGTGTGCATACTGGCTGCCATGGTTCGCACATTACAACAGTGACTACACTTCAGAAGTACTTCATTGGCTCTAAGGCACTTTGGGACACCTGGTGGTCATGAAAAGTGCTATAGAAATGCAGGTCTTTCTTTTCTTTCTATATTGGTAGCCTTGCTTACAATTCCTAGTTTCCAGCTGATGAGGATTGAGTGCAAATGACTGGTTTGTCAATCAATAATCATTTGGACAGACTTGGTGAGTGGGCAAGAATGTGGCAGATGGAATGTAATGTGGAAAAATGTGAGGTTCTCCACATTGGTAGCAAGAATAGATGCGCAGAGTATTTCTTAAATGGTAAAATATTAGAAAGTCTAGATGTACAAAGGGACCTGGGTGTTCTCATCAATAAGTCACTGAAAGCTAACATGCAGGTGCAGCAAGCAATTAGGAAGACTAATGGTATGTTAGCTTTTATCGCAAGAGGATTTGAGTACAGGAGTAGTGCAGTCTTGCTTCAATTGTATAGAACCTTAGTTAGACCGCATCTGGAGTACTGTGTGCAGTTTTGGTCCCCATACTTTAGGAAGGGTATTTTTGCCATAGAGGGAGTGCAAAGAAGGTTCACCAGACTTGTTCCGGGGATGGCGGGACTGTCCTATGAAGAGGGATTGGGGAAACTGGGCCTGTATTCTCCAGAATTTTGAAGAATGAGAGGTGAGCTCATGGAAACCTACAAAATGCTTAATGGGATAGATAGGGTCGTTGCAGGCAAGATCTTTCCCCTGATTGGGGAATCTAGAACCAGTGAACACAATTTCAAAATAAGGTGGAAGCCACTTAGGACCCAAATGAGGAGACATTTCTTTACTCAGGGTTGTGAATATTTGGAATTCTCGACCCCAGAGGGCTGTGGAAGCTCAGTCATTGAGTATGTTTAAAGGAGAGATTGACAGATTTCTAAATACCAATGACATAAGGGGATATGGGAATAGTGTGGGAAAAAAGCATTTAAGTGGATGATCAGCCATGATCATATTGAATGGCAGAACAGGCTTGATGGGCTGAATAGCCTACTTCTGCTCCTGTGTTCCTATCTTGAAGATATTTTGGCAGAGATAGACTTAATGTCAACACCCATGTTAAATTTAGGATGTAAAACAAATAAACATATGGGAGGACAATGCAGATGACCCAAGTCATTGCTGGTGAGGGACTCAGCAGTAGGGTGCCATTGAAGTTCAAGGGGCAAATGTTCTTGGGCTTATATTCTTGTTAGAGATGATCATTGCCTGACAGTTACATAGTGCGAATGTGCCTCTTGGTGCCATACTGATGGAAAGCTACTTTGATGTTGAGGGCAGTTACTCTCCCCTCTCCTCTTACAATCCATCCTTGTGTCCATGACTGAATGTAGGCTCTGATGAGATCTGGAGGTGTGTGATGCTTGTGATACCCAAAAAGAGCACTGGTGAGCAGGTCATTTGTGAGTTGGTGTTTTTTTCTGACAACATTGGTATTCCATAATTATGCTGATTATTGGGCAATTAATTGGCTGTGCTAGATTTTTCCAGTTTTCTGTGAATAGAACATAAATGGGCATTTTTCACTTTGTTGATTAGATGCCAGTGTCACAGCTACATTGAACAGCTTGGCTATCTTGTAAGGAACTATATGGCCTCTGGCAGTGCCTGTCCTGATAGAGCAGCCACACTCAGGAACTTGATGATTATCTGCAATTCTTGCATGGCCCTCGTGCCCTGTTTTTAAAACAAAAAGTTTTCTGTAGGGACTCCCCAATTTCGTGCCACAACAGTGTTAACCAAATATCAATATTTGCCTGCATTACCTGATCGGGGAATATTTTTAGACTGGGGAGCTTTGTCCCAGGAGACAGGAGTAATTTTATCTTTCCCTGTATAATACACTGGACTAAACCTTTGTTAAGCCTAACTTTAACGGTCACCTTGGTGTCTTCAACGTCCTCACTGTGTATCATCAGTGTGGCTTTAGACAAATCATGTATTTTATGTGTGTTGTGATTCCATCCTTTTCTTATGCCCTTATTTTTGTTGCTATTACACTTTTTCCCAATTGAACACCATTTTGTACACTAAGCATTTGTGTTAAACGGATGTTGACTGCATTGGAGAATTCAGTGGGTCTTCAAATCTTTACATCTACAAGACAGTAGTCAAGATACCTCATGTAGTATATTGAGGGTGACTAGACGTCAGGAGCTACGTCCAACCCAAGGTTGCATTCTTTCTATTTTCCTTCCAACCCCTGACTGCTGTCCTGGATTACAATTCTCACTCCCAACATGCAGCAGTCCCTGTCAGTTTAGCTCAACACAAAATATTAAATAGTTTTTTAAAAACACATTCAGAGTCTGATTTTGTATATAATGAGGAATGAATTCAAATTTGTATTCATTAAAAATCCCTAAATTAAGTTTTTTTTAAAAAAAGGTACATGCAGGGCTGGATGTGGGCGACAAAAATGGCAGCCCGCAGAGCTTCCTCGCGACGGCTCGCAATAATATGCAGGTCAGGCTGCACCCCCCAATCACGAGGAGGAGGGCGGGCTGTCCGTCCCTGGCAATGGCACAGCTGCCTGTACGCAGGCGCTGGCGCCATTTTTAAAGCCCTGCCGGCTAATTTAAATTTTTAAAGTTATACCCCCCCCCCCCACTGTACTGATGAAAAATCTGCCGCTCCCACCCCCATAACAATAAAATTCAGTATTTGCCCTTTTACCCCCTCTCTCCCCCCCCCCCCCCCCCCAGTACTTATCTTCCACACTTGACCTCCCCCCCCCCCCCCCACCCCCCATTCCCCCAAACTGAACAAAGTGCACAGGTCACCTCTTCCCAGCATCCCCTACACTAATGATGTAAATTTCACCCCATCCCCCTCCCCATATTACACAGCACTAAAAAGCTTAGTTGCCCCCCTTCCCCACCACTGTGGCGCCTGCTTTCCCTGGATGGGAAAATGAAGGCACGGGAGTGCCGGCTGCCGCTCAGTAGATCGTGGCCTGACGGAAAGATTGAAGTCAATTTTATTTAAATGGATGCATTCTGCTAATTTGACTATTTTAATCTGGGTCCTGTCGCCCAGCAGTGGGGGGGAGGGTGCCTCCACAGAGCCTTGCCGCCGCCGGGAAGATCCTCCTGGCGTCCGGTTCCAGGGCAGGCCGCTGCCAGAACGATCTTCAAGCACCCTCCCACCACGCAGCCTGACGCCGGGAGCTTTGTAAAATCCTAGCCACAATGCCTTGCATGCAATCTAAAGATGATATAAAATGATCAATTGGATTAACTGATCAAATATCAAACTGGCTAAGATTGCATTTATATTGTCACTTTAGTGTTGATACAAAATGGGTTTTCAATGCAAAATTGATGATATAACTCTGAAGCTACTGAGTGCATTAAACCCAAACCCCTTCCAGGAGGTACATTGCATTGGTTTGAATTCCCAAATATGCAGCCTGAATTAAACTATTTAAGAAACCACCAGTTTATCTTGTGAGCTGTTACTACACATCTGTCATTTAATTGTCAGTGTCTATCTCAAAAGGTGAGATTTTAAAAAAACGGAATTCACGCTAGTCGGACATAAAGGTCAAAGCCATGAATCACCTTGAACACAAACATATGGACTGAAATGTGGATCATTAATCAGAGAAAATGAGCCAGTATTTGTCTATTATTGTTCTCCTTGTTAGGACTGTGCAGTCTATTTGTTTTCTGGACCATTAATTATTGTAGCAGGTCATTAATTAGGACTATTTTTTCAAACATTTTATTTATGTCATGTTGTCATTCCCGACTAATCAAGAGTGGCCCCTATATCCATGTGACTAGGCTTTATAAGATCATCGATGGTTGCCAGGGGCCTCCCCTCTCGAATGTTAGCGTCGCTGCACATTTTATCACCAGTAGTCACTAAAGCTATCCAATCAGGGGAAGCAGCATTTTCAACAAATGATGGTAACAAATTTCTAAAGGAATGCAACAAATGATATTTACTAAAGATGTCAAGTAGTTTGACAAATCTGCAGATGCAATACATATTTCTATTTTGCATCTACTGCGCAGATTGTATCAACCATGGGTGTTGGTATTAAGTTTACCTTGGCCAAATGATCTCCTTTAAAATGTTTGTGGAATGTTATGCAAATGTGGAGTATTCAGTTGGTTAGAAGGTTGGAAGAGATTGAAAGGCTGCATACAGTAGATGTAATTGAGATGTGGTGTAGAGACAATGTGAATCTCAATGGAAAAAACATGGAATTAAATGTGGGTGACTTCTTCGACTTAACATTACTAATAACTGTTGTTTAATGAAACCTGAAGTATTAATTTTAAATGCTTAATGCTTTGGCGAGCTGCCCTTCCTAAGTGGACTAATTAATGACCATTAATGGTTATAAAAGCAAGTGAAGATAATCTGTTTTTAATGGTGCAACCTCCCAACTCTCTTCTGCACACGGTAGAACTGTGGCATGGAAGAAAATCTGAAGATGATTCTGTCAAAGCAAAGAAAGGTATCACCAACCATCTACAAGAGGATACTGAAAAATAATGATGACCAATTTATTTTATCATTGGTGAACCCTGACTCATTCTTCTAATTCGGAGCAATGACCTAATCTCAAATGTTAAGATGTTTTGTTTTGCAAACTGATCCCCAAGTGATTTGTTGTTATTGCAGCCTTTGGAAACTTTTAACTCATAGTGCGTGTTAACTTTTGATGATGTAATTTAGTTTTGCTAAACCCACCGACTAAATAAGCAAATGCATGGTCAGTCAATTTTTCTGAAACAAATACAGTGGCAGTGTTTTGATTGTGCGATAGTGTAAAACAGGTGATAGCAAATTGGCAGAAGGTTTTACATCTCCCCTGATTTTTCTTTCTCTTAAATTAAATGGAAATAAAAAGTCAAAATTATCCTCTGTGTCTTCTCAACCAGTACATTATCAAATGTGGTTCTAAAAAAGTTTGAAAACTGATCTGTCCAAAAATATTTTATCTTTAGTGGCAGAGCAGTGACATTTCGTACAGTATATATGTGCCCTTTTTGTTCCTTTTCTTAAAATCCTTGTTTAGGCTTGCCTTTGCTTTGTCACATTCTGTTTGTAATTGAATACACCCAGACTCAGAGTTAATCTCTGTGTGATCTTTTCACCCTGCTCCCCAGACAGATTATCACTGCTATGACATGTTGAATCCCAAAAGCAATTAGATGGCAGAAAGTGGCATGAACTACATATCTTTTTGGGACTGTTTATGCGTACTGCTATTTTTGTTTATTCATCAGATATCGCTCGAAATCTTCAGCCTGTACTTAACTTTCTATTAGAAAACATTCTGTAATTCCTGTTTTTTTGCATCTTGAAGAATCATATTGTGTGGGCTGCACATTGTCCAATTGGTAAGGATTGTGTAAAACTGATTCAATCAGGGAAGTACAGTTACAACACATCATCTGCTGTCCAATTTCCCACTTAGGACAGTACATGAAGGCATCTCACAACTGGTACTGCAACTGACAAGTTAAACTCTGTCCCTGGCGCTATCATAGTCACATGCTTGTCAGTGTTTTAGATGATGTCAGATTAACCATAGAAAAAACTTGCAAATCTACAACCACATGCACTTGGGAAGATCACATGGTTTCAATCTGCACGGGCTATCTTAGGGAGACCTTTGGTAATGGTAGAAGATGAGAATTTAAAGGAGGTGAGAGGAATGGAACAGGGTGAGGTTCTTCAAAGAAGAAAAGGTGCCAGAGACCAAGGTGAGATTTGTTGATACACTATCACCACAGTGATTTGGGTGGAGCAGGTGGTAAAAAGTATATCCAAGTGGGAAGGCTTCACTCGGGCAGAGTGTTACCAGCTTTAAGCCAAGTTACAGTCAAAGACAGAAGGTCAGTATGATCCAGATTGTGAATGGCAAGGGCCTTGTTTGCAAGTGAATAGACAATCCTAGAGGGAAATGTGGAGAAGGTCCATAAGCAGAATCTAAGGGTGGGTGAAATGAATGGGATGGGAAGGAAGTTGGTCAGATTACCTCCCAGCGAATGAGCTGGACAGGTACACCAACAACTTGAATTGAGGAGGAGAGGAAGAAGAGTGTTAGAATGAACTGGCAGTAAATGGGGTACTGGAGCATTGGGGATTGAATGTGGGATTGTGACTATCGAAATAACATTTGGTAAAAATTGTCTGGTTGGTCTGTTGAAAATCCAATATGACTTTGTTTTGTTTGTAGATTAATCTATTGATTGTGAAGGTTAGTATGTTTATAATGAATGAAAATGCACCATTTTAATGTGCAAATTAAACATTTTATGAGGGAGGATATCTCCAGACACCCACAGATATGCACCAACAATTTAATGCCTTCAACATTTGGATTTTTCCTTTAGGCTTTCATTTTCCCCCCTCCAATACAGGTAAAGGAATTTTGGGTATACACAGTTTAACTTGCAAAGCCCATCTCACAAACTTTAGTTTACATGTCAGTTGTTTAGCGTCTTTGTCAGCTTTCTTTAAGCTGGTGTTCAGCTTTTACTAATTTCCTAGAAAACTCTGTATGCGGAAAGGTGATTTGATGAAACACATTCCTTCAGGAGCATTCCTCAGTTTCTTTGTATAATAATCTAACCCAATAGGTTCCCACCTTGATTAAAAGGAGTACTGTTAATTTAGTATTGTGCTCACTACAAGAACTGTAATTGTAATTAATGTGCTGTAATATAACTGTATTTCATCCATTTTGAATATGTTGGGTTACGTTCCCTGGTGGTAATGATTAATAAAAACTGTGATGGATAAAGTCATGAAATGGGAAAGTGCCCTCAGGCACCCTTCCCTATTTATGTGAACGATGGTACATGCACTGACACAGTTCAGTAATTGCAATTAGAAATAATGTCAGTCACTGTCTGCCTTCATCCTCCATAAGTCAGCATGCCAGTTTTAAAGGGTGTTTTCCCAACCGGCTGTTCATATCTCGTTTTTAACAATTTAGCCTATCATGCAAAGACAATTCTCTAATCTGGCTATAAAGCTTCTTTAATGTAATTACTGTCTGTCCGTGTCTCCAATAAAGTTCTATTAATAATATTGTGCTAGTGACCTAAATGGACTGCCTGAAAAGTCAAATTATGTTAGCATTTGTGTCTCAAAAAATAACAGGAATTTGAAAATTACCAGATCTATTTATTTTTAATTAAGATATAAAGTGCAAAGGACAGTATAGAGCTTGACCAATAGCAAAAAGAGCAGGAGGGAACTCTCTGGACTTCCCTCTGTAAAACTCTTCACTACTTCACCTCGCTCTTCACTTTTCAAAACCAAATTGTAACCTCTCCCTTCCTGGCTCGGTAATCATATTTCTTGTGCCCATTTATAAAGTATCATGGGACTATTTTTTACATGAAAGGTGTGAAATAAATGTTTTTGGAACAGGATGTAAATAAAGAAATAGTGGTTTAGTGATACCAAGATTGCCTTTTGGAAACCTGTATATTATACAGAGAAAAGTAAGGACTTCCACAGTTTTGAGAAATGGTTGGACACGGTGTAATGAATCTTTCTGAAATTAATGAGAATTTCAGAAATGTGTTTTCTGTCATTGATTCTGTAAAATAAGGTAAACAAAGTGTCATTTAAGGAAATACTCCCGGCAAAGTTTATAAAACTTTTACAATATTTTAAAATATCAACGTCAACTTGCATTTGTATAGCACTTTTTAGGCAGAAGGTGCATCACAGATGTGTAAGGAAAATTTAAATGCCCAGTTACAATGTCATTATTGCATTCCTGGGAAGTGGTTTCCATTTCATAACAATGCAACAGTGACAGTACAGCTCTCGAGTCTGGTCCTGACTTTGGAAAACTGAGAAACTGTATGGAGCAGGCAGCTCGGACTGCTTGGGCTTAACACTACACAAACCATTTCAGTGAGGTATTAAACTAAGTTTGCCAAGTGGTCGAATGAACTACCTAAATGTAAAGAACTTATTTAAATATGTGGAGGAAGCAGTTTAATAGTCACAAGCAGAGCTTTATGCATTTACTCCAGAACTGGGGTTTTTCACTGCTACGATCATTTGTATCTTGCTTGGTGTTTTCAATGACTTGTTCGAATGGAGGCACCTGCTTCCAACAATTCAAAACTGCATCAAATTCAAAGGCAAGTGGCAAAGGTATGCCCCAATAATCTGTGGTCTCCTCAGTAGTACAACTTCAATATGTGTGTGGTTCCTGTAATTCCTTTGTGTGCCAATATTGTATTTTATGCTTGTGGTGCACAAAGAGGAAAACAAAACTTCAAAAAGCATGAAGCATAAATCTATTTCTAAAGGCCCCTACCATCTTTTATTCTTGGTGGTCCAGCGCTATTGCTTTGGTGCAAAATGTATGAAAACAGTTTTATTTTAAGAATCATTTAACAAACCTCTAAACTGATGCACTCTTTGAGGTTGATGGATTGTGCTTTGGTGCACTTGCAATGAAGCACAAGTTGTATTACTGCAGCAACACACTCTTTAGAAATCAGACCTATGTTTTAAGTCTTCTGGAAGAGTGATTTGTTTTTAGTTGATCACACCCAGGGTACCGGACTAGGGAGAAGAGAAATCAGCCAGGGCTCCTAGTACTGATTGTTGTCCAGTGACCCTTGCTCAAAAGTTGTGTCTATTGAATGGAGAGAGGATCAGATGTGGCTACAGTGCTCATGACTAAAAATAACCTCCTGTCACTCTCGGAAAGAAATCCACCATGGGCATTAGTGCAGGACGGGTGTTATCACTTCAGCAGCATGTTATATGCCCCGCCGATATGCAGTTCCATTGACCCCGTAACAGGCGGCTGAAGCAAAACTGTCTGTTTTCTACCCCTCTGTCTTAGATAGCCACTTTGGTGAGGTTCTGGAGTTCAGTTGACACTAATGGAGCCTGGCTCAGAATGAATCAGGACTTGGAAAAGAAAAAGTGAAGGAAATGTGGGGGGGGGGAAGTGGGGGAAAAAAAAGGAAACCAGTTTTCAGGAAGTGATTTTTATACTAAATACTTGTTGACTGTTGTCCTGCATAGTTTAACAACCAAACATTGTAAAAAAAAAATACATCTTCATGATCCTCTCTTTTGAGATGCCCAGCAGTCAGAGAGTTAAAACATTTAGCAACTTTTAAATAAAGCAGTCTGTGGCTTTACTCGGTGCTCCTGGCTTTCATCTTACCTAAAACTTCATTTCTGTAGTAGATCAAAAGTATTTTCACTTTATCACAACTGCCTATCTGAATTATCAAGCAATAAATTTAAATTATTGCTCAGTATACTTTTCCCTGTCGAGCCACTGAACCTACAATTTATTCAAGCAATTTAAAGTTCAATCATTCTTTTTTCACTTTTAATAAATTTGAAGGAAAAATCAAAAAGCTGTCGCTTCCAAATTACATTTTCATTAAAAACTCCAAGGGAAATCTGCAAATTGATTTATTTTAATTTGAATAATATGATTTATGTATTAGCTTTTCATTTTTTTTTATTGGTTAGATCCATACTGCACTGTTCTCCTTCCAAAAGTGAAAATCTATGGGGAGAATAACCAACCTGGCTGCTGGTGTGATGCTTATTGGTCTAATTTACCAACCATTAGCTATCCTTTCAAGTCCCAAAGTACACTTGGATATGATTGATCAAGCAAGCGACCATCCTGAGGATGTTTTCAGTGCCTTTGGCTTATAATTGCATCAGAAGTGGTATTCACCATAATCAGCATTATTATTGAAAAACATGCAAGCATATGATGTAGCTTCTAGGAGCAGTTAATATTAACTGGGATCTGTCCTGTAATTGATTGGCCTTTGCTTTGTTCATATTACCATCTGGTAATAGAACCGAGATTAAAAATCTACCACCTGGGGAACTATAGACTGGTTTCCACATTTGACTGCCTGATAGCAACTCTGCTTGGTTGACGGAACCTCTTGTGATCTAGTGGTTGCTGCTGATAGATCAGTCTATTTTAGCAACACTGTCTTCAGAGTTGTCCTTATTTTGACGGTTAGAAGTTATCAAAGAGAGAAGTTCCACCATATTTAATGCAGCAGCAAGTCTTACAGAATTTTTTTTTATTCGTTCGTGGGATGTGGACATCGCTGGCTACACCAGCATTTATTGCCCATCCCTAATTGCCCTTGAGAAGGTGGTGGTGAGCTGCCTTCTTGAACTGCTGCAGTCTTTGGGGTGTAGGTACGCCCACAGTGCTGTTAGGAAGGGAGTTCCAGAATTTTGACCCAGCGACGGTGAAGGAATGGCAATATAGTTCCAAGTCCGTATAGTGTGTGGCTTGGAGGGGAACTTGCCAGTGGTGGTGTCCCGACGCATCTTATACTTCTAGGTGGTAGAGGTCGTGGGTTTGGAAGGTGCTTTCGAAGGCAGTACCCAGAATAGAACCCGGGTTGCTGGAGCTGTGAGGCTGCGGTGCTAACCACTTGTAGATGATCTTGTAGATGGTACACACTGCTGCCACTGTGCGTCGGTGGTGAAGGGGGTGAATGTTTGTGGATTGGGTGCCAGTCAAGCGGGCTGCTTTGTCCTGGATGGTGTCGAGCTTCTTGAGTGTTGTTGGAGCTGCATCCATCCACGCAAGTGGAGAGTATTCCGTCACACTCCTGATTTGTACCTTGTAGATGGTGGACAGGCATTGGGGAGACAGGAGGTGAGTTGCTCACCGCAGAATTCCCAGCTTCTGACCTGCTGTTGTAACCACAGCATTTATGTGGCTGGTCCAGTACAGTTTCTGGTCAATGGTAACCCCCAGGATGTTGATAGTTGGGGATTCAATGATGGTAATGCCATTGAACATCAGGGGAAATGGTTAGATTCTCTCTTGTTTGAGATGGTCAGTGCCTGGCACTTGTGTGGCATGAATGTTACTTGCCACTTATCAGCCCAAGCCTGGATATTGTCCAGGTCTAGTTGTCCAGTTTCAATCACCTTCCAGTTTCAGGATCAGGCAAGGTATTTTGCATTTGAATTGTTTCTTTTCTCAGTTTTCTATCCTGTGCTTGTCGTGAGTGTAGACCGTGACAGGAAGTGGAATAGATCATAAAATTCCTAGAAGAATGAAGCATCCATTTTTACGGGAGCAAACAGGCTTTCTTTTAAAAAGCACACAACTGGAGATGGGCTTCTAACTCAAACTTGGCTTAATCCAAGTATAAACTCTGTGAGGAAGTGACGGGGTTTATCATAAAGCATTGATTCTGCTTGGCGATCTGAAGAATGATTATTTTGGAATGCTATAGTCTCTTAATTTCCTGTATTTCTCGACAGCCTGTTTTAAATGACTCTTCGCACTGAAAACGGTGCTTGTTTTGCAGAAGCGCAAAAAATAAGGAAAACAGGAAAAGCTCTTTTATTTTTTGTCAAGAAATATAGAAAAAAAGTGAACCTGGAAATTATTCACCAGACAGAATACACAAACAAGTAAAACTGTGTTGATCAGGCTTGCTTTTTATTTATTATTTGTTACTTATTCTGTTACTAAAGCTACATTTTGTTTTGTCTCTGTTCACAGGCGGACTGAACCCACAGCCCGACCTCACTCCTGGCATTCTACAAAATTAGTGGAAAACCAACCAGATCCAAGCATGATGCAAATATCTCAGGGCACGATCAGCACTCCTTGGCACCAAACCTACCATTCTAGGTTAGTAGGCGTCTTGTTTATTGTCGCAGCAACGGACGAATCTGCTGTTTTCTTCTGTACTATGAAACCAGTTTAAACCAAAAACAAATTATCTTCAAAGCAGATTTAATCCTGTTTCACATGTAGTAATGGAATGACAGAATTAACAGCAGACTTTTTACAACCTCTGCTTCCACCAACAGAGGAATATCCAATGGCATTGGCTAAAAATACTTGTTATTTCTTTTACTTTAACCACTTACAGACATTCACAGTTAATTTTCATTAATATTTTCGAGTTGAAGATTTAGAGAATCCTAAAATAGTCCTTGTAAAATCTGTAAAATGATGTATATAGCAGTTAAAAGAGGATCCTACAGACACATGTTTTCTATTTAGATGCATCACTTTCATCTTCTCCCCGCCCCAGATATGCTTACTGTCGGGCTTGGCCATAAAAATAACTGTTAATAATCATCAAAGAGATTTAAAACTCCTTACTTATAAATTAGGCACATGTACTTTAATTGGCATATATGTTGCCTTGGGATAAATGTTGACTTCACATCGCTAGGGTTAAGCCAGTTGGCAGCACAGCTGGAAGTTTGGGGGTTGGGCTGGAGAGAGAATCCTACTTTTGCTGTTGGATCTTTGCAGTGGACCTTATTCCGTTACACTGGTCTGCCAAGCCTCTAATTTCTACATGGATATCTAATTTCTTTCTTGCAAGTAAAATTTAAAAATATATTAAGAATGATGTGACCATCTTCCTCCTAACTTTTTGGAGGAACGATTTTGTATTTCAGTTGTATGTCCCCTTCTGATCTTCACACCACCTCTCCTAATTTCCTGCCTCCAATGGTATTGCGTTCTTATTGCACGTCATTAACCTGGAAGGTTAACATATTGCAGCAGACATAATAGGGAATGAAGTAGATTTATTTTAAAGGGAGAACTAAATATTTGTATTTTAGGCCCTTGTAGGATGTACATATAGCAAGTCTAATTTATTTTTTGTTAAATTGGTACATTGCCGAGACAAAAGTTGTATCTTAAATGGCTGAAGTATTCTTGATCGTTGCAGGTGAATTGAATTTGAATTATGTTATTAGTACTTTAGAATGGACAGAAATACGTCTTGGAGATGACATCGAAATGGGAGATTTCTTGTCAACACAGTACCAAACCTTTATTCTGCTTTATCTGGTCCCAGGCAGTGCACAGTGACTGGTGACATTACTATCTTGCACTTACAGTTGAGAAATGTTATTTGGGGCCTAAGTGAGGACATGGTAGATGACCCCTTCCTTTAGGTTGGTGAGGTGTCACTGCCATGAGAATTGCATTTGTGTTTGATTTTCTCACAGAAAACTAATGTCTCTGCCCCTGTGTTGAAATGAGGTTTTGGCTAAATGTTCCCTATGGTTTGGCTGTACACATTTTTAAAAGATTAGATAAATACTAAACATTGTTTGCTAAAGTATGGACTGTTGGCTATTGTTGCCTTACATTGACATATTTGAACTTGCGTACTTGCCAAATTCCTTTTTGCACTGTGGTTTAATAATGTCATCTTGTTGTGCTGGTGAGTTTGCTTAATTCATAGCATCACAGGTGCAAACTAATTGCATAATAATGGAAACAATGAAACATTATGTGGGTTACAGATTCTGTGTGGGTGGAGGACCAAGCAATAAAGGGAGGACTTTGGGATTCCTTTCATTTTCTGAGGGGCAAATTACCACTTGAAAATGAAAACCATGAGCAAGCAATTATATTAAAAGCAACCTACTTTTCTTGTGAAACTTATGGGCAAGTTGTTTTCTTAAATTCTTTGTTGGCTTTCAATTTAATATTTTATTGGAACACAATTAAATCATTTTGAAAAGTGTAGAATACCTTTCTGTATTACTGCTGACAACCAGTGTGATGGCAGGCTTTTGCCCTTAGTGTCACTGAGTTAGGTAGGACAAAAATCATCCCTGCATCTGTTCCTGATCACTCTCTAGTGGCTTTTCTGGAAAACATATGTGAGTTTTCAGTGAGGATAGGGTTGGGTTTTGTTGGACTGTCCCACATGGGCCAATAACTACCAGTGCTCACTGTTGGTGTTCACACTCAAAGAATGATCATTTGGGCGAGGTAGCAGGTGGCCGCTGCAGCCTGTGAAGCTGTCCCTGTAAGTCATTGCCTTGACAGGGGGAGGATATTAGAGGCCCTGTGGATTGCAGCCATTGATGCCCTTGGCCTTATCCACTATTACAGTGCTGCACTGTGTCTCATCATTTGAGATTTTAAATGTTAAAAGGATCTGAGAGGGTAGATATGGAGAAACAATTTTCTCTGGTTAGAGTCATAGAGTTATACAGCACAGAAACAGGCCCTTCGCCCATTGTGTCCATGCCGGCTGTCAAGCACCTATCTATTCGAATCCCATTTTCCAACACTTGGCCCGAAGCCTTGTATGCTATAGCGTTTCAAGTGCTCATCTAAATACTTCTTAAATGTTGTGAGGATTCCTGCCTCTACCACCCCTTCAGACAGTGCGTTCCAGATTCCAACCAACGTCTGGGTGAAAAAACTTATCCTCAAAACCCCTCTAAACCTCCTGCTCCTTCTGTGCACCCTAGTTATTGATCTCTCCGCTAAGGGAAAAAGTTTCTTCCTATCTACCCTATGCCCCTGGAGAATCAAAAACCAGGGAACTTAATAGAATTCAAGCCAGCCATTCAGGAATGCAGTAGAAATCTGGAATTCTCTCCCCCAGAAGGCTGTGGAGGTTGTGTCAGTTAAAGCTTTTAACACTAGGGTAGATTGCTTTTTGTTAGGTAAGGCTATCAAGAGATATGGATCAAAGGTAGGGAAAAGCTAAAGGTGCTGTATAAATGCAAATGGTTACTGTTGTTGAACCTAAAACCTGATTGTCATGCACTTTCCTAAAATCATCAATTCCTTGCAGACGTCCTCAGTATTTATCACTGAATAAAGTGAAATTCATCAGAGCAACTTTCTGTTGCTTCACCTTGAGGTGCAGTCCCGCTCCAATGTCAGACTGTGAAAGTGCGACATTTTGTTGTACAGCCAAGGAGGCTGAGTTGACATTACGTTGGGTAACCACAGTGACGTCTCCTGTTGCCTGGGCACATGCAACCTACACAGAAAAGTGATTCCTTAGTAACATTAGGTTTCTAATTGCACAGTGCTAAGTCTGGCATCCATTCGCCCCTGCACTCAATGTGGAATTAAAAACAGTGAGCTTTTTATTCCACACTGTATGGAGACTTTGTAACTTTGGAGTATTTGTGCAGATCTTTGTACTTTGTCTTGGAACAACAGGAGGCCATTCATTCTGAGTAATTTGCTCTGTCATTTACATCCTTTTCTGAAGTGTGTAGATGGGACCATGTTCAGTGTCTGCTGAATCCATTCCAGACTTAAGTTGCTATTATGTCTCTCAAGCAGTGCGGGGAGGACATTGCAGATATGGTAACCAAAGAAACAACATACCTTCAGAATTACAACACAGAAAATGTCGCAAGGTGCTTTACTGAGGTGGGAAATTAGATGAAATAAATAAAGGAACAGATGACCAAAAAGATGGGCAGTTTTTTTTTAATGGTTGGTGGCACAGAGAGATTTAAGGAGTGAATTCCAGAGAGTTGGGCTAAGGCGCAAAGGACTCTGCCATTACTGAGAGGGGGGAGCACGAAGGTCAGAAGATTGAATGGTGTAGGACGGGTTATAAAGCTGGAGAAGATTACAGGGATAGGTGGACTGAGGAGATGGGCAGATTTTAAGTTAAATTCATTGGGAACAGGAAACACACAAGTTGGCATGGAATGGGGGGAGGGCAAGCAGAATTGAACCTGGAATAAGATACAGAGGGCTGAGTTAATTATTTGGATAGAGGGTGAATGAAGGGAATCGATGATGCCATCTGATTTTCTGTATATGACCTGTAGCATTGTGCACGAGGAATCAAGAGGAGATATTGTCATAGGTGAAGGAGAGTTGGAATGTGGAAATAATTGATCAGGAGGGCGGGGCTCTCGGCACCAGGTGAAAAAGCGGAGGAACCCTGTCTCTGACTTTATTGGGACGGGGATCCTACCTCCAAAGCTGCCAGCCAATTACAGGGCCGGCAGCTCAGCAGTATCAGCAGTGCCACTGGGAGTGGTGACCACTGCCGGTACTGCAGAGGCCTCAGACCCAGGCCCACTGTTGGAACCCTGGAGGAGAGATAGGTGAGGCCGGGGTCACCAGGGCTAGTCCAGAAGGCCCGGGGGTGGGGTTTGGTCTTGTGTTCCAGGAAGAGGGGGGTCCCGGGGGGTGAATTGGTTCCCGGTGGACATCCTCCGTGGGCCACAAATTGCCCATGAAGGAGGCATCTTCCCCCCCCCCCCCAGCAAGACTGCAAAGGCATCCTCCCCATGCGGCAGTAAGATCCCAATGACAGCACGAAGAGGCCTTTAATTAAGGGCCTCATTTGCCCTCCGTCCCCCCGCCTCCTCCGCCACCTGCCACATTTTTCCGTGCCCTGCCCTCCCCGCTGTCAATCCCACCTGGGCCATAAAGCCTGGCCATAAACTGCCAATGTAAATTTTTCACATTGTAATTATACGGTTGCCGTGATGACACTACAGCACCTTTGTTGGTGGGAGGGTGTAACTATGACCTGATGTTTGCTTTGGCAGTGTCCATTATAAATGTGAATGTAGGAATTTATAAGGGAAGAAGTTGAAAGGATGTGTGCAGTGTAAGGGATATTATACAGACATGTAAATTTAAAAAACAGATATGAGCATCACTCTCTGTGATTTGATTGTTGGAGCCATTTGTCACGGGCTATTAGGACACCTATCACTGACTTTTAAAAAAATCTTTAAACAGAAAACTCTGTAAATAGCAAAGAATAAAATGTGAGTACATTTTTTGATCGTCTTAACACATTACTCTTGTTGAGATGATGTCTGCTGGTGGGAAACTCTAGTTTCTCAGCACAAAATCCTTAATAATAAAGTGCTTTCAACTCTGAAAGAGGCCCTAGTAACCTTGCATCAGTTTCTTTGGTATGCTAACCCGTCTTCTTGGCAATTCTAGTAACAGCAGTCGCTAGTTTCTAAAGAATTACAGCGATCTCTTTCATTTTTCATAATCCTTCATTTCTTTTTAACTTATCTTTAAAGACAAGCAGATCGCTAAGGTTTTTGCCGACCATGAGTTGGAGGAAGTGCCTTTTCATAACAATAGCAGTGTTAATACCTTGTGTGACAGGAATTCTGTATGGCGCTTATAGGAAGTGTGCATTATTACCAAAACTTTTAATATGCTCTAGGTTGCATTCTTGCCTCTGAATCAGTTGGTGCAGTGTTTGAGCTCTGTCCCAGATGGTCTTAGCCAATGGAAGCTGTAGTCCGACTCCAAATTCTGGATTGACATCCAGGAGGGTATTGGTGGGTGTGGTGTCCCCCCGCCCTCCCCTACCCCACTGCCTCTCTCCCCACATCAATGAAATCTGAAATCTCTCAAAAATCTTTCTGCCACATGGGCTAGCCAATAACAAAAGGTGATTTGAAGGAGTGCATAAATAAACAACATTTTTCTCTAATGGCACTGACCATTAATATTGGTGTTTAAAGCCCCGACACAAACTAGTCACAATAATATTCATGTATGTAATTAAGGTACATAAATATTATAGCTTCCATTTGGCAACATGGTAAACATTGTTTTTTTTTTGTTTAATTCAAGCTTTTATTTGTTGAATTACTGCACAAAACAGGATAGATTCTGGCCATTAAAACAGTGCTCTTTTTTTGATTTTACCAGTTTATCAGTGCCTACCTTTGATAAAATATTTCTTTTTTTTACCTCACCAGTTCTTCTACCAGTGACCTCTCTGGGTATGATCACGGGTATCTAAGAAGGAGTCCTGATCAGTACAGCTCAAGGGGTAGCATGGAAAGCCTGGACCATACCAATCCTCCTTACCACTCCTGCAATCTCTCCTCTGCCAAGTCCACCAATAGCATAGATCAGCTTTCCCACCATCATAGCAAAAGGGACTCTGCCTACAGCTCCTTCTCTACAAGTTCCAGCATTCCTGAATACCCAGCTCCAACCTTCCGCACTGAACGCTCCTATTCCATGGAAAACATGCCTTCCAGGAATAGTCTACATGAAGGAATCAGACAAGCTGACATAAAGTATGTAAAAACTGTCTATGACTCCCACAGAGGAATTTCTGAGGAACGTGAGGTTAGCTGCCCTTCAACGGTTAAAAGCTCTAATAGCCGAGCCCAAACTGATTCCAGGAGTTATTACAAACCCTACAGTGGCAACAGACACAGTATTGGACCAGTGTGGAATAATCCGAGTAGGAACTCTTTTGAAGCAGATGGTAAAGCACCTCCTCTTCCTCCAACCCGCAGTGACAGTTTCATGGCAATTAGAAGTCATGATAAACCTACCTCCTGGTCAAGTCTGGATGGACAGGCCAAGCCTGTTCGACCTCAGCCAAAGGGAGCGTGGCCTCACCATATCAATACGGGTTCTTGTGGGCAGACCCATCCACTGAAGCCTGTATTTATTGAAGGACAACTCAACCCAGTGTTGGAGAAGAGCCCTGAAAGTAGCCCAGCTATTCAACCTAAGCACGGTTACACTCAAGCACCACAACCAGGTCAAGCAATGCTACCTACTGGAATTTATCTAGTACCTCAGCCTGAACCACGGTATGCTCAAGCACCAATCAACAACAGTAACTGTTTGCATCAAAACAGCAATAACGGGTTACTATACCCTGCTCTAAGTAGAGAAAATACACACAGTGCTCAAAATTCAACTGAAAGGACTAAATGTACTCCGTGCAATGTAGAGGAAAGCAAAAACCAAAGCAACGCCAATAGATCTGCTCTTTATCAACCTAATGCTGCACACCTTAATTCTAGCAACAAATATGAGAAGGCACCAGAGCATCCAGAGGGACAATGTGGCCTGTACAAGGTGCATGTCTTCCCTGATTCAAAATGCTTTTCTGACACTGCTCCAGTGGCTCCTGATGTTGGACCTCTGTCTTGTCACAGTTCTGCAGCCAGTGCCGGCACCAGCACAAGTGATGCACAATATTGTTGTCAAAATATTGAACATCCACAAGCACAGCAAAGAAGAAAAAGCAATGAGAAAGGCCCATCCAGTCAGCGAGCTGAGAGTTGGCAAGGAAAAGGTCACATTGATGAAGACTCTTATCAAAAGAAAATTGAACGGGAAAATCGTCCATCTAGGATGCAGGAAGAGAACCGAGATAAACAAAGCTCTCCTTTATGGCAGAATCACCAAGAAACCAAAATGGTCCACCGCAGGCAACAAAGTTTGGATGCAAAATCGTCACAGCAGTGGGAAAGTTACACTGACAGCCACTTATCTCAAAAATGGGATCAGGACTGCAAAGATCAGGTCTCTGACCGCTGGGGTAACTATGAACGGCAGTTGTGTCCTAAACGCTACAGTGACATAATCAGCACAGTTCAGTCTCCATATGTGCAGCCAAAGTACGAGGGGCAGAACCTGTGCCAAGAGCAGCATAACCGATCTGATTTCAGCAGGTCAAGGTACAGTACCAGTAGCACCCAAAGTTCCCAGAGTGGTCAGTTTGTAAAACCTGAAATAGCAAAACGTTCCTCTGTGCTCGAGACCGTCAACAAGATTGAACAACGTGAACATGACAGCGAGAGAGTTCCAAATACCCGAGGATTCCACTTTGGTTCAGACTCTGTTAGGTTAAGCCAGTCTTCCAGTGCAAGAAATTCACTTAACTGTGCGGATGATATTAGGAACAGGTACAGTATCACAGAAGGACAACCAGCAAAGCAGCCATCAGCTTCCATGGTCAACCTAATAACTGCAGACAAGACTCCCATCCTGCATCATTTGACATGTGAGAGCAGAGATGTGGGCAATAAAATAGAGGAACTGAGACGTCAGGATGGAGAGCTACAGTTGCCTGCTAAATCTACACAAAGGAGCAATCGTGCTTCGCTTCCCAATCCAAACAAGGGAGCCCAGCTCAGCAAGAGCAAAAGTTCTATTCAGTTGATGGATAAAGGTGAAAAGGATACCCTTTGGGAAGATGATATTTCGGGGTCTCCCCCAGATAATGCATTTAATCGCGCCTACCGAAACAGTCTGAAAGATGCTCAGAGCAAGGTTCTGAGGGCCACTTCTTTCCGGCGTAAGGATCTGGATTTAACCTCACCGTACATCAACAAACAAAAGGCTCTTGACAGGCCCGCCTCAGCCCACGTTGGGTCAGTGTCTCAGGCAAAGCTCTTACACATACCAAAGGAAAGGCATTGTGTCACACCAACAGAAGTGAGGAATCCTACCCCAGATTTCAGCAGCAAAGAACTTCAAAGCAGTCATCATGTAGCACGTATAGGAAACAGGAAGCGCTTGACAGCAGAGCAGAAGAAGCGGTCATACTCCGAGCCCGAGAAAATAAATGAACTGGGAGTTTCGGACAACGAAATACCATTTGCCGCTCAGCGTAAAAAAGATCGAACTTTTACTTTCCCAGAAGCCACTGAACTGAGATCTGTAGCCGAGAGACGGAGGCTGTTTGAAAGAGATGGAAGGACCTTGTCAACGGTGAACCTTTCGAAGCCTGAACTGAAACAGATCCAGCAGAACGCACTTGCTGATTATATTCACCGGAAAACAGGCAAAAGGCCTTTCGTGCAGGAAACTGGAGTTGTTAAGGAACGATCGCAGAGTGTTTACCTGCAACCAAGCAGATCTGATGATCAGAGCCTTTCCTCTTGTTCAAGTCTGAGCTCACTGCTTGATCAGACCATCTATTGTCGCCAGCCTGTTGAAAGATTGCCAGAAACAGCTTGTGTTTCATCAACGCTGCCTCCTGGACTAACTGGCAGCTTTGATTTCTATGGCAGTGCACATCAGGCTGGTAGCGGAGCCTCACTGAATCGGTATAGAACGAACATGGAGCGCACATACGGTTCAGAGTTAACACTAAATAAAATAGCTCCTCAGAATTCAGTCCGAGCTTACAACCAGTCCCGTCAAAATCAATACTACGATCAGCAACAGCAGACGTTTGATAGGCACTCGGCTGATAGGAATTCTGGGAAGTTTGCATCCGCTGACAACCTGCTTGAAAGATCTGAAAATCCAGTCGCTGTTCACGTTCGTTCAAGGTCATCGCCATCAACTGAAATGATCTCAGAGGTGGGTGCTAAGTTTACGGACAAGTGAGTCAAAGGGGTCACATTGGCCATGGGGACGAACACTTTCAATGTCAGTATCCCATATTCAATTAGTTCAACCAACCAGAGATAGAAATCATAATTTTGGCTCTTTCAATAGCCCTGTAGAAAATGCAGTACTTGCTGTGGTGCTGAGCTGTAAAGATGAGGAAGCTGCCAGCTTTCAGAGACGAAAGCAAAATACTGGGTAATGCTGGAAATCTGAAATAAAAACAGAAAATGCTGGAAATACTCAGCAGGTCGGGCAGCATCTGTGGAGAGGGAAACACAGTAAACATTTCAGGTTGATGACCTTTCATAAGAACTATGATGAAAGGTCATTGACCTGAAACATTAACTCTGTTTCTTTCTTCACAGATGCTGCCTGATCATCTGAATATTTCCAGCATTTTCTATTTTTATTTCCGTTGATGAGATAGTTGGGGGAACTTAATTGCCCTGAGCGTTCCTGGGCTAGGGAAAGTAAAATTTGGCCAGTGTCGTCTTTGCCTGACCATAATCAAGTGACCCTGCAGGAAATGTGCATTTGTGGGCATTGGGTGAAGAAGTGCTTTGGTTTGGCTTAGCTGCGATGCCCTCCACAGCCAAAGAACCCACCAATATTCACTGTCATAGATTACACATTGAGAGGAACCTGAGGGTTGTCAGCTGTTGAGAAACCATAGCTCAGCATGAATCTGCAGCTTCAGAAGAGAGGAGAAAACTAGGAAGTGAATAAATAGATCTATAGCACAAGCTGCCATATAGCTGAGAAATCAGTATTCATTGTGGTGGATTTAAACGGTAGGCTGATGGCTTCACAGTGGGGAGTAAAATACTGAGACCTAAGGTGCAAATTAATTAAATAACAGCACTGAAGGCTTTACCTCAGTAAAATATTTTCTGATATGCATTCATCATCTTTTCCAATGTACTCAATAATATCCAGCAAGGTGAGAGGAAAATATAAATCCCAGGATGTGCATAGCATAGAAAATAGAGTTTTTCAGGAAATCAGAATCATGGAATCTTACAGCACAGAAGGAGGCCATTCAGCCTGATATGGCTGTGCTGGCTCTTTGAAAGAGCTGACCAATTTAGCAGCAAACCCCAGCTTTTTCCCCATAACCCTGCAAATCAGTCGTCTTCGTGTACATGTCCAATTGTCTTTTGAAGGATTCTAGGGAATCTGATTGCAGCACACTTTTTCAGGTAGAGCATTCCAGATCTTAACTCTTTGGGTGAAGACATTTCTCCTCATTTCCCCCCTAGTTCTACCAATTAATGAAAATTTATGATGTCTGATTACTGACCCAATTACCAAAGGATGGAGTTTCTCCCTACTTACTCTGTTGAAACCCCTCATAGTTTTGAATGCCTCTATTAGGTCTACCTGTAACCTTCTCTGCTCTAGGTGAACAATCCCAACTTCTCCTTTCTCTCCATATAACTCAATGCCTACATCCTAATATCATACAGGTTAACCCCCTTTATACCCTCTGCTGGGCCTGGACATCCTTCCCAAAGTGTGGTGCCCAGAATTTTACACAATACTCCAGCTGTTGCCTTACCAGAGATTTGTAAAGGTTTAGCATGACTTCCCAATTTTTGTATTCAGTGCCCCTATTTACAAAGTCAAGTATCCCATATGCACTCTTAACCACTATCTCAACTTTCCCTGCCACCTTCAAGGATTTGTGAATATGCATTCCCAGGACCCTCTGTTCATGCACCCCCCCCCCCCCTCGAAATAGTACCATTTAGATTATACTGCTTCTTCATGTTGTTTCTCCCTAAGTGCTTCATTACATTAAATTGCATCTGCCATGTGTCTGCCCATTTCACCAGTCTGTCTATGTTCTCCTGAAATCTATTACTATCATGCTGACTGTTTACTACATTGCCAAGTTTTGTATCATCTGCAAACTTCAAAATTGTTCTCCAAGAATGAGAAATCAATATTGATTAATACAGAATCTGTTACTGAGCAATTTAACAGGGCATGTGGGTATGGTCACCAGTCATTATCCAAGATTGCTGCAAGGTTTAAAATAATAACAATTTTTGTTTCAGGTCATGGGAACTATTCTGTGCCTGACAAGTTTTAAAATAATCAAAAGAGAATTTTCCAGGACTCCAGCTAAATCGCTACAGTTAGAATACCAGACTGTTAGCTGTCAGGCAATTCTTTGTAATCCTACACTGCCCATTAATTGTATCCTCTCATTATAGGTTTCATCTGTCTGTGTCTATGAATAGCACAGGAATTTATCAGTCGTTAGTGTCAGTCATCATGTTGCAGTGGTTCTCATGACGCAATTCTACTGGAGGTACCGGTTTGGTAGCCACTCACAACAGTGCCTCAGAAGTATAGTCACTAGTTCACATGCTTCAACAGAGCTGTGCTCGTTTGGGTTCAAATGCTGTTTAAATTTAATGTTAGCATAGATCTGGTGGAGTACTCCAGTACTGAAAAGATATTAAACTACATTTTATAAAGGTCCTGGGCAATATGAACAACTACCTGGGAGGTTTTCAAGTGTTGAAAAAAAGTTGCAGTTAGCTTTCAGTGGAAAGCTGAGATGGTGTGAGGTGAATTCCTTAATGTTCTTTTCCAAAAGTTGCCAAAATGTGCTGTAGCCATCCTCACTCCTGAGGTATAGTATACAGCCTGCATCAACAGAAATAATGTAATACAGCCAGCGATAAGATAAAATAAGCATAAAATCAGAACTGGACGGTGATGAATTGATAATCTCTCAGCATGTGTACCATTGATATTGTCTCCACCTGGATCATCAGATTAAATCAAAACAATAATGCAGTGGAGGCTTTATTTTTATTTGAACAAAGACAGGGCAAAGTAAAATCAACTGCTGCTGTTTGCCATGGTCAGGAAATACAAATTGTTTCATTATTTTCTCTGTGTTCTGTCATTTAGTAGCCAACTTATTCTTTAATTTATGTCATAATTGCAGGCTGTAGAAAAATCTTTTCTTTTACCCTTTAACATGTACAGGAGCTTTTTAACCTCAGTAAGTGGTGAAAGGAAATCAGGGCCTCAGTTGGAAAAGCAATTTGTTATTATTTCATGCCACTGCTCCAGACACACTATAATATGTGACCTTCTAATGGGCATCAGTCTCCAACAATTGGTTCAAATGTGTCAAAGCACGTCATGAGATGTAATATCCGCAAAGCTTCTCTCAGTGGCTCATTTTGGACAGTGTACTGCCCAATAGGGAGCTGAGCCACATGGACCTGAAAGTTGCTGACAACTGCTCTGTACTGAAGTAGCTGATCTCATCTGGCCCTGAGCTAGATAGTGGGTGGAATCGACTCAAGTGCCACTCCTAACCACTATACAGTAATCCCAGCAGCAAAGCACTTGTGTGTGGATGGCAGGTGACCACAGAATTGAACTTATTTGCAAATATCAATTTTTTTTTTAGTCGATTAGGCCATTGATTTCAGTGGAAAGGAAAATCGGATGGGGTCTATACCGAGCAACCGATTAGTCTAACGCCATTTTTCTGCCCAGCAATGAAATAAAAAATCCACTCCATTGCGGAACCAGGACAGACGCACTGAGACGTTCCAACAGATTCCGTTTGCTCACATTACATACACTGCAGTTGTTGGTATTGCATCTGGATATGAAGAAGGCCTTCAGTTATTGGGACTAGGAAGAATATGAAAGTCAATGACTACTGTTCTTCAGACATGGGGGTAATATATGCAGGATACGAATGGGTGTTTGGTTAGTGAGTGGGTAAAATTAATACATCGCCCCTCACCTTTAATGTTCATTAAGCCAGCATAATCAAAATTAACTTAAATATTTATCAGAAATAAACAAATAGCTTATACAGTAGCTCAGTGGATAAAGGCACTGTCAGGTAGATTTAGGTTCCAGGAAAATTCCCGATTCAATTCCCAGTCTGTGCCGAGCTAATTGATCCTGGTCTCTGATGAGTTAATTGATCCCAGCCAGAGCAACAGTTAAGGTGTCACATCCAGTGATTGATGTGCCTGGATTAGGGGCAGAATGCATCAGCTGGACACTATCCAGTAGCTCCTGCTGACAAGTGTAGCAGTATGGTAATTGGCTGAGGAAGGATTGGGTTTGCCTGTGAAGGCTCCCACAGTCAAATACCTTCCTCACACTCACTGCATGAGTTTGTGGCTTCAGAGGAGGGAAGGGAATCATGGGATTGGGGGTAGTGTATTGCGATGGATAGAAAATTGGTTGGCAGACAGGAAACAAAGAGTAGAGATAAATGAGTCTTTTTCCGAATGGCAGGCAGTGACAAGTGGGGTACTGCAGGGATCGGTGCCAGGACCCCAGATACTCACAATATACATTAATGATTTAGATGAGGGAACTAAATGTAATATCTCCAAATTTGCAGATGACACAAAACTGGGTGGGAGGGTGAGTTGTGAGGAGGATGCAGAGAGGCTTCAGGGTGATTTGGACAAGTTGAGTGAGTGGGCAAATGCATGGCAGATGCAGTATAATGTGGATAAATGTGAGGTTATCCACTTTGGGAGCAAAAACAGGAAGGCAGATTATTGTCTGAATGGCTATAAACGGAAAGGGGAATATGCAGCGAGACCTGGGTGTTCTTGTACACCAGTCGCTGAAGGTAAGCATGCAGGTGCAACAGGCGGTAAAAAGGAAAATGGTATGTTGGCCTTCATAGAGGATTCGAGTACAGGAGTAGGGATGTCTTGCTGCAATTATACAGGGCCTTGGTGAGGTCACACCTGGAATATTGTGTGCAGTTTTGGTCTCCTTATCTGAGGAAAGATGTTCTTGCTATAGCGGGAGTGCAGCGAAGGTTTACCAGACTGATTCCTGGGATGGCGGGACTGACGTATGAGGAGAGATTGAGTTGGTTAGGATTATATTCGCTGGAGTTCAGAACAGTGAGGGGGGATCTCATAGAAACCTATAAAATTCTAACAGGACTTGACGGTGTAGATGCAGGAAGGATGTTCCCGATGGTGGGGGAGTCCAGAACCACGGGTCATAGTCTAAGGATACGGGGTAAATCTTTCACGACTGAGATAAGGAGAAATTTCTTCACCCAGAGAGTGGTGAGCCTGTGGAATTCGCTACCACAGAAAGCAGTTGAGGCCGAAGCATTGTACATTTTCAAAAAGAAGTTAGATATAGCCCTTGGGTTTAAAGGGATCAAAGGATCAGGGGCGAAAATAGGAACAGGTTACTGAGTTGGATGATCAGCCATCATCATAATAAATGGCGAAGCAGCCTCGAAGGGCTGAATGGCCTACTCCTGCTCCTAGTTTCTATGTTAAGATTTAGAAAAATGAAAGCTGTGTTTCTGACCTACCTGCAGGCTTTAATGATATCTGGTAAGCTCATTGTTCTGAATATATTTTATACGCTATGTTTAATATGATCGATTGTAAATACCCTTTTTTCTTTCTAGGATGTTCTCTGTGCCATGAACAGACCTTTTGGCATCACTGCAAAGGATCCGATTTCTTCTTCATCTAAGCTGATGGGCACTGACTGTCTGGGTAGCACCTATGGGTATGTAAGATTTGTGCTTATTGCTGTAATGGATTTTGTTCTGTGACTCCTTAAGCAGCTGCTAATTAAGTTTGCCCAAAATGAAGTACTGTGTGCAGGAGAGAGTTAGTATCTGGTGTCAATTCTCCAATTCAACTTTGCAAAATGCATCTGGAGTTGAGTGTCTGTTGCCCATAGAAATGATTGCATTACACAACATAACAGATTGTGTGTGTCTTCAGGCTAGTTGTCTTGTGTTATATTATGTTTAGAGCAACAAATCATGTGCTAATATATAAAGCATCTGCACTATGCTCAGACTGACCAGTGAAAATTACAAGTATGTCTAAATTAAACCTTCACAGTGGTCACAGTGACTGACTTGGCACAAATTAAAGCTCATTTTTCTTTTTTTTTGTTCTTTTTATCTCCCTCTCTTGTGCCTGTTTGTTTGTGCTCCCTTTCACGCTGTGGCTCACTCTCACTCTCGCTCTGGCATTACTCTCTATCACACCAAAAACACACATGCTTTTTTTTTCGCCAACCTGTTATCTTTGCAGCTGAATAGACAGCCTGCTCCACACTGCCACTATTGTTCCCTCTAGCTGGCCACAGGAGGAGATTCCTCAGCCTCCACCTGGTGCCTCTCTTCTCAATGCTGCTCAGATTGGGGGCCGAATGGTGCAGCACTCAAACCTGGTGTTGGGAAACTGATGCTCACTGCCATTGCCATCCATAAATACTAATCCTTCCTAATGATGTGCAGATCTGGAAAGCGAAAGCTTTCTTTCATTCATTAGTATTAGTGAACAAATCTGAGCATAAAGCAGGTTTACCCACTATATCCTCACATCAACTTCATTGTTAGCATCAATCAACAGAAAAAATATACCCAGAAAATAATATTGTGAAGCGCGCTCTCAATAATTTAATAACTTCATTGCGCTACTTGATTCTATTCTTCCAAAAATAGATCAGCACTTTCTATTTTGCATCATTCTTTATGGTGAGTGTAAGGCTCATACCTGTGATCTCTATCTTGAACAGCAACTTGCAATTATATAGCACCTTTAACATGGTAAAGCACCCAAAGGTGATTCACAAGAGCGATTACCAAGCAAAATTTGACACTGAGTTACATAAGGAAATATTAGGGCAGGTGAAAGAGGTAGGTTTTAAGGAGCATCTTAAAGGAGGAGAAAGAAGAGAGGCTGAAAGATCTGGAGCAGGAATTCCAGAGTTTAGGGCTTAAAATCGGGGATGCTCAAGAGGACAGAATTGGAGGAGTGCAGAGATCTCAGAGGGTTGTATGGCTGGAGGAGGTTACAGTATCATCTCTACAGTACTCGTATTGAGCATTTCTTGCTGCTGCTGAGCTTTGCTTATGTTGCCTTCACGTACACTGAGAAATACTAAATCCAATCAATTAAAATTTGGCAATCCTTTGCATGTTGTATTTCTGATTCTGTTCTTTTGATGCTCAGTTCTATTCCTTCTTGCACTTTGCTGCTTCTGAGAGATATTTGAGTACTACAAAGATGGAGGGGGGAAATTCTTTAAAGGAGTTTTTCAGTAGAGCAAAGCATAATGGAAGAGATTCAAATTAAGTTGACAAACTAGTTAAGCATACATTTATGATGTGAGCCAAATTAGTTCAAGAGTCACTTATTGGATATGTTTTCCTATGCACATTCCTGGGTATGTTGTATCTATTGTAAAGCTGGTGCTGTGTTTCAGAAAAGAAATCAAACCAGCCTATCCTGCTTCACTTCCTCATGCTAGTCATGTATTTTAAGCTGCTCTGAATTTATAATTTGAGCACAATTTCAGAAAGATGCTGTCTTAATGAAAAAATGTTTCAATACTTTTTTTAATGTGGGTTGGTGGGGGAGAGAGCAAGAATTGTTTTGCAACATTTATATGAAAATAACCTCAAATCTGATTAATCTGGTGGCTGTTTTAAGTCCAGTTTCCAGTTTAATTGAGATTGTGGCAAACAATTTATTATGGCTCAGAAACCATTTTGCTGCCGTTCTGGACTTTTTCCAATTAGATGTTGGTAGTTGGGCAACAGATCGCACTGTGTGTATTAAATGTAGAAATGTTGCTGGAGTTGTAACGAGATGTTGCACCGCATTGAATCAGTGTAACACCGTGTGTTGTTCCCCCTCAATTTACCTTCTCCCCTTGTGAAGGCCGAGCTCCGGTTCCATAGGTGCCAGCGTTCCTCTGATAACGTGTCCATACAGCATTTCCCACCTGTGAGCCAGCACATGAAGGCAGGCAGCCTACTCAGATACAGAGGACATTGTGTAGCGTGGTTGTAGAAAGTGAGAAAGAGGCTTGCGACACAAAGCTAGTGCTCTTTTAAAATTATAAAATGTTTTAGCTTGTGGCTCTTGCTGTCACAATCAGATCCACTACCTCCTTATAAGGTTTGCTCCCAGCAGCCAGGTAATATGAGTAATTTTAATGAAGCGGGACCAAAATGATTTAGTCCGCTCCGTAGACTGCAAAGCTCTTTTCCATCCATTTTGCAGGGGATGCATTCCATTTACCCTAGAGCTTGGTGCAGGGTTCCTGTCTGTTCCATCGCTCCCACTTCCTGTCTGTTCCATCGCTTCCGCTTTGATGTCACTTTTGATTAAAGAATGTGTTCTGCCGAAATAGTGCCACGTATCTCTTTTGGGTACTTTTCCTGCACAATGTAGTTTTCCAGGGGTCTTTTCCAAAGGGGTGAGTAAACAGGGCAAACTGAATGAATCCAATGCTAAAATATGTGTTTCTTGATTCGCAGTGTACCATGGGCATCTGGTTCAAGATCAAGACCACAGCTTTCTGACTGCAACCGGCAGCAAGTGAGGGCAGCATCACAAGACTGGTATGGAGAATTAACAACAGACTTTGCAGAGTTGTTAAGTTTTGTGCCCTGTAAAGATTCAGAGTTGTGTTTACTTTCCATTTCTTTTTATTCCAATTTTTTCTCCTTCTGTCCCTCTTCTCTCCTGAAGCCATTGACTCCTGACTGGAGTATCATTCCATGCAAACCGGTTGTTATTCAGTTCCTCACCCAAGTAGCTATTTTTTCATGTCAAAGCCTGGGCAGTAAGTAGTGTCAGGCTGTTACAGTCCAGTTTGATCCTGTCCTGAAACGTGCTTTTTCTAGCAAATGTCACTGGATAGTAAACAGATGTGGGAGCTCAGGCTGATTTTCTCTTTTCTAGCCCAGTTGTAAAGACCAATTGTAACATCTCTTGTATCAGCCAGGCTGAAATTAGCTAACTGATTGCAGTCCAGACATTAATGCCAGGGCTAATAAAAACAGAAAACTTTGGAAATATTCATGTCTGGAAGCATTTGTGTGGAGAGAAACAGAATTGAAGTTTCAGGTTGATGACCTTCCACTGAGGAGGGTGGTCTTTTAAAAACAAAAGAAAGCCTCACAAGGACAGACCGGAATGGGCAGATTGCTAATACAGATCAATGTAGATAGGATTGAAGTTAGACATTTTGGGAGCAAAATGAGTAATGGGAGAATAAAAAAAAGGAAAGATCCTGAAGGGTATGGAGGAAGATAGAGACTTAGGGGTGTAAATAGACAATACTTTGAAAGTGAAGGTACAAATAGATAAGAGTCGTTAAAAGGGGCCAATGTTGTTCAGAGTTTTAAAATTGGCGACTGGAGTACAAGAAAAAAAAGAAGGGAAGAGGTCACAATAATTCTGTACTATTTGATGTTTTGGACACCTCATTTTAGAAAGGGCATTAAAGTTACAGAGAGTACAGCATAGATTTCTCAGGGATGAGAAACTGCTGTTGAGGAGAGACGTGAGACACTGGGACTATTTCCATTGGAGCAGAGGTTAAGAGGAGATTGAAAATTATGAAGAAGTTTGGTTCAGTGAACAGGGAAAGACTGTTTCCTCTGGTTGGAGGGGAGTCAGTGACTCAAACATTAATTTAAAACTTGTCATTAAGAGAGTGAGAAGTGAAGTTAGGAGAAATTGTTGGAGCATGGAATGCTTTACCACAGGAATAATTAAAGCAGAAAGGGCAGAGTAGGTAAATATTTGAAGCCGAGGAAGGTAAAGGGCTCTGGGTAAAGAGCAAGGTGATTCCTCTAGCAAAGAGCCAACACAGATATAATTGACTAAATGCTTCCTCCTGTTGTGGTGCTGTGGTCTCTAGTCTATTCTAAACTCAGCCATAGTGGGGACATTCTAATTGGTATCCTGGTGCATACAGAATCAGGGGTTTGGCTGTGATGCCCATCATGATTGAATACCCTGCCAGCACTCATGGTCTGGTGTCGCACAAGAAGGATGTTGTTTGATCAAGGTACCAAACGGCTGTGAGAGCTTGTGGAGTTGTACCCTGGCACAGGTCAAGGAGAGGCGAAAATTGGAGTGGAAGTGGGGCTGGAGCTGAAAGAAACAAATGACTTACATGAGCTGCAATAATCTTTTCATCTCTCTGCCTTATCAGAGACTTCCCTTTTGTTCCTACTTCCCCTCCCCCTTTCCCCGCTTAAAACCTCATGCATCTTTTCCAGTTCAGATGAAAGGTCATTGACCTGAAACGTTAACTCTGTTTCTCTCTCCACAGATGCTGCCAGACCTGCTGAGTATTTCCAGCATTTCCTGTTTTTACTTGAAATAAAATCTGGTCTTGCAGAATCGGTGATAATTAATTAAATTACTTTTGCATTTACAGGTCTTTTAACAATGAAGGAAAGGACTGCCGAAACAAGCCGACAGGAGCACACCTTCCAGCCAGTTATGAGAATGAGCTGAATCCCCTTGCAGTAAACAAATTGTCCATTCGAAATGAGAAACACAAACCACTTGATGGCTACAGGCCCAAAAGCACTTCTAGTGTTGGTCAGCTGACCAGCATTGGCCAACACAACTATCGCTGTGCCTCCGAAAACCCAGCGCTGGGAATGGCAGCTTCAGAACAATATGGCAAATCCACTCCAGGTGTTCAAGAAAGTAAAGGCAGCAAATTTACAATGGTAGGGGCAGAGTCATTTGTAAACTACCTTCCAGAAGAAATTGGTGCTGAAACAGCATTGACGAAGAAGGCAATACCACCACAGAGGCCTCCAGCTCCTAAACACAAATGGGTCAATTCCATTCATGATGACTCAGCAAAACACAGCTCATTTCCCCACTTGGCTGGGTTAAATCTCAGTCAACACGAAAGGGAGCAGAATCATATCACAGCAAGTAGCATCACTTGGGAGTCTGAGGTGCCACCCGTTCGGCCTCCTTCGCCTCAGACCGGTGTGCACTTGACCACTTCTCTGTTGCGCCTCCAGTCGTCGTCATCTTTTCCAGAGGAGGACGACGTGTTTATCCAAGATCTGGATCAGCAGGCCCTTAGCAGTAGGTTCCAGCCACCTCCACCACCACTTTCACCTCCACCTCCACCTCCACCGGATTGCAGAGCTGTTCCAAGGATGAGAGACCAGGAGTTTCCACCACCACCATCTCCAATTAGTTTTAAAGGTCAGCGAGCGGAGGAATTATTTAACAGGAGTGACGCGGAAGCTGTGGCCAGGTAACTAATTATATGCAAAACTCCCAATACACTAGGCACAAGATTCACGGGTGCACATTATGCAAATTAATGCTTTTTTTTAAAAAAAGAACTGATCTGGGTCTGAAGTATTTTTATCAAACTCTGGGCTGGATTTTCCGATGGGCATTGGAACCCTGACATCGGACCCATATGGGGTCCTAAGCACACCCTCCAGGGCAACCTTGCGCAAGACGTCTTCATAATTGGCCACTTCTGTACTCACTATTCTTAAAGGGATGCCTGATGCTGCCCAATCAGAGTGTTGCAGTGATGTCAGGCAGCAGTGCCACCGAGAGAGATACGCACTGCTGAGGCAGGCAGGTGGATGAGAGGGCGCCTCAATATGGAGTTGCCTGCATTGAAGTTATAGAGTAAAAGGCCCGAAGCTGGTACGGCCATCAGGTTGGAGGCAAAACCACTCCGCAGGCCTTTCATCCCCGTGGCACTGTCTTTTGGAGACAGTACTGCCTGCTCCGTTGGCCCCCTGGGCTGCCACCTTGATTGAGCCAGCGGCTTCCACATATGGCAGTGGGGGGGCGGGGGGCAAGGGATTTGGCTACAGTGCCAGTAAAATACTGGCACTGGATCAAGATCGCCCATAGGTGGGGCCTTAATTATACTAATTGGTTGCCTGCCTCCACAGAATGGGCAGCTGATGCAGTTCCCAGTCCACCCCTGGGAAATTTCCCAGAGACTGGAATGCGTCAGGGACCATCTTGGCACACCTTGTCCCTACTTTTCCTGGATCACCCCCCCCCCCCCCCACCCCCACGTACCACCCCTCACCCGCCTCCATGGGGCCAGGAAAATCCAGCTCACTGTTTCCCTATTAAGCATCCTCTTAACACACACTTATATTTAATTTTGATATTTTGTTTTGGCTGGTTGGTTGGAAAGAGTATAACATGGTCACTTTGCTATCTTTGATGAGACTTGGATATGGTGCGGCATTCCTATGAGAAAGATGCAAATTGCAGCTGTCATTCCTGGCTGCTGGTCTTGATCCAATGGTTGATAAAGGTCTGTGTAGCCAACAAGAAGAAAACCGCATTGTAGGCGAGTACAGTGAGCTGAGCAAATGCACTTGTAGCTTGGACGGACGACAGTAGCCAGTTAGTTATATAGCTGCTTTATTATGAGTTAAAACAAGCCACATTTAAGAATGTCTACAGAAAGAATTAATCAGATAAATATATCCACAAAACCAAAAACGTTTGATGTAATGAATTATGCAGAATTTACAAATGTAAAGAATTTATTGATTGTAGAAATTAAACTAGGGAGGGCTGTTGTTCAAAGCTTTCTGGGAATTGGCTGTAAAAGGACTGATAAATAGGCCTTATGTTGTACTGAGGTCTGTTTTCTCTCTCCAGTTTTCAGCTGTTTAGCTGCTCCATTGCTGTCTGTCACTATATCCTCCTCCAAACTGGGAGGAGAAGCCAGTCTAGACAGTGGATCTCTCCTGCAACCAGGGAAAGCATCTGAGCTTAAATGACCAGCAGCACAAAGTCTTTTGGTTTAAGCTGATCAGTCATTTGAACTTCCAAATCACCCTTCAATGCTAACATTTTAATTGCTTTAAAATTGGATGATTAAAAAAAAAGAAGCATGCATTTAATACCCAGGTTTACAATGTCTCCAAAATGGTCTGCAGTCTTGTTCTGAAAATGTAATATTGCCACTAAGATTCACTCTTGAAAGGACATGTGACGAGGACTGGCACAAGAGGCAATGATTTGTGTTCCACCCGGATAAAATTGCACAATAATATCAGGATGCACAAAACATCATTTCATTCTTATGTATAACTGGCTTCCAGTACAAATTCAGCTTCTGCTGAAACTAGAACAAATGTGGAGTGAGGTTAGAGTCTGATTCTTGACATCAGGGATTTATACCTGATTACACTGTGATTAGAATGAGCCATTTGTACCTAATTAAACTACATATACGTAAGGCATTTATACTCAGTTGCCGTGCTTCTATATTATTGATGATGAATGCAATATCCCAGAATCACAAAATAATACAGTGCAGAAGAGGCCCTTCGGCCCATCGAGTCTGCACCGATGCATTAAAGACACCTGACCTGTCTACCTAATCCCATTTGCCAGCACTTTGCCCATAGCCTTGAATGTTATGACGTGCCAAGTGCTCATCCAGGTACTTTATAAAGGACGTGAGGCAACCTGCATCTACCACCCTCCCAGGCACAATATAGAGAGCCTTTGCTATCCCAAGTTGCTTCACAGAGATGTAAAAATAAATAGATACCAAACCAGAGAAAGGAAGATTAGGGTGGATGATCAAAGAGGTGGGTCGGTTTCAAGAAGGGTCAAATAGAGGAGAGGGAAGTGGAGAGACAGAGCAATTAGGAAGGGAATTCCAGAGATTGGGATCTAGGTGGCTGAAAACACAGCCATCAGTGGTGTGGTTGAAGGGAGAGGGGATGCACAATAGGCCAGAGTTAGAGGAATTGAGATTTTGGGGGTGTGGAGGGGTGAAAGGCTGTACAGCTGGAGGAGCGGTAAGCTATGGAGAGGTAAGGCCATGAAAGTATGTAAACACAAGGATGAGAATATTAACATTTGAGGATGGAAGCCAATGTAGGTCAGTGGGGACAGGGATGATGGACAAGTGGGACTTGGTTAGGGATAGGAAGAGAAAGAAAGAACTTGCCTTGCATTTATATAGCAACTTTCACAACCTGGGGACATCCAAAAGAGCAGTCCAGCGAATGAAGTACTTTTGAAGTGTAATCACTGACATAATGTAGGAAATGCAGCAGCCAATTTGGGCACAGCAAGCTCCCACACACAGCAATGTGAATAAGCCATCTGTTTTAGTGATAAATATTGGCCAGGATAACTCCCCTGCGCCTCTTCAAACTAGTGCCCTGGGATCTTTTACACCTACCCGAGTGGGCGGACATGGCCTCGGTTTAACATCTCATCCAAAAGACAGCACCTGTGACAGTGCAGCATTCCCTTAATACCGAACAGGCACGTCAGCCTCGATTTATACTCAAGTCTCTGGAGTGAGGACCCACATCAATTTGAGTCAGCAGTGAGAATGCTCGCACTAAGCCAAGGCCGAGGCTGTTCAGGGTAGAGGCAGCACAGCTTTGGACAAAGTGCAGTTTGCAGAGACTGGAGGATTGAGGGCTGACCAGGAGAACATCAGTGTTCTGATGAAAGGTCACTGACCTGAAACGTTAACTCTGCTTCTCCCCCCACAGATGCTGCCAGACCTGCTGAGTGTTTCCAGCATTTCTTGTTTTTATTTCAGATTTCCAGCATCTGCAGTATTTTGCTTTTAATTTGTTGAAATAATCGGGTCTGGAGATGAGCAGACCAAATCTGAGTGAGAGTTTCTGTAACAAATGGGCTGAGGTATGGGCCATTGTAGATGACGATATAGATTTGTACATAGGCAATCTTTGTATTAGAGAAGATATGGGATTGGAAGCACGTCGTAGGTCAAACGGGACACTGAAGTTGCAGGCAGTCTGTTTCAGTCTGAGACTGTGGCTGCTGAGGGTCTTGGAGTCAAGGAAGTGAGGGAATAGAATATACTGTAGGAACTGAAAACAACTTCAGTCTTTCCAGTGATTAGCTGGAGGAAATTACAGCTCAGCCAAAGCAGTGTGTTGGACAAGAAGTCTGCCAATACAGCAGGAGTGAAGAGATAGAGCCGGGTGTCCTCAGCATATAGAAAGAAGGAAATAACTTGCATTAATGTAGCCCCTTTCACGTTCTGAGGATGTCCAATAGTCCTTCCTAGAAATGAATGACTTTTGAAATGCAGTCATTGTTGTTCAGTAGGTAAATGCAGCAGTCAATCTGTATACAGCAAAGTCCCACAAACAGCAATTCAATAAAAAACCAGTTAATCTGTTTGTTGGTGTTGGTTGAGGGGTAAATATCGGTCTGGTCACCAACAGAACTCTGCTGCTTTTCTTTGAAAAGTGCCATGGGATCTTTTATATCTACGTGAACAGGCAATTGGAGCCTTGGTTTAATGTTTCACCAGAAAGACAGCACCTTCAAAACTGCAGCATTCCCTCAATACTGTGTTGAGTGGCCCACACATGTAGAAGATGTTCCCATGTAAATGAAGAGAAAGGACTCGATGGATCTTTTAGTGCTCCCAGGATGTGTGTGTCGGGGTGGGAAGGGAAACCATTGCTGGAGACATGCTGGTTACGAACGGATAGGTAAAGGTGGAGCTGAGCAAGGGCAACCCCGGTGAGGCATTGGAGGAGAATGGTGTGGTCAACATCAAAACATGTCTAGAGGATGGGGTGAGATAATACACCCTGGCCACAGAGACAGAGAAGGTCATTCAACACTTTGCCTGGGGCTGTCTTAGTGCTGAGGGGAGGCAAAAACCTGACCATAGGGATTGAAATAGGAAGCTGTGAGGAACAGATGTGTCTGGACCTAGGACGTGACAACACATTCACGAAAGTGGAGAGAAAGGCAGTAGTTGGCACAACCAAGGGTTTGAGGGCATTTTTTAGGGATAGAGGAGATCGTGATGCTTTTCAAAGATTTGGGGAGGATGCAACAGTATCTGAGGACAGGGAGTTATTTACAGTTAACTAGCAAGAGGGCCACTAACAGAGCTTGGGTGCTCAGGAGTTTGGTGGAAAGGAGGGAGCAGGAACACTTCTACCTGGTTGCACTACCTGTACTTATATATCATTAATTTATCCCTAATGAAACTGAGTATGTATTTAGCATTTCTACCCAGTTATCCTGAGTATACATCAGACATTTATAGCTAATTATACAGATTATATAGAGTCCAACATTTAGACAGGTTATGGTCCTTCATCACTGTTATCCAAATGGTGAGGGGCAGGATCATCTCTGCTATAATACCCTCCCAGAAATAGCCTGCTGCCATTCACTGTCTGGACTCTCACCCATGAAAGAAAGATACTTCAGTGAGGTATTGTGCAGCCATACCCAAGTAAGAGACAGCACCTTTGAGAAAAGAACAAATTGGGTGGTGAAAAACAAGAACCAACACTTGGGAGCTAACAAGAATTTGAGTTCAGAATCTGAGATACAGAATTTCAAGATGTTTCTGCTCCTCACAAATAATTTCAGTTCTTTCATCCAAATGAGCTGAACTCCGCATTAGGTCATACATCTTTTGATGGCACCGTACACATACAATCCTGTTTGAAACCCCAAATATGGAAGTATTCTCCAGAATAATTGCTCCTCCAAATCTGTGCCACAGTGCTAAAGTAGACTCACGTAATCTAAATGGAATGAATGACATTGCTGCTGCTCTAGGGCGATCAAAGAAAAACACACATCTGCACTGACAGAGTGGAGATTCAGCGCCGCTTGGTGGTCAACATAGGGATTACAATTGGTTGTGTTTCAAATAGAATTAAGGGCTTCCTCAGCTGCGTTGGTTTAGCAAATTCATCCAGAGAACACCTGATAAGAAAAAAAAATGAAAGAAAGTAATTAGTGTGATTAGTGCAGTTCATTGGAGCATTTGAAGTATTGCTCCACATTGTTCGGCAAGTTGCTGGAACACAAGTTTGGACACACACCCCTTTTCCATACTCAATTGGGAGTTCAGCTGTGCTACAATAGGCAGGCATCTGGAAGGATTAAAAATCAGAGACATCATTTATCACAACCCCTTTTTTAAATACATCTGCCATCAGAAATTTCAGTACAGCACTGGGGAAGGACTGGGAGCCGGTTGTTAGGTGCCAGTCTCTGCAATGGCAATGATAGGGTTAAATGAAGAAGAATAGGAGGAGGCCCATGTGAAGTATGAACACCAGCATAGATTAGTTAGACCAAATGATATGTCTCTGTGCTGTAAATTCTATGTAATTTTATGATGATTGGCACTGGAAGGTCCATAAAAAAGAGGAGAAATGAATGTAGATACCATAAAAGAGAATCTTGTCCTCCCTCAATAAATAAAATCTGCAATTTATAAGAATGTAGAGCATATCGCCTTGAAGAAATGAGTGGCAGGGTAGTTTTTCTGTTACTTTGAAGTCAGAACTAATTTTTTCTAAGTGTACCTTTAATCATTTCACGCTTTTCAGGCCTAAAATGTTTAGTAAAGTACAGAATAAATGATTGAGAAGGAAGGAATTGCAAAAAGCAGCCCGTATTAAAAACTCTGACATGTATTAAAATTTCTTTTGTATACTCTTGCTAAATGCAGTTTATTTTGTCTATTAAATTCCATACAAAGTGTGTCATACCAAATATATGTTTTTTTTCTATGAAGTGTTTTGTTTAATGGGTTATAGGGCCTCTCCATTATTGTAAATGATGTATTTTCATTCACTTATTGAGAACATCACACACATGCTTCAATCAGCTGTCCTTGTAAATGCAAACCAGCAAATCTTCAAATGGGATAGCCTTTGTGCCACAGCATACATGCATCGTGTGTATTGAATGTTATGCAGAAGTTTTATATTTAACTGAAGTTCACTATGATGTTATTTACATTATAAACAAACACAACAGGAATAGTTTTTATTCTTTTCATGTCAAATAACATCCTAGAACAAAAAAAGTTTTGGTTCGATATAACTTCCGTTAAGATGGAAGTAATGTAAATTCTCTTGTCTCTATAATTATATACAACATTTAACCCAGGTTTGAATACACAATCATGTATGGCCATGATGTAATTACATTGATTACAGTTGCTGCCGGTAATTTTTGTGTGTGTAGTTTGTTGGAAAACCAAATTTATTTTTAAAAAAATCTCAGTAACCTGTATGGTGGCAAATTTTCACACCAGGAACCACTCCATGCAGCAGCAATGTCCAAGATTTACGTTAATAAACCACTGTATAGGGGGGAAAATAATCTCTCCTCATTGCTGTTTCCTTGCTGGCTAATAAGATGGTAACATGGTGTTTGACACTGTCAGTCCAGGCAGCTTAAAGGAACTAAGGCAAAAATCATTTTGATAAAAACACAAGGTGTTAAACTACTTTCAAACAGTCTGACAGAACCTGAGATTGGCAAGAAGGTATTTAGGGTTGAGTATTATTACAAAACCTTGCACTAAGGAACTTCTTCAGTATTCATTCATCGTAAAATTAATTTGCCTACATAATAACAGTCACCATACTCCAAGATAATTATTTGTAAAGTGGTTTGAGGTATTTGAGATGTGATATATAAATGTAGTTTTTAAATGGTTTTCCATCTTATTTCTAATATATTATTAGTTTTAGTGCACATCATTCAGTGTACAGTATAAAATTGAATGTAACATCTTCTAACACAGCATCTATAGAATGTCAGGCCTTGGAAACATGACACAAAAACTAGAGTGACCTCTAAAATGACAACAAAACGTGAAGCATAGTAAATACAGATACTGTAGCAATTTATTTTTTCTTTATCAGTTACTTGCTGATAAACTTACCCGAGATCACATTGTTCTTTAGCCTCCAATCTGATTTACTGATTTTACTTCCCACAGAAGTAATGTTTACCAGCTGTTGTAATAATCTAGATTGAAAGTGGGCTGTTATGTTTCTCAACACAACTTTTTCTGCATCTAAAGGTTTCCAGACAATGATGCTGCAAAGGAGAAGTTCCCAACGAAGACCAGCACAGAACAAAATGGCCAAACAAACCTGCCTTGCAGCTGCAATGTTTCTGCAGCGAATTGTGAACTGGAAAGAGTGGCAATGAGTACTCCTACAACCCCAGAACAAGTTCACACATCCCAAATTGCACTCCGTGGAAACCAGAGCTGGGATACATCATGTGTTCAAACACAAAGTGCAGCCACAAGCCAAGGAAACCTAGACTGCAAACAGTCTTCTGTGCCCCTGGAAGTGAATAAGAAGTCTCCTGAGGACCTCAGATCAGAAGAACTTGCCAAGGAGATCATTGGCAAAGATAAGTCTTTGGCAGAGATTTTAGATCCAGACTCAAATATGAAGACGACCATGGACCTAATGGAAGGCATTTTCCCCAGGAGCAGCACGGTGAGGCAGGAAGCACAACACAGAAGGCCGAGGTTACAAATGATGGTCAACAGATCTGTATCTGAGGAAGATAAGTAAGTTTTAAAGCTTTGTAAAGGGTGGGATCTTACATCTGTAGGACAGCCACTAAATAATGTTGGCAATGTGATTGTGTTGATGCTGTTTAGCAATATACAAAGGATATTTTGTACATTTTCATTCTCCCATTGGTCCTAGCAAAAAAGTATTAGTGCAGACTCCATCCACCTCAGCCATCCAGGGAATGAGCAGAGAGATAGCTGTTGCACACTGACAATGATAACAGCGTAAATATCCTGTTTCTCAGTGGTGCAACATTCTTGACGTTAAGCAGCTGATACTATTTGCTAAGGGGAATATGGATAGTGTACTATTCTCAAAACTGTATATTTGTGTAAAAATTTATATAAACACAACAGGCAGTACAGTAAGTTTGACAGTAGGTGAAAGACTGCTGTGAAAGTTGTCCATGAAATGTGTGCCCCACGTACCTAATATTTATATATGTGTTTGTGCGCACACGTGCGTGTGTGCTGCAATTGTTCTGATTTTTGAAGAGAATGGTGGGTTCACAAGGTAATTATGGATGTGGGAAACCATCTTGAATCATCCACCCAGAGATATCCTGACAACCTCCATTATGTCATCCAATTGTTTCTTAAACGACTCCAAGGTGTTTGTCTCCACTACTACTACCACACGTTGAGCAATTTCCTGATATCTGTCCTAAAAGTACCCATCTCTCATTGGAATCTGTGACCCCTTATTCTACCTCTGCAGTTTGACTTAAAGTAATATTCCAAGTTCAGGTCTTCTATACCTTTAACAATTGTATAGACCTCTATAAGGTTCCCTCTCAGATACCTCCTTCCCAGGACAATAACCCCAAGTTTCTCATAACTTAGAACCCCACACCAAGGATTAGCCTCATGTCTCGTCTCTTTACACTGTTCCGCCCCCAAGTAGTTATATGTCTCTCGTGTTTCTTGGAGACTCAGACTGTCTGACTAGATTATTGTGAGGTTTGATCATTACCTCCTTGCTTCAGTTAGAGTTCATGTTGCAAATAAAAGCTCTGGCTTTGTTTTGTTGTCAGGTCAATTAACAATATGTAGGTATGAGGGGATAGTATATTCTTGGAGATAAGAGGCTGCAATGCACCACAGTTTAGGATTATTCCGCATCTGTAACAACATGGAGCCAAGTGCAGGATTTCAGAAGTGCAAATTATACTAATTTTAAGAATCGCTTCTTAAACAGTTTACACTTTGCTACATTTCCACCTGGCTGTTAGTTTGTATTTACTTTGTTTTAACTTAGCTGTCCATGATCTGCTGAAGGTTTAGGAAAATAGAAGTGGAGGATCTGGGCTGGCAATTAATCATATGGGAAAAATAACCCAGCAGGACTCGATAGTGTTTCATAGCAAATGAGTACTGCTAAGTGATGAGGAAGAGCCAGCTGCTGAAGAGGGGAGTGTACTGGCTTTTCAAAACCTCATCACTAAAGCAAAATCTAGCTAGCTTACTCTCCCAATAACAATATGTATGTACAACTAAAATCTGATTTTTCATCCAATATTTCTTGAATCACAGATATTGCAGAGCCATCGACATGATCACTTTCTTTATCCAGAAATATAAGAATGTATAAAAATGTCAATTATGAAATGTAAAGTCAGAAAGTAATTGTCCAGCAAGCTGCTGAGCCATTCAGATCAGGTTGATACTCGGATTGATTGCCAGTTTGTGTTCTACAGCTATGGCTGTAGTTGCTTTAGTTGGCCTTGATGCCCCGAGTTAGAGAGGAAAAAGTAAGTCTTGATCATCGTCCAATGATACCTGCTGGAAAATACTCGTGTGGATGAATGAAGTCACTATCAGGTCCAGACGTGAATACCCCCAAGGTCAAATAACCAGGTGATGATTACAGTCTTCATTCAGCCCCAGAAAGAATGGTTACTTCATATAATCATAAAAGCAAACAGCACAGAAGGAGGCCTTTTGGACCATCAAGCCTGTGCTGGGTCTTTGTACTAGGTCAAGCTGACCAGCGACAACAAACCTATACCTTGGCACAAGCTAGGGCCTTCATCAGAGAGTGGGGGAGGAGAGAAATGTTTTTAAAGAAAGACTTTAAAAAATCAATCTGTGAGAGGAAATGTTCAGATAACTCATCTTTTATTTTGTTGAATAGAATGCCTCTAATCCTTCCTAATTAATGCTGATACCTTTCTTATTCTTTGGAAAACTTTTATGTTCATATACAATGACTTAAATCTTTAAGTTTTCTTCTTTGTATTTAGGAAAGAAGAGAGAGAGCCAGGAGCAGCTTCAGCTCATTGCCCCACTTACTATAGCACGTCTGCCCTCAAAGCTGAGCTGATGAATAAAATAAAGGACATGCAGAGAAATTCTGCGGAAGATGAAGAGGAAGAAGAACCAGACATCAATGAGAAAAAAGTACTGCCATTTCAAAGCTTCATCACTAAAAGCAATACCTGTCTTGTTCACTTCTTCCAATAGCTCAGTTGCTAAAAGTACCAATCCAGTGTAAAACTAAACCATAGGGACCAGGAGGACATCGGGTTTGATTCCTGGTTTGTGCTGAGTTAGCTGATCACAGGGACAACTGCGGGTAGGACACTATAATTGACCTCTGCGCCCCGGAGCTAGGGAGGGGAGAAGCCACCATTTTCCCATTCGTAATAGTTGTTCAGTGATCCCTGCTGGAAAGAATATCCGGCCTCACTGCAATGTTCCCTGCAGTCAGATAGCCTGCAAGACTCAGTATGTTGGCTCTGACATAAGGAATAAAGACTGAAAATGAAGGGTAAAAATGTGTGCATATCCACTATTGTATTTGGCTATCCCTAGTTTCTAATTTGCAGAAGAGGAAATCAGTCATTTACGTTGCAGCCATCACTTTTCCCCTTTGAAGTGTCTTGTGGAATTTCTTCTAACCCTGTAAAGTGCAGAAGAGTTACTAGAAAGAAAATCATTTTTCTTTGGTTGAATTTAGACTACTTTCATCAATTTGCTGCATATTAAGATATATGTGTGTGTGTGTGTGCAGAGATATTGGTTTGAAATGGCTGAAGGACTGGGCTTTCCACAGACAACAGTCAAATTGTCACATTCTTTGAAGATCATTCATTACTACAGATCTTTTGGCATGGTTTTCAGTGCAGCCACAGAAAGTAATCTGGTGTCATCTGATGCCCCTTTACATGATGGAAGTATGTCAAGTAGAAGTGATTCATACTGGAGCTGCCAGTGCTGTGGAATCTGATCCACTTTACATTGCAGGGGTTGGGGAGGTGGGGGTGTTCCATAGCACTAGCAGCAACAGACCAACAGCTGTTAAAAAGATGTGAATTGCTGCTTGATTTCTACCTGTCTGATTTTCCTGAAAGCTGAAGAAAGTATTTTCAAAGCCAGTGACAATAAGATTCGTATCACTAGCCTATAGAGACTGACTCTCCAATAAAGTCTTCTCTTGGCCAAAACAAATGGTGGCTGATTGTTTGCTGCCTAAGGAATAGGGGAAAAGCATCTGTTCAGGGTCTTCTCTGTACTTCTTCAAGTAGTGGCACCACCTCATTTACTTTGCAGCCACTGTAATGTAAAGGGGTCATTTACAGTGCAGAGTGGCTCTGCTCAACAGTAAACCCAAATATGTAGTGAATGAGTAAAAGTGCTCAGAATTAGTTATATTTTTGAACATTTAACAAATCGCTTCCAAAGTATCGATTGTGGTTTCTGACTTTTTTCACAAATTAATCTGTTTTTCTTCTTTCCTTTATAGTCTGAGCTAATTGAAAGCATTACATGCAAACTTCGGACCCTGCGTGAAGCCAAGGGGAGCCTAGCAACTGACATTAAACTGAACAGTGCTCTGGGCGAGGAAGTAGAGATCATGATTAAAGGCCTGTGCAAGTCCAACGAGTTTGAAAAATACAAGATGTTCATTGGGGATTTGGATAAGGTCGTAAACTTGCTGCTTTCCCTCTCCGGTCGTTTGGCTCGAGTGGAAAATGTCTTGAAGACTCTCGATGAAAATGCAAATGCTGAGGAGCGTGTACGTAATCTGTTGTTTTTATACTCTGGCTGTCTTTTGGATAGATTAAGATTATCGCTATATGCAATCAACAGAGAAAGAATTTTAGTTCCTATGATTTAGAAGCTGTAAATTGTATGAGAATTAAGATATTGAATATTTCTGCCTCAGAGGAGTTGATAAAATGACTGTGGTAGTCTTTGATAAAAGGGTAGGTATGCTTCCCTCATGGGCTGGTGTTAAATGCAGTATGTAATGTATTACTGGGTCACACAGACCGGAAGGTACCACATTTGATTCTCAACTCATAGTGGAGTACAGTTTCAAAGGTACTGGCAGCCCTGCATTACTGATGTAGTCTTTCTTCCTGGGTGAGCCTAAATCATAAGTGTAAGTAGACTACTGAAGCATGGGGGGGAATGTAACCATATCAAATGCAATCCTGTTTTCAGCCTGTTTCACCATGGTCACCAGTATTTGACATGCTGTGGGAACCCTGACTAGCTTTATTTTCTCCCATTTCCCTTTCTGAAGCTGACCGTAGGTTGCCCCATCACCAGCCCAGCTGAGAACAGCCTAGGGATCAAACTTGGGTCTTTCCTGAGCCGTGAGGTTCAGTAACATCCAATGCAGTATATTAATAAATTCAGCAATTCATTTTGTTTTTCAAATAAAGCCATCAGGATATACAAATGTCAAATTTACTCCCATGCATGGATGACATTTGCTAGCCCAAAGCGAACCATTTCAGTCACCTCCAGCACTGTAACTGTACCTGCAGTTTCCAATACTGATGCTTCTGTGCAGTTGGCAAAAAAGGTGAGATGAAATGGTGGACCAGTCAATTTTCCTGTTTATTGGGAAATGCCACCTAACAGTTCAGTGTGGAATTAGCAACCCTTGATGCACATACACATGTGAATGAAGTAGTAGCTTAACCCTATTAAGTGTTTGAGAAACAAGGAACCAGACCATTGTGGGACTGGTCTTGAAAGCACCACTTGGATGAATGAACCAAAAAGGGGATGTCCCCTCTTAAATTGAAAAATGAGCCAAAGTAGTGTTAATATCAGTCTGTTTAAGGGTCAGTTTTTGTGGGAAAAAAGGATTGAAGAATATGGTGAGAAGAGTAACTGAGACATACAGACCAGAAAAGTCCCAAGTTAGATTCCCGAGTTAGCTGATCTTAGTTTGGACAATGGTATGTATAATAGAGTTAGTCTCAATGTCCCTAGGTTAGGGAGGAGAAAGGTAACCAAGCTTACTGTTCCATATCACCATCCTATTGGAAATATGTGGCTGTCAGTTGAACATAATATTGGGGTTGACTGTGATGGCCTCGCGCAGTCACTGGCACCAGAACAATGGCCACATTGATCAGCTACTGGAGGCCATTGCATCCCAGCAAGGAAAAGGGAGGGCAGAAAATTGGACAGGAGGGGGAAAAAAAGGATGGACTTGTTAGGGTCAATTGCTTTTTAATTCCTTCTCCTCAGAAATTCTGACTAAGTAGCTTGGAGTTGATACTAAAGTTGTGCATCTGATGTTTCAGAATCTACTGAATGAGAAGCGTAGACTTCTGACCAGTCAGCATGAGGACGCAAAGGAACTGAAGGAGAACCTGGATCGCAGGGCACGCGTGGTCCTGGATATCCTGGAGAACTATTTGACGGAGGAGCAATTCCAAGACTACCAGCACTTTGTGAAGATGAAGGCAGCACTACTGATGGAGCAAAGAGAACTGGATGACAAAATCAAGCTGGGTGAGGAGCAGCTCAAGTGTTTGTTGGAGAGCCTACCTACTGACTTTGTATCACAAAGGACGGCTCGCTCACCTGTCGGCCACCCAGAGCCTGCCCTCTCGTAAACAAAATTTACCTCTTCGCTTTAAAAGAAAAAGTAAGGATTTTTATCAGGTTTTAATAGTAAATCACTCAGCGAACAAGAATGAGGAGGGATTCTGGATGAAGAAGACATCGTATTTAAATTGATATCGAAATCTATATTTTAAGGAAACAATGGCTAGCATTGTTTGTGCAAAAGACACTCCTCGTGGGAACTTATTACATGCAAGTCTGCAACAGCACAAAACTTGAAAATCCCCATGAGAGACAGCATCTTTTCAAAAGTGATGTTTGAGATACCTTTTAAAAACAGCACAACAAAAAGTCTCTGCTTAGAATTTATTTTAAAAACAAAAAGAAAACATTTTGTAGCATTCCCAATAACATCAGAGAATTACTACTATTTATAATTTTGAAGTGTAAGTTTCTGTACATACTCTAACCTTTTATGGTTCTACTTTATTGCGTAGGGGAAAAAATCTAATTTTGTAAGAAAATAACTTTTGGAGGAAAGAAAACAACCTACAGTCACAAAAAGTGATTGCAATCTTCTGAGGGTTTTTTTTTAATGAACGATCACCTGGAACAGTGAAAACTGCAGTTTGTAGAAACAGTTCAGAATGGTACACGTTGACAATTGACAGATTCTTTCAAAGTAACTTTGGGTGATGAACAATTTCCACATCATGAAATACAGTTCAACTGTCAATAATTCACTTTTCAAAATCAGTTTTTATAAACTTAAATTTATATATATATATATATATATATATATATATGCATTTTTGTCCTAATGTTTGGCAATTACATGTTAGACATGACCCCCAGTTGGTGGGTAATCGCCCTTCTTACAGCTGATAGATATGAATGACCACTGAAGACTATTCAGCATGGGTGACTATTGCAGAAAAGGCAGAGTCCTTCAGTGAGCCCAATATTTATACTGTGGTTGGACTCCATTGAAAATACAACTATAGATGACCGAAGTCTGTGGAAAAAGTAGAATGTGCTTGTCACAGAAGTATTCTCCATGAATGAAGGAAATTTAAAAAAAAATACATTACATAATCGAAGCTCACCTGTTTTCAGGGTGTTCCTGTCCCTGCGTGCATAATGTGATAATTGTAGTATTGGAAATGCAGTTTACAGTGCAGATGTGCACAGCTCCACCCACGGAGCTCTATTTATGTGGGTTTGCGAACGCATTGATTCAGTTAGATATAACAGCTTTTCTAACGCTTGCTTTTATTCTTGCCTTTTAAAATATTCCTTTTTCATCTTCTGATTTCTCAGTATACTGGGCTGTTTTTAAACCACTGTACATAATACTAACTTTCTGAACAGTAGACACTCGTGTAGAAGATGTGTTGAGTGTTCATTTCTCAGCCTGTATCAGATCTGGGTTTTAGTTTTTTTTTTATATACTTTGTTGCTGCATCTGACGATACGTTGCTGTATGGATAATTGCTCATTCTTGATTGTAACACCAACTTTTTTTTAATTCAGTGGGTGATAACTTTTCAGAGTTCAATCACAACTTGGCTATGGTCACAGCTGTACTTATTCAATACATTTCCCATAGCCATTCTGAGTCTTTGTCCAGACAGTGATGTGAAACACACTGCACGGCTTCTCACAAATCAGCTAGTTGTACGGTATGTGAAATAAATAAAAAGGAGTTTGCTGTACTTCTCACAGTCAAATGTTTTGATGAGATCTGTTTTCAGACAGAAATCATGACATTGAAGCTTGTAAACCACTCACTGCTGCAGACAATAAAAATGATGTGTGTCAGCAGTTGGTTGTGTGTTTTGTTTCCTGTATGAATATCCCATGTCTTAATATAGCAACATCATCATGTTAGAGCATGCTTAAGATATTTACCAGCATGATTTGCCTGTCCAGAAGTAGGCTATCATTTTTAATGTTCCTTTTTCATGAGCAGGAAGACATAATTTTCAGAATAATGTTCTCTGAGTCCCACCTCCTGTTTTCTGAATAGTTACCATTAATATGCATAATAATTCATGTAAACTTGAGTGAGGGGGAAAAGCGGGGAGGGGGGGGTGGGGGTGGTGCGGGGTACCTTGATTAGACCATGGGACTTGAGCTTGATTTCAGATCAAATAGAAAATCTCTGCTGGTGTCTGTCAGAAAGTCATTTAAAATAAATAAAGGCAATCTCAAAATAGTTCATAGTTGATCCCACAGTTCAAAAATTGCCCTAATTGGCACCAAATTGGGAATCTCACTCAGAGCAAGGAGAGGCAATGGAAACTAAATTATCCAATTTTAATGGAGTTGCAAGAACAGAGAGCTGGGGGTGTACGTGCACAAATGTTTGAAGGCAGAACAAGTTGAGAAAGTTGTTAAAGCACATGGGATCATTTGCTTTATTAACAGATGCATAGAATACAAAAGTAAGGAAGCTGTGCTAAAACTTTATAAAACTCCATTTAGGCCTCAGCTGGAGTATTGTGTTCATTTCTGGGCCACCAGTCTTTAGAAAGGATGTCAAGGCCTTAGAGAAGGTGCAGAGAAGATTAACTGGAGAGGTACCAGTGATGAGGAACTTCAGTTATGCGGAAAGACTAGAGAAGCTGGGGTTGCTCCCTTAGAGCAGAGAAGGTGAAGACAGTGCTAGACTGTGCCGGTGTACGGACAGTGCTGGATCATGCCAGTGTACAGCTGGTCCTGGATCGTGCCAGGATACGGACAATGCTGGACGGTGCCGGTGTACGGACGGTGCTGGATGGTGCCAGTGTACAGACAGTGCTGGATCATGCCAGTGTACAGCTGGTCCTGGATCGTGCCAGTGTACGGACAGTGCTGGACTGTGCCGGTGCACGGTCAGTGCTGGGCTGTGCCAGTGCACGGACGGTGCTGGACTGTGCCGGTCTGGACCGTGCCGGTGTACAGATGGTGTTGGATCGTGCCAGTGTACGGACAGTGCTGGTGTACGGATGGTGCCGGTGTACGGACGGTGCTGGACCGTGCCGGTGTACAGATTGTGCTGGATCGTGAGAGTGTACGGACGATGCTGGATGGTGCCAGTGTATAGACAGTGCCAGATCGTGCCGGTGTACAGACGGTGGCGGTCTACGGACGGTGCTGGATTGTGCCAGTGTACGGACAGTGCTTGATAGTGCCGGTGCTCGATCGTGCCGGGGTACGGATGGTGTTGGATCGTGCCAGTGTACGGGCAGTGATGGAATGTGCCAGTGTACAGCCGGTGTTGGATCGTGCCGGCATACGGATGCTGCACATTAACTGTATCCTCCCTATGACTGCAAAATCAGCTTGACTCCATCATTCTTAGCTAGCCCTGTATAGCTGTATTATTCGAGCTAGCCAGCATCACAAGACTGGCTTGTCTTTATTTAACACAGGATTAAAATGCACTATGGTTCTTTTATCATCAAGTTCACCTCCTGAAAAACTAATCGATAAAAAGGCGACTAAATAAAAATAAATCATGTATCTTAGGCCAGTTCTTTGTCCTTCCTCCAGCTGGGCTCTGTTTTTTTGGGCCTGGCAGCCTTTCAGCATCTCGTCCAGCAGCCATTCTTTAGAGTCAGAGTCGTACAGCATAGAAACAGGCCCTTCGGCCCACCGCGTCCATGCCGACCATAATGCCTATCTATACTAATCCCACCTGCCTGCATTAATTCCATATCCCTCTATGCCTTGCTCATTCAAGTACCTGTCCAGATGCCTCTTAAATGTTGCTACTATTCCTGCCTCCACCACCTCCTCAGGCAGCTCATTCCAGATACCCACTATACTTTGTGTGAAAAATTTACCCTTTGATCCCCTTTAAACCTCCTCCCTCTCACCTTAAATTTATGCCCTCTAGTTTTAGTCACCCGTACCATGGGAAACAGACTCTGGCTATCGACCCTATCTATGCCTCTCATAATTTTATATACCTCTATCATTTCCCCTCTCAGCCTCCTTCGTTCCAGGGAAAACAGACCCAGCCTATCCAATATCTCTTTATAACTCAAGCCCTCCAAACCAGGCAACATCCTTGTGAATCTTTTCTGCACCCTCTCTAGCTTAATCACATCTTTCCTGTAGCGCGACGACCAGAACTACTCACAGTACTCCAAATGCGGCATAACCAACGTTATGTACAACTGTAACCTGACGTCCCAACTCTTGCACTCAATGCCTCAGCCGATGAAGGCAAGCATGTCATATGCCTTTTTCACCACTCTGTCTACCTATTGTTGCCACTTTCAGGGAACTATGTACTTGCACCCCAAGGTGTCTCTGCTCAACAACACTCCCCAGGGCCCTGCCATTCACTGTATATGTCCTGCCCTGTTTTAACTTCCCAAGATGCATCACTTCACTCTTGTCTGCGTTAAATTCCATTTGCCACTCCCTTGCCCACTTTCCCAGTTGATCTATATCCTGTTATAACCTTAGACAACCTTCTTCACTGTCCACTATACCACCAATTTTGGGGTCATCTGCAAACTTACTAATCATGCCCCTTGCATCACATCCAAGTCATTAATATATATGACAAACAACAGAGGGCCCAGCACCGATCCCTGTGGCACGCCACTGGTCACCGGCCTCCAATCTGAAAAACAACCCCCCATTACCACCCTCTGCCTCCTATCGCCAAGCTAATTTTGTATCCAATTTGCTAACTCACCCTGGATCCCATGTGTTCGAACCTTCTGGACCAGCCAGTCATGCGGGACCTTGTCAAAGGCCTTGCTAAAGTCCATGTAGACAACGTCCAACGCCCTGCCCTCGTCAATCCTCTTGGTCACCTCCTCGAAAAACTCAATCAAATTCGTGAGACATGATTTCCCACGCACAAAGCCATGCTGACTATCCCTAATCAGACCATGCTTTTCCAGATGCATATAAATCCTGTCTCTCAGAATCCCTTCCAATAACTTTCCCACCACTGATGTAAGGCTCACTGGCCTGTAGTTCCCTGGTTTATCCCTGCTGCCCTTCTTAAATAAAGGCACAACATTAGCTATCCTCCAGTCTTCCGGTACCTCACCCGTGGCCAACGATGATACAAAAATCTCTGCCAGGGCCCCAGCAATCTCCTTCCTTGCTTCCCATAGCATCCTCGGATACACCTGGTCAGGCCCTGGGGATTTATCCACCTTAATGCGCTTCAAAACCTCCAACATCTCCTCCTTTGTAATGTTGATATGCTCCAGGATATCGCTGTTCCCTCCCTTGAACTCACTAGCTTCCATGACCTTCTCCACAGTAAATACGGACGAGAAATATTCATTTAAGACCTCGCCTATTTCCCATGGCTCCACACATAGATTGCCACACTGATCCTGAAGGGGAACCTACTCTCTCCCTAGCTACCCTTTTACTCTCAATATTCTTATAGAACCTTTTAGGATTCTCCTTTATCTTATCTGCCAGGGAAATCTCATGGCCCCTTTTCGCCCTCCTAATTTCCTCCTTAAGTGTAGTCCTACATCCCCTATACTCCTCGAGGGACTCTCTCGATCCCAGCTACCTAGACCTGACATATGCCTCCTTCTTTGTCCTGACCAGACCCTCAATATCCCTCGTCAACCAAGGTTCCCTAAACTTGCCAGCCTTGCCCTTCCATCTAACAGGAATATGCCGGCCCTGAACTCTTCCTATCTCACTTTTAAAAGCCTCCCACTTGCCAGCCGTTCCTTTACCTGTAAACAGCCTCTCCCATTCAACTTTTGAGAGTTCCTGTTTCATGCCATCGAAATTAGCCTTCCCCCAAATTAGAACTTCAACCTGAGGACGAGTCCTATCCTTTTGCATAACTTTCTTGAAGCTAATAGAGTTATGGTCACTGGTCCCAAAGTGCTCCCCCACTGACACATCAACCACCTGCCCATCCTCATTTCCTAAGAGGAGGTCGAGTGTAGCCCCTTCTCTAGTAGGGCCATCCACATACTGCTTCAGAAAACTATCCTGGACACACTTAACAAATTCTTCCCCATCTGATCCCTTAGCACTAAGGCAGTCCCAGTCAATATTAGGGAAGTTAAAATCACCTACTATTACAACCCTATAATTCCTACACCTATCTGTGATCTCCCTACATATATGTTCCTCCACTTCCCTCTGACTATTGGGGGGCCTATAGTATAATCCCATCAAAGTGATCACCTCTTTCTTATTTCTAAGTTCTACCCATATGGCCTCACTGGACATTCCCCCCGGGATATCCTCTCTAAGTACTGCTGTGATGTCCTCCCTAATCAATAGTGCAACTCCCCCTCCTCTCTTACCTCCACCTCTGTCACGCCGGAAAGATCGGTATCCCGGAACATTGAGCTGCCAGTCCTGCACATCCCTCAACCTCGTTTCCGTATTAGCTATAGTTGCTTGTTAAACTGGTTAGTCAGTGGACAAGACAGCTCAACCCCATCCTGTCTTTGGCTGATACTCACACACTAAAGGCCTGCATGGGTCTGCAAAAAAAACCCTGGCCCGAGCCCGACAGAACCACATCTGACCTGAGCCCGCTCCGGCCCATTTGTTCCCGTGCCCGACCCAAGCCGACCATCAGTTAACTTACCTTCCATTTTTCACTTTCTTGCTGATCTTCACAAGCTTAAAATAACTGTAACAAAACCACCTTTCTAGTCCAAAAATTAAATTAGTATTGGAGCCACTTACCTGTAATAGAACGTGTCTGCCCCAAGCCCGAATGCCGGACCTGGAATTGCAACCCGAACCCGACACGTCTGGTGCCATCGGGTTTGGGTCGGGTAGCTGGCCTTTATCACACACGCGCATCTTTCAATCAGGGTTCACAGGACAGTGATCAGGACTGGCAAAACTATTTGCAACCACATACCCCAATTTCCCCATCAGTTGAGATCACTTAACACAGCAACACCAATACAAGATTCAGTACCACCCCTCACGGTGCAATTATCTGCCTCATCACCAAGTCTACCTTTGACTGATTGGCCTGGCAGCTGTGCACAAGGCTTATTTTTTTTTTAAATTCAAACCTTTTCAGAGAGTGCCTCAAGATGGAGATGCCCTCGCAGTCCCCATCCTACAGCAGCAGCGCCCACCTCTGCCAGTGGTGTTGCCATCCTTCCAAGGACTCAGGAACCTGCCCATCACCCTCAATTGGATGGCGAACGCAGGGTGGCCTCTTTTAGCCGCCTCTGGGAAGATAGCCCAGACGGGTACGCTGGCAGCAAGTTCTGAGCCCCCTCCATTATTTTTAAAGGGGCCAAGATCCCACCCTAAGTTTTCAAAAGCGATCACTTGGTAGAAGGAAAGTTGATTGATTTTCCTTTGACCACCCCCAAATTTTTTCTTCATTTCCCCTCTTGTTCTTTTGCCAATTATTTTAAATTTAGATTATACAGCCTCTCTGTTATTCCTCCCAAGGATCTGCCACATATCTCCCCATTACACAAGACTGTCTAGGTCTTCCTGAAGTCTACTACTATGCTCCTTACTATTTATTAAGTTTCCAAGTTTTGTATCATCTGAAAACTTAGAAATTGTGCTCCCTGTACCCAATTCCAGGTCATTTTTTTCTCATGTAACAAGAAAAACAATTGTCCTAATACCGACCCCTGCGGGACTGCACAGCATACTTTTTCCAATTGGAAAAACATCCATTCACCATGATTGTATGTCATCTATACCTTTGCCAAATATGTATCCATGTTACCACTGAACTTTTAATCCCATATGCATCTATATTCTGAATAAGTCTAATAATTAGTACTTTATCAAATGCCTTTTGAAAGCCCATATGTGCAACATCTACTGCACTACCTTCATCAACACTCTTGTGTTATTCCATCAAAGACCTCGATCAGATTAGGCAGTCGCAATTTGCCTTTAACAACTCCATGCTGGCTTCATAACCGCTTCTCCAAGAGAGAATTAATTTTTGTCCTTGACAATGGTCTCTAGTAGTTTTTCCACCACTGATGTTAAACTGCTTAGCCTATAGTTACCAGGTTTATTTCTCTCCCCTTTTTTGAACAGGGGTGAAACATTTGCAATGTTCCTGTCCTTTGGCACTACTTCCAGATCAAAGGACAAATGGAAGATTGTAGTTGGAGCTTCGGCGATCTCCACCCTAGATTCCATCAGCAAACTTGGATGAATCCCAACTGGGCCAGGTGACGTGTTAACTTTGAGTGATGCCAACCTATTTGGTTCCTTTCCATCTTTTTATTCTATTCGATAGCTCTACTCCCTACTCTGGCTGGGAAAGATGAAACAGCTCAGTATCTGGAGAAAGGTGGAGCAGGGCACTGAATGTGTCTGAACTGACTGAAGCAGCTGTGTCTATCAGGGTTTGGGAGCTTGTGGTTTGACCCTACAATTTCTCATGCAGCTGACCATCACAGAAGTTAAAGCAGACTTTGAATCTGTAAATTTAAAAATGAAGGTATAAAAGCAATAGTTAGAAAAATGTATGAGAAATGTTTATGAAAGAAGTCATTAGCTATGTAAAGATTTCAAGTTGTAATATCATTTGGCTGGAGGTTGCTCTGAACCAACAGCAACTTACTGTCAGCCAACTATTGAAAAGGTGCAGTGCTTTATTTTATTTTTTATTTAGAAATACAGCACTGAAACAGGCCCTTCGGCCCACCGAGTCAGTGTCAACCATCAACCACCCATTTATACTAATCCTACACTAATCCCATATTCCTACCACATCCCCACCTATCCCTATATTTCCCTACCACCTACCTATACTAGGGGCAATTTATAATGGCCAATTTACCTATCAACCTGCAAGTCTTTTGGCTGGGGGAGGCAACCGGAGCACCCAGTGTGCAAATTCCACACAGGCAGTACCCAGAATTGAACCCGGGACGCTGGAGCTGTGAGGCTGCGGTGCTAACCGCTGCACCACTGTGCTGCTCTCTCTCAGGAGTATCTGGGACCTATGTGAAAAGGGAAAGCAAGAGTGTATCTCCTTAACCAATCAGATTGAAGAATCATTAATGGGCAGCACAGAGTCTGAACCAGGACATGTCATGTAGAATACAGAATTCAATGTCAAATCAGGTACAAAAACTAAAATAAAGGGGAAGAAAAGAAATATTGGATTGAGGGAGATAAAATGGACAGAAAGAAAAAGTTAAAAAAAAAAATTTACATTTTTTAAAAATCTCCAATAATTAAAAGCTGAAAGAATGAGATTCCACACCTGTAAAAGTAAATTTTCAGTCCCAGAGAAGTTGTTTGGAGGTAATTACAATGTAATTACAGTTAAAGGGGTACCTCCACTGGAATGGCCAAGTCAACTTTTTTTGTTAATTTATTTCGTATCTATGAGGTAAGTTCAGCAACTTCACACCATTCAGGGTATTTGCATGGTGAGTCAGACAGCAAGGTTCCATTATTGCGCAGCTTTGGGAGGAGCAGGGCATCTCAAACAATTTCCCGATTTCTGTAGTTAACTGAGCATGTGCGGTTGCTGTCTGATTTCCAGTGAGGCTCACTCATCGCTATTCTTCCAGCAAAATCCAACCCAATGCCATTAAAAAGCCATGATGAAACATTGCCAATCTAGAGACAGCTTTTGTGTATGTTGTGCTCATCTTTATTCAGCTATTTTCACACTTTTCAAACCTTGACTCACTGCTGATCTTGTATATCAACCACCAGTCTCATCCCTCTCCAACTTTTCAAAATCAGTTTTCTGGCTACTCACTGAACTCATTAACTCCTTGACAGTGCTCTGTATTATTAATTTGTGACCCCTTGCTTTCACTTCACCACAAGCCCCCACCCCACAACTCTACTCCCTTCTGTTGTTTGATTCAGCCACGTTTAAGGGCATTTGTATCTTCCAGTTTCCAGTTCTGACAAATCTTCTAGATGCAAAATTTTAACCAGTCATTTTTTATATTATTGTGTAATTCCAGCATTTTCTGTTTTTATTTCAGATTTCCAACTTTTACAGTTGTTTAAAAATTCTATGATTTGCAAAATACCTCCATCTTGTGGTCCTTTTTCAAAAGCCCATTTAACTTTTCAATTTGGTTTGCAAAATGTAATGTACTTTCTGCTTGGGGTACTTGAGTATGTTAATAAGCAATCTCACTTAAAATACTTCATCAGATCATTAGCAGTTTCACTTTTTTAAAATCTCACTGCAGCAGTACCATTAAAATGAATATTAATAGGAGGGAACAAGAAAGCTGTGGTACAATAATGTTCTTCAGAGAAGGGACTTGCCACCCCTACCCAGTCCAAGTACACATGACTCCAGTTCCAAACAATGTGCCCTCAGGACAGCTCAGTATAGACAATAAATACTAGCTTGTCAATGTTGCCCACATCACAAAAATAAAATGGAGATGGCATTTCCTTTGGAGAGTGTTATTTTTAGTCTTTATTTGAGGTTTACTATTTATAGACTAAGTACCATTAAATATATTTAATGATAAATATCTTAGGTTTTGTGAAATGTTTCAGGGAACGCATCCAGTTTCATTTCCTTCTTAAAGATAAAAGTGTTAATGACTTTAACCAAGTTCTGTAAGAAAATTCAATTTAGTTTGCTGTAGTTTAAGCTTGCTTACAATCCAGCCCATTACAATGTATATCAAAAGAACTGAGATAAACCAAATCATTTGCATTATAAAGTAAAACATTTATTTATTGTAAGAGGAAGACTGCCAAATTTCAGGTTCTGCAGATTCACATCCACAGAAAACTGGATTAAGACTTCTCAAGCTATTTCACTTTGAGCAAACAAGCAAATATAAGAGCATATGAAAATGATGAATAGGGAAAGAACATGTAGCCTATCACATATATTTCTGATGGCTTATGCCTCACTATAAAGACAATCTCCACACACCATGAGCCATGAAATCTGCTGGGAGAAGCGAAAAACCAGATAAAAATGAATTGGGGGGATATCTGGAAAATTCCTCTCTGACTCCAATAAGTAATTGAAGCTAGTCCAGGAGATCACATTGTTGCTGATTTATGTTCCAAGTCACATAACTCTTGTACAAGGTGATCTGTGCTCCAGAAAGGGGTCTGTAATATATTCGGACAAGATAATGATTAACAAAAAACTTTTCTGCTGTAAGATTGTACTCCAGACTAACCAATTTATGTCAAAGCAAATCTCTTACCTGTTAGCAACTTTTTTTTTTTATTTAGAGATACAGCACTGAAACAGGCCCTTCGGCCCACCGAGTCTGTGCCGACCAACAACCACCCATTTAACATAATGTCTGTATTATATAATTACAACTAACTTTAACTTTAGCTTGCAAAGCCAGTCTTTGTCCATTAACATTGGTTTGTTGACATATCTCACTATAACAATGGGTAACTTAAGGGACTTGCCCATATATTGGACATTGCACTCCATTTGTCCGCATGTTTTGAACAGCTCACCAGAGTAGGTTTTCAACTGAATTGTGCTCTGAGGTAAATCACTGAATTTGCTCTCGCATGTGACTCCACTCAAAATGGACCAATCTGCAGCCCTATCAATTCGCATGTTGAGGTACTGTTGATTTACCAACGCCTTTGTACAAAAGTTTCTGTCATTTGACTGATTGCTAGTGGCATAAATGCTGTACAACCCTAGCTCCTCTTCGCTTAGGCACTCTGGATTCACTTCAAGATTGTGAACTTCACCCTTGTAACATCTGGTTTCGATTACCATTGGAATAATTTCTCTTTCCTACTTTGGCCTTCGCTCGGCAAACAGTTGCAATATGGCCTTTCTTTTGGCAATTAAAGCATTTGGCATTTCTGTACTGACAAGCTTATGCAATGTGATTGCAATAACAAGACATGAAACTGCTATCAGCAGCACTCTTCTGACTAGGTGTCTCCACTTTAGGCTTGGTGAAAGCCTTCTGACAGTGGACAGACGTTGTACCAGTCACTGGCATAGAAAAAAATTCCCAAGTATTGTGTGATGCCATCCCCATGGAAAGAGCAATCTTACACGCTAGCTCAAATGTAAGATTTTGTGTGTTCAGTAATTTCAGTTTGATTCCTTCGTCCACAAATCCACGCACAAATCTGTCTCATAGTGCACGGTCCAAGAATATGCCAAAGTTGCAATGTAGTGATAAATTCTTCAGTACCACAATGTATTCATCAACTGTTTCCCTACTTTTCTGATTTCTGGGTCCAAATGTGTAGCTTTCCACTATCTCTAGTGACTTAGGGTTAAAATGTTCCTCCGATTGGGTGATTGTTTTGAACGGCACATCTCTTGCCTTGTTGGGAGCAAGAGGGTTGTTAGTGTGCTATATACTTCTGGATCAATTTCTGTTAGTAAAATCACTTTCTTGCACTCCAGAATTGCCTTATTCTGAGTCTTGACCTCTTTACTTTCACCTACAAGTTCCAAAATGTTGTTAGCTCTAAAAACATGTCCATTCTTTCAATATACAAACTGAATGGTTCTTGAGCCCTCTCATATGTTCCTAGCCTTCCAGTGTATCCCATGGGTGCAGCCATTTTGTCCTGTTTCCAAATTTACAGTAACTCAGGAAACACTTTACCGCGGCTGCCTGGAACAGGGATACCTAAAGCCAGTATAGTCGGTGGTTGAAAATGTTCTCTTATTCAATTGAGCCCTTTGAATCCAATGCACATGAGGACTCCACAGCATCCCATTCAACTGAGAAGACAGCTTGAGGCTCAGACTTTGCACAAACTAGGCGCAATCTCCACCATCCGAGCAGGTAGGTCTCCAGGAGCTGGCTGATCTTGTTCACTGCAGTCCCTGCTGCTGTTTGTTGCCTATATTTACAGACTTTGATCTCATCCTTGTTACCATTTTCTGTAATATAGTCAGGTGGCACTAACAGAGAAAATGGACATGAAGCATGGCCAGTTCAAGAATGTATTTATTTGTCATTATATCATCACATCATTAACATAATCTTACGTTACAAGATCCAGCTCTCTCCTCAAGAAATACTGAAAATCAGCATTCACTGCATGACATTAGGACCGTTATCAACTGCACAGATCTCTGTCCAACTGACATGGCAAGGCTCAAACTTCTCAGAAAATATTAAGTGCTAATCACTGCACCAACCTGAACTCCCAGAACTTGCTCGTCGATTTATCTCACTCCACTTTTGCTTTGCACACACAGCATCTCTCCCTTAATCTCTCCACATTTTATGAACTTGCTGGATTTGCACATTAATTGCCCAATAAACTCACAACACAAAATCAGGGCTGGTAATTAAGAGCCTTTTAGTAACCTAATAATTATTAATACAATACTAGTCAGCCCATCTGGCCCAGAAAGGGAATACTTTGGAATCTCATTCCTTCAAGTAGTAAAATATTCTTGGAGATTAAAACATTTTTTAAATTTTAGCATTTATTTCGTATCTCCTTTCTGCATTTTTTCTCTCCTTTTATCCAATCTTTTTTCCCCTCTCTTTATGTACCTGATTTGACTCTAATTCACTGATTGCAATTGGGGTAGGCGGTGGCGTAGTGGTATTATCACTGGACTAGTAACCCAGAGACCCAGGATATCTCTCTGGGGATATGAGTTTGAATCCCACCACAGCAGAAGGTGGAATTTGAATTTAATTAATAAATCTGGAATTAAAAGCTAGTCTAATGATGGCCATGAAACCATTGTCGATTGTTGTAAAAACCCATCTGGTTCACTAATGTCCTTTAGGGAAGGACATCTGCTGTCCTTACCTGCTCTGGCCTACATGTGACTCCAGACCCAAGCCACTCAGTTGTATCTAACTTCTACAAAGTCTATAAAAAGGAATGAAAACGGACGGACCACCCGGCATTGACCTAGGCAGCGGAAACGACAATGGCAAACCCAGCCCTGTTGACCCTGCAAAGTCCTCCTTACTAACAGCTGGGGACAGCTGTCCCACAGATTAGTCAAGCAACAGCTTGACGTAGTCATACTCACGGAATCATACCTTACAGACAATGTCCCAGACACTGCCATCACCATCCCCGGGTATGTCCTGTCCCACCGGCAGGACAGACCCACCAGAGGTGGTGGCACAGTGGTATACAGTAGGGAGGGAGTTGCCCTGGGAGTCCTCAACATTGACTCCGGACCCCATGAAGTTTCATGGCATCAGGTCAAACATGGGCAAGGTAACCTCCTACTGATTACCTCCTACTGATTACCACCTACCGCCCTCCCTCAGCTGATGACTCAGTACTCCTCCATGTTGACCACTGCTTGGAGGAAGCACTGAGGGTGGCTAGGGCACAAAATGTACTCTGGGTGGGGGACTTCAACGTCCATCACCAAGATTGGCTCGGTAGCACCACTACTGACCGAGCTGGCCGAGTCCTAAAGGACATATCTGCTAGACTGGGTATGCGGCAGGAGGTGAAACATACTTGACCACGTCCTCACCAATCTGCCTGTCACAGATGCATCTGTCCATGACCGTATTGGTAGGAGTGACCACCGCACCGTCCTTGTGGAGACGAAGTTCGGTCTTCACATTGAGGATACCCTCTATCGTGTTGTGTGGCACTACCACCGTGCTGAATGGGATAAATTTCGAACAGATCTAGCAATGCAAAACTGGGCATCCATGAGGCGCTGTGGGCCATCAGCAGCAGCAGAATTGTACTCAACTGCAATCTGTAACCTCATGGCTCAGCATATCCTCCACTCTACCATTACCATCAAGCCAGGAGACCAACCCTGGTTCAATGAAGAGTGCAGGAGGGCATGCCAGGAGCAGCACCAGGCATACCTCAAAATGAGGTGTCAACCTGGTGAAGCTACAACACAGGACTATCTGCGTGCCAAACTGCATAAGCAGCATGCGATAGACAGAGCAAAGCGATCCCATAACCAATGGATCAGATCTAAGCTCTGCAGTCCTGCCGCATCCAGCCGTGAATGGTGGTGGACAATTAAACAACTAACTGGAGGGGGTGGCTCCACATATGTCCCCATCCTGAATGATGGGGGAGCCCAGCACATCAGTGCGAAAGATAAGGCTGAAGCATTTGCAACAATCTTCAGCCAGAAGTGCCGAGTTCATGATCCATCTCGGCCTCCTCCTGACATCCCCAGCATCACAGATGCCAGACTTCAGCCAATTCGATTCACTCTGCGTGATATAAAGAAATGACTGAAGGCACTGGATACTGCAAAAGCTATGGGCCCTGACAATATTCCGGCAATAGTACTGAAGACCTGTGCTCCAGAACTTGCCGCACCCCTAGCCAAGCTGTTCTAGTACAGCTACAACACTGGGATCTACCCTGCAATGTGGAAAATTGCCCAGGTATGTCCTGTACACAAAAAGCAGGACAAGTCCAACCCAGACAATTACCGCCCCATCAGTCTACTCTCAATCATCAGTAAAGTGATGGAAGGCGTCATCAACAGTACCATCAAGCGGCACTTGCTTAGCAATAACCTGCTCAGTGACGCTCAGTTTGGGTTCCGCCAGGGCCACTCAGCTCCTGACCTCATTACAGCCTTGGTTCAAACATGGACAAAAGAGCTGAACTCAAGACGTGAGGTGAGAGTGACTGCCCTTGATATCAAGGCAGCATTTGACCGAGTATGGCATGAAGAAGCCCTAGCAAAACTGAGGTCAATGGGAATCAGGGGGAAAACCCTCCGCTGGCTGGAGTCATACCTAGCGCAAAGGAAGATGGTCGTGGTTGTTGGAGGTCAATCATCTGAGCTCCAGGACATTACTGCAGGGGTTCCTCAGGGTAGTGTCCTAGGCCCAACCATCTTCAGCTGTTTCATCAATGAGCTTCCTTCAATCATAAGGTCAGATGTGGGGATGTTCGTTGATGATTGCACAATGTTCAGCACCATTCGTGACTCCTCAGATACTGAAGCAGTCCGTGTAGAAATACAGCAAGACCTGGACAATATCCAGGCTTGGGCTGATAAGTGGCAAGTAACATTTGCGCCACACAAGTGCCAGGCAATGTCCATCCCCAACAAGAGACAATCTAACCATCACCTCTTGACATTCAACGGCATTACCATCGCTGAATCCCCCACTATCAACATCCTTGAAGCTACCATTGACCAGAAACTGAACTGGAGTAGCCATATAATTACCATGGCTACAAGAGCAGGTCAGAGGCTAGGAATCCTGAGGCGAGTAACTAAGTTACTGACTCCCCAAAGCCTGTCCACCATCTACAAGGCACAGGTCAGGAGTGTGATGGAATACTCTCCACTTGCCTGGATGGGTGCAGCTCCAACAACACTCAAGAAGCTCGACAGCATCCAGACAAAGCAGCCTGCTTGATTGGCACCCTATCTACAAACATTCACTCCCTCCACCACTGATGCACAGTAGCAGCAGTGTGTACCATGTACAAGATGCACTGCAGCAATGCACCAAGGCTCCTTAGACAGCACCTTCCAAACCCACGACCTCTACCAACTAGAAGGACAAGGGCAGCAAATGCATGGGAACACCATCACCTGCAAGTTCCCCTCCAAGTCACACACCTTCCTGACTTGGAACTATATCGCCGTTCCTTCACTGTCGCCGGGTAAAAATAGCGGAACTCCCTTCCTAGCAGCACTGTGGGCCTACCTACCCCAAATGGACTGCAGCGGTTCAAGAAGGCAGCTCACCACCACCTTCTCAAGGGCAATTAGGGATGGGCAATAAATGCTGGCAAAGCCAGTGATGCCCACATCCCATGAATGAATAAAAAAAGAAATTCACCCTCCTTCTCTCTTGTTCCTCTCTTTCTTTCTCAATCCTTAATTTCTTTGGTTATGGAGGTACATTATTGCTCCCACCATTCACTAAGGTCCCAGAAGTCCCCTTGCCGTCGCAATGGAATTATCAGTTTCGGCTTCAAATAAATTACACACAAAAATGTTTTTCGAGCTGAAGGGTGCAGGAAAAAGTCTAACTAATGATGTACGGTGTGAGAGGCCATGCCTTCTGTGTGTAGAACTTTATCATAACTGGAAAAATTATAGATGACTGGCACTTAAAAAGGAACAGAACAAAGTGAAAAGGAGGAACTCAAAAACATAGACACAAAAGAATAGACTGACCTGCAAAGTGTTTACAAGGAAAACAAGATGGTTAAACAACTGAAGAAAATTTAACGTGAAATGATAGGAAGAAAGAAGCATTATAAAATAAATTTAAAACATTCAAGAGACATAGAAAATGTGTGAATAACTGAGGCAGTGGGGCATAAGGCTAATGTGTAATGGAAATGAAAAGAAGCTGGCAAAGCAGAGCAGGACCTGGCAACCTAAGAAGAGAAAAGCAGGCCAGCATCAAGAGTACAGTCTGCCCAGATTTTAATGAGGCTTGTGATCTGCCTTCAAATTATTCCTCTTTTTGTCTGCTGCACCACATAGAGCCATTTTTGTACTTTTTGCATTATGACGCAAGCGAGTAGATGCACAGAGACAGCTTCTCGTTCCTTCAACAACAACACAGAACTTAGTGGCGACAGTCAGGTTAATATGGTGATTTTGCCAATAATTAAGACTGATTAGGAAAACATGTTGTTATTTGTCTCTTCCAGCACTATCTTCCCAGGCCTGTGCTCAATTTTACCATGACACCATAACCCCAAGGTGTTACCAACAGGTTTGCAGTAAAAGTAATGCAGATTACAATGTAAATCAGCGATAGTAGTTACCATGTTTTAAGGGAGTAGCAATCCTAGTCCCAGTTTCCCCTCAAGGGTAAATCTTCGCACTCTTATATTGGAAAGGGAGGAAAACAAAACCGGTCAAAAAGCTTAGTTATTAGGGAGTGGCAGTCAGTTAAGGAGTGCCATTTACATAGTGCATCAAAGTGTCAGTGAGTAGAGCACAGTACCCTCCTAAACAAAGGTGGCTGGAATGGAATAAAAACAGAAAATGCTGGAAATATTCAGCAGGTCAGGCAGCATCTGTGGAGAGAGAAACACAGTTAATGTTTCAGGTTAATAACCTTTCATCAGAACCCATGGCTGGGATGAAGTAGGTTAACATGGTGAAAGATGGGAACCCTATCATAAATATAGGTGACAGTGCTTGTTGATTTTCACATTATTTTATGGATTAAGATGGACCAAATAGCTCTCCTCATGTGTAACTATCTTGTGATGCTGTGCTTCTTTCACATCGCAGAAAGCTAAACTAAACACAACCTGAAATGTAAATTTCCAAGAAAGATGAGTCATTCAGATAGAAAAGGATACCTCACTGCTGGAAATTGGAATCCGTCAATTTTGGTATTTGCATTGAATGCACTGCTGCTTTGAATACATTGAATTATAACGCATATAGAAACAGTTTATTTCAGCAGTTGCAACAATGACATTTTAGTTGCGTTTCATTCCCACTGCTCCTTACTCTTCTGCAAGTATACTGAAATCACTGGGGCACACGGCTAACACTTAAGGTCACAAGCACCTCTGCTAGACCCCAGGATCAACCTGTGTTGGCTCATGGTCGACTCTCAAATCCTCCTCTGTTTTCCATTGGACACCTTCAACAGCCTTTGGTTCACTGTCTCTGAACCTATCCATTGATGCTCCAAGCTCACTCTAACTTGCACACAAGTCAATCTTCCCACTACAACACTTCAGACTTTAACTTTGGACTCTCCCATATAGTCTGCTCGACATCCTCTTTCTATGATCAGGACATGTCAGTTCTAATCTCTACAATGTCATGTCACCTTTTATCTCTCCCCTCTCAGGTACTTTGCCATCCCCACCCCCTCCCCACGCCCAATCCCTACTCCAACCAATCACGAATCTTCTGCCTTTCTACTCTCCCACAAACCTCCTAGGTTTGAATCCCCTTGGAGAAGCCTACAACTACCCTCTGTACCTCACTCAGCATTCTGCAAAGGGTCCAATGAGCCACTTCACACAGCCTCCTTATGAGCAGTAAACTTAACTGCCCCATTCCCCTTTTCACCAACCGTCCAACCCAGTGAGTCCACTAGGGACTAGTCCTGTCGGTCTCCTGCTCATCATGGTCACCCTACAGAATCCTCAGACTCTGCCAGGAGATCAACAATTATTGCCCCTCTCCACATTTCCCTCCAGTATGTCCATTCACTTGCAAACAAGGCCCTTGCCATCTGCAACTTTGTTGTTGATGTTTGTGTTGACATTCTGGCTTTGATGGAAAATCTGGTCAAGGAGGTTAACACCTTGCCCCTTATTGAAGCCTCCCTATCTGGCTATACTCTCCATCATTTACCTCACCCAAACTGCCATAGTAGTAGTAGTGGCCCTTGGTCTTTTCCCTTACACCTCTGATACCTTTTCCTGCTTTGAGTATCTAATTTTATTCCGCCCCTCTTGCATTTCCTTTGAAATCCACATTGTCTATTCCAAGACCCACTCAAGTTCCTCACAAAGATGTCCATCTTCCTTTCCTCCCTCCACCTTCCTCGGCGATTTCTAATCCTTGGCGATTTCAAATTCTATCTCAGCTTCCCATGCCCTTTCTCTGGGTGGTGGGAAGCTGGCCTGTTGGGGCAGATGGACTCCCTAAAGGTTATGCAATGGTTGGATGTCCCTCATTTAAATGGAGATTAAGGAACTTCATGCAAACTCAGTGCTGGAGATCCCAGGCGGGCCCTTCCTGGCATTTACACATCAACAAGGACACTAGGAGAACTCCCCTGCACTTCTTCCAGTACTGCCATGGGAATTTTTACATTCAACTAAACAGGCAGACACGGTTTAACATGGCATTTAAAAGTAGGCAACTCGGACAATGCTGCACCCTCTCAGTACTGCACTGGATTGTCAATCTAGATTATATGCTCAAATCCTGCACTGGGGCTTGAACCCCAACTCGAGGCTCATGCATGAGTGTACTAGCATTAAGTCTAGTTGGTGCCTTTTTAAAAAAAAGTCTGGTTCTAGATACTGCCGAGAAAATTAACTAAGATAAATTGGGTCTATAATCCAATTTTCGATGGAAATTAGATGAAAAATTTACTTACCTCTAAGATATAACCTTTCTACCTATTATTGAGGTTTTTGGTATTCATCAAATTGAAGGATTTTAGTGCTGGGTAATGGAACACCTTTTTTCACTTTTGGAAACCTGTATCAGCATCCATCACTCCCAAGTCAGAGAGCACAGGTCACAAGTAAAATAAAGCTTCCTGTGTTCTGTACTTGCAACACACTTTAAACCAAAAACCACAAAGGAACACTCCCTACAACAAAAGTGCAATGTTTCAATTTCCCATTCCAAGCATCCCTGTGGCTCCTTTGATAAAGAACAGCTATTCAGTTTAAAGCTAGTTTAAAGTTAGTTAAAGTTATGTCTATTGGCCCATGCACACTAAAAATTCACATGGAGAGAACTTTCAACACATCCTTCTAAGTTAAGTTCAAACCCAGATCTCAAAAGGGAAAATATAATCTATTATGGTGCATTTTGGCAGGAAGAATAAGGAGACTACATACTCCTTGGAAAATAAGTGTCTAAATTGGGTAGAGGAGCAAAGGGATTGGGGGTGCAGATATACAAATTATTAAAACTAGTGATACAGGTTAATAAGACCATAAAAAAGCACGGAGGTTCATGACTAGAGAATTGAAAAGAAGTTATATTCTCGACCTTTGTTAGACCACACTCGGAGTACTGTGAAAGTTCTGGTCTCCATATTATAAAAAGGATTCAGAAGCATTGGAGATGATGAAATAAAGAAATTAGTAAAATGATACCAGAAGTGAGAGAAGTTATCACTATCAGGAAAGATTGAACAGGCTGGGGCTCTTTTCTCTAGTAAAGAGAAGACTGAGGGGTGATATGATCAAAGTCTTTAAGCTTATGAAAGGTTTTGATAGGGTAGACATAGAAATGATGCTCCCACTTATTCAGGAGACTAGAACCAGGGGCCATAACCATAAATAAACAAACCAATAGATCCAGTAGGGAATTCAAGAGAAACCTCTTTATCCAGAGAGTGGTCAGAATGTGGAACTCACATAGTTGAAGAAAATAGCACAGATGTATTTAAGAAGAAGCTAGATAAACATGAGGGAGAAAGGAATAGAAGGATATGTTGCTGGTGTTAGATGAAGAAAGATGGGAAAAGTCTTGTGTGGAGAATAAATACCAGCATAATCCTAAATGCCTGTTTCTGTTTTGTAAATGCTATGGAATACTACATAACTCATAGTGCCTTCCCTTTTCAAAAATCAAGGCTGACACTCCAGTGTAGTACTGAGGGAGCACTGCACGGTCGGAGGTACCATCTTTCGGATGAGATCTTAAACCAAGGGCATATCTGCCTACTCAGGTGAATGTAAAAGATCCCATGGCACTATTTTGAAGAAGTGCAGGAGAGTTATCCCTGGTGTCCTGGCCAATATTTATTCCTCAATTTACATCACAAAAACAGATTATCTGGTCATTATCACAGTGCTGTTGGTAGGAGTTTGCTGTGCTCAAATTAGCTGCTGTGCTTCCCACATTACAACAGTGACTGCACTTCAAAAAGTACTTCACTGGCTGTAAAGCGCTTTGAGACATCCGGTGATCGTGAAAGGTGCTATATAAGTGCAAGTCTTTCTTTTTTTGTTCTTTTTCCTATTAATATATTTTATCAATTTTGTTTGGTTTCCAGCCTGTTCTTTACATTTTGTCAAATTGAGAAACCCATGGGAATGGTCAACATAAGAACATAAGAAATAGGAGCAGGAGTAGACGATATGGTCCCTGGAGCCTGCTCTGCCATTCAATACGATCACAGTTGATCTTCTGCCTCAACTTCATTTTCCTGCCTGATTCCCTGAGAGATCTAAATCTGTCTATCTCAGCCTCGAATATATTCAACGATAGAATATTCACAATCCTCTGGCATAAAGAATTCCAAAGACAAACAACTGAGTGAAGAAATTTCTGCTTATCTCAGTCCTAAATAATCGACTCCTTATCCTGAGACTGTGCCTCCGTGTTCTAGATTCCCCAGCCAGGGGAAGCAACCTCTCAGTACCTTCTCTACCAAGCCCATTCAGGATCTTGTATGCTTTAGCGAGATTACCATGCATTTTTCTAAGCTTCAGAAAGTACAGACCCAATTTACTCAGCCATTCATCATAGGACAACCCTTTCATCCCAGGAACCAATCTAGTGAACTTTTACTGTACCGTCTCCAAGACAAGTGTATCCTTCCTTCAGATATGGAGACCAAAACTGTGCATAGTATTCCAGGTGTGGTCTCACAAAACCCTGTACAATTGTAGCAAGACTTCCTTATTCTTGTACTCCAGACCCCTTGCAATAAAGGCCAACATGCCATTTTCCTTCCTAATTGCTTGCTGTAACTGCATGCTAATTTTCTGCATTCCTTGTACAAGTACATCAAAGTTCCTTGGAACATCAACATTTAGAAGTTTTAAACCTTTTAAAACATATTCTTTTTTATTCTTACTAACAAAGTGAATAAACCTCATGCTTCCCCACAATATATTCCATCTGCCACCTTGTTGCCCACTCACTTAACCTGTCTATATCTCTTTGCAGCCTCTTTGTGTCCTCCTCACAGCTTACATTTCCACCTACTTTGAATCGTCAGCAAACTTAGATACATTACTCTCGGCCTCTTTGTCTCTGTCATTAATATAAGTTGCAAATAGCTGAGGCCCCAGCACTGATCCTTGCGGCACTCCACTAGTCAGTGCCTGCCAACTTGAAACTGCCCCGTTTATCCCTACTCTCTGTTTACTGGCCATTATCCAATCCTCTATCCATGCTAATATATAATCCCCAACACCATGAGCCCTTAGCTTGCATATTAACCTTTTGTGTGGCACTTTATCGAATGCCTTTTGAAAATCCAAGCATATTACATCTTCCGGCTCCCTTTTATCTACCCTACTAGTTACATCCGTAATAAACTCTAATAAATTTGTCAAACATGATTGCCCTTTCATAAAACCATGTTGTCTTTGCCTGATCATACTGTGATTTTCTAAGTGCATTGTTAAGACTTCCTTAATAATAGATTCCAGCGTATCCCCATTGATTGATGTCAGGCTAACTGGCCTGTAGTTCCCTATTTTCTCTCTTCCTCCTTTCTTGAATAGCAGTGGTACACTTGCTAACTTCCAAGCCATTGGGACTGTTCTAGAATCTAGGGAACTTTGGAAAATCATGACCAGTGCATCTGCTATCTCTGCAGCTACCTCTTTTAGAACCCTAGGATGCAGGCCATCAGATCCTGGAGGTTTCTTGGCTTTTAGTCCCTTATAATCTCCAATACTTTTTCTCTGCTTACATTAATTACTTTAAGTTTCTCACTCATATTAGTCCTTTGGTCACCCTCTATTTTTGGTATTGTGTCTTCTACTATGAATACAGCCACAAAATAATTGTTCAAAGTCTCTGCCATTTCCTCATTCCCCATAATAATTGCTCCTGTTTCTGCCTCTTATGAACCAATATTTACTTTACCTATTCTCCTTCTTGCATATACTTGTAAAAGCTCTTACTATCTGTTTTTATATTCCGGGCTGGTTTATTCTCATATTCTATGTTTCCTCTTTTTATCAACCTTTTGGTCACTCTTTGCAGCTTTCAAAAACTCTCCCAATGCTCAGGCTTACCACTATTCTTTGCAACATAATAAGGCTCTTCCTTTAATCGAATACTATTCTTAACTTCCCTTTAAGCAGCAGATGGATCTTTATTGCTGAGTTTTTTTTAATGGAACATATTTTTGTTGGACATTTTTAATCATTTTTTTAAACATTTCTCACTGTTTATTTACCACCATATCTTCTAGTCCACTTACTCAATCAACCTTAGCCATGATGGTTTATTGTAGACCTTTAATCCATCCAGACAAAACTTAACCAATTAAGGCAACAGGTTACTTGATTAGTAAGGCCAGAGAGTTTATTGAAAGTAAAATAATACTTAACAATTGGAAGTAGAATTATATTTAACAAACTTGGGAATGCTCTTGAAGATGTGCTTCCATGTTGAGTATTGATTGCCGAGTAACATGTCCTCTCTTTTCAGTCTTGATCACTCGTCAGGTGGAGAACTTTTTTAACAGTTGGTCTGTGGTTTTACCTCTGAGGTCTTCTGTTGTTTCTGCACAATGAAGCATTGTGGACCCTGGCTTTTAACCCTTTTTGGCCATTCGGTCACCTTATGGTTTGCCTGATGATTGGACCAGACCCTGTGATGTCATTCGCTACCCTATTCTAATTGGGACTTAAGTGATTAGACACCTGCCAATAATTATTAAAAAATTATGAAGAGCTCTATTCATATTAATTATCTCCTTATGCTGATACAGACAGCATAAAATTTGTACAGAAATCAATTTTGTTAACCAAGTTATTGAATGTTATCAGGATTCACAATACCTTTCTGCTGATATTTGTATTACAGGGAGATACAGAAAATAATTCTTCAGACAGACTTAGCTGACACTGTACTATCTCACAAACTCAGAAACTTGCATTAATTTAAACTTAACAAATTTTAAATGAAAAACCCACTCTTTCTAACATGATTATTAATTCAGTAATTATAACTTAATCAAGGTCCATTACTTTTACAATCATCTGTTTCATAATGGGTTACTACTTAATACAATAGTTAATACAGGATTCAAAACAGCCCTTTAGTCACATGTTAGCATTAAAATGGCTTCCTTGACCGTGTTAGTTATTACAGAGGATATAGTGTGAAAATGGTCGATTTAAACTAAAGTCTAAATACCCAATTTTACCTACAGCTAGCTCTCCCCTTATGCCTATGTAATTGGCTTTGTTTAAGATTCTTGTTTTGGACACAAGTATGTTGCTCGCAATCTTAATATGAAATTCAATTGTATTAAGATCACTTTTTCTGAGAGGATCTTTTACTATCAGATTAGTAATTAACCCTGCCTCATTACACTAAAATCTAAATCTAAAATAGATCTAAAAATAGATAGTAGATTTAAAATAGCTCTGTCCCTAGTTGGTTGCACAACGTATTGTTGTGTAATGTATTGCATTCAGGTAATTTGATGGTTGTGGTTGTTGGAGGTCAATCATCTCAGTTCCAGGACATCACTGCAGAAGTTCCTCAGGGTAGTGTCCTAGGCCCAACCATCTTCAGCTGCTTCATCAATGACCTTCCTTCAATCATAAGGTCAGAAGTGGAGATGTTCGCTAATGATTGCACAATGTTCAGCACCATCTTCAGATACTGAAGCAGTCCATGTAGAAATGCAGCAAGACATGGACAATATTCAGGCTTGGGCTGACACTCGCGAAGCTCAACACCATCCAGGGCAAAGCAGCCTGCTTGATTGGCACCCCATCAACTAACATTCACTCCCTTCATCACCAACACACATGTGCCATCTACAAGATGCACTGCAGCAATGCACCAAGGCTCCTTAGACAGCACCTTCCAAACTCACGACCGCTACCACCTAGAAGGACAAGAGCAGCAGATGCATGGGAACACCACCAACTGTAAGTTCCCCTCCAAGCCACACACCATCCTGACTTGGAACTATATCGCCGTTCCTTCACTTTCACTGGGTCAAAACATGGAACTCCCTTCCTAACAGCACTGTGGGTGTACCTACCCCACATGAACTGCAGCGGTTCAAGAAGGCAGCTCACCACCACCTTCTCAAAGGCAATTAGGGATGGGCAATAAATGCTGGCATAGCCAGCAATGCCCACATCCCATGAACTAATAAAAAAAATTCTGGCTAATGGTATTGAATCAAATGCATTGTTATGCATTTGGGTAAGAGCAACAGCAATTATACTAACACATTACAAAGCTTAGACAGAACTGAAATAAGTTGAGAGAGAAAAGGATCTTGATGTTTTGGTTCATAATTCTCTAAATGTTCATGACCAGTGCCAATAAGCGATAGCCAAAACTAACAGAGTATTAGGTTGTACTAATAGGGCTAGTCAATATATAACAAAGCAAACCATTTTGTCTGTGTACAAGACCTTTGTTAGACTGCATTTAGAATACTGCCTCCAGTTTTGATCCCCTTATATGGTACACAATACAGAGGCTACGGGGAAAGTTCAGAGGAGGGCCACAAGAGTTATTCCCAGCTTTAAAAAATCCGTTATTCAGAGAATTAAAGAGTTGGGTCTATTCATTCTTGAGATGTATAGATTCTGGGATGATTTGTTACAACAACAACTTATATTTACATAGCGTCTTTAACATAAGAAAACGCCCAAGGCACTTCACAGCAGCATTATAAAACAAAGTATGACACTGAGCCACAAAAGGAGTTATTAGGTCAGATGACCAAAAGATGGCCAAAGAGGTAGGTCTTAAGGAGTGTCTTAAAGGAGAAAAGCAAGATGGAGAGCCGAGAGATTTAGGAAGAGTATTCTAGGGCTTAGGGCGGCACAGTGGCGCAGTGGTTAGCACCGCAGCCTCACAGCTCCAGCAACCCAGGTTCAATTCTGGGTACTGCCTGTGTGGAGTTTGCAAGTTCTCCCTGTGTCTGCGTGGGTTTCCTCCGGGTGCTCCGGTTTCCTCCCACATGCCAAAGACTTGCAGGTTGATAGGTAAATTGGCCATTATAAATTGTCCCTAGTATAGGTTATTGATAGGGAAGTATAGGGATAGGTGGGGATGTGGTAGGAATATGGGATTACTGTAGGATTAGTATAAATGGGTGGTTGATGGTCGGCACAGACTCGGTGGGCCGAAGGGCCTGTTTCAGTGCTGTATCTCTAAATCTAAATCAAATCAACTGAAGGCACGGCCACCAATGGTGGAGCAATTAAAATCAGGGATGCACAAGAGACCAGAATTACAGAAGTGCAGATATCTTGGAGGGTTGTGGAACTCTAGAAGATTACAGAGATAGGGAGGGGTGAGGCCATGGAGGGAACTGAAGACAAGAATGAGAATTTTAAAATCAAGACGTTGCTTGACTGGGAGCCAATATAGATCAGCGAGCACAAGGGTAATAGGGGAACAAACTTGCTGTGAGTTAAGACATGGGCAGCAGAATTTTGGATGACTTCAAGTTTACAGAAAGTAGAATGTGAGATGCCAGCAAGGAGTGTATTGGAATAGTGAAGTCTAGAGGTAACAAAGGCATGAATGAGGGTTTTAGCAGCAAATGAGTTGAGAGGGGGCGAAGTCAGGCCAAGTTATGGAAATAGGCAGTTTTAGTGATGGCACAAATATAAGATCGGAAGCGCATCTCAGGGTCAAATGTGACACCAAGGTTGCAAACAGACTGTCTTAATCTCAGACTGTTGCCAGGGAGAGGAATGGAGTCAGTAGCTAGGGAATAGAGTTTGAAGTGCGGACTGAAAACAATGATTTCAGTCTTCCCACTATTTAATTGGAGGAAATTTCTGCTTATCCAGTACTGGATGTCGGATAAGCAGTCTGCTAATTTAGCAACAGTAGAGGAGTTGAGAGAAGTGGTGGTGAGGTAGAGCTGAGTATCTTCAGCGAACATGTGAAAACTAATGCTATGCTTTTGGATGATGTCGCCGAGGGGCAACATGTAGATGAGAAATAGAAGGGGGCCAAGGATAGATCCTTGAGGCACACTTGAGGTAACAGTGGGAGAAGAAGAAAAGCCATTGCAAGTGATTCTCTGTCTATGATTAGATAGATAAGAATGGAACCAGGTGACAGCAGTCCCACTAGCTGGACGACAATGGAGAGGCGTTGGAGGAGGATGGTGTGGTCAACCATGTCAAAGGCTATATAAAATAATTAAAAGACAATATTGTGCTCATATTGAAAGGTTATCAAAGACTGGGGTAGACCAGGGTTATGTATATAAGTTACACAAGGGTATGGCTAGGTTTGCTGTCAGGTGGTTCTTTACTCAGAGGAAGGTAGACCTGTGGAACCATTTGCCAGCTCATGCATGAGTGCTGACTCATTGGTAACCTTCAAAAGAGAGCTGAACCAATTCCTGGCTGGGGCAGGGATCACATCTTAGGAAACTTAGGTGAAATACCAATTCATATAAACATAGTCAATGTGGTCTCGTGCTAGCATTCGACTGCCTAATGGGGTCAGAGAGGAATTTTCTAGATTTGCTTCCTCCGAATTAGCCTTGTTTTTTTTTGCCCTTCCCATGATGACATATCTGCTGATGGTAGTGGGTATTTCATCATGAAGCTTCAGGTATTACAACTGAGAGGGGCAAGCTTGTTGGACCAGTTTGTCTTTTCCTATCTAGCATTTTCATATGTTCGGGTATTTGTCAGCAGGCTTTGTAGAGATCATTGCTCTTCTTTGTATAACTTTTAGTATTCCATTTTGGGTCATGTTTATTTCGTTTGAGCTTTTTGGTTTTCAGTATGTATTTATCCTTTACATTCAGCAATATACCTTTAACAGTATTCTACTTGTTTTCTACTGATGTGTTGTTGAACAAACTCCCCCAATCTATTTGCTTTAGTTGTTCCCTTATTTCATTTGCTGTAGCCCTTTTATAATTAGATACCTGGCTCCAAGTCTTAGATATTTCTGATTCCACAATCATACTGAACCATATCATTCCAAAGCAACAATAGCAAGAGTCACCACCTTCCAGAGGGAGAACATTAGGTGAGAAGTAAAACATTGTGCTAAAGAATGAGATTGGAATATTGCAAAGAAATAATTTTAGCAAAGCATCCTCAAACCACTTTATACAGTCAATTTTCCTATGAAAGTAAATATAGTCTTCAAATTTACTGACTATGTCACCCATTGAATCAAAAAAACTATTAATTACCAATTTATCTAAACAGCAGTTGCCTTATGAGTTATTTATATTTTCTTTGAAGGACCCACAAATTGAAATGCACACACCAGCAGGTACATCTATCCATCTTGTACTGTGAGACCATTCTAAGTTATATAATCCATCACAGCATCCAGTGGGAATATTGACAATAGAAACGTAAATTTAGGCTGCAGAAAGAAATAGTTGAAAGTCATATAAAATTGACAAAATTAAGTTCCAGAAGAAGCCATGAATGTTTTAAACTTCAGACCTAAAGTATGTGGGGAATGTACTTGAATTATACCCCAGAGACAACATCAACTCGATAATGTGACCACAAATCTTCCATTGTGAAATCTCTTGTCTGTTTGTCAAGAGACAGGAATGATTGCATGTCAAAAATTTTACATTGGAGCTCCCCAATGGCTCAGCAAGTTTATTCAGCGAGTAGCTGAGCCTAAAGACCTGAATGGTCACAGATTTGATCCCTGGTCTAACCTCACTTGGCTATATTCAGCCAGGGTGGCAGTAGAGATCCTGCAATTGGTCTTATTTCCCTCAGATTGGAAAGAGAAATATCAGTCAGGGTTCCTATTCCTGAGTGCTATCACTACTATAAAATGTGCATGCGGATAATGGATAAAGACAGCATCAGGCTGGGCTGTGATGCCCTCTATGGTTGTATAGCCAGTTGACATGACAGAGTTAGATGCAGAACTATGGCATCTGTTGTAAAGATACCTATTGCTAACATGCACCTTAAGGCTGACACAGCCAGTGACAGTAATGGTCAGCTTCAACCTTAAGCCTGCCTCCACCTACTTCTAGTCATTGAATTATAGGCTGGGATTTTCCTGGCACGAGGTAAGTCCTGACGGCCTGCGGGGGCAGGCAGCAGGACCCTGGTGGCCAATTAAGGATGCAGGCTTCCTCTCCATGTTGCCACCCCAATCAGAGGATCGGCAGCCCTGCAGCCTCGGCACAGCCACAGAGAGAGGTGGTCGCTGCTGAGGCTGCAGGGAGAATAAGAAGGTGCCTTCACTTTGAGCCGCCCTTGAAGGGGAGGCAAGAAATTATTTTGCTGTGCTGGGACCAGACAGGCAGGCCCTGGTGATCAGAGGGGTAATCCCTCCAGTGGTGGTGTCAGGGCCCTGGGGGCAGCCATTGTCATCTGAGGCCTCCTCCTCAGGCCATGGAGCCTCTAGAACCCAAGGCCTCCACTGGGAGGCCTCTCTATGCAGTGAGGGGCCGCTGTGCTTACCGGTGGCCCAGGAAAATGGCCATCAATTGCCTTGGTCACCCACCTCTGTCAGCAGGCAGCCGAGCTGCTGCCGTTCCCACCACTGAGAAAATGGCCCAGCGACAGGACTGTGTCAGGGAGCCTTCCCAATGCAGCTCCCAGCATTATACAGGCCCCTCCACCTCTTAGCCCGCTACCCAGGGGCTGGTAAAATTCTGACCATAGTGTCATTACAACATAGAAGGAGGCCATTCAGCCTATCAAGTTCATGCCAGCTCTGTCAAGCAATCCAGTCAGTCCCATTCCCTCGTTTTATCCCCGTAGCTCTGCAAGTTTATTTCCCTCAGTTCCCATTCAATTTCCTTTCAGTTATGATGACATGTTAATTTATGGGGGATAATGTTATGCAGAGCCAAACAGGACCATGCTTCTTCAAGCACTTCAGGCAACACCACCTCCACTTCAACAACCATCAAACAAATGATAAGATTATCGGCTGCTCCAAGCACACTTGCCTACAGCCTTACATCTGTGCATTGGATTTCCCTCCCCTTCACTTTTGCCAGTCATTTCTTTGTTCACTGTTCCTACACCCTTGGCAAAGGCTGGCAATTAGATGAAATGCCTTCTGAGCATTTCCAAAGGTTTAAGAATATATATCTCCTATTCATCTAATTACGACCAGGTGAGAAAGGTGTCTAGGGTTCCCTCTCAACCTTTACCTGGTCTTACCGTAATAGGGTTTATTTTAAACACTGTTTTCAGCTCCCCCTTGGTGAATCCTTGTTCACTGCTTTCCAATTACAAGGCAAAGAAACCAACACAAACAGGTTTTCTTAGGTTTGAAGAAGAAAGGTTGAAATTTATTAAACTTAGGCGTTAAGGATACATGACACACCCATGCTAGCATGCATACATGATAGACACATGCAGATGGAGACAGAACAGAGCAGAAGAAAAAAAGTGGAAAAGTTTGAGGCAATCTCTGAAGAGGGTTTTTGTTACGGTTCTTTGAGCTCACTGTAGAGTCCTTGACTGTAGGTAGATCTTGCTTTTTGTTGGGGCCCAGTATTCTTCTTAAACCTTGTTCGCTGTAGGAGACTTTTCTCTCTTGGGGTTCATGTGTCTTCAGTGGACTTGGAGTTCCATGAGAAAAAGATGGGAGCAGCCAGGAGAGGCTGTGCAAGCCAGCCAGGAGAGGTCTTTTCAGTCCAGGAGCAGACACTGAGTTCGTACTGTTTGTACAATTCAGAAAAACCCAGGTTGCCAAGCGGGTTAATCATGTGACTAACTGGTCTGACCACGTCTGTTTGTGGATTCTCTGGTCTTAGCCGACACTGGAATGTCTCTTCTTACACACAATACCTCATGCTCAAAGTCCATTGTTGGTTAAATTGGAGCAGGGGATAGCCCCTTTGTCCTTCCAAGCACTGGCTGTTTTTCCAGCCAAGGGCCTGATGATTTTTTAAACAAGTCCTTTCTTCACTTCAACAGCAGTTTGAAATTTAATGTCCATATGGCGAAATTAATATGCCTCATTCTTGGCAGGTGGGGGGATCTAGCATGACAATCTACTTCTCTTTAATTGTTCACCTCCCTTTAAATTTTGACTGCACAAAATTTTCTATTCCCACCAAAAAAGTGTCTCCTACATCTGTCATCATGTGCACTTGGAACTGTGCATAATTACGCAATTCGGTAGCCTTGGAGAACATACCCATTCTGGTGAGCTTTGCAACAGTACATAAAAATTAGCTACCATATCTTCAAACTGATTTCAGCCTCAAATTATATATCCCATACTTCACTTGGTTTAAGCACAATGAAGTAATTACTGGAGGTTTCTGAGATTCAAACAATGAACAAAGGAATGAAAAAAGTGAACTGATAAGTTAATCATGCAGGTTAATATTGTATCATTTTTTTGCTTACTTAGTTCCATTACACCCTAACTGCAGTCTTTTTGCTAAAGTCTTAGAACATGAGCAGATCAGGTCACTTAAATTATAAAAAGCCATTAAGGGGGTCCTTTTACCAGCAGTAATTAATCCTTCGACTGATAGTAGCTCTAGGCATTTCTGGGTTTTCTGGGCTGGCCATTCTTTGTAAGCATTTCTGATAATACAATGTGATGAAAATAAACCCCTATTAGTACAAATAAGGGCAAACGGGAGTGGCAGTGACCCTCAGGTAGGGAGTGAATGGGAAGGCAGTGACCCTCAGGTAGGGAGTGAATGGGACTGGCAGTGACCCTCAGGTAGGGAGTGAATGGGAAGGCAGTGACCCTCAGGTAGGGAGTGAGTGGGAGTGGCAGTTACCCTCAGATAGGGAGTGAATGGGACTGGCAGTGACCCTCAGGTAAGGAGTGAGTGGGACTGGCAGTGACCCTCAGGTAGGGAGTGAGTAGGACTGGCAGTGACCCTCAGGTAGGGAGTGAGTGGGACTGGCAGTGATCCTCAGGTAGGGAGCGAATGGGAGTGGCAGTGACCCTCAGGTAGGGAGTGAATGGGAAGGCAGTGACCCTCAGGTAGGGAGTGAATGGGAAGGCAGTGACCCTCAGGTAGGGAGTGAATGGGACTGGCAGTGATCCTCAGGTAGGGAGTGAATGGGACTGGCAGTGACCCTCAGATAGGGAGTGAATGGGACTAGGATTGACCCTCAGATAGGGAGTGAATGGGACTGACAGTGACGCTCAGGTAGGGAGAATGGGTGTGGCAGTAACCCTCAGGTAGGGAGTGAATGGGACTGGGAGTGACCCTCAGGTAGGGAGTGAATGGGAAGGCAGTAACCCTCAGGTAGGGAGTGAATGGGACTGGGAGCGACCCTCAGGTAGGGAGTGAATGGGAAGGCAGTGACCCTCAGGTAGGGAGTGAATGGGACTGGGAGTGACCCTCAGGTAGGGAGTGAATGGGACTGACAGTGACGCTCAGGTAGGGAGAATGGGTGTGGCAGTGACCCTCAGATAGGGAGTGAATAGAGTGCCAGTGTCGCTAAGGAATGCAGTTGAGCCCAGAGAAGCAAAGAAATTGCTAATCACTTACAAATTGATGTTACTACCCTATTAGTATGTAACATTTGATAATAACACTTGCAAGACCAAGGAGATAAACTGCAAAGTTTTCCCCACAATCTTAAAGTTTGCAAAATGAGCATCTGAAGTATAAAATAAAAAGTCATATGATATAATTTGGGGTATGAAAGCATAGTGGTTATGTCACTGGGCTGGTAATCCTGTAGGCCTGTACAAATAATTTGGCGATGTGAGTTCAAATCCCACCATAGCAGCTGGGAATTTAAATTCACTTAATTAAATAAATCTGGAATAAAAGGCTAGTATCCATAATGGAGACAAAGGAACTACTGGATTGTCGTAAAAACTCATCTGGTTCAATTGCCCTTTAGAGAAGGAAATCTGCCATCTCACGGCAATGTAGTTGACTCTTAACTGCCACCTTATATGGTCTCAAGCTTATAGTCAAGAAAGCAGATTAATAATTAAGGTTGCTCAATAAATGCTGGCCTTGCCAGTGATGCCCACATCCTGTGGACAAATAAAATATAAAAACTGATATTGGGACAGTTCTGTCCAGTTTCTTCTTTAAATAAAACATGCCCTGACCCTAATGTTCCCACTAAACTGCGTGTGTGCATGCGTGCATTACTGTGCAGTAGCTTGGAAGGTACCGCCTTGTTCATATTAAATACCATGCCTGCTCAGCTGCACAAAAATATTAACGATACCATGCATCGCAAAAAACTGGCTTCGCACAGCAACATTATTTTACAGGGAACATTGCCTGATGTCTGTAATTGGTTGCAACATTTTAGGACAAAATAATTATAAGTATTGTACTGAGATTCACAGTTCAGCAAATGCAATGAAACAGCAGATTATCCCATGTAAAAAAGAAAATCAAGTGGACCCAAGTATTGGTGAGGGTTTATGTTATCCGTTATTGCCTTTAATTTTGGTATTTTCATTGGCATAGTGTTTACTGATTTACCACAGAATAAACACCATAACATAGTGATCATTATTAATAAATGTTATTACATGCCTACAATGAATGTAATGGTGTAGGCAGGAAACATAAAGTTGTTAAAATTAAATATGACTGGCTCCTTTGCCCAATAGATTTTCCTAAAAGCACATCCGAAAAATATTTAAATGCAAATCCCTCTTGCGCAAAATATTTGATCAATAAGCGGAAATAGGTGATCCGCCTTTCTTTTGGGGAGGTGGGGGGAAACATAATTTCTTTGATTCTAGGCTCCGTAGGTGTACACACCTATTACGTGTTTCTGTTTCGTATCACTGAGATACATGCCTAGACACATCAGTTCTTTAGAACGTGTTTTGTTGATCAACATGTATAAAAACAGCCAATTAAAAATCTAAGGACAAAATATTGCAGCCGCCTTTCAACACAGTATAAAAAGAGGAGCTTACAAATAGTGCTGTTTTGTGGCCAATCATTCTCGGTGCTGAAGTTAAAGTTTTTGCTGTAATAGGTACAGCACATGTGCTGGTGGGAGCTCTCCGTAGTGAACTTTCAAGCAGATGGTCCTTGGAACTAAGCAAGATGTGCAATTCAGGCGACAATGCCCTTTTACAATAGATTGACCTCATTTCCGGAGTTAAGAAGGGACTAACTGGTACGGAATCTTAAAATACAATCATTTCATATCTTGAAAGTATACTTGCATCCAGGCCAGAGCAAGAGGATGGCAATCTTTTCTCTTTAGAACAGCTGATGATGATGACATTGTAAATGGAACAGGTTCCTGCAGGCTCAAACTAGTTTGATTTGTTATACACCCATACCATGAAGAGGCCCAGATACAGTACTAATTAGAAATGATCGGCAATCTCTCATGAGCTCATGGTACTGCTCCAATATATGTAGAATGTAAATACGTCTTTAAAAAAGAAAAACTGAATTTATTTTTGCAGTTAAAAGTCACAATTTCCCCCCTTTTTTAAATGGTTTTCTCCCCTTCCAAATGTGGTGACTTCTGATAGGTTATAGTTCCATGGGCAGTTGACTGTCTGAAATATCTTACTCAAGTGGGTATTCTTCCTGTGTGAGCCTGCACAGTGAGTGTTGCCAGTCTATTCTATCATGGAGTTCATTTTGTTGTGATATTGCTTTAACTGTTTGAGTATTAGTTAACATTGTGTTGAATCTGTTAATCGTTTAATATATGTCATCACAGGAAGTGATGTAAGCCAACATGTGATAAAGCAGTTAGTCAACAGTAAGCACATGTATCTTAGAGCTCTCCTGTAAGGCTGTTATTTTGTAATTAAGAATGCTTCATTCAACTTACCATTCAGCCTCAGATTGTTTGGTATGTTTGTGTTGAGAACTCAATAACACAATACAGTGGCAGCAGTGGACAACACAGTAGCAGTGATGCAGAGGTGCTCAACGTGCCAGTAACAGTGTTCGACATGGGATAGCGCTCACCAGCACGATATCTCAGGGGACGCTTTCTGCTGTGGAAAGCCAAAAAGCTTGTAGATCATTGGAGGAAGTGGCAGTGGCATGACACAGAGTCAAAAAAATCCATATTCCGGGAACGTGTGACTAAATGATGTAGGTGGTTTGTTCGAATGGTAGCCGGCAGGAAAGGCAGTAATCAAGCAGAATTGGACTTGCAAAGCAGAAAGAGAGTCGGGGTTACAGTACATCACTGCCATTACGCGTCATTGGTTTCCCATCAAAACAGCTTAGTGGGTGGAGTCTCCTAGATCACAGGCTGAAACTGCACACTGCAGCCACAGGGCTCAGGGTGTGGCAGAGGTCCAATGCTGCAGGCACAGCAGACCTGCACTGCTTTTTCCTTCAAGGAAAGTTTTATAAAAGAATAAAGCAATTAAAGGGGAAAGCTCTAGCAGAGAATTCTTGTACACAAGAAGTTTGGCACCACAACCACAAATTACCCAGCAATGAACTAGAAGGTTCAAGATCACCTCCAAGAGTTCCAACTCTTCAAACAGCAGATGGAGTTCTGCTTTTTGGATCTTGCTGTCACAGAACTTTGACAAACAAGCAATTAAGGTCAAGATTGCAATTGGCAATGAAGGACTCTGTCGTATCAACACTTCTGGACTGTCAGAAGCAGACCAGAAGGACCCATCAAAACTTTGGACAACGCTAGAAGACCAACCAAAGGTCAAAGTTAATTTCAGGATCCATCGACAGGAGCCGATGTCATACAAAAAAACAGCCCAAAGAAACCATTGATCAATTTGTCAGCAGATGCCGGGAGAAAGGGAAAGTCTATGATTTTTCAGATGCAGAATTGTCCGAGCAGATAATGGAGTTAATAATTGCATCAACCCCAATACAAGCATTCCAAAAGACCTATTGGATAAAGAAAAAGGATACGACATTAAAAGTTTCCTTAAGGGAGGTATGAAGCACGAAGCCATAGCTGCAAGCAGGCAGTGCATACAACTGCATGGAGCAGCAACAAACATAGACGAGGTAGACAAGACATCTTGACAGAGCAAGGTGTGCAGCAAGTGCAGTCTGATGCACCAGCCAAGAAATTGTCCTGCATTCAGGGATACCTGGAAGGTGTATGGTCTAAAGGGGCACTGGGCAAGACTGTGCAGAAGGTCTGGCAATGAAGCAACAGTCAGAAGCCACAGCTCAATAAGAAACAGACACCGCCTAGTTGCAAAACCAGAAAAGAGTTCACCAAATACCAGTTTAAACACGAGCATGTCCATGAGGTAAGCAAGGACCTGGACAGCAAAGAAGGCACTGGAAACAAGCAAGCCTTTCACATGGCGACAATTGTGCACCAAATGGATGCAGTTACGCAGCTGGAAATCTTCTCTACAATCGAAATCATATACCAGATTAAGAGTGGCAAACACAAGTAAAGGTTGATACTGGGGCAAGTGCCAACATTTTACCACTACGGATACTGAAGGATATATGCCTGGCTAAATGGGCATCTATGCTACAGCCAACAAGAGGTAGACTCACTGCGTAGAATGGTGCTGTGTGGGAGCACTGACGTTGGAGTGCAGATATGGGAGTTCTGCATGGTCACCACAAGTCTTCTATGTTGTTGACACCAATGGTTCAGCAGTAGCAGGACTATCAGCATGCAATGAACTCCGGATCATGATGATTCATGAGATCAGTAATGTGCCATGTTGCACGACCAAGGTAAATGTGACCCCATTGAGTCCATTTAGGATTTACAACAAAAGTACCTGAACAGATTTGATACCATGGACAGTTTTAGAGGACATGCTGTTCTTCATTTGAAAGACGACGTAGTTCCCTCCATAGATCCACCACAGAAGTGCAGTGTCCACATCAAGGACCAAGTTAAAGCTGAGCTTGACACAATGGAATGGCAAAGGATTATTCGTTGTGTTCAGTAACACACTGATTGGTGCAGCTCTATAACCACTGTGATCAAAAAATATGGTACCATCAAAGTATGTCTAGATCCGAGAAGGTTAAACCAAGCACTCAAAGGATTTATCCTCACAAAATTCCTACTTTGGAAGAGTTAAATTCAAGCTTTGCGCGAGCCGAGTTTTTCTTGAAATTAGATACAAAACATGGATACTCAGGAACTAACAACTTTCAGAATACCATTTGAAAGATATTGTTTTTTACCCTTACCATTTGGTCTGTCAATAAGTCAAGACCTGTTCCAACAGCATATGGATTGCATCACTGAAAATGTTCCTGGATGTGTTTGCATAGCAGATGAGATAGCAGTCATGGGAAGTACTAAAGAAGAGCATGAAAGAAATTTTCACATTGTAATGGAAACAGCCAGAAGAGAAGGTCTTGTGTTTAATAGCAAAACATCTGCTGTTAATGTGAGCCACATCAACTTTTTTGGCTCAATCTACTCTAATACAGGGTTAAGACCTAATCCCAGTAAGGTTGAGGATATACAATCAATGCCTACTCCTCAAGACAAGGAATATTTACAGGGTTGTTTAGGATTATTCAACTTTTTAGCATCGTATAACTCAAATTTTTCTGAGAACGCATCATCACTGCATGAATGTCTCAAGATACACCACTCTTGTAGCACGTAGATCATCAGTTCAAAATTGATTTGCTGAAACAGTCTCTTTCTACAGGAGCATGTTTGCAATATTACAAACCAAGAAAAGAAACATAACTTGAAATGGATGCTTCGCAAAAGGGTCTTGGAGCATGTCTATTACAAGACAGTAGACCAATTGTATTTGGAGCCAAAGGTTTGTCAGCCACTCAGGCAAACTATTCGAGCATAGAATGGGAAACACTAGCACTACTATTTGGTATTTCAAGATTTCATATATACCCCTTTGGTAAACGCTTTGTTGTTGAGACAGATCACAAGCCGTTGGCAATGACTTGGCAAAAACCATTCATCAGCGCGCCACCTCAACTACAAAGGCTATTAATTAAGGTACAAGGGTTTGACTATGAGGTTCAACATAAATCTGGAAACCTCATGGTTATGTCTGACACACTGAGAAAATTACCCAACTCCAAGAAATGAAAAGACATACAGCTAGATGAGTACATGAAATTTATATAGAGCTGGAAGATGTATACAATACTGACCTGTTGCGATTTGGACAGAAGAAACGTGAAGAGCTCCAAGAAGAAATTCCAAAGATCCAGTTCTAAAGGCATTATGGCAACTTATTATCACTGGATTGCCTGACACACTGCAAGAGGTTCCCGCAGATCTTGGAACCTTTTGGCCATGTCGTGATGAGTTAGGAATATCCAGTGCCATTATTTTTAAAGCAAGACAGGTGTTGATTCCAAAAATGTTTCATCAAGGTATCTTTACACAATTGCATCAAGGTCACATGGGCATTGAAAAGTCCAGATGACTTGCATGTGAGACAGTTTATTGGCCAGGAATCAACAATGACATAGACTGAGCAGTGAGGTTGCATGACGCAAGCCAAGAGTATCAACCAAGCCAACACAGAAAGTTGCTTCATCCTCATGATGTTCCATCACATCCATGGTCAAGAATAGCCATTGATCTATTTACCGTCAAAGATGATGACTTTCTACTCATCACCGACTACTTCTCCAAATTTCTGATCATGCGCTAATTGAGAGATAGGTCACGTGCATCGATAGCAAACACGATGAGCGCTATTTTCTGTCTCTTTGGTTCCCCAGAGGAGATTGTATTGGATAACGGTCCACAGTACACTGGGAAGCCATTTCAAGATATGTGTGAAAAGTGGGCTGTAATTCATGTTATATCATCCCGCATTACCCTAGGTCAAATGGCCTAGCAGAAAGGGTGGTGCAGACAGTAAAGTCATTAATTCTGAAATACAGAGAAACTAATCAAGATCTCCAGATAGCAATGTTGCACTTGCTAGCAACACCTCTAGATACAGGACTACCATCCCCAGCAGAGATCATGTTCGGAAGGCAAGTCATCTCTTCCGAGTCATCACTTGATAAGATCATTGTCAATCCAAGGCAAACCGGTGGTGAGATAGGAAAAAATGAAAATTACACATGACAAGCATGCAGGTGTGGAGTTATCGCCTCTACAGATTGGACAAAACGTCAGAGTGATCCATCCACAAGAAAAGACATGGTTCCCTGCAGCAGTGTCAAAGTTCTGTAAAGAGCTACGATCATTTATTTTAGATTTAGATATACAGCACTGAAACAGGCCCTTCGGCCCATCAAGTCTGTGCTAACCATTAACCACCCATTTATACTAATCCTACACTAATTCCATATTCCTACCACATCCTCACCTGTCCCTATATTTTCCTACCACCTACCTATACTAGGGGCAATTTATAATGGCCAATTTACCTATCAACCTGCAAGTCTTTTGGCTGTGGGAGGAAACTGGAGCACCTGGAGGAAACCCAGGCAGACACAGGGAGAACTTGCAAACTCCACACAGGCAGTACCCAGAATTGAACCTGGGTCGCTGGAGCTGTGAGGCTACGGTGCTAACCACTGCGCCACTGTGCCGCCCTGAAGTAACCACCCTGAATGGAGCGATATTGAGAAGCAACAGATGCCGTCTGAGAGAGTTATCTAACAACATCATGCCTGACAGTCCTGCAGCATCGAGAACACATTCAAATTCAAGTCCTAAGAATGGAACAAAGAAAAATGACACACAGAACACTCAAGAACAAGATGATTGTCAGTCCAAACCTACATTTCAAAAGAAAAGAATTGGCAATTCCAAATCTCAGCAAAGTTTCACAGTTACAAGATCAGGTCGAGTCAGCAGACTGCCTGTACCTTTCAGACTCATTTGATTAATGAACATTAGAGTCAATACATGTGTAAATATTGTTCTCAAGTATCATATTTCATTATGTACATAGCTTATAACTTATGCCATTTCCAGTTCCATTTCCAGAAAGGAGGATGTTGTGATATTGCTTTTATTGTTGAAAATGTAAATACCCTAACATACATCATAATAGGAAGTGATGCAAGCCAACACATGATATAGCAGTTGGAGTTGTGTTAGTCAACAGCAAGGACCTGTATTTCAGAGCTCTCCTGTAAGTCTGTTATTTTGTAATAAAGAACCCTTCATTCAACTTACCAATCAGTCTCAGATTGTTTGGTATTTTTGTGTTGAGAAATCAATAACACCGCACATCTTACCCAACTAAATCATATTCTCTTCAGAGCTCCACACAAGTATACTTTCTAGCAGGGTGTGCTGGATTATGATCAGGAACTGGAAGCCTGTCCGAAGTTCATTCCATTTCCTGTAAACTAATCATAGAATCTCCAACTACCACCAGACTGAGAATGACAGAGGGAGAAAAGGATGCTAATGGAGACCGGGATGGTTTGAAAATTTTCATCTGCCTGGGAAAAAGCAGTACATTATACTTGTTTGTATTAAAATTAGAAAAAAACTAGAATTTGAGCACCAGGCTGGTGGTAAGAGTGAGATCAGACTAACAGAAAAGCTTCTTTTTTTTATTTTGGATTCAATGGAGGACAAATGTGTGGACTCCTGACACCTAATCTCATGCAGCCAACAGAAGTCCCTATCTGCCAGATTTACTGAGGCCAGCCATCAGGAGCACCCATGCACGAGTGAGCCACTAAAACGAATGTAAAAGCCATTAAAGAGGGAGAGTATCAGAGAGAGATGCTGCTAATGATCCTATAAAAACAAGGATTGAGGTTGTATTCCATCTGGTTCCGGGTAGTATTACTGGATGAAATAAGAAAGTGTTGGTTGAATCGATTTTGGAACTCCTACCTTTTTTGTTATCGTTCCCAGTTAATAAAAGCCAATAAACAGTAAACAGTGTGCCAAACTGTACCATGTTGCATGTAAATTTCTGAATTTTCCAGATGGGTGCATGCTCAGGATCCCCATCCCTTTAATTTGTGTCAGCAGGCCAGCAAGTGAGAGGAGGCAGCTGCATGGCGGGAGGTCGAGGCTGTGTTACAGCTAAAGGAAATCTAAATGTTTCTGGCAGAAAATGGAAGGCTGCTGTCTTCCCACTTCACAGCATTCCTATTGAGTGTGGAATTCCTGGAGACAGATCCCCTGATACTGATGTTGGCGCCAGTGCTTCTCTGCCGTTGGGCCCCAGCAGCCCTCCCACTAGTCACACAGTGAGGACTGCCAGCCTCCCTTGCAATGGGCTGTGCTGTCTGCAGCTCCTGCCTGCAGAACCTACCTGCTGTCCCTAATCGGATGTCGAACAGGGAGACAACCTACTAATTGGTTGCCTCCCATAAAATTAAGCTGGGAGGCGCACTGCTGCCTTGAGCAGATTCACGACCCAGAAATGACCCCAACGTTGGATTAGTGATTTTCGTGGCAAAATTCAGCCCAATAATTCAAGTCAAAATGAATTGTCACTTGGAAAAATATGAGTTAATAAATGTCATCCAGCATGGATTTTTATAGGTAAATTGTGTTTGACTAACTTGATTGAGTTCTTTGATGAAGTAATGAAGAGGGTTGATGTGTATATGGACTTTCAAAAGACACTTGATAAAGTATAACAAACTAGAATTGTTAGCAAAATTGGAGCCCATGGGATTAAAGGGGCAATGGCAAAATTGGCTGAAATATAAAACAAAAAGTTGGTGAACAGTTGTTTTCAGATTGGGGGGAATTATACAGTGGTGTCCCCCAGGACTCAGTATTAGGACGACTGCTCTTTTTGATATATATTAATGACTCGGACTTGGGTATATCGGGCATGACTTCAAAGTTTGCAGATGACACAAAACTTAGAAATGTAGTAAACAGTGAGAAGGACAGAATGAGACTTCAGGAGGACATAGACTGGTGAAATGAGCAGACACATAGCAGGTGCAATTTAACACAGAGAAATATGAATTTATTAATCTTAGTAGAAATAATGAAGAGAGGCAATATAAAATAAATGCTTCGATTTTAAAGGGGCGGGGGTGCAGGAACAGAGAGACCTGAGGGTGCGTATACATAAAAGTTGTTGAAAGTGCCAGGATAAGTTGAAAAGGCTGATAAAAAGACATACGGAATCCTTGGCTTTATAAACAGAGGCATAGAGTACAAAAGCAAGAAAGTTATGCTAAATTTTCATAAAACACTGGTTAGGTCCCAGCTGGAGTACTGTGTCCAATTTTGGGCATGACACTTTAGTAAGGATGTAAAAGCCTTAGAGATGATGCAGAGGAGAGTTATAGAATGGTTCCAATGATGTGGAACTTCAGTTTGTGTGGAGAGACCAGAGAAGCTGGTAATGTGCCAACATCCCTCTCATCCTGATGGCCACCTTTGTGTGCAGCTGCATCAAGCTGTGCATAGACCCTTGGTATGCAAACACCGTGTCACTATGAGCTGAGGTTCCATATGTCCCAGGGTTGCGAAGGATGGTTCTGGCCATGTTGCCACAGAATGCTCCATATCACCTATTCCTCATGGAAAGGTTTGTGCAGAAAAACACCTTTGATCACAAGTCCATCAGACAGTCGTCCGCACATAACATTCTCGAGGCCCTGCAGGTAAAGAAGATGGTGGATCCTGTCGGATGGATGCATTTGGCAGACTGCCTCATCGACAGAACTTTCAAACAAGCACCAAGACCAAGCCTTCGCCATACCCGGAGTCTCAACGCCACCACACGCTGCCCTCGAGATAGCTGCAGCGGGGACAAGATAGTTGTCCACCTCCTTCTGGAATGTGCCTTTGCAAAGAAGGTCTGGAAAAAGATGCAGTGGTTTTTGTCAAGGTTCATTCCAAGCAGCTCTGTAAAGCAGGACTCTGAGCTGTATGGGCTGTTCACAGGAACGTATACCGTGACAAACATCAACTGCTGCTGGAGGACCATCAACTTGGTGAAAGTCGCTCGTCAGTTTGCCTGAAACTTGCTAGTCTTCATGTGCAAGGAGCTGTCCATGACTGTGTTGTAGATTGGCATATTTCAAGGTCCAGGATTACGTGCTGAGGGATGCACTAAAGCAGGGGACAGTCGCCACCAGGGCTCAATGGGGAAAGGTCACAGTCTAAGGCCCTCCCTCCATAGTACACCAAAGGGCTGAAACCCGTGTAAAACCTGTCGGGCTGTATACTTGTCATGACATGTATATTGTAAATATAACCTGTAATTGTAGGTGTAGTGAGTCACCTCAGAGTGCCACATATTGTACTGAATGTAATTGAACTGTATTGCACTTTATGTAATGTCAAATTTGAACTGTTATATAATTTTCTTTTACAAATTTTATAAATAAATTATATTTTTTGAAACAAAATGGTGGAGTGATTAAAATCGGGGATACTCAAGAGGCCAGAATTGGAGGAGCGCAGATATCTCAGAGGGTTATTGAGCTGGAAGAGATTACAGAGTTAGGGAGGGGTGAAGCCATGGAGGAATTTGAAAACAATTGAAAATGGACCGGGTCTGCAGGGATAACGTGTACAAATTTCTAGAATGGTGGCAGGGGGGTGTGGGGGGGGAGTTGGAATATGTGCCAACGTCACCCTCATTTTAAAATTGAGGTGTAGCTTAACCTGGAGCTAATGGAGGTCTGTGAGCACAGAGGAGAGGGGTGAATGGGACTTGGTTTGAATTATTTTTTTATTATTTGTTCATGGGAAGTGGGTGTCGCTGGCTAGGCCAGCATTTATTGCCCATCCCTACTTGCCCTTGAACTGAGTGGCCATTTCAGAGGGCATTTTAAGAGTCAACCACATTGCTGTGGATCTGGAATCACATGTAGGCCAGACCAGGTAAGGACGGCAGATTTCCTTCCCTAAAGGACATTAGCGAACCAGATGGGTTTTTTCAACAATCAACAATGGCTTCATGGTCACTGTTAGACTAGCTTTTTAATTCCAGATTTATTAATTTAATTCAGATTTCACCATCTTCCATGGTGGGATTCAAACCCATGTTCCCCGGAGCATTAGCCTGGGCCTCTGGGCTACCAGTTCAGTGACAGTACCACTACGCCTCCCCATATTAGGACATGGACAGCAGAGTTTTGGATGACAAGCTAATGGAGGGTAGAATGTGGGAGGCCAGCCAGGATTGCATTGGAGTAGGCAAGTCTAGAGCTAACAAAGGTATGGTGGAGGTTTCAGTAGATAAGCTGAGCCAGTTAGGAGTTGGGCAATATTATAGAGGTGGAAACAGGAGGACTTAGTGATGGCATTGGATATGTTGTTGGAAGCTCAACTTAGAGTCAAATATGACACCAAGGTTGTGAATAGTTTAGTTCAGCCTCAGATAGTTGCCAGGGAGAGGAATAGAGTCAGTGGTAGGAAACAGTTTCTGGTGGGGACCAAAGACATTGGTTTTGGCTTTTCCAATATTTAGTTGAAATACATTTCTGCTCATCCAGTACTGGATGTTGGAGAAGCACTCTGATAATTTAGTAACAGTGGAGGAATCAAGGTAGAACAGGGTGTCATCAGTGTATGAGTGGAAACTGACACTGTGCTTTCAGATGATGTCACTGCAGGAGAGGCAACATGTAGATGAGAAATAGGAGGGAACCAATGATAGATCCTCAGGGGATACCAGAGGTAACGGTGTGAGAGAAGGAATAGAATTCGTTTTTTTTAAATTCATTCATGGGATGTTGGCGATGCTGGCCAGGCCAGCATTTATTGCCCATCCCTAATTGCCGTTGAGAAGGTGGTGGTGAGCTGCCTTCTTGATCCGCTGCAGTCCATGTGGGGTAGGTACACCCACAGTGCTGTTAGGAAGGGAGTTTTCTGGTGCTTAGGTTGATGCCGGGTGGTCCGTCCGGTAATTGCAGGTAATACTCTGACTATGATTAGATAGTTTAAAATGGAACCAGGCAAGTGCAGTCCCATCCAGCGGGACGACTGTGGAGAGGTGTTGGAGGAGGATTGTTTGGTCAACTATGTAAAAGGCTGCAGACAGATCAAGAAGGATGTGGAGGGATAGGTTATCTTTGTCACAGTCACATAGGATGTCAATTGTGACCTTGACAAGAGCAGTTTTGGTGGTGTGATAGGGGCAGATACCTGATTGGGGGGGATTCAAACAAGGAGTTCTGGAAAAGAGGATCAGGGATTTGGGAGGTGATAGCAAGTTCAAAGACTTGGGAGAGGAAAGGGAGGTTGGAGATGGGGTGGTAGTTTGCAAGGACAGTTTGTTTTGAGGAGAGATTAATGACGGCAGATCTGAAAGAGAGGGGAAGAGTGACTGAGGAGAGAGAATTGTTTATAATATCAGCTAACATGGCAACCAGGAAGGTAAGTTGAGTGGTCAGCAGTTTCGTGGGAATAGGGGCGATAGAGTCTTGGAGTCCCAAGAGCAAGATGAACTTGGAGAGGGCATGAGGGCAGATGGGAGAGAACCTAGAGAAAAATACATGTACAGGCATGGGCAGAGGGGAACCTGAGGACATTTGGCCCGGTGAGCTAGGAGAAGGGAGGGAAGCAGCAGAGGCAGCCAATCAGATGGTCTCAATCCTAGTGACAAAGAAGTCCATGAACTCTTCACACTTGTTGTTGGAGGTGAGGGCAGAGCAAACAGGACTCAGAGATTTAAGAAGATGGTTTATAGTAGAGCAAAGAAGCCTGAGGTTATATTTGCATTCCAGGGTGATCCTGGAATAATGAGTATTTTTGCCAGATGAGAATAGGACCGATAGTGCTTTATTTGGTATAAACAGATCACAGAATCAGAGAAATTTACAGCACAGAAGGAGGCCATTTGGCTCATCATGTTCTGACTGAAAAGCAGCTGTGTAACCTAATCTCATCTTCTAACTTTTGGTCTGTAGCTTTATAGGTTACGGCACTTCAGGTGCATTTCCAACTATATTTTAAATGCGATGAGGGTTTCTGCCTCTACCACCCTTTCAGACAGTGAGTTCCAGACTCTCCTTAACTTCCCTCTAATCCTTCTACCAATTACTTTTAATCTTTGCTCCCTGATTATTGACCTCCAAATTAATGGAAGTAGGTCCTTCCTATCCACACTATCTAGGCCCTTCATAATTTTATACAGCTCAACTAAATCTACTCTCAGCCTCCTCTGTTCCAAAGAAAATCCCAGTCTATCCAATCTATCCTCATGGATAAAATTTTCCAGTCCTGGCAACATCCTTGTAAACCTCTTCAGCACCCTCTCTAGTGTGATCACATCCTTCATGACTAGAACTATACGCTGTACTCTAGCTGCAGCATAACTAGTGTTTTGTACAGTTCTAGCATAATCTCCCTGCTTTTACATTCTATGCCTCGAATAATGGAGGACAGCATCCCATATGCCTTCTTAACCACCTTATCTACCTGTCCTGCTAACTTCAAGGATCTGTGGACATGCATACCAAGGTCCCTCTGTTCCTCTACACTTCTCAGTATCCTACCATTCATGATGTATTCCCTTTCCTTGTTTATCTTCCCCAAATGCATTACTTCGCACTTCTCCAGATTGAATTCCTTTTGCCACTATTCCGCCCACCTGACCAGTCCATTGATATCTTCCTGCAGCCTACAGCTTTCTTTATCGCTATCAATCACATGATCAATTTTCAGACTTCTTAATCATATCCCCTACATTTAAGTCTAACTCATTCAAATATACCATGAAAAGCAAGGGACCTAGTACTGAGCCCTGCAGAACCCCGGTGGAAACATCCTTCCAGTCACAAAAACACGCATGGACCATTACCCTTTACTTCCTGCCACTGAGCAAATTTTGGATTCTAATCACCACTTTCCCCTGGATCTGATGGGTTTTTACTTTTCTGATCAGTCTGCCATGTGAGACCTTGTCAGAAGCTTTGCTTAAAATGCATGTAGAGTACACCAAATGCACTACCCTAATCGACTCTCCTTGCTACATCCTCAAAAAATTCAATCAATTTAGTCAGACAGGACCTTCCCTTAACAAATCCATGCTGACTGTCTGTGATTACTCCATGCCTTTCTAAGTGACGATTTATACTGTCCTTCAGAATTTTTTTCTAATAATTTGTCCACCATCAAGATTAGGATGGCCAGCCTGTAATTTCTTGGTCTATCCCTTTCTCCCTTTTTAAACAATGGTACAACATTAGCAGTCCTCCAGATGTGGCAGTGAATGGTTAAACCAGATGTCCTCCATATCCATTCAAGTATACATCCCTTGAACTTCAGGAAGCAGATCAGATCTAAGCTCAGCAGTCCTGTCACATCCAGTTGTGAATGGTGGTGGACGATTAAACAACTAACTGGAGGAGGTGGCTCCACAAATATCCCCATCCTCAATGATGGGGAGCCCAGCATATCAGTGCAAAAGAGAAGACTGAAGCATTCAGCCAGAAGTGCCAAGTTGATGATCCATCTCGGCCTCTACCGGAAGTACTCAGCATCACAATGCCAGTCTTCAGCCAATTTGATTCACTCTGTGTGAAGGCACTGGATACTGCAAAGGCTATATGCCCTGACAACATTCCAGCAACAGTACAGAAGACCTGCTCCAGAACTTGCCGTGCCCTTAGCCAAGCTGTTCCAGTACAGCTACAACACTGGCATCTACTCAGCAATGTGGAAAATTGCCCAGGTATGTCCTGTACACAAAAAGTGGGACAAGTCCAACCCATCAGTCTACTCTCAATCATCAATAAAGCGATGGAAGGTGTCATCGACAATGCCATCAAGCGGCACTTGCATAGCAATAACCTGCTCACTGACGCTCAGTTTGGGTTTTGCCAGGGTCACTCAGCTCCTGACCTCATTACCTCCTTGGTTCAAACATGGACAAAAGAGCTTAACTCAAAAGGTGAGGTGAGAGTGATTGCCCTTGACATCAAGGCAGCATTTGACTGAGTACGGCATCAAGGAACCCTAACAAAATTAGAGTCAATGGGAATCAGGGGGAAAACTTTCTGTTGGTTGGAGTCTTACCTAACGCAATGGAAGATGGTTATGGTTGTTGGAGGTCAATCATCTCAACTCCAGGACATCACTGCAGGTGTTTCTCAGGGTAGTGTCCTAGGTCCAGCCATCTTCAGCTACTTCATCAATGACCTTCCTTCAATCATAAGGTCAGAAGTGTGGATGCTTGCCGATGATTGCATAATGTTCAGCACCATTCACGACTCCTCAGATACTGAAGCAGTCTGTGTAGAAATGCAACAAGACCTGGACAATATCCAGGCTTGGGCTGATAAGTGACAAGTAACATTCGTGCCACACAAGTGCCAGGTAATGACCATCTCCAACAAGAGAGAATCTAACCATCTCCCCTTAACATTCAATGGCATTATGATTGTTGAATCCCCCACTATCAACATCCTGGGGGTTACTATTGACCAGAAACTGAACTGGAGTAGCTATATAAACACCGTGACTACCAGAACAGGTCAGAGGCTAGGAATCCTGCCGTGAGTAACTCACCTCCTGACTCCCTGAAGCCTGTCCACCATCTACAAGGCACAAGTCAGGAGTGTGATGGAATACTTCCCACTTGCCTGGATGAGTGCAGCTGCAACAACACTCAAGAAGCTTGACATCATCCAGGACAAAGCAGCCCGCTTGATTGGCACCCCATCCACTAACATTCACTCCCTCCACCACCGACGCACAGTGGCAGAAGTGTGTACCATCTACAAGATGTACTGCAGCAATGCACCAAGGCTCCTTAGACAGCACCTTCCAAACCCGCGATCTCTACCACCTAAAAGGACAAGGGCAGCAGATACATGGAAAGACCACCACCTGCAAGTTTCCCTCCAAGCCACACACCATCCTGACTTGGAACTATATTGCCGTTCCTTCACTGTCGCTGGGTCAAAATCCTGGAATTCCCTTCCTAACAGCACTGTAGGGATACCTGCCCCACATGGACTGCAGTGATTCAAGAGGGCAGCTCACCACCACCTTCTCAAGGGCAATTAGGGATGGGCAATAAATGCTAGCCTAGCCAGCGAAGCCCACATCCCAGGAACGAATTTAAAAAAAGATTAAAGCCAGTACAGGGCAAATGTTCAGGATGAGAGATAGTAATGCTTTGAAAGGTGACCAAGACATCAAAGGTGGAGGTGAGGGTATGCTTGAGCAAATTAGTAGCTGCAGAAATGTTAGGGTGAATGAAGGTCTAGACAGTTGGAATTTTGAAAGTGTACTTGTAAGTGATTTGGGAGAACTTTTCCAGGGGTGGACACAGAAGAAATGGTTGGGAGGCCGAATGGGGATGTGGGTGGAGGATGATACAAGGAAGTGATTAGAGATGGCCTTAAAATTTAAGCACCAGAGCAGCAGATCAGAGATAAAGAAGCTGAATCTTATGCTGTAGTCCAGTGTCGTCCAGTGCAGAAGCATAGTCTTGGTATCCAGAGAAGTCCAGGAATTTGGAAGCCAGATTTTTGAAAACATCCAGCAAAGAGATGGGGGTGAGTAGTAGTTTCTTTTGCGCAACACTCTTTTATGATCTGGAATACTGTATCTGAAAGAATAACTCTCAAAAGGGAATTGGATAAATTTGCAGGGGTTGGTGAAAGGGCAGGGGAGTGGAACTAATTGAATGGCTCTTTCAAAGAGACAGCATAGACACGATGGGCTGAATGTCCTCCTGTTGCGCTGTATCATTCCATGATTGTATCATTCTATGATTCTAAAGGCCCACCAGAGGCCAAGAGAAAAGTAAAGGAATATTGAAGTAATGGCCTTGGGTTTGAAGTGACATCCATAATTTCTGTGTGAATTGGCACATTAAAGTCATCCATTTGACTATAAATTAAAAATTAGTTGCACCCAATGGCATTTGCTGGCATAGGAGTAAAATAACAAACATTGCTAGCTGGTGCCCAAGATTTGTCCATGGTGGCACAGGTTCAACAACCTTGCCCTAACACCAGGTATTCCAATGAGGTCAGGAGTGCAGATCAGTGGCAATTGGTCTGCCACACTTACATCAGCAGAATAGTGCCATGGATTTTTGGGGCCAAGCTGTCCTATTTAGAGGTGAAAGGACAGTGCCAACAATGCCAGGTTAGCTTTTCTATAGTTTTATTTCTAAGCTCAAATTAGGAAAACTAAGAAGAAATTATAAAGGTTTTAAAATACAAACACTAATGAAATGAAGGAAAGCTAACTATTTCAGTATAGATTTATGACTTATGATTTTTGGATGGTCTTAAAATTTTAAACTTATGTAATTATTCAAATGGACACCTCAACAAAGCCTGGCCACGTAACTTTAACATCTGATAAATTTTGCTTTCAATATGAAGCAGTGTGGTTATATTCAGTTAATCATCTAAATAAAAAAACATGGGAACAGAATGGGCACACAGAATTAGGACTCCTACTCATGTGCGGGATGAACACCAGGTTAGGGTGGGGGTTGGGCTCAACAACCTGTTTCCATGTTGTAACTTGTATTGATATGATCCACTTGCGCCTCCAGAGTATCGCCCATCTCCGCACCAACCTCAGCTCATCTGCTGTTAAAACCTTCATCCATGCCTTTGTTACCTCAAGACCTGACTATTCCAACACTCACCTGGTCAGCCTCCCGTTTTCCACCCTCCATAAACTTAAACTCCTTCAAAACACTGCTGCTGGTATCATAACTCGCACCTAGTCCTGTTCAACCATTGTTGGAATACATTGGCTCCTAGTCTGGGAACGCCTCACTTTTTAAATTCAGATCCTCGATTTCAAATCCCTCCATGGCCTCGCCCTCCCTATCTCTGTAATTCACTGTAGCCCTGAAACCCTCTGAAATCTCTGCATTCCTCTATATCATTCTGGTAAATTTTTATGTATGGTCTCCAAGGTCTTGATATCTTTGCTGAAGTGTGGTACCCAGAATTGAACACAATACACTCGGAGGCCTACCCAGTGACTGAAAATGGTTTAGCACAATTTCCTTGCTTTTATGCCTCTATTTATAAAGCCAAGGATCCGATATGCTTTTTTTAAACAACCTAACTAACTTTCAAAGATTTGGGTATATGAATCCCCAGATCTCTCTGTTCCAGCGCTCCTTGTAAATCTGTACCAATTACCTTATAATGTCCCACCTCATTCTTCCTTCCAAAATTAATCACTTTACACTTAGGAGCAGAGGAACATAGGAAATAGGAGCAGGAGTAGGCCGTTCGGCCCTCGAGCCCGATCCACCATTCAACGAGATTATGGCTGATCTTCAACCTCAATGCATTTTCCCGCACTATCCCCATATCCCTTGATATCTTTAATACCTAGAAACCTCTGGAGAATTCCAAAGATTCACCACCCTCTGAGTGAAGATGTTCTTCCTTATCTTAATCCTAAATGGCCTACCTCTTATTCTGAGACTTTTTCTCCTGATTCTAGATTCCTCAGCCAGGGGAAACATCTTTACTGCATCTACCCTGTTGAGCCCTATAAGAATTTTATATGCTTTAATGAGATCACCTCTCATTCCTCTAAACGCTAGAGAATATAGGCGCAGTCTCATCAAACTCTCCTCATAGGACAATCCCGCCATTCCAGGGATCAGTCTGATGAACCTTTGTTGCGCTCCTTCTATGGCAAGTGTATCCTTTCTAGGTAGGAGACCAAAACTGTACACAATACTCCAGGTGCAATCTCAGCAAGACTCTATACAATTGCAGCAAGACTTATTTACTCCTGTACCCAAAACTCCTTGGGATGAAGTCCAACATACCATTTGCCTTCCTAATTGCTTGCTGCACCTGAATGTTAGCTTTCAGTGACTTATGAACAAGAATACCCAGGTCCCTTTGGACAACAACACTTCCCAATCTCTCACTATTTAAGAAATACTCTGCATTTCTGTTTTTCCTACCAAAGTGGATAACTTCACATTTTTCCACATTATATTCCATCTGTCATGTTCTCTGTCTTCTCTGCATGAACTTGCAACTGCCTTATATCTGTCAGTTTCATCAATGTCCTCCTGAGGTCTGTTACTACCCTCCTCGTGTTTGCAACATGTCTGAGTTTGGTGTCATTTACAAACTTTAAAATAATGCCATGTATGCCCAACTCCAGGTCATTAATATATATCAAAAAGAGCAGTGGTCCGAATACTGTCTCCTGGGAGACACCACTGTATACTTTGCTCTAATTTGATAAACAACAGTTTACCGCTACTCTCTGTTTCCTCGCTTTTAACCAATTTTACATCCATTCTGTCAAAAATTTTGCATTGTTATATAATGTTGAAATAATTAATTTGTTGCATAATTACTAATTCATAAACTATTCTCTTCCCTATTTGGAAATGAATGGACTTGAAGCCATAATGTATTTTTTGTTGGTAATTTATTTCATTTAAATATATTTAACAGTATGCAGAAACTTAAATTTACCAAAGAATTATCCCCTCTGAAGAATTTCTTTTTCAAAAAAGAAAGGGGCACCATTTGTCTTTTAAGTGATTTTCTGTTGCTGGCCTGCTGCATTAGATTAACACATCCTATTGAAATTCTTCTGTGTTTGCTAACTAAATCTTGGCCCCAGTCTCTTGCTTAAAAATGAGTCACAAACACTGAGATACTGCCTTGCTTTGGCATTGTGCTGCCTCACAGGAGTAGCATGACAGAGGGAAGAATCCAAATTATATAACCAGTGTTCAATGCCACTCAAGATGCACTAGTACCTACATCTTATTTTAAAACTTTATTACCATGTCTGCAGTTTTTGGAACTACGAGTTGACCAGAGAAGGATTGCTAAAACATTCTATGATATTGGTCCTTTACATATATCTGAGGAGCGTAGTCACAGTGTTGATATACTTGAGGATTGCAGTCACAGTGCTGGTGTACACAGACATATTCAAGGATTATAGCCACATTGCTGGTGTGCACAGCTATACTTGAGGATTGTATAGCCACATTGCTAGTGTACACCGATATACTCAAGGATTATAGCCATAGTGCTGGTATACACAGATAAACTCAAGGAGTATAGTCACAGCTGGTATACACAGATAAACTCAAGGAGTATAGTCACAGCTGGTATACACAGATATACTCAAGGAGTATAGTCACAGCTGGTATACACAGATATACTCAGGAGTATAGTCACAGTGCTGGTGTACATAGATACACCTGAAAAATGTAGTCACAGTACTGGTGTTCCTAGTTGAACTTCATATACATAACTACCAGCATCAACTTCTAAATGTAATCAAGACTTGAAACACTGGAAGCAAGCAGAAGATTGTGACACAAACTGCCTGACTTTTTATGGAGAAAATTGCAGGCCACTGTGGATGTGTACTAGTAATCTCTATTCCTAAATGTGATTGGTTATTAGTTCTTTCGTCCTTCCCAGTTTGTAGGACTTCTCCCTTTCCCTCCTCAGTTTACACTGGCCTTCTCATCTTCCTTCCTCAGCTTATTTCCTCAGTGTGTCCCTTTGTAACACTCCCGGCTCTAGCAGATTGAATTTTGCTCAGCAGGGAAGGTAGGAATTCCTGATCTCTGAACATGTCATATGATCTGGGATTTCCACCTGCAGCATGATATCCAAATAACAGCAGAATCAGATAGGAGAGAATCAGGAAACAGAGCATGGCTATTTTGGCAATTTGCAGTGGTCCTGGTCATGATAGATATGGACAGACTGCACAGTATCAGTGTTCAAAACTATAGAAATAACTTACATATAAAATAACAATTGGTTTGATTGAGCTTATTCTAAAAGTGAAAATAGTAGATCTTGAGCTAAGGGAGAAGAACATTCGGCCCCTATACCTTCTCCTGATCAATATCAGTGACAGTTGCTGTAAAATACACTTTTTTAAAGAAGAGAGCAGCTTTGATGCCCTCTACAATAAGATTGTTGACATTTACTGCCAAGGGCTTCAAATGAAAAAGGACTTGGTGAGCTACCAGAGAATGGGCAGCACCTATGCAACTGTCCCCCAGCATGAAGTAAGCACACCATCAGCAGAGATGGTTTGACAATTGTGGGAACTTTACCAGATAAGATGAAAGCAGAATAACACTTCTGTACTTTACATACAACTTCAAGGTTCACAGGCATTGAGAAAACATTCAATCTTCATTAGTGAGTGATGGCATATTCTGAACTCCATTTCAGATACTGCTTAGTAATCTATTCATACCCAGTTGTTATACTATAATGTATCAATTAAAAATATATAAATTACTTTGCTGAAGAATGTTCACACAATGAATAGGTGTGCGTTAAATACAGTACCTAACCAGGAGCTAGATTCTCATTTCTGATATGAATTATAAAAGATATTAGGTTGCGTTTCAGTCTTCTTCATCATCCTCAATTATTGTATGAAAGTGATCAGAGTTCGAGTGCATAAATCTTTGCAGAATTTGTGGGGATTTCAGAAGAGCAGTGAATGATGTTTTTCTGCTTATGGTGTGAGACAATCCTTGCCTGTTGATGTCTTTCACTGGAAATGTGCTGTTGCTCTGAGAATGCATTGCATGCTTATGTTCAGGAGCACCCAACATCCGGCACACATCCTTAGGAGCTTCACTGTTCAGATACTGCCAAGGTTTCTTACCACTGTGGTCCCTTAAATTAACATTTGCTCGATATTTCTTCACTAAGTAGTCAATGATTTTCAACTGTCCATGTATAGCAGCTATATGCAGAGGAGTGTACCCACATGTAGATTTAACATCCACATTTAGTTCAACTTTAAACTTACTTGCATGACTAATAAATTTAAAGAGTTTACGATGGTTGCCATGTTTTGCCAACCAGTGAAGTACTGTATAGCCAGAAATAAAATCCTTTTTCACAACAAAGCTAGGGTCTTTGCAGAATAAGATAAAAGCCTGTTCAAACTTGCCATTAGCTGTTTTCACTCTCCATTCATGCTCTTCGGGATCAAATGAAGATTTTTCAGATATCTCCCCAATTTCTAATTGATCCTTTTTTCTGCGCTCAGTGTGGCTCTCTGTCTGGGTTAAACTTAGTGACCGATCATTTATGGACAGACGTGCATCTCCATTAACTGTTTTTGGAGTTGTTGACTTGTTACTCTTTACTGGAACTATTGATGTTTTGTGAGGAGATGGATTGCTCTTCATTTTTTTAAGAGAAGGTTTGTGTCTTTTGGGCAATATACTTTGCACTTTAGAATGCCATTTATTATCCATTATCTGCCCACTTTCAGCAGATGGCTTTCTCTGATTCTTTTGAATGCATTCTTCTTTGCTTACTGCTGAACTTACAAGCACTTCAGCATCACTACCAGTTATTAACCCTGGTGACATTTTCAGTACTTTTTCATTACTTCCATGTTTCTTTGGAGATGAAGGGCTCTTCCGGTGTTTGATCATTTTGTTCTCGTGAGTAGAAGATGTAATGGCCTGCCTCTGCACATTCTGAAAAACTTCTTTTGAGTTCTCCACAAAATTCTCTGGGGGAATTTGGTCAAGTAAGCTTTCAGTGACAGGTTCATCAGAAATGATCTCAGCAATGTAGTCTAGAGGAGGTTCATGGACAGGTATTCCCTCCCCTTTACCCTTCAATGCAGAGCGAGGAGAGGCGAGGTGAGAAAGGTTGGGTGAGGCTCTGGAAAGGGATAAAACTGCCCGACTGGAATTGTTGCTATCGCCGTTAAATAATCTCACGGTGTCATTAGTGCAAAAGCTTGTAGCTACAGGCCTTCTATTTTTGTTTTGATGATTGCTAGATCTCTGCTTTGTTGGTTTATAAATAACTGATCGATTGGCTCTTTTGGCAACTTCATTAACCAGGTCAGGCTGTGAATGACAACCTTCTGGCAACAAGGTGCAGCGATTGGCTTCATCGGGGCAGTTTCCACCTCGCGATATTATTGGCAAATCCTTCGACGACTCCCTTGGGCCATGCACAACGTCTGCGGAAAGTTTTGAGAAATCCTCAGGAGCAGCTTTCTCTCCACCTCTGAGGCGATGCTGGTTTCTGCTCACGCTCAGTCCTGCTGCTTCCTGATGCCTTGCCTCAGCCCGGAGCTGACTCTGTGCAAGTTGTCTCGCAGCCGCTGGCTGGTTGCATTGATCTGCCCTTTGTCTCGCCTTCACTCCCCCGCTTGGACGACCGGACACTCCATCGCTTGACGTGGAAACCTCTTCGGGAATCAATTCTACATACCTTTTCCTCAGAAAGATATATTTGACCCCATCTTCTTTCTTCACCACAGCCAACGAGTTGACGAACTTCTTGAACTGATCGCGGGTCTGCACCTGCCTCTCAGGGTCCCTCAGGAAACGGCTGAAGTGAGCGGTCAGATCCACATTCCTCACCTTTCCGCGGTGCAGCAACAGAAAATCCAAAACGGCTTCCTGACTGAAAGTTGCGGCCATCGCTGGCAAAATGTCGCCGAAGCAGTTTCCTCTCCCCTCGGAGCCTGGATCCCTGGACTGGCACCGCCGCCACTTGCCTTTGGCAAGTTACTTACCTGGCTACCTGCAGCCGCCCGCACTGCGCCCGCCTCTGCAGCGCAACGATTGGCTGACAGCCGTGATTGACGTCGCAGTGATGGATTTTATTGGACAATCCCGATACCGATCAATAAAGGAGTTCCACATTCCGGAGACTGTAAACAGGCGGCGCGAGGAGCAGCCCCACCTGTACAAGGTGAAACTTCAGGTGGCTCGAAAAAGTCATATTTAATCAAAGGGAATATATTGTCCTGCACTTCGCCTGAATATAAAACGCAGGCGATATGTAAGCAAATCTGCAAGAGTAAGTTTAAAAGATGTAAATTAAAAGCAAAATACAGCAGATGCTGGAAATCTGAAACAAAAACAAAAAGTGCTGGAAATACTCAGCAGGCCTGGCAGCATCTGTGGAAAAAGAAGCAAAGTTAACATTTCAGGTCTGTGACATTTCATTAGAACTGGCAAAGGTTAGAAAAGAATTAGGTTTAAAGCAAGTGAAGGGGAGAGCAGTTGGGGAGAAAACAAAGGGGAAGTGTTTGATAGGGCAGGAGAGATTAAATAACAAAGCTGTCCTGGGACAAAGGCAAAGTGTGTGTTAATACTTGTGGTGAAAGACAAAGTATTAGTCGAGAGAGACTTAATAGCGGAATAGTGAGCGTTTCTAACCTTTGCCATCTTGACTTCCAGCTGGGCTGTAGACCCAGCAGTGGCCACTGCTCCTGGTGGCGCTGCTGGGTCTAGGAGCTGCCGGCCCGCTGATTGGCTAGCAGCTCCATTTGGCAGACTTCCTACCTCAAGCGGGTGGAAGTCCCACCTCGGAACAATTGAAGCTCGGCGATTCGCAAAATACGGGTCGGATCCCCAGGTGAGGCGGAAGCGTGTTTGCCACCGACTTTTCAGTTGGCGGCTGGCTCCCCTCCGCCTAGGGTTAAATACCGGCCATTAACTTTGTTTCTCTTTCCACAGATGCTGCCTGCCCTGCTGAGTATTTCCAGCATTTTCTGTTTTTACCTCAGAATTACTGTCCAGTAACAAAACCACTACCTTACTCAGAATCATACAGCAAAGAAGGAGGCCATTTAGCCCATCATGCACATGCCAGCTCTTTGAAAAATCCATCCAATTAGTCCCACTCCCCTGCTTCTTCCCCTAGCCCTGGAAATATTGCCCTTTCAAGTATTTATCCAATTCCCTTTTGGAAGTTACTATTGAATCTACTGCCATCATCCTTTCAAGCACTGCACTCGCGATCATAAGAACTGACTGCATAAAAAATGTTTCCTCATGTTGCCTCTGGTTCTTTGGCAAATTACCTTAAATCTATCTCCTCTGGTTACTGACCTTCTGGCATTGGGAACACTTTCTCCTTAAATACCTTATCAATACCCTTTGTAATTTTGAACTGCTCTATCAAATCTCCCTTTAAACTTCTCAGCTTTCAGGAGAACCACCTCAGTTTCTCTAGACTCTGTACATAGCACAAGTCTTTCATCCCTGGTACCATTCAAGAAATTCTCTTTTGCATCTTCTTTAAGGCCTTCATATTGTTCCCAAAATGTGGTACCCAGAATTGGCCACAGTACTCCAGCTGGGGCATAACCAGTGTTTTATAAAGGTTTACCATATCTTCTTTGCTTTTGTACTCTATGCCTCTAGTTATAAAGTCAAGGATCCATTTGTATTTTTAACAGCCTTTTCAACTTGTCCTGCTCCCTTTGAAGACTTGTATACATACATCTGCAGGTTCCTCTTTTTGTACACTCCCTTTAAAATTGTACCATTTAGTTTATATCACCTCTCCTCCGCTTTCCTGTTGAAATGAATCACTTAACACTTCTCTGTTAAATTTCATTGGTCATGTGTCTGCCCATTTGATCAGTCTATCCACTTCCTCTTGACGTTTGACTATTCCTTACTGTTTACTACATTATGCAATGCAGATTCCTTTTTTATTATTGTATTTCACAATTGCTTAAATTGTAATTCCAAATCACTATTTAGTCATACCTTTGCTATTTAAGAATTATTTTTAATTTGAGTTGCAGTCATCATTTTGTTTTGAGTCAGTTACAATTCTAATTCTAGTTTTTAAATTGATTCTGATGCCCAATTCAATAGATTATTTGCTTTAGTGAGCAAAGGCAGATTGAGTCCAAGTCAATGTCTCAGCTGCTTAAAGACATCTAGGTGCTGATGAATAATTTTGTGGAGCAATGGTGGTGATCTATTTTTTTTTTGTTACCAGCCCAATATCTCATGGGTTACACCGCCTTGTACCAGAAACTTTTTAGGCAAACAATTGTTATTATAGTCTAGGAGACAGGAGGTTTCTAAAACTCAGGAGATTCCATTCCACTGAAAAAATGTTTATTACCAAACAACTATAAATAAAGCACTAAAATAAAAGCAAAATACTGCGGATGCTGGAAATCTGAAATAAAAACAAGAAACGCTGGAAATACTCAGCAGGTCTGGCAGCATCTGTGGAGAGAGAAGCAGAGTTAACGTTTCAGGTCAGTGACTTTTCTTCAGAACTGGCTGAACCAGTTCTGAAGAAGGGTCACTGACCTGAAACGTTAACTCTGCTTCTGTCTCCACAGATGCTGCCAGACCTGCTGAGTATTTCCAGCGTTTCTTGTTTTTATCATAAATAAAGCACAACAGGTTGACCTGTAACATAGCAGGTAACATACAAAGGTAAAGGTGGAAACTGCTAGCTCTGGAATGGAGGCCCTGCAGAGAATGGCAAGCCTGTGCATGGGAAAGTTAATGCAGGAAATTCTAACTTGTATTGGATTTAAAGGTAAATGTAGTGATTTAAAAAAATATGTAATTTTCAATGTATTGTTTTTAATAACATAAATTTAATTCTTAGCTATATGTAGTGCATGTGGTTAATAAATTACACAGCCACTAAAAATATATACCACTTTTTGAGTGATTTGATTGGTTCATTTTATAGTGTTTGCTAGTTCCTGATTGGTGGCTTTTAGAGAGGTGGCAAATTAAACCATTTGTTTGTTTTAGTACCTTTTCCTTCAGTTTAATGAGCGATTCCATCATCATAATCTATATTTTGAGAGTCTGAGCATGCGTATTTAAGCAAGTCAATTTTTTTGCCCTTGGCATATGTGAAGCCTTTATTGAGTGATGGATTTGAGAAATGTGATGCTACAGATGCATAATATGTAACATTTCTTATTGTATAGATGCACACTGGGTAAACATCTTTGACTTATTAATATTTTGGCTCTATGATTTCGGATTGCAGCAAAATCTTTGTAACAAAGTCAATACTAAGATTATCCTTTTAAAAATAAACAACTTCAAAAAGTGTAAGATCATAAAACCAATTTTCAGCAGAATACATCTACTATGCATAAACTGGATTAAACATGGAAGGCTGTTTTAATTCCACTAACATTCAAAGAACTTTTAATTGTGATGTCATTCCCCATTTTTGCTCAATTCCTTGTTGATATTTCTAGCTTCTTAGGTGAGTTTCAAAATGTAGGTTATTTGGGCACTTCAGTATAAATAAATGATCTTTATTAGATGTGATGTTTTCTCTGTCTTGCACACATAAAACATACAGATTATGAAATAAGCTTGCATAAAATAATGCAAAATTGAAACCAACTGCTGCACAAGTCATAGCCCTGAACATTATGGTGGGAGGGAAGTCTCTCTCAGTTCAGTAGAATAGTGCTAGGATTTGTCTGTAAAGATTACACATTAACTCAGATAGCACCCTAGATTTGGGACTTCTTCGCAGTGGCACAGGAACAGTCTAAATGTAATAAAGCATGAAGTCAAACATTATATACTTTTGTTTCTTTAAAAAATGGCCTTTTTGATATAAGTTAAGATTAACGAAGAAACTTTAATTTGCATGACCTCAGAATGTCCCATAACACTTCACAACCAATTAAGTATTTTGGAAGTGCAGTCATTGTTGCACTGGGAAACATAGCTGCCAATTTATACACAGGCAGGTCTCACAAACAGCAATAAAATTGACCAGCCAACTGTTTTATAGAGTTTATGTCAGCCAGGGCTTCTGGAGAACTTCCCTGCTCTTCTTCAAAAAGTAAAATGGAATCTTTTACATCCAACTGGGAGAACAACTGGAGCCTTGGTTTAATGTCGCAAATGAAAGGCAGTAACTCTAAAGGTGCACCACTTTCTCGGTACTGCACGTAGGTGTCTGACTAGATAATGTGAAGTTTCTGCACGAGGTCTTGAATCCATGATTTTACAACAAAAACAAGAGGGATACCAAATCTGACACTTGGGATTACTATCTTTAGCCATATGTCTCTATTATGGACAGTATTTTAAATATGTAGAACTTCCATACAAAAATACTTTTGTATGTTTTTGATAGCTTTTTGTCACTGTTCTCCCTTTTCGGCCTGAAGGTGCTGATTTCTGACTTTCATGTGGCGCTGTGTACCTTCTAATATCTCATCCAAGTCGCCATTATTCATGTATGATCCATAATGAGGTAATTGACAGCAGGGAGGGAGGGGGGGGGAGCATTACAACTAAGCCTGACCATGTTCTCACTTGACAGCCACATGTACATCTAGCAGGGGTTTGCAGAACAACATTCAGGAATAGCAATCCTTGCCGAATTTGTCTTTCCCATTTTCTTTCAAAATTGAAATTTATTATTGATCAAATATTTACAAACATTTCTTTACAGCACAAAGTCTTGTCATATTTCATTTGAGCCAGATAATTTCTGGTAGTATTTACACATTTGTACATTTAGGTTCTATATACTGAGACTAACTACTGTCCCATGACTTTTTCAAATGGACCAATGAAGTGATACTGCATCACCCACTAAACTAAACCGCACGCTCCAAGTGCCCACCACATGAGGAAGTCATCATTAATACAAGTGGTTTATCTGAACAAAAATTGTATGTCAGTGGAATTAAAATTTGATCCGCATAGTAGATGATGCAACCAAAATCCTGTGAGCCACCGAATTGACTGGAGCACCTGGGATCAGGTAACTGCACAGAGGGGGACCTTCTCGATCTGTCGCAATCAGCTCACTGCATAGACTGACTAAAGCATCGGTAGACTCCAGTATGCGCAATTTCAGAGGTTGTATATTTGTCAGCAAATGTTACCCAGTATGAAGGGTCTACATCTGAGACGTTAACTTATCTGACACCTGTTGAGTGCTAGTTTCAGCATTTGTTTCGCATTTCTACCATCCTCAGTTTTGTTTTGCTTTGCTTTTCTTGTTACCAAATATGATGTGCTAAATAATTACGAGTGATATGAACAAATTGCGGTAATGTTACATTAAGTGATTACATACGCTCGTCATTGAACATCAAAATGTTACGAATTTCAAAATATGGAGTCTAAATAGCACAACTGCGGGGATGTGTTAAATGTTCTGCTGTTTAAAACGTTTTTGTTTAATCTGAAGACCTACGGTACAGAAATATCCACTTACAATAAACTTCCAGAAAGTACATATATAATGTATCTGTTTATCTCCTCCTCTCCCGGACCACAGTAAGTCATTGTAATCGAGAGGGGGGGGGGGACAAATTCTTCAATGTTATATTTAGCAGGATCACACGCGTTTCATGCGTCCGTATTCTGTGGGATTTGTTACATCATAATGCGCTGAATTGTTGAGCTTGGATACCTTGTTGCATGGGATGGATACAGTGTTTCAAGTTGTGATTGTGCGGTGCGTTATGCTGCACCCCTGCCGGTGTGTGTGTGTGAGAGGGAGTGAGTGAGCGAGTGAGTAAGGAGCCTGTCTGTCTGCAGGTTGCCATATTGAGCGAGTGGAGAGGCTGCAACTCCTGGGGAAGGAGCTTCGCAGAGCAGAGGCCACATATACACACTGAGCCACAGCAATCGCAATCCAGGATGGCTGCCCTCGTCGGAAGGAAGCCCGTGAGTGCATAGTTTTTTTTAAAATGCACCATTTCTGTATGAATGCAGAGGCTGTAGGATGCGATTGGACTGTTATTTTTCTGTCAATGAAATACCGTTAAACTGCACAGTTGCCTGTCTGAAGGGGTTAACTTAACAACAGAAGGGTTAAGAAAAGCTATGGCAGTTTAGCCAGTTGTTTCAGTTGGAAAATGAGTATCTTGAGTATTTCAGTTAGGAGAGCCGGGCATTTCCCTTCATTGGTAAGTAAGTAGGCGAGGGTAAGACGTGTCCGGCAGTCCACTCCTTTTCCGTTAACAAGTGTTAATGGCGTCGCTATACATGTTGGATTATTTAATGTTCTCTTATTTGAACTGTGAAAGATGTGTGACGTTGGTAGAGTGGATCCTTTTGCACTCTTTTGTTAAACCGGATGGAATGGATGCCTCACCCCTACTGCTAGTAGTCAGTTCAGGGCTGAATGGGCTTTCCACAGACGCAGGAAGCTGAGAGAAATCAGAGGCCTGTGTTGAAGAGCTGTGCTCCTGCACTGACTCATCAACTGAGCACGATATTTTCATTTGAAAATTTTTTTTTCGTAATTGTGAAAGTGCGATTTGTATTATGGACAGGAGGATTAATAATTCAAACTTAAGTCTGGTGTAAAACTATAATGTTAAATTATAATTATATTATTTCACAAATTGATCCATTTCAAGTTTCATATTTTGGGGTGCAAACAGATAGGGTTCTTTGCATCTTGCCTTGAACTGTCTAAATTTTGTTCCCATTTGCCATGTGGCAGATGACAACATCGTTAGTTTAGCAAAGGGAGGAGGAGGTAGGCCGGGAGTGGTGGGTGGAGCTTGCTTGAGATCTCAAAAGTTGGATAATATGCAATGTTTCTTATGGATATACACAATTAAATCCATAATAGCAGCGCTTCTGACGATGGCATCAGGAAGATACAAGCCCAATAGTGAACATAAGCAGGAAATCTTGATTGAATTACAGCCTTTAAATGAATTCGTAACAACAGCTTGCACTTATCCAGAATAAAAAAAACTCAAAGATTAGTGGTAACAAGAGTTCTGCATTTTTCAGCAGGAAAAAAGAGGAAATGATGGGTGTGGGTGGGGGTGGGGGAGATACAGTGTAGGTCCTGAAATGAATGGAGGGAGTACAGCAAGCAACAGCCTGAACTTAGATAAATGGATGATGTAGGCAGAGATGTAGAGTTGTACATCATTTAGAAAGAATGTAGCTGTTGATTTGAAAATAAGTAAAAGAATCTTGACGTTTATTTGTTGGAGCAGCAGAACTTGGAACAGCTAGGGTGCTTTACTTGTGAGACTTTGTACTAGAGAGGATACTGACTGTTGTTTTAGTTGATCTTTATGAAGAAAGTGGAGGGAGGCAGGGAAAAATATCATTCAGAAAGTTTTATCCTCGACGATGAGAGCATGAAATAGGATTTTAGCAGCAGTAGGGGATAAGTAGTGTGTTAGTGGTGAATGTTACAGTGATAGAAGAATGTGGTTGGTGTTGGTCCAGTTGTGGGGTATATAGCTCAGCTCAGGGTTGGATATAATGCTAAGATAATAGTTTAGTTTAGTTTAGAGATACAGCACTGAAACAGGCCCTTCGGCCCACCGAGTCTGTGCCGACCATCAACCACCCATTTATACTAATCCTACACGAATCCCATATTCCAATAACATCCCCACCGGTCCCTATATATTTCCCTACCACCTACCTGTACTAGGGGCAATTTATAATGGCCAATTAACCTACCAACCTGCAAGTCTTTGGCATGTGGGAGGAAACCGGAGCACCCAGAGGAAACCCACGCAGACACAGGGAGAACTTGCAAACTCCGCACAGGCAGTACCCAGAATTGAACCCGGGTCCCTGGAGCTGTGAGGCAGCGGTGCTAACCACTGCGCCACTGTGCCGCCCAATGTATTATCAGATTTAGCTTGGGTGAGGGGGAATGGGATTTGGGATAGTACAATGATATTGGCAGGATATGTTAAGATTGAGTCAAAGGAAGTTTCGATTTATCCAGGATGCAATGTTTGGTCAGAAACTGTGGCGAAAGCCGTTGAATCCATGATGTTCATTAGGATACATGTGGAAGGTGTCCCTGAGTTTGTGGATGATACTGAAGAATGGTATGTAAAGGAAGAAGAGGTCCAGACAAAGATGGACTCTGGGATCGCTGGAGGTGATAATGTGGGTATAGGAGGAAGAACTATTTGAGGTCATGCAGTGACTGTATTGGGACAGATGACCAGAACCTTGAGAGAGTGATGCTATAGAGGAAAATTAAAGAATGAACTGTGCCAAAAGTGATACAGAATTTGAGGAAACTGAGGATGGATAGTGAATAATGATTACAATTGCACAGGGTGTTGACTAGTCTAATCTGACCAGTTTCATTGCTGCAAGTGGGCTGGGAACCAGTTTAGAGGAACTCAAATAGGAAAGCTGTGTGTGTGAGTGGGCGCAGCAATGTGTTAAGGTTGGGAAGAATAGATAGAGTTTGGGAAAATTTAAGGCTGGGTTTTTTAAATGTGACAGTTTTGGAAGAGATCTGGACAGTGCCAAAGAACAGGGATTAGTTGATTATGCTGTCAAGCATGCACAAGAAGTGGATTTGGATGGTCTAACGCTGGTGGAGAGTCGAAGAACCTGGTGTTGTGCTTTAAAGAAATTGATTGCTTTTGAGATTGATTGTTGATTGGCCTTTTGAGCTTATGCAAAGTCATGTGATGAGAAGTTTGAGGGGATGCAAGATGGGAGAAGTTTGAGGTGGTGAATTGACAGTGAGAAGGAATACTCTCAAAATAAGGCCATGGCTCTGACTGCTTATTCAACATGAACGAGCAGTGTCAGCATGGTTTTGTGAAAAGGAAATCGTGTTTAATCAATTTATTGGACTTCTTTGAAGAAGTAATGTGCTGTGAATAACTGAGAACCAGTGGATGTACTGTACTTAGATTTACAGAAGGCATTTGATAAGGTGCCACATCAAAGGTTATTGCAGAAGATAAAAGTTCCTGGTGTAGGGGGTAACATATTGGCATGGATAGAAGATTGCCTAGCTAACAGGAAACAGAGAGTAGGCATAAATGGGTCATTTTCTGGTTGGCAAGATGTAACGAGTGGTGTGCCACAGGGATCAGTGCTGGTGCTTCAACTTTTACAAATTATATAAATGACTTGGATGAAGGGACCTAAGGTATGGTTGATAAATTTGTTGATGACACAAAGATAGGTAGGAAAGTAAGTTGTGAAGAGGACATAAGGAGGCTACAAAGGGATTTAAATAGGTTAAGTGAGTGGGCAATGATCTGGTGAATGGAATATAATGTGGGAAAGTGGGAAATTGTCCATTTTGGCAGGGAGAATATAAAAGAAGCATATTATCTAAATGGTGAGAGATTGCAGAGCTCTGCGATGCAGAGGGATCTGGGTGTCCTCGTGCATGAATCACAGAAGGTTAGTGTACAGGTGCAGCATGTAATTAGGAAAGCTAATAGAATGTTATCATTTATTATGAGGGTAATGGAATACAAAAGTAGGGAGATTATGCTTCAGTTATACAGGGCATTGGTGAGACCACATGTGGAGTACTGTGCACAGTATTGGTCTCCTTATTTAAGAAAGGTTGTAAATGTGTTGGAAGCAGTTCAGAGAAGGTTAACTAGATTAGTACTTGGAATGGGCGGGTTGTCTTATGAGGAAAGATTGGACAGGCTAGGCTTGTATCTGCTGGAGTTTAGAAGAATAAGAGGCGACTTGATTGAAACATAAGATCTTGAGGGGTTTTGACAGGGTGGATGTGGAAAGGATGTTTCCTCTTGTGGGAGAATCCTAGAAATAGGATTTATTTATTTTAGAGATACAGCACTGAAACAGGCCCTTCGGCCCACTGAGTCTGTGCCAACCATCAACCACCCATTTACACTAATCCTACATTCCTACCACATCCCCACTTTCCCTGTATTCCCCTACCACCTACCTATACTAGGGGCAATTTATAATGGCCAATCTACCTATCAACCTGCAAGTCTTTGGCTGTGGGAGGAAACCAGAGCACCCGGCGAAAACCCACGCGGTTCACAGGGTGAACTTGCAAACTCCGCACAGGCAGTACCCAGAATTGAACCCGGGTCGCTGGAGCTGTGAGGCTGCGGTGCTAACCACTGCGCCACTGTTTCATTGTTTAAAAATAAGGGGTTGCCCATTTAAGACAGATGAGAATTTCTTTCTCTGAGGGTTGAGAGTCTTTGGAATTCTCTTCCTCAAAGGCAGTGGAAGTGGAGTCTTTGAATATTTTTAAGGCAAACGTAGATAGATTCTTGATAAGCCAGGGGGTGAAAGGTTATTGGGGTTAGGTGGGAATGTGGAGTTAAAGTTACAATCAGATCATGATCTTGTTGAATGGTGGAGCAGGCTCGAGGGGACTACTCCTCCTAATTCGTATGTTCTGTGGGTCGCACGTGTATCTGTAATAAGTTTTTCAAAGTATTTTGTCTTTACATTATAAATGGTAGTTCTGGCTTTGTAGGCCCATTATGTATAATGGAAATGTTGCAGAAAGATTTGTAGGAAGATCTACTCCAGGACTAGGCTATTGTAGAGCATTTCTCTGGAGTGCTTTAACTCTGTTGTGTTTACTATATATAAATCCAAATTCTTCCTTGTACCTTATCATGCGCTCGGGACTTCCCAAAGCATGTTGAACACAATTGATTTAGAATTTTAGTCACTTGTTACATATGTGAAGACCACAGTCACTTTGAACAGCAAGATCCCATCGGTTAAATTGCTTTTGGTGGTGTTGCTTGATTATATGATAACTACTTATGTTTTGGTAACAGAAAAAAGTATTTAGTAATACATCATTTTACACTATCCTGTCAGAGGTAGTGTCTCAGTAACGGAAGCATATAATAGCTGATTGTAACATCCATGGAGCAGAATAGAGGATAACTCTGAATGATGAGTCTATTCATAGTTAGGAGAACAAAGCACACATTGTGGTCATGAGTTGTAAAATATTTTCACCATTGATAATAGCCACAGAGTTGCTGAGAAATATAAAGTCTTTTGCTTCAGGAACTGAATGTGTATTACTCTACCTAATCTAGCCTAATTCACAGAAATGTATAAACTTCAAGTGAAATAAATTTCCATTTTTCAACTTGTTCATTGACTACAGTTACTGCAAGTATTGTAGTAAAACATGGAGCCTGAATGGAGTTGGACAAATATTTTTTACAGCTGTGCTGCAAAAGTGAAGTTTTAGAATAAGGGGAGTTTACTTTATTAAATGTTTGCCAATTTAGTAATAAGACAAGAGTAATGTAGTCTGTGATATGCCTTGAGTATCTTGGGTAGCAATGGGTGCATAATTTTGGCTTCTATTTGGTGACTGCAGTTCTTCATCACGATACTAGATGTTTGAGCAGTGGGTCATTTACTTCAGTATTCACAAGATCGGTAAATGAAATCCATCTGGTCAGCATGTGACCAGGTGTGTAGATCAGGGTAGTGCAGTTGATGTAGTTTACATGGATTTCAGCAAAGCCTTTGACAAGGTCCCACATGGGAGACTTATCAAGAAAGCAAATGCTCATGGGATACAAGGTAACTTGATAAGGTGGATTCGAAATTGGCTTAGCTGTAGGAGACAGAGAGTGATGACAGACGGCTGTTTTAGTGACTGGAAGCCAGTGTCCAGTGGCGTACCGCAGGGATCTGTGCTGGGTTCCATAGATGACTATGTGGGGGGGTAGGATCAGTAAGTTTGCGGATGACACAAAGATTGGCCGAGTGGTTAACAGTGAGGTGGAGTGTCTTAGGTTACAGGAAGATATAGACGGGATGGTCAAATGCGCAGAAAAGTGGCAGATGGAATTTAACGCTGAAAAGTGTGAGGTGATGCACTTTGGAAGGACTAATGTGACACGGAAGTATTCAATGAATGGCCTGACACTGGGAAGTTCTGAGGAACAAAGGGACCTTGGCGTGTTTGTCCATAGATTTCTGAAGGCAGAAGGGCAGGTTAATAGGGTGGTGAAAAAGGCATATGGGACACTTGCCTTTATCAATCGAGGCATAGATTACAAAAGCAGGGAGGTCATGTTGGAGTTGGATAGAACTTTGGTAAGGCCACAGCTGGAGTACTGTGTGCAATTCTGGTCGCCACATTATAGGAAGGATGTGATTGCATTGGAGGGGGTGCAGAGGCGATCCACCAGGATGTTGCCTGGGATGGAGCATTTAAGCTATGAAGAGAGGTTGAATAGGCTTGGGTTGTTTTCGCTGGAGCAGAGAAGACTGAAGGGTGACCTGATTGAGGTGTGCAAGATTATGAGGGGCATGGACAGGGTGGATAGGGAGCAGCTGTTCCCCCTAGTTGAAGGGTCAGTTACGAGGGGTCACAAGTTTAAGGTGAGGAGCGGGAGGTTTAAGGGGCATTTGAGGAAGAACTTTTTTACCCAGAGGGTGGTGACGGTCTGGAATGCCCTGCCTGGGAGGGTGGTAGAGGCAGGTTGCCTCACATCCTTTAAAAAGTACCTGGATGAGCACTTGGCATGTCATAACATTCAAGGCTATGGGCCAAGTGCTGGCAAATGGGATTAGGTAGACAGGTCAGGTGTTTTAATGCATCGGTGCAGACTTGATGGGCCGATGGGCCTCTTCTGCACTGTATTATTCTGTGATTCTGTGATCTTGACTCTTGCACTTGATTAGTTTGCTTTTGCATCTTAAAGTAGTCAATCATTTAATTATTATTCCTTACCCCCACAATTTTATTTGCTCACCTGAGGAAATTCACTCTTTCTTGGATGACGGTAGGCATCTCCAAAGCTGTGTGCTTTGGGCGGGCTTAGACGATGTGCCAAGCAGCTATCTGATTGTGGAAGAGGAATGGTGGGGAGGGGTGGATGTTACCAAGGCCAAGCCCAAATTGAGTAATGACCAAACTTGAAGACTGAAAGTGTGTGCAACAATGGAGCATGGAATGGTTTGTGTGCATGAAAACAATGTTGGATTACACAAGGAGCAGCTGTTCTATAAATGAATTTTTGTGCTGCAGAAAAATTCTGTGATCGTGTGACTGGGCTTGCTTTTAATGGAGTGCACTGAAGGGCCTGACAGATTACATGACACTCCAATTCCCAGATTGTTTTCTGGATTTTAATTACTTTTTGGAAATGAAATTGAACTTGGACAATGATGCAAAATGGGCAGAATCACTTTTGCTGATCATCACACAATATGTCCAATATTCAGTTCTATCTAAGAATTGATAATGGGTAACAGAAGAAATACCACCTGTTTTGCATTCCTGGCCATTCCGATTTTACTTCCGTTTGGCAGCAGCAAAAATGTGGAAAAAATCCTTAGCTACAGCTTCAAGAGGATACGTCTGAGACGTATTTGTGGAGTTTAAGTAGGTCTTGAGGCAGGAAGTGGATTTTGAGCAGACCTAAAACTCTGGAAGAGATCGAGCTGCAGCTATCAGTGCATATTAAAGGACTGTCCTAGCATTTCCACTCTTGCCAAACCCTACTAGCAGCCGAATGCCCAGTGATCCAGACTTCCATTATCGTTTTTCCTTCCTCCTTCCTATGCTGAAGGAGCCTGTCCTGATCTATATTGCTCCCTATAACTCATCATCTGATCCCTCATGGCAATGACTGGCTGAGAAGGTTATCCCTGCCAGGTGCTACTTTCTCAAAAGCAAATACAGTCTTCTGGTTAAGCAAGTTTAGAAGGTGGTGATTGCATCAGGATGCATATGTGAAATATATTTTAAAGTAATGTGTTCTGTACTTATTTTCATTTTCCATTATAAATTCTGATTTATGATGGATACTGCCTACATTAATTTGTTATGCAGTAATTACACCCACTTGCTCATGATGGGACTGAAGCACCCCTACTAGTGGGAGGATGTAATTACATTATAGGCATAGGCAATTACCATTATAAATGTGAACATAGGAAATTACCAAAAAAGGTGATAGAAACTGTGCACAGATGTTAGATTTTTCATGTATAATGTACGGAGGAAGTAGTTGATTGTCTTAACAGTCTTGTGTCAATGACAATGTTGTTTAGTCCCTTCAACCAATCAAAGCACACACTTCTGTCTCATCTCATCCTGGAAAGTCAGTCTGTCAACTACTTGAAATTAGTGTATGTTCAGTCATTTAAGAAAGCCAAGACCATGTCACCAGGAGCTAATCAGATTCCAAAGCAACTCGCTAGTCTCATTTCTGATTGGTTATTTTTGTGGATGGCAAATTACGTTTCATCAAAATAGAATGCTGTGTTATATCGTTGCTATGTTGGTTCCTTGCCTAATAAGGGCAATTAAGGATGGGCAATAAACGCTGGCATAGCCAACGATGCCCATATCCCCTGAACGAATAAAAAACGCTCTTAAAATAAGCAGTTGCACAATTAGCATAACAATACTACATCCACCCCTAGCCCAGAACTATATGATATTGTCCATGACTTTGGCTTTCTTAAATGGTTGAACAAAGATTGGTCTAACATGAAGAGCACAGAAGCACATGCTTGTTCCATGTTATCCTGCTCATTCACCCCCGTGGCTCTGATGTCCGAAACATAAGAGCAATGGAGAGAGGAGGTAGGCTAATAGAGACCAGAAGAAATAATGTATAAAAGAGAGAAAGAGCTAAACTAATAAACACAGTAAGAAGAACAAACGGGCAAAAAGTAACCAAGAAAGGAGAGAGAACAGAGAAGAGAACACCATGGAACTTTTTTTTTAAAGAGAGCAGTAAACCGCCACTCTTCCTAGCCCATAGCTTCGCCTCGCCTCGCCTCGCCTTGCCTGAGCTGTAGCTGTGACTTAGAGCATCCTCCTAGATCCACAGTCTGGCCTCATACTTTGAAATGTGGCCTGCAACCTATGCACAGATATGAGCTTTGGCCCAACCCCCACACAGGTGGGCCCCTACCCACACATCAATGTAAGATGTGGCCACCACGTGTGTCTCCCACAGCCCAACACAACCCTTGAGCTTACCCCTTTGTATCTTGCAGAGCAAGTTTATATTGTTCAGAAACCTCTTCAAATAGAGGTTCTAATTCCCGATACTATGGAATTTTCCCTGTTTACGCCCTTATAAATCCCTTTGTCGTGTCCAGGCTTGCAATGATAATATGCAACAGTAAATGTGTATAGTTTTGACTGCTGCAGTTTCAGTTGTTTGGCAGGTTTGCCTCTGACAACAAGAGGGTGGTTGACCCTGTGAAGTAAACAGTGATACAAATGCTACTGGAGGTGCAAACACTTTCCTTGAGAGGGGGATTTGTTTGGTGACTCTCACTGCTTGGTACCAGAGCAGAAAATATAAACAGCAGTTGCTCACAGCAGTTCAGTTGCATCTTCCAATTTTTGGTCTTGTTGGTGAACTGAAGTCTCAGACTGTGCACAGGCCATCCATGTGCTTTCAGCCTTTGCCTGGCTTTGGCAGTTTAGACAGACTTTCCTGAAGTCACAAGTGTGACTGTTTAACTGCATATGTAATATTTGCACATCTATAGTAGTTTTAAAGCCATGCCCGTGACTTCAGAGTAACTGCATATGCACAAATTTTGTCCGGGCAGTTATCCAATATCACCAGATCCTTCCTGTTGAATCAATTGCAAGCGAACTGAGTTGTTTCACAGAAAGACTTAGTCGAAGACGTTCCGTAACACTAATTGGTTATTACATTTTTCTTTCTGTCTTCAGACCTTGCCCTCTTTGAGGAAAGTTTGTACAGGGGAGTAGCACTAAAGTTGCTTGAATGACCCATGTGGGTAGACTGAGCACTGGACATGCCTAGTGATGGCTTTTGCTCCTGGCTGCAAACGTTAACATTTTTTATGCATTGGCTCTGGTGGTTTGGGGAAAACCACTTCCTGAGAGAGTTCTCCAATGCTAGAAGCAGCGTGCCAGTTAATTTATCTTATCTTGCTGCCAAAGTTGAGGCTGCTGCTGGCTGCAACTCTGAGCACTAGTTTGACTTCATTAATTCACAAGAGTTGGTTACACTTATGCTGAGGTTGGTGGAAAAATGGCCAATTCCAGTAACTGAAGCTTTTTGTAAATGCAAAGCATTCACTTTTTTGGCTGGGGGGTTGGAGAGAAGTGTCTTGTACTGGATATTTGATGTAATAGTCATGGTTATCTTCAGACTCTGTACGCATTTAATCCATTTGGTTTTGTTTGTATACCTCTTCATGTTGTAAATATCGTGGCTCAAAGATACAAACTGAATCCAAACTCAAGATAACATTCCTACAACAGAAACGTCTGCAAAGATGTTTGCAACACATCCCTCTGTTCTCTGGCTGCACTTTGAATGAACACAAGAACTAGGAGCAGGAGTAGGCCATTCGGCCCCTCGGGCCTGCTCCGCCATTTGATAAGATCATGGTTGATCAGATTGTGGCCTCCACTCTACTTTCTTATCGGCACCCCATAACCTTTGACTCCCTTGTCGATCAAAAATCTAATTGAGCCTTGAATATATTCAGTGCTCGGTGTCTCTTTGACATTTCACACTGTTGCCATTTTTTCAAATATGGGAATTTATCCAATGCATTGTCTATTCATTTTTCAGTACCACAAGCCGAACATTGTACATGTTTGTTAACATAGGCCATTACTGTGCACTCTTGTCTTGTAGCTGCTGTCTGAATCATTATAAAACAAATATGATTCCCTCCCTCTATGCTGTTTCACATCACTGCTTTTCTGGATGAGCTTTGATGCATCTCTAATATTTCCTGTAAAGAACCCTGCCACAGACAAATTGAAGAGGAAATAGGTCTGACCTTTTAGTAGTGATATTTTGTCAGTAACACTTCTGCTTAACCCATGGGTGCTTGTTAGGATCATAACTCTTGGTGCTTACCGTACTCCCTCACTACAATTCTTTGCTATCTTTAAAATCCCATTTAGGAGAAATTAAATATTAAAGCAGTGGATGGACTGGAAATTAATTGCAAACAATATTTCTTAAAAATTTAATTTGGTTTCATTGTCCAGTTCTCTGCTGTTAGCCCCCTGCTGCTGCACTCTTTCTCTTGCTCTCTATCTATATAACCCCCATGGAAAGAAAGAAAGTACTTGCATTTATATAGCCCCTTTCATGCCCTCTGGACATCCCAAAGTGCTTCACAGCCAATTGAATACTTTTGAACTGTAATGTAGGGAAACCTTAAAGACCTTAAAACAGTAATGTGACAAATGACCAGATAATTTCTTTTAATGATGGTTGATGGATAAATATTGATCAGGACACCAGGAGAACTATCTGCTCTGAGCAGTCGAATAATGATCAAGCCAGGAGCCCTGGCTGATTTGCCTACTGTGATAAAATCTTGGCTGATTTACCTTTCAACTGATGGCTGCTGATCTCAGTCGATGTTGGTTAGTTTTGCGCAGGCTCAGGATTGAAGCTAGGTCAATCCTGGTCTGTTTAGCGCAGCTGCTCATTGGATAAACTTACTGAGCCATTCTTTGTAGGCGAGTCATAGGATTAAATTGGCTCTTTGTGTCTCTTCTACATTTCTGTGCTATGTGATGTGTTGCCTTTTCCTGTCTTCCGTCAGAACACAGAAGTACATTTTGTACCAACAGTGCTGCCTTTTTCTTTACGCAAACACGTTGACTGTTTTTCAGATTTGTTTCACAAATTCAGTAGAGTTAGAAAGAAATAATTTGCATTTAAATAGTGCACCGTTTCATCCTCGGGGTCCCAAAGGGCTTTACAACCAATGAATTATTTTTTCAGTACATGTGCTGTGGTTATGTAGGCAAACATGACAACATCTCCTTTCATCTGAAGGACAGTACTTCTGACAATGTAGCACTCAATAGTGCACTGAAGCGTGAAGCACAGACTTGAGTATATAATCTAGTTTATGAACAGGAGTGGGTCATTTCAGGTTTATGCAAGCTGGTCTCATTTTAACCTTTTAATCCTCTATTATTCTGGTGAATGTGCACTGTGCCCCTACTTTGCTGAGGTTTGATGCCCAAAACCAAATCCAGTACTCCAGATGGAGCTTGACCATGGCTCTGTATAACTGAGGCATTGCTGTCCCACTTTTGAATTCCAACTCCCTTGAGATAAAGGCCAACTTTCCATTAGTCCATTTGATTACTTTTTGTACCTGTGCACTAGCTTTTAATGATCTGTGTACTTGGGTACCTAAGTTCCTTTGCTCCTCCACAGTTCCTTGTCTGTCAACATTATGGAAATATCACAGTTTTTATTTTTATATTAAAAGGAAAATGATAGTCAAAGGTAATGTGAGCCCTTTAAAAACAGATGTGGGTAATATTGCAAATGGAAATAAGGAAATGGCAGAGTTATTGAATAATTGCTTTTTGTCAGTCTTCACGATAGAGGTAGAGGATAATATACCAGACATTCCAGGGAAACTAATAATGTATCAAGGTCTGGAACTCACTAAAGGTAAAATAATCAAGAAAGCAATATTTGAAAAAATAATGGTGCCACAGACTGACAAATCCTCAGCACCTGATTAAGGAAGTAGATGAGGGAATTGCAGGTATTAGTCATAATATTTTAAAGCTTTCTCGATTCTGGAATTGTCCCTTTTTAAGATTGGAAAATCACAAATAAGCCAAACCAGAAAATGATGGACCTGTTAATCTAACATCTGTTGTGGGAAAGTTATTGGAATCTAGAATTAAGGAGAGATAACTGATGACTTAGAAATGTGAGCCGATTAGAGATAGCCAAGCTGGATTTTTATGGGTAGGTCATGTCAAACGAACCTGATTTGAATTTTTTGAGGAAGTAATTGAACTAGTAGACAGGGGAATGTCTATGGATGTAGTTTATATGGACTTCCGGAGGCATTTGATAAGGTTCCACGTAAGAAACTATTGGTTGATTTGAAGGAAAATTATTGATTTGGATAGGTGGTATAAAAGTCAAAGACTAGGGATCATGGGTGTTGTCGTGGAACTTTTTTTTCTCTTTTTTTAAAAAAAGCATGCCTTTAAAAACTAAGGGGGCACAGTGTGCCAGCTGCACCTGTTCTTGGGCCACAGCAGGAGAGAGAGAAGGTCACATGGTGTACTGTAATGTTTTTTAACTGTTAAAATCAGTTTGAACTGGAGACAATCGAAGCTGTCTATTTCTCAGCAGAGAAAATCTATATTGAGCTCAGACTGTTTGCCTAAGGAGGAATAAACCCCCCCCCCCCTGAAAAAGAACAATTTGCATTATTAGAGGTAGTAAATTCCATTTTACTTCGAAACTCTAAAAAGACTGCTATAGAAGTAACTCTCTCAATTGCCTATTTGTGTTTGCTGGAATTCTCAGTAAAGTTTTACCAAAAGACTGCCGATTTTAAATTCCAAGTAAACCGATAGCTGTGCTTCTCATTGAAAGAACTGTGTGACGCCTGCTGCAGCTGAAATACTTTGCCTATCTATTAAAAACTGTTTCATTGAATTTACCTGAAGACTTCGAGTGGCATCTGGTTTCTCTACTCTGGGATACCTCATCAACTGGGACTGTAACTTACCAGGATTTGCAACCCAGCTACTTTATTTCATTCCTAAGAAACGCTATTTAATTTTCAAAAGCGGTTAACCATTGTTAGTTTTTGAATGTGTGTGTGCATGGGGAGGCGTAGGTTAAATAAGGAGTTATAAGATCTTTAGACATAGGTTTATCTTAATAGTGTTTAAGATTTAGTTTTTTAATAAACAGTTAATTGGTTGTTGTCTAAAGATTCCTGTTTTGATGTATTTTATTCTGGGGGTTCATAGTGTTTAATTTGGCTGTTTTCCAGTTGGGTAGGAAAACTTTAATATGCTGTGACTTGTGGAGCAATGGGACTGACTTGACAGTGCGTTGTTCCTGCCTCGGTTGTAATAGTATGTACTGAAATTGGAAGGAAGTGATTAGTGTTGTCCCACAAGGATCTGTGCTGTGCCCTTAAATATTCACTTCATTTTTTAATGGCTTAGATAATACAATAGTGAGCCATATATCTAAGTTTACTGATGATGCAAAGATTGGTGAAATAGTGAGTAATGTAAATGGGAGCTTAAATTCTAAAGAGACATTGCTAGATTGTGAGCGGGCAAAATTGTGGCAGATGAATTTCTGCACCGAGAAGTGTGAGGTCATTCATTTTGGACCAAGAAAGGATAGATGCAAGTATTTTTTTAAATGGTAAAAAGCTGGAGACAGTGGAGGTCCAAATGATGTAAGGATCCATGTACATAGATCACTAAAGTGTAGCAGTCAGGCACAGAAAATAATAAAAGATTAATGGAATGTTAGCCTTTATAACTAGAACATAAAAGCTATACAAAGTTTTGGTTAGATCACATTTAGAGTATTGTGTGCAGTTCTGGGCACTGCAACCTAGAAAGGTTATATTGGCTTCAGAAGGAGTGCAGCGCAGATTCACTAGAATCAGTTACCAGGGCTCCGAGGGTTACATTTTGAAGAGACATTACATAAACTAGGCTTGTATTTCCTAGAATATTGAAATTTAGGGGGTGATTTGATTGAAGTTTTTAGGATTTTAAGAGGGACTAATAGGGTAGATAGAAACATTTTCTGCTAGTGGGGGATCTAGGAAAGGGTGCATAACCTTAAAATCAAAGCCACGCCATTCAGGAGAGCAGTTAGGAAATACTTCTTCACACAAGGGTGGTAAAAATGTGGAACACTCTCCCATTAAAAAGCAGTAGATGCTAGCTCAATTAATTTTAAATCTGAGAGTGATTAGATTATTGCTAGCCAAGAGTATTGAAGGATATGGAATCAAGGCGGTGGAAGAACTTGGGTTATAGATCAGCCATAATCTCATTGAGCAGGTTCGAACAGCTGAGCGCCATAGTCCTGTTCCTATCATATGCTCTCCTGATCAGCCTCCAGTCTTTCACTCTTTTTATAAATTTTAAGCCCATCCAAAACTCTGCTACTTATATCCTAACTTACACCAAATCCAAATCACCCATCAGTCCTATGCATGGTTCATTGGCTGCTGGTCCCTGAATGCCTCAATTTTAAAATCATTATTTTCAAATCTCTTTATGGCCCGATCTCTGTAACCTTCTTGAGCCCTACAACCATCTGATCTTTGCACTTCTCCAGTTCTGACCTCTTGAGCATCTCCAGTTTTAATTGCTGCACCATCAGTGGCCATGCCTTCAGTTGCGTGGGACGCAAGCTTTGGAATTCCCTCCCTAAACTTCTCCCCTTCTCCATCTTTCTTTGCTTCTTTAAGAGCTTTTGGTCACCTGTCCTAAGGTCTCCTCCTTTGGCTCAGTGTGAATTTTTATCTAGTTGCCCTCCTGAGAAGCACCTTGTGATAATGGCGCTTTATAAATCCAAGTTGTTGTTCAGAACTTCCTGCTTCTATCCACCCAAGCTACTGTGCCTCCTAGCTTAATGTCATCTGCAGACTGCATTGGAGAATGACGCTTCTGACTTCGGTGAAAGTGTGACCAACTGAACGAAGGCAACACTTGGAGTAATCTGTGATCTCATGGAAATAGATTAATTCACCTCAAACTAGTAAATTTTAATTCTTAATGTCACTGGTACATTGATGCTATAAACAGACAGTCTCCAGCTTTTCTAGCGCCATCATGGTGGTTTGGTCCAATCTGTAGCAGATCCACAGTTCTGAGAGATTTGCCTCCAGCTAAAATCAGCAATAAGAAGTGAATTTAATGCATCCTAGGTATTTTTTTGTAAGGCAAGTCAGTGTAATTGCAGAGCAAGGTTGTCCCTTTAAGATCCTGACTGACAACTACTCGAACATCCCATGTAACAACAGCTTGGAATTCTGAACTAAAGAGTGTTTGATTCCAGGAATGGCACATTCCTATTACCTTTTGAAGCTGGTGCCAAAGGGGAAGTCTATAGAATGTACCCTGGATTATTGTGTGTCTATTATCTGAACTGGATCAGGCCAGGAGGTCACCCTGATAGCATCTTTGTTTTATCTTCATGTTATCTTCAGTACGTAATGGCCTATTGTGGTACTGCAAACCTCGTCTTGTGCCTCAATGTTTGTGGTGCAATCACTTGCTAGTATGAATACTTTGACAGAAAGTTGGCATGTTGGAACTAAGCATTAGTCAACTTTATGCTTGTTACATTATTTTTACAGTAGTTGTGCAAATATTCCTATTTTTTTAAAGCAGCTTTTGTTTTGCATTTTATTCTTGGTCATAGTTGTATACAGCACAGAAAGAGGCCACTTGGCCCATCGAATCATTGCCAGCTCTCCACAGCTATCCAGTCAGTCCCACTTCCCGACTCAATCCCTGTAACCCTGTGAGTTTATTTCCTTCAGCTGGCCATCCAATTTCCGTCTGAAGTCATTGGTTGTTTCCGTTTCCACAGCCCTTGTGGGTTCTTTGAAGCCTCATTACGCTGGATTTGTGAAAGAAAGGCGCATACTCTGTATCTAGAATTCATTTAAAACAATAGTAACAATGAAAAACATTGGAAGAGTAAAATCCTCAGGAGGAGCAGTGCTCGCCAGGAGCATACATCATAAAATTGTAGTTCCCAGTCTGATTTCTGGAGGTGTACTCTGTGAGCAGTTCATCTATTGGCCTTGCGCCAGTAACCTGCAGTGCAACTACCTTATTTTAAACAGAAGTTCAAATCTGTAGGTGACGGATACTTATAAAGTATTCCAACAATGATTGACATTTGGGGTTGATGGGTGGGGTGGAAATGTGACGACTGGAGTCTGTTGGACAAGTGCTTCATAGCTAACATTCTTCTCCTCCACTCCACCCAGACAATCAGCTAGAGTTTATTACTGGGAGATTAAACATTTTGCTGACTGGTAGCTTCTTGTAGGTACTAAACCAACTGTAGGTCTTCCCGTCTCACTTATGCCACTTATGTCATCTGGTCAGACGAGTTGTAAGGCTTCCTTTGTTGCCTTATTTGTCAGAATGAAAACGCTAATTTTTTTCATACCTTCATTCTTATGCTAGCTGAATATTTTAGGATTGAGCATTCTAGTTTGATGAGTTTAAGCAAAGATGGAAATACAGGTCATCTACACTACAAGATTGATGACTCCCTTGGGCTGAGTTAGCCGATTTTTTTTTAACGAGGGAGGTGATAGGGTGTCACAGTTGAGCTCAGTTCCTCTTGGCTAGGAAGAGGAGAAAAAAAAATAGCTTGGGTTCTCTGGTGACCCTTGCTGAAAAGGCATTATTCTGGGTGATAATAGGGTCATGCTCCTGGTTCAAACGTGAAGAAATGAAAAATGGCTATTTGAGAGTAGTACTGGAGGGCTGCTGGCACCTGTGGAACTGTGTCTCAGTGAATCACTGCCTTGAGAAATGGGAAAAATCAAGGGTAGAATTTGTGTTTGGGTTTCTATAGTGACAGTGGTGCACACTAGTCATTTCCATCGTTATTTTAATGGTTTTTATTGTAGGAATATAAGCCTTTTTCAAAACTGAATTAATATTAATCCAAGTTAGCTAAACAAGTGCATGGGTAGATTTAAGCCCATCTGATTTCCCCTGCCAACTGCCCCAGCAAAAAGTGCTAGTGGTTCTATTTTTGTTTGGATTTAAATCCATTTGTCCACCAAAGGTATGGGTTAAATTTAGCAGGCTCTGAGGACAGCGCAATTTGAGATTTTAATTAAATATTGTATCTTGAATATTATATGACAAAGACTAGAAAAATCTAGTGTTTGCTGGCATCTGTACAACCTGCATACAAAATGTTTACACAAGTGGCTAAAAATAAATCAGAAGTAAGTGAAGCATCTTTACTAAGGGATAATAAAACTGTAAGGATGGATATAAAAGAGAAGATTGAAAAGCAGTGAGAGGCAACAGAGTTAGAATTGTTTTTGTATAGTGTGTATAAATGTTGTTGTTCGCCCTGGTTTTTTTGGGTGCTATAGAGGTTTGTGAAAGTATTGAGTCCTGAATTTTCAAGTGGGTTATCCTGATTGTCTGTCATAACTTCAGTGCGAGATTGGCAAAACCCTTTGAGAAAGTGTAAATGGCTGTAAAGCGCTGTTTACACTTTTTGAGAGTTCTGCCATCTCCCATAGCAGTTGCAGTAGGAGATTGGAACAATCCCTGTAAAAATTCAGGGCCAAATACAAATCAGTGTTCTCCTGAATTTGCATATAGCTTAAGCTGTTGTTGACAATGGATCTCAGTGTGTAGATTTAGGATCTATTCGCTGATGAGGCAACAGTGCTATGACCTGCCCTTTGAATATCGTCTGTCTGCAATTTTTCAACCAGGACAAACCAATAAGTAGCATAAGCACAAGTAGAAATTTGAGTTGCTTCAGCTTTTTGGCCAGATTGGAAAACCCACTCGCTGTATATGGCCCACAAGTTTTAGTGTAGATACGCTTGATGAAATGTGAAGGGACAAAATAGAAGAACTGGGATGTAAACAATGTTACATATGGCATTTGTTTAAAAAAAGCTCATGAAAGAGTAGGTAGCTTATTTTCATACAACCCAGGAAATTTGCTTGTTATCCACACTTTCCATTGAGTTAGCCTGTTTCAGCCAATGTTGCAAATAGACCTGCTGTCCCTAGCTTAGGGTGATCAAAATTGGCAGGGCTTCTTCTGATCATTATCCATTGAGTCCCTGCTGGAAGTACATTTGTGGATGTTTGCATACAAACAGATTGGGGTTGGCTGTGATGCTCCCATGCTGGAATAGTTTGATATTGATGCTTGCATATGAAGAATTACCACTGGTATTAGTGGAACTGTACTGAATAAGGGACTGATTCTGTCAAAAGAGAGGAGGGGGACAGTACAAATGGAGAGCAAAAGGATGAAGTTCTTTAAATAAAGAAACATGCTACCAGTGTAAATGAAATGGTCCTAATGCTTCCAGAAACCCATGATAGAGTCTATCCTGCCAAAATATTAGAGAAAAGCCTACACAGATGGTGGTGTTAGATGTCCTCTACAAACCAGACATCTCCAAATTTCATCACCATTAGAGAAAGCCAAAGCCACAAACTTAAAGGTAGCAATTGTGACTTTACAGTAATAGTGGAGTTCACACATTTGGAAATTTCAGTGTTGCTGTGATGGCCTGAAATCTGTACAATGTAAATGGGGGTGAATACCACAGCGTCAGCAGCTCTTCGGAACTGTTAAGATCCTCCCAATAACAGGTCCGCAGCAGAGATGTAAAAAATAATTTAGGGCAGAAAATTCAACTTCAGTGGGTGTGTAAAATATACAGTGTCGATCATTTTCCCCCTCACCCCCATACACCTTTTTATACTTTTTTTTTGTTTAGCTATTAAAAATAGCAGAGTCTGAGTTATGCTCATGAATGCTTACAGTGCATACTGAGGTGTCATCTCTGATCAACTTTAGCTTTTAAATGTCAGTTTTGAAAAAAAAAAATCTGCAGCTTTGTGTGATAGAAACTTTGGGGCTGTGTGTCTTCCTTAGGGATAAGTTGGAAAACATTTACACCCCTCTCCCTTTTGATTTTCTTGCACGTCTTGCTGTGAGGATGATGACAAAAGGTACCAGGGATGGGACTGAGCAAGAGTAGACATAAGAATTCCCAACTGGCTTAGAAAAGGATATTATAATTGGAGTCCTTTCTATTATTCTGCTAAAAATATCATTCATTCGCAATTTGTGAGTAGAGTTCTTATTGATTTCCACTGATTTATTTAACTAATTAAACATTTAGGATCTGTGCAATCAGAGCTCAGCACAGGATGGTGCATTCGCACCAGTGAAATGAATTGTGTTTGTTTGGTATTGTGTATACTATTGTATTAAAAAAAAAAAAAAATTTGTATTTGATGGAACAGAAAACCTATAGCAAAGAGTGATTTGTGAGATTGGATTTGTCCTAGAAATGTCGTCATGTGTTCGTCCTTATGCAGCAATGTAGATGAAATCCTTCACCCCTCATATGCAAGGCTATTTCAAAATATTGCAGAATTTTGTTTATATTCGTTCATGGGATGTGGGCATTGCTGGCTAGGCCGGCATTTATTGCCCATCCCTAATCGCCCTTGAGAAGGTGGTGATCAGCTGCCTTCTTGAACCGCTGTAGTCCTTGGGATGTAGGTACACCCACAGTGCTGTTAGGAAGGGAGTTCCAGGATATTGACCCAGTGACAGTGAAGGAACAGTGATATAGTTCCAAGTCAGGATGGGATGTGACTTTGAGGGGAACTTGCAGGTGGTGGTGTTCCTATGCGTTTGCTGCCCATGTCCTTCTAAGTGGTAGAGGTCGCTGGTTTGTAAGCTGCTTCAAAGAAGCCTTGGCGAGTTGCTGCAGTGCAACTAGTATGTGGCACACGCTGCTGCCACTGTGTGCCAGTGGTGAAGGGGGTGGATGGAGTGCCCATCACGCAGGCTGCTTTGTCCTGGATGGTGTTGAGCTTCTCTCGTATTACTCAGCTGCACTCATCCAGGCAAGTGGGGAGTATTCCATCATGCTCCTAATTTGTGCCTTGTAGATGGTGGATAGGCTTTGGGGAGTCAGCTGAGTTACTTGCTGCAGAATTCCCAGCCTGTTGTAGCTACAGTATTTATGGCTTGGAATTTACTGGACCTCTGACGTTAGACTCTGTGGCGGGGTTGGGATGGGGGAGGGGGCTGGAAGTTGGTTCCAACAGAGGCCCGCCATCGAGCCTGATGCTGGGAGGACCCGGCTCGATCCTCCCGGTGGCGGTGAGGCTCTGTGGCTACCCTCCCACTGCTGGACGACGACACCTGCATTTAAATATGTAAATTAATAAAATTAATAGATTTAAATAAACTTACCTTGAATCTTCTGGGCCCGCCACGATCTTCAGAGTGGCGACTGGCTCTTCTGCACTTTCACTTCCAAGTATAGGGAAAGTAGGTGTGATACTAGTGGGGAGGGGGTGGAGTTAAGATTTTCAGTGCGAGGGAGGGAGGGTGGGGGAAGGGGCTCTCACTCTCGACCATCAAGGTAAACTATTTAAAATCTTGTCAGGGAGAAAAGCTACGGCTAGAAATCTTCACCCTTCTGATGCAGTGGGTGTAACTTAGGTGGGAGAAGGCCAGATATTTGTCTGGGACCCAGGTGTGACCAGTCCAAGCTTTATGCTGGTCATTCCACAGGACTTTTTAAGGGATGGGTAGGAGGGCTTTGCCCCTTACAAGTCCAGTGGTGTAAGAGAGGCAGGGCTGAGTGGCAGAGACTCCCAGTGCCAGGTTTTCCCACACCTAAAGCCTTCAATGAGTTCAGCACATCATTGGCAGTGTTGCCAAAACTTGCATATGGGCCCCACCTGGGTGTCCAGCCTGCAGTCATGGCCTGGACCCATGAAGAAAGTGTTTTTTTTTTTCTTAACTAGCTTATTTAAATATAGCACTTGAGGTCTAATTGGATAAAAGTCCAACAGTGCTTTTTGCAGAGTTTTTTTTAATGTAAAAGTATCTACATTTTGGTATATAGTTACTTTTGGCACTGCCTTGATTTTTAAAATTCTCATCCTTGTTTTCAAATTCCTGCATGGCTTCTCCCCTCCCTATCTCTAACTTCCTCCAGTTCCACAACCCTCTGGATATCTGTAGTCCTCCAATTCTGGAATCTTGGGCATCCTTGATTTTATTCACTCTGCTATTGGCGATCATGTTTTTCAACTGCCTAGGCCTGAGGCCCTGGAATTCTCTCAAACCTCTGCCTCTCTCACTCTATCTCCTTTAGGACATTTCTTAAAACCTACTTCTTTGACCGAACGTTTGGTCACCTGTCCTAATATCTCTTTATTTGGCTCTGTGGCATTTTATTTAATAATCGCTCCTTCGAAGCACCTTGGGATGTTTTATGATAAAGGCACTGTATAAATGCAATTTGTTGTATTGAGATCCGTTTATTTCCTACTAGCTAAATTAGTACAGATCGCTGATAATCATTTGCATGTATATATTCAGTGTAACATTTTGTCTGCCTTTGTCTGGTTTCCATTGATCTCTCGACCTTTCCTTGCTGGTGTTTTCTTTCCCTGCTTGGATGAAGCCTGTGAAACAGCTGGCCATGTGAATAAACTATGGGAATTTGAAATGGTGTAAGCTTAAATTCCTGGTTGTTTAGTTCTTCCTTTGACCTACATAATATGTAAATAGTATAGAAGACTAGCATTCCAGAGAACTCTGTAATGGGATGTGCACAAAGCATTAAGTTGGCTTTAGATAATTCTTATAATTCTTCACTATGCCTTCAGAAGACATCTAGTAAGTTTAAATCCATTTTACTTGAATTTCCTCTATTGCTGAAGACAAAGCTGAACAACTCTGGCTGATTTGCTGTGAAAATATTGGATTAAATTGCAATGGCAAACCTTCAGAAAAAGCCAAGGGAAGCATCCACAAAGGTACTTCTGTCGCTTCTTGGGATCAACATCAAATTGGGCCATTTTGGGTTTGATTAATCCAGGTTTGCTCCAGTGACATCAATTAAATCACGATGTGCTTGTTCAAAAGGGCAAAGCAGCCCTTATGCCTCCCACATTACCATGCTCTGTAATCATGCCATGTGATTGCTGCCATCACTGTGGGGTCTGGGAACTGGATTTTGGCATCCTTTTTGTATATTGCAGTTCCTGAAACTTCAGGAGTAGGTGTGTGTCCATTTTGTGCACATTGGATGGTAGGTATGTACTGAACAGGGGTTGTTCGGTGAAAGAGAAAGCTATTTTCCTGAATAGTCCAGAAAGACCCACACACTAGTTCGCAAGCACCTGAGATTTGAGGTTCTAAACCCCAATCAGCAGGTGTATGTGCCTGCCTTCTAGTGTTATTGTACTCGGGCTCCAAAATGCACTTTTTGTGTTTTAGTACAAAATGTTAGCTGGTACTAACACCCTTGTGTTGGATATGTTGTGGACTAGCTCTAACTGTATTTGCAATCATCCATTTCACCCCTGGCAATTGACATTTGAAGCCCAGGCAACTCTGTGTTCTATTTGTATTTTATGTCTTATTCACTTTTTGTTTCCAGTTTGACATTGTGAGCTTGGAAAGAGCTGTGTTTTTGTGCTGTTGCCTCATTGGTGGATAAATCCTAAATTCGAACATTCTATCGGCAGCTTGAGGTTCTTGATGAAAAAAATGTATAGACTTAACCTCTTTGGGTGACCCCTGAGTTCTCTAGTGTATACTCATGTGGTCCATCAAAACAAAATGCTTGGACACATCTACATTAATTACAAACTATTTAACTGGACGTTTGCTGTCTTTTTCCCCCCGCCCCCACCCACCTCTTTGTGAAAGAGCAGTGAGAGTGAAAGTGTTTTTGTTAAATTGCTGGAAATCTTTGTTTATAATAATTTCCCCCTCTTCCCACCCACCAACTGCAGAAATCATACTTGTCTTTTTAAGTCTGTTCGTTTATTAACAATTGTTAAATTTTACAACTGATTTTTCAGATTTTTTTTTTTCTTTGCCTGTCGTTTTTTCTCAAGGTGCTAAGATATGGTTCCATCCTCTTTTACTTTGTCCAGGTGGTCATTGTTCATGTTTAAATGTCAGCAATGAGTGTGGATAGGAAGGCTGACCATTTAAACATCTTGGCCAATCCAAATTATTTCTTTGTCCAACATCCATTTGCACACTGTTTTCAGCAAAAATCACTATATAGCGATCAATAAAGGGAACCCTGCTTAATTTTTATTCCTTTTTCTCCCAAGCCTGACAGTTTGAGAGTACCTGTACCCTGTAGAGATTAACTAACTCACCATAGACGAGGGATCAAGCCTGAAATCCTGTTTATTCGTGGGCCTTGTCTGATCGGTCGGTGCCTTTGGTGATATTTGTTAATTTCCTAACCAGACACCTTAATTCATTCACTTTATTAAAGCTACACAAATTTCCGAGTATCTGTAATTTTAACTCTGGCTTATTGTCAGTTGTAAAATACCTCCCTATGCACTAAAATCTGGTTTTAAGATGTTAAAGCCAAGTCCTGTTTTCCCACATGGGTTTATGTAAGCTGTGCTTACTTTAAAAGAACACCTAATCCCGTTGGTTATTAGGGATCAGATACAACCCAGGTTAATTGTGATGGCTATTTGTACTGAGTTAGCTGATCTTGAGTAGGGTGGTGGTTGGGAGCTACAGTTGGTTTCGGTGCCTTGGTTTAGGGATGGAAAAACTGGCTCAGACACTGGCTCCTGATTGCTATGTATGGATGTTGGATGAGGAGTGAATCTGGCTCTGCTGTGGAGCTTATTGCGGTACAACAGATGGCTGACATTCATATTCAAGACTAATAATTGTATGATAGCTACTTGGGAACATTATCAAAACGTGACCTTTACCAGTGAAACTGTTCATTCTTTGTTGAAGCCTAGATGCTGGCAAGCTGAGTGCAATTCTGCTGACATGCACACTTTCACCTGAATAGCAATTAGAGGCAACACTGGCAAAATGTTTTTTCCATTTTATTCCCCTTCTCTTTGCCCTCCCCCCACTGCCACCTATCCTTATAGGCTGCCTTAATGAATTGTAATATATATATTTACCAAAGTTGCAGCTCAGATTTGCTAACTCCGTTCCGACCAGAAGTTATAGCATAACTTCTCTGGTTGCTAACTGAGGCAAGGTCCAAAGTTTTTTTTTATGTTCTTCTGCAAACTTTGGACCCCTGAATCAAATCATATATTATATGTAGAGGAAGGTAGAGATTGTGAGTGGTCCTTTGATTATGGAGAGCACTCAGTTGCCTCTGTAACAAAATTGAGTCTGGACCAAAACCTGCTGTACAAACTGTTAAGTGTCTGTAAGGAAATGTTTTTCATAAATATTGCTCATAGTTATTTAAGAATTTACATAAACTTCAACATGATTTACATAATTAACGTATAACTATGTACTATTGGGAAAAATTGCTTTGACAGCTGTATTCACAAAGGCAGTATGCTTTTTATTGCTGTTTGCGTCCGCTTGAACAGACGTGACAGAATGTGAATAGGGAAGTGAAAATATTAGGTCAAACTCCAACACAGCTGTAAAAACATTGTGGGGAAGGACCATGTTAACTCCCTCTACTCTGACTAAATTCTACCAGTTTCTTACTGTCACAAAAGGTGCAAATTGAAGGGCTGGTGTTGGAATTTGTGTCTTTAAAAGCTTGCCATTCTTGTAAACAACAAAGTGGCGAGTTTGAGATGATTTAGAGACTGGACACGAAGGCCGATTGCTCTCTGCAGGTTTTTATTTGAAACATTGACATTTTGGAATTTTAAATGTAAGAGTTATTAGAAAAGATTTTCTATGAAGTTTATGTTGAACTGTTCAAAAACTGCACAAGTTTTCTGTAATTGCAATATTTTCCTTTCCCCACCAGCTGCTCCTCAACCAAGTATTTCCCAAGTACTCATGTATTTAAAATGCCTAATTTTCTTTAATTATTTTCTCTAACCCATTCCACTTTTTAAACTTTTCTTGGGCTTCTATCATTGCTGACAGAACACAGCTTGCATAATTCAGATGAGTGGCAGGACAGTCTAGGTCACAAATGTCCTTACTTTTGTCTCCCTGTACAGTGCACACTTTATTCTCTCCCATTTGAGGGGTGCAAACTTGAGCTTAACTGGTATACAATTGGCCTAACTATCCATTGCCAGATCTGCTTTGTTCAGTGTAAATCTATGAAGAATCCTAGATATCTTTCAACTTAAACCTTGGCCCTTTCTGGACCATTCATGGACCATGTGCGCCAGCTAGTTTTCCTTCTTGGTCATAGGACTTTCTGAAGTCTACTTGTGTTGTTACTTTCTCAAAGAAATAGAGGAGATTGTTCAGGAAGGGATTCCCCTTCTGAATTCAGACTGATTGCTGATTACTAGGTTATCATAGAATGTCCATGTGGCTGTCCGCTAGAGCAGCTCAGCTAATCCCACTTCCCTGCCTTTCCCTGTTAACCCTGCAAATATTTTTTCTTCAGATAATTATCCAATTCCCTTTTGAAAGCCGTGATTAAACCTGCCTCCACCATACTCACAGGCAGTGCATTCTAGATCCTAACCACTCGCTGCATAAAAAGGTTTTTCCTTATGTTACCTCTCTTTCTTTCTGGTTATTATTGTACTGATATCCTCATGTTTACTTCTAATGAGTGATTCCATTATTTTGCGTGGAATAGAAGACTAATGGGTCTGTAGTTGCCTTTGCTTGTTTAGTCACTCGTTTTGAATATGGATCGTACATTCGCCTGTTTCCATTTCTACATTGAACAAGAATATGTTCTTTTGCTTTTTAGATTAATTAATGCTGCTTCTTAGAATTGCCCCATTACATTCTGGGGATTCCCAATGTTAACCTGCCAGGTGTTAACCTGCCAGGCATTTGGTAGTTTCTTCGAATTTGATTTTTTTTATATTTTACAGATACAGCACTGAAATAGGCCCTTCAGCCCACCGAGTCTGTGCTGACCAAGAACCACCCATTTATACTAACCCTACAGTAATCCCATATTCCCTACCACCTACCTACACTAGGGGCAATTTATAATGGCCAATTTACCTATCACCTGCAAGTCTTTGGCAGTGGGAGGAAACCGGAGCACCCGGAGAAAACCCACCCGGTCACAGGGAGAACTTGCAAACTCCGCACAGGCAGTACCCAGAATTGAACCCAGGTTCCTGAAGCTGTGAAGCTGTGAGGCTGCGGTGCTAACCACTGTGCTGCCCTAAATAAGTTTTTAGTTTGTGTTTCTTACTGCTCGCAGCACAAATCGAATGTCTCAAATTCAGTTTTTTTCAAGAGGCACTGGAAAGGCGCTTGGGAAAAATCCTGCTTTTTTTTTGTTGGAAGCCTCTGAGGGTTTAGAATTTGGCAGTAAAATATGCAACATATGTAACCATTCTGCAGTTTTCAGTTTGGCTGTGCTCAAGTTCTTCCAGGCTTGTTTGTTACATCAGGATCGTTAAAGTGAGGTTTGCACATCACTGCGGTATGCACATCTGTTCTTCATTAACTTTGCTGATGTTCCTTAGTTGCAACCAAAACAATGCTATGTTGGCATCTGGTGATTTGAAACTGTTATCTGGTGGTACTCGTTTAGTTTTTAAAAGTGTCTGGTTAACTTGCATCCTTTTGAGTCCTTTTTAAGGCCATGTTATCATCTAACTTTCCCCTTCCTGTTTTTCTGTTTTTTCCCAGGCCATGCACCTCCTGCAAAGAGTAAGGAGGCAGGCATCTGCCTATTACGAAGGGTGGTCAAGATTTTTGTCTTTGTACGCTACTTGGAGCTCCAGGGGTCACATTTAAAATGCTCCTATTAATTTGCATATATTTCAAAGTGTTATTGCTACAGAACTTGTGGGCAATTGAGGCAACAGGCCTTTTCAAATTTCCAGGCCCACGACATTCAAAAAGCATAATCCAGCAAGTAAAAGCAGAAATAGAATTATGTTTCCTGAGCTTCAAGGGCCAGGTGGCCAGGACTTGGGGTTTCTTAAGCCTTGCTGAATGCTTTCATAGGTGTAAACAACCCCCGGTACCTCACTAACTGTTATTCACATGTGAGCCTAGGCAGGAAATATCAGCAAAACTGCTCGATAGTGTGAGGGCATTGTAACCAACTCCAGTCATGACCTCACCTGATGCCCAGACACTTGTACTTTCAGCTAGATAGCAATTAGTAGCAAGAGCACTGGCTATTTTTTCTCCCCTGTCTTCCTAACAGGGTTTATCAGACAGCAGTCTAGAGCACTGGCCATTTAAAAAAAAATTGTTCTTGGGATGTTGCTGACACTGCTAAGATTATTTATTGCCCATCTCTAGCTAAAGGTAAGTCACACAGTATAGGCAAACTGGGTAGGGATGGGAGGATACCCTCACTGAAGTATGGTAGTAATTCAGTTGAGTTTGCATGATTATCCAGCACTGTCATGGTCACTTCTTCTGGTGTTTGCTCACAAATTACCATATTTATTGCATTCACATTCAATAGTGGGATTTAAACTTGTGATCTCTGGCTTGCTTGTCCAGTTCTATAATGAGATCTGCACCCCCATCCCCACAGGGATTGCTGGATAATAATCGGAAGTATTGACTGATTCCTCCTCTCTCCTTCATTTCCTTATAGTAATTGAAGCTAATTGTAGTCCCTCTACCATCACCCCATTTAGATCCACAAACTCTGGATTATCAGGGAATAATCGAGGTCCATCTTATTCTGTGTTGCTTAGCTACTTACATAAACTTGTTGAACTATTGGGAGCCAAACATAAAACTTACTCCAGGCAGGTTGTCAGGAAGTACGTTTTCCTGCCTGCTGTTATTATTGAGTCCAGGCATCTTTATATTTAGCTTACAGCTGGTTGTATGAGATCTGCTCTGAGAGCTCGGTGCCACTAATGCAATATAAACGCACCCAAAAATTGTTTTTTTTTTTTACTGCCTGATAGGGTGGTGGGAACTGGATAACTACTTAAAGGAAGAAAAAAATTACAAGGATATGGGAAAAGATTGAGGGAGTGGGATTAGCTCTTTGAAAGAACTGACAGACTCGATGGGCTAAGTGGCCTCTTATGTATGTTATATGACTCTGATTTCTCCTTGAACTTTCCCATTTTCTTTCTCCCACCCCTGCTCCCCCAACATAGCAGGAGCAAAATTGGTTTGAGTAAGTGGCACTACGCGGACGGCGTTAAATCCTCGGGCAGACAGCGCCATGTTTGGCAGTGATGTCAATGAGGAACGCTGTGTGGATAGCGGCCCGCATGCTGTCTGCTCTCTAGGAATCAACCTAAGTCTGTGTAGCACTGCTTGAACTGGGGCGATGTAAAGCAGTTTTCGCCCATCATGTCTTCATGGGAGTAAGTGAATGCACCTCTGCGAGCTCCCATCACTGGAAGTGTTTTATTCCCTGCATAAACATTTGACTTATAGCTAATAAACACAGTGAAAACATCTGTTCTGAGATAGAAGGGTGTTACCTGATTTGTTAGTCTACCATTTTTTGTTTCAGATAATGACAGACCTGTGTACTTGCAACATTTTATTTGTCATAGAGTCAGAGTTATACAGCACTGAAACAGGCCCTTTGGCCCATCGTGTCCGTGCCGGCCATCAAGCACCTATCTATTCTAATCCCATTTTCTCGCACTTGGCCTGTGGCCTTGTATGCTATGGCGCTTCAAGTGCTCATCTAAATACTACTTAAATGTTGTGAGGGTTCCTGCCTCTACCACCCTTTCAGGCAGTGTATTCCAGATTCCAACCACCCTCTGGGTGAAATTTTTTTTCCTCAAATCCCCTCTAAACCTCCTGCCCCTTACCTTAAATCTATGCCCCCCGGTTATTGACACCTCCACTAAGGGGAAATGTTTCTTCCTATCTATCCTATTAATGCCCCTCATAATTTTGTATACCTCAATCAGGTCCCCCCTCAGCCTTCTCTACTCTAAGGAAAGCAACCCTAGCTTATCCAGTCTCTCTTCATAGCTGAAATGCTCCCGCCCCGGCAACATCCTGGTGAATCTCCTCTGCACCCTCTCCAGTGCAATCACATCCTATAGTGTGACGACCAGAACTGTACACAGTACTTCAGCTGTGGCCTAACTAGTGTTTTATACAGCTCCATCATAATCTCCCTGCTCTTGCCTTTATTAGCCGAGGCATAGAATACAAGTATCCCATATGCCTTCCTAACCACCTTATCTACATGTGCTGCTGCCTTCAGTGATCTATGGACAAGTACACCAAGGCCCCTCTGACCCTCTGTACTTCCTAGGGTCCTACCATCCATTGTGTATTCCCTTGCCTTGTTAGTCCTCCCAAAATTCTTCATCTCACTTCTCAGGATTACATTCCATTTGCCACTGCTCTGCCCATCTTACCAGCCCATCTGTATCATCTTGTAATCTAAGGTTTTCCTTCTCACTATTTACGACACCACCAATTTTTGTGTCATCTACAAACTTACTGATCATACCTCCTATATTCAAGTCTAAATCATTAATGTACACTACAAGCAGAAAGGGTCCCAGCACCGATCCCTGCGGTACACCACTGGTCAAAGGTTTCCAATTGCAAAAACAACCCTCGATCATCGCCCTTGCCTCCTGCCACGAAGCCAGTTTTGGATCCAATTTGCCAAATTGCCCTGGATCCCATGGGCTCTTACCTACTTAACCAATCTCCCATGTGGTACCTTATCAAAAGCCATACTGAAGTCCATGTAGATTACATCAACTGCTTTACCCTCATCTACACATCTAGTCATCACCTTGAAAAATTCAGTCAAGTTTGTTAGACATGATCTCCCCCTGACAAAACCATGCTGACTATCCCTGATTAATCCCTGCCTCTCCAAGTGGAGATTAATCCTGTCCCTCAGAATTTTTTCCAATAGTTTCCCTACCACTGATGTTAGACTCACCGGCCTGTAATTACCTGGTTTATCCCTGCTACCCTTTTTTTTATCTTGATCTCAGAACATTTACAGTGAGATGTTATGTTGTCTTGAGAACAATTGGCAGGCTTTATAAAAGCACAATAGCTAAAAGAATTTAAGATTAAATAACCCTGCCTAAACATAGTTTAGTTAAGTCTCCTAAAAGGATAACGTTATTAATATCACAACCTCCTAGTGTTCCAAGGATCAAGAATTAAATTTATGAATATTTTACGTGGTCAAAGAGGAAAAGAGCAACTGCTCCATTGTAAAGACTGCTGAGTGATAAACATGTCGGCCAAGCTTAACAATTGTGCCTTATAAATTGTGAATATAATTTTAAGCAAAGCGAAGTACAGCTGGGTCATACAAAAAGCAACTGGTTTTCCAAGATATGTTATTTTGGATCAAGATTTTCTGTAGATTAAATATGAAAATGAGTAGTTTGGAGAAATGTGTCTTTATACAATTTAATCATTCTACAACTGAAATCAACGTGAAAGCAGTTTCCAAATTCCAACGTCCAAAACCCTTTCCCTCCTGTTGAATTGTTTCTGGTACCATGTCTGAGTGGCTAGTCTTCATGCAGCCTGCATTATGAATGTTGGCATGTTAGCCAAGTGTGCAAGCAACACAGCCAAGGTAGATCCTGCCCTCCCCGAACCCACATGCGTACTGTTGTCAACAGGTGATGCTGAATAACAATCAAGCATTGCAGCCCTGGATCATTTTGGTATTTTAGATGGTCTTGATAAATTAACTGTTTTCAGTGTATAAGGTATTCATAACAAGAATGTTAGTATGTAATTATGCTGTTTAAAGTTATTCCATTGTAAACAGGTGTTTTGCATGATAAAATAGAGTAGAAGGTGGATTGATTATGTGATGCTTGCAGGGATCATGTATCCATTTTTGGGAGTTGATTCTGCTTCAAGGGATGCTATGAATTCAGTATTTAGAGTCATCTCTTGCGATGTTGCACGCCAGGAAGGGCAATCAGGTGCTGTATTCAGATCAAGTAAAGTGAGAGGGTGGGTGGTGATTAGACCAAGTGGCTGGGCCCTAATCCTCAGTAGAAGGGGGAATTCATAAAATGGAGACTAAAGGTTGTGCTTCAAGGAGTGAATTCCATACACAGCACTTGTGCATGAGAAGCTCGGGAGCTGCAGTGGTGGGGGATGTGGGAGAGAGAAGGGTCTTTAACTTAGTTGGTATGTCTCGCTTGCTTTTGCAAGGTTGGGGATGAGGAGGCAGCATGTTATTTAGCTTGTGAGCAGGTGCTGCAGGAAGGAGCATCTACAGTAGAGATATCTAGTGGCCAATGTGTTCAAGTTCAGAAGGATTCATCAAAAATAGTTTATATAATGAACTTGTGCTTCTCTAGCTACTGTTACGGGGAGATGTAGTAGAAATCTGGAATTCTGTCCCCCAGCAGTCTGTGGATGTTGGGACAATTGGAGCTTTCAAGGCTGAGACAGATTTTTTTTTTAGATATTGAGGGATATGGAGTTAAGATGGGTATATGGAATTGAGGTACCAAACAGCCATGACCTAACAGACTCCAGGGGCTGAATGGTCCACCCAGGTTCCTATATCTAAGCTGGAAAATGGCCATTTAAGCACCACATACAGGTGTAATGGTGTTGCAGGTATATGTTAAGAGCTTTGCAATGCTTTTTTCCCATATAGAAGCTGACATGGGAATTTTCAATGCATTTTGAAATAGAATCTTCTTACCCACTTGGCAATTTAATATACAATAGTTTGTAGGAAAGGATTGAGGTTAATGTATGTATTAAAGCACAATCCTATACCTGTGATATATTTATTTAATTTTGGACCGGGTAAAAATGTTGTCTGTTTTGTAAATCAGTGCATTTGCTGGATTTCCACATTGATCTGTGCAGCATCAGATTGTGCCTCAAGATCTCACTGAAAGGATTGCTAGGTACACCTCTCATCACTCACATAGATGAAACACAAGCGATGGCCTGAGGATGAGAAGTAGTCTGAAAGGCTTTTGTAAGTGGTGTTACGGTCAAGTGAGGAGGGGTTGATTGGGTTCCCTCTTTTCCCTCCTTGTTTGACCATAACAGGTTTAATTCTTTCTTTAAAGTGGATGTACTGGCCAATTCAGTCAGTGTTTGATTACTTGCTATGATCATAGCAAGAACCAATTGGACAGGTTTTCTTGAGTTTAACAAAGAAAGAAGTAATTTTATTGCACCTAAACCGATTTAATGAAGTAATAAACAACCTGCCCACTCGCCCGCACTCGCGCCCTCGCCCGGAATGGAGAGAGAGAGAGGTACCCCCGCTTAGGGTCTGGTCATGTCAGAGTCCAGTTGCTTCTCCTTTGCTGCAGAGAAAAACAGCTTAAAGCCACAGATGGGGAGGGGCTTGTCATATGGCAGTCACTCAGTGATTCAAACATAGCAGTTAGCAGTATTTCTCTGCTTGCTGAAAAGAACAAAGCGTTCCTTTAAAACTTCCTGGGTCTTGGTTCTTGCTGGGAAATGCAGCCATTTTGCCTCCCTCTTCACAGTCCTTTGCAATGTAGCTACAGTGTTGCAACCTAGGTAATCATAAGTTATCTTATCCAAAGGATAGCGCTCTGACAATTCAGGACTTTTCCAGTGCAATACCGAAGTGTCAGCCTTGTTGGAGAGAGGTTGGATGTTGAACCCTCAAATTTGGAAGGCAGGATTACCGTTGTACCTAATCTGTGCAGGACATTCTCTAGTCGAGTGTGCGGTTAAATGTTAGCAGTGCGAACGTGCAGTTAAATGTTAGCAGTGTGCACTTGGATAATGAAATATGAGGTTGAAAGATGAGGTAAAGCAGAGGTGGCAGTTGGGGGTAAGTACTTAATAGGTCCTAAACCATGCTTTCAACGAGGAGCAGCGCTCACAAACGGTGGACAGAAAGTCAAAGGCTGATTATGTCTTTTTAAAAGAAAATAAATTCAGATCTCCATTCAATGGATTAAAGAAAATTATCATTCAACAAAACAGTTTGACGTAGCAGTGGGCAATAAGCATCAGCTTTTTACTGAAACTACATTTTGTGACTCTTCTCTCCCTGTTGCAGAGTGAAGACCTACGAAACTTGAATCTTGCTGGTCATGTTGGATTTGACAGCCTTCCAGATCAGCTGGTCAACAAATCAACAACCCAAGGGTTTTGCTTTAATATTCTTTGTGTAGGTGAGTAAAATATGAAAGCAGCCCACTGCCAATTTAGCACAACTCGGGATTGGACACTATATGTAGCCTTGGAAACATGGGCCACATTGAGAGCAAAATACAAAAAAAATGAATAAAAAACTATTGCAATACAAAGATTAGGGGGCAGGAATGAATGTACGTGGAATAGTCAAATAACAACTGTAATTTTTCTGTGAAGCAATTGCATCAGGATTGACCTATTTTACATAAGAGCCACTCTGAATAAAGAAGCAATCTGTTCACTTAATGTCAGCTGGAGTTCCCAAATTTTAGCAAATTGCCAACCACAGCTGGATAGTTAATATATCTTTTTTTAAATGCTTAATTTTCAATTTTATCTTTTGCACCTCCCTCCCCTCTTTCCCCCCCCCCCCCCAGTAAAATAACAGCAGAATAAATGGCTGTTTACTGCACATATTGCTGACTCCCATTCTTTTGACAATTCCATGTATATTCCTTTCTTCTGTTTTTCTCATTAAATTGCAGTGAGTTTTTTAAAGTAGCAAACCTGTTAACTAATTGTTGATTTCTGATTGGCTGATTGCTGATGGAAATCATCAATTGATGGAGAATTTAAATCTACATTAGTTTTTAAATAATTTTGGTAGCTTCCTGAAGAGGGATTCTGTAGGCGCGACATCTTTATAATTAATATATTTCATTGTGCAGCACAGAATTTGTGCCATCTAATTGTAATTTAATTGGTTGTTTAAAGATTAAAATTTTTTAAAAAATGAAAATTTACATATTTGAATACCACACTTTGTGATTTTTATTGAGTTCATATAACTGGTGAATACAAATTGAATATAAGTTTATATGTTAATGCTGTTCCAGAGGCAATTTTATCCAGTCCATATGTAGGTAAATCTGATTTTTGTTAATAACTAATGTCCTGTTGGAAAGAGCGCTGATTGTTGGACTGTTGTTTCTGTCCATTAGTAATGCATGATTTGCTGAACATCACAAAGGCCCTGGTGGCCTACAAGAAACAGTCTTCCCACTGAGTTTAGTTTATTCTTAATCATGAATGTCCAGCAGAGTGAAAGCTGGCCTGAAGCCAACCATGTGACTTGTTCGGCTCTGTGTGAAACATTTTGAAACGTGTGTGAAAATTGCTAATTAGCATTTGTTATGACCTCAATGAGACCATTAACGTTAAAACACGAGATATGAACTCCCCAGACCAATTTAAAGATTTACACAAGATTTCATTGTTTGAAGACTTATTATAACAACTAAACTAAAAGAAGTCCACCTTAACTAAATACCCCAAATTACGAGAAAGGTAATTATTAAAACACTTATTAAAACACTTGAAATTCTCATACCGCACTTGTACCTTACACAGTCCTCCTTGATGGCAAAATCTTTGCAGCTATAAGTCCCAAACTCCTCCCAGTTGCATGAGTTGGATCTCTCCGACCTTTCTCTGTCAATGTCCTCTTCACTCATTTCCAGCACCTTCAACCTAGACATCCATGAATCAGGCAATCTCTGGTGATCCTGATGGTCTTTTACTTCTCTGCAAACCTCAACTTTTAAAACTGGTTCAAGTCTTTGCAGCCTTTCGCTGTAATAATCTTCTGAGAACTCCCTCTCCCTCCTTTCTGAGGCTGCTGGTCTTACTTACAGCCTGTCTGCTTTCTGAAAATCTGTTGAATTTATCTGGAATCAAATGTCAATAGCCAATTGTCTTTTCCAATATGCAAAGTCCAGAAGTCTGGCTACAGCAGAGCCTCTCGGGCTTTCCATTATTTTCAGGTGTTATGAACTGCCATTCACATATACATTCTCAGAGTCACTAACTTGTTTACAATCTGAAATTCTGGGAGGGTGAAACCCATTGCTTTTCAGGTGTTATACACCTGTAGTCTCTGCTTTTCAAAAAGGTCTTTGATTTGGGTTCTTTGTTGTCCTGGTAACCAAGATCCCTGTCTTGTCTTTAAGCAGAGTTGATGTGAGGTCACCTGACTTCTGACTCCATCTTAAACTACATTAAAAATCACAGTTTTTAAAACATAATGCTACAATGTCCAGCATTCATAACACATGTACAATGCACATTTATATTAAAGCAAATATCAAACTTCAGTATAATCCTGCAGATGAAAGAAAACTATTCAAGTATGAAACTCCTTTCTTGATTTTAAAAAGCAGTTAAAAATGATCTCATAGCTCAACTAATCTGCTGGCTGGCATCTGCCAGTGCTGCTCAGTAACCAGTATATATTCTAGGGCAGACCAGGTTGATTCTTCCCTCTGTTTCAAAATGATCCTCTTTCCCCAAACACAGTAACTGGCCCATCTGAAATGATGGTGATGTATTCATAAATCATTCTATAACACATCAAGACGTTAACATAGTCTGTACATTTAGATTAATGGTGGCTGCCCTGTTGCATTTATCTTGAACGTAACTTGTACATGGTGGAAATTTTTGGCCACAATTTAAACAAGGATTAATTTGTGTGGATGTTAAACAGCAAAGCACATGAAAAAAGATCCAAGTTTTATTCTTATGCTGCGATGAAGATCAGTTCTTCGATCTTTATTTAAGATTTGGATCAAGGAATTTATATCACCCTTTTTAGCAAATATTTTTAATTAAACATGTGCATTTAAAATTAGCATTTTTGGAACAGTCACTGCTTTGAAGATAAATGCATAATGGATATTGTCGATCTGAGTCTTTTTTTGAGGGTTTTTGTAGTACGTGTTCTCAGGCTGGGATTCCTTGTGATGCATTCCATTTTGTCATAGAACTGTAGTTTATATTCTTCCGAATTTTAGTATATGATTTACACTTGTCTTAAAAAACACACAAACGAGTATATATTTTCCTGCCAGTAAAATAATCTGACAAGGCTATTGGGTCTGTGCTAATATACGACTGAAGATGGTTTCCTATCTGCCAAATAACTTATGCTGAATGATGTATGTTTTTTCAAAGAAAATATAAGTCTTAGTTTGTGCTTTTCTTAAAAATAATATAAAATCTGAACTTACAGTTCACCACCCTGGTGTGCACAGTAAAACCTGCTACTATACATTGAAGAATTTGGTGTAAGGCTATCAACTATCCTTGTATTTAAAAATGTTTATTTCAGATTGGCTTTGAAGCTGCAGAGCACAATTCTTCTGAAACTGTAATGGTGGTTTTTTTAATACTGTTTGTAATCATCTTATAATGCTTATAAATGTCCTGCAGTTAAAATTATATAAATTGCATATGGTTAGGAATATAACACTTTAAAACTCAAGGTAAATTAAGTTTAAATTTGTCTTGGACTTTGGATTTTTGTTCCATCCATAGAATCAACTGTTTAAGAAAATAATCTTAATGCTAGTAAATCGAGTGCCAGTATAAAATTTGAGAAGACTTTATTTGTTTTATTTTTAAACATGCATCAAAGTGGGATGTGGTCTGTTAAAAGCCCAAATGAAATGCACACTATTTTACTTTTGTCTTGTTTGCATCAATGCATTGATTAAGAATTCTGTATTCTGTCCATTTTTTTTAGCATTAGAAATCACTTGGAACATGGAACACTGGATCGGTTGATTCACAAATTGAATGTAGGAATTGCTTTGCAAAATTGCACAAATAGGAGTGAGTCTAGTGTGTGATCTGTGGAAACAGCTTTGTTGAAGTCGTTGAAGTCTTGTACCACAATTTGATCACAAGCTCAGTGAACTTGGAATGAACACAGTGGTAACTTTGTCAGCAATGTGCTGATGTAGTGCTTGTGAGGTTTCTTCAGATGTTGCTTTTGTGGGAGAAAAATGGTCTTTGTGTTTAGGCCAGGGAGCAGGTCTGGCAGCACAAAGAAGTCCAGGGTGCATGGGTTGACCTCGATTATTCACTAGGCATCAATGTACCCTCTAATTTTTTTGGTAGTGTGCTGGCCCTTTAAATTTTTTTGCACGGCCCCACACGCACAGTAACTTAGAGGTTGACTTGTGCGTGGCCGACGGAAGCTTTGGGTGGCTGCACAGCTTAGAGGCAACATTGCTTGACATCTTGTATTTTATTCAGAAATGTGTATTTCTCCTTGGGCTGGGGTGCAAATAAATTCCAAGATTGAACAGAACAATAAAGAGGAAAATGCTTGGTGGCTCCTGTCAATGCTATTCATATTGAAACTTGCAGCATCTCATAAGAAGACTAACAATATTTTTGATGACTTTATGCATCAGTCCTTGAGATTGCTCTGAATTCAGTGCGCTGTGTGAAGTTAGTTTATTTTCACCCTTTTTAATGCTTGACAATTTAATAAAAGGAGACTGAAATATATTGTATAGAAAGGAAACAACACATTCTTAAATAAAAATAAATGGTGAAATGTTATGGCAATAGTCAGTTTTACTGCAAGATCGCAAAGTAGATGAAAATGAGGATGGTCATTCAGTTCATTTAAACTCCTTCCTGTAGAAAGATTAGATGGTTTCTCTTTGCACCCCTCCCAATTGTTTCTGTGCCAGCTGTTTTCTGGAGCAAGTCAAAAGCAATCCTACTGACTTCTCTCTCCCCATAATCTTGCCTCTTGCCCTGCTTCATCCATTTATCCACTTTCTCATAAAGGTACAATGGTCACTGCCTCAACCATTCCCTGTGGCAAAGCATTTCATGCTCCAACAATCCTCTGTAAGGAAGTTTCTCCTAATCTCTGACCTCATTCTTGCTGATGATTTTACATTGATGGCCCGTCATTACTGACTTCCCAGCCAGAGGAAATACTCCTTCCATATTTAATTTATCGAAGCCCTTCACAATTTGAAACATTTCCATTAAATTTGCTCTGAGCTTTTTGGCTACTTTGGAAATGGCAACATAGGAACATTGGAGCAGCAGTAAGGCCATTCAGTCCATCGAACCTGCTCCACCATTCAGTACAATCATGGTTGATCATCTACTTCAATGCCTTTTTCCCACACTATCCCCATATCCCTTCGTCATGAGTATTTAGAAATCTGTTAATCTCTGCTTTGAACATACTCAATATAATAGCCCCAGTTTCTAAAGTCACTCCACGTAATTATAGTTTTTGATCACTGCTGTCATCCTAGTGAATCTATGTTGTACACTCTCTACAGCTTTAATGTCTCTTCTATAATGTGGCATCCTAAATTGCATGCAATATTCTACTGTGGCTGAGCCAATATTTTGAATAAAATCATCATTGCTTTTTATACTCTTGTCCTCTAGTCCCTTATTTGTAAAAACCCAAAATTATTTTGGCTTTTTTACGTCTTTATGTGCGCACAATTTCTAGTAATTATGTACAGTACCCCTAAGTGTTCACCTTCACTATTTTTCCCTTAAGTCCCTCCCACTCCTTGTTTTCTTTTCTCTCGCATGCCTTATATTTAACCAGATAAATTGCATCCCATGTTTGCCTGCCCATTTCATTCATCTCAGTCCCGAAGTCTTTTGCCATCCTCATTGTTCATCAAACCACCTCCTTTTCTGACAGCTGCAAAGTTTGAGATTGAGATTTTATACCCATGTCCAAATTATCTAACATACTGAAAATGAAAGTGGAAGTCATTGGCAGTGCACCATTTCTAACCTGTCCAAGCAACACTCATTTACCTTAATCTTTGTTTCCTTATCTTTCTAACTCTGTTGCTATATTTTCTCTTGTGCCATACATCTGAATTTTTCTAACAAGCCTCTTTAAGCACCTTTTTGAATGCCTTCTGAAAATCCATATACACCACATCTACTGTATTCTGTCTAACCACTCAGTTACTTAAACAAATCATAGAGGATGGTGGAAGCAGATTCCGTAATACTTTCAAATTAGTTTGGATAAATAGTTGAAAAGGAAATATTTGCAGTGCTATGAGGAAAGAATGGGGGTAACGGGATAGCTCTTTCAAAGTTACGAGGGGCCGAATGACGACCTCCTGGGTTCCTTGTGTTTGAGTTGTTTTTTTTTTTGCCCAGCTGAACCCGTCAGTCACTTCTGTCTCCAGAGTGAATCAGAACAATTACCCACACACTGAATCACATAATCCGTGATGGTTTCAAGGTGCCACTGGCACTTGTGATGAACAGTGAGCTTGTTTCTTAGTTACTGGAAACATTGAACCGTAGACTCAAGGCACCAGTACTTTCTCTGTTAAACACAACTTGCCTTCAATCAATGCACACTGGCTGTCCTTGATTAACACACTCATTTCTAAATGCTTATTTATTTTATTTTGAATTATGGCTTCTAAAGTTTGCCCGTAACTGACTTTAGACTAATTAGTCTATATGTAATCAACCTGGCTTACAACAGCAATTAATGTGAAGCAACCTTTTAAACTGTAAAATATTTTAAAAGGTAGGCAAGCACTCGAGTTTTGAGTTAAAATATTTACATTGATACTGTTGCCTTATGCAATGCCCTGTTTGCACTAAGAATATTTGGGTGCTGGAAATTGTGGTAGTCGACCAAGTGATAGATACATCTGAACTTTCAATCATTTCTCTTAATTTAATATTTGGCATATTACAGTTGATTTTCTTGATGTATCTGTTTTTCTACAGATTTGTTGTAAACTGAGACGGTGGCGTAGTGGTAACATCAGGACTAGTAATCCAGAGGCCCAGGCTAATGTACTGGGGACGTGGGGTGGACTTTGCATTTAATTAATTAAAAATTCAATTAATAAAAATCTGGAATTGAAAGCTTGTCTCGGTAATAGTTTTCATAGTATCATCATCAGTTGTTGTAAAGTCCCATCTGGTTCTTTTTTTTTTATTCTTTCATGGGATGTGGGCATCGCTGGCAAGGCCAGCATTTGTTGTCCATCTCTAATTACCCTTGATAACTGAGTGGCTTGCTAGGCCATTTCAGAGGGCAGGCAAGAGTCAAGCACGTTGCTGTGGGTCTGGAGTCACATGTAGGCCAGAACCGGTAAGGACTGCAGATTTCCTTCCATAAAGGACATGAGTGCACTGCATGGGTTTTATGACATCGATAGTTTCATGGCATCATAACTGAGACTAGCTTTCAATTCAGAGATTTTTAAAAAAAATTTAAATTCCATCAACTGCTGTGGTGGGATTTGAACCTGTGACCCCAAGGCATAAGCCTGGGCATCTGGATTACTAGTTCAATGACATTGGACGGAATTTTTCACTTGTCGGATGGAAGCTGTCCACTGACCGAAAAGTCAGGGGCGATCCCGCCTCCGGGCCTGGGGATCCAGACCGGATTTTACAGTCCCCAGGCCCTTAATTGGTCTGAGGCGGGACTTCCACCTCATTGAGACAGGAAGTTCCACCTAATGGAGCTGCTGGCCAATCAGCGGGCCAGCAGCTCTTAGTTCCAGCAGCAAACGGGGGGCGGTGGCCGCTGCTGGGACTGCAACCCAGCTTCAAGGTGACAAAGAGCACAGAAAAGAGGTATGTTTTTGGGGCCTCGCTGGGGTTGATCAGTTGGGCCCCGGCGAGGCAAGGGGGGTTGATTAGGGGGGGTGTTGGGGGTGGTTGGGACATCGGGGGTGCCTGATCAGGAACACCACCCCCACCCAGCCATCAGAAGGCCGCCGCCTTTTTACAGGCTGCTTTTCTCGGGCCTAGGCCGCCCGCCTGCCAATGGTAAAATCCCCATGGTGGCGGGCCGTTGGTTGGCCTGGGGTGAGTGGGCCATTTCTTGCCGCTGCCCCACGTACATTGGTGGCAGGAGCGGGTGGGGAAGGGCCCCCCGAGCCTTCCACTCAATTTTACGCCCTCCCCAGCCACCAGCCCACTCTCTTGGGGGGAGGGGGATAAAATTCAGGTCAATACTACTACACCACTGTCTCTCCCTCCCCAATGACACTTAGGGAAGGAAATCTGCCATCCTCACCTGGTATAACCTACATGTGGCTCCAGACCTACAGCAATATGCTTGACTCTTAACCGCCCTCTGAAATGGCCTAGAAAGTCACTCAGCTGTCCAGGGCAGTTGTGGATAGCAGCAAATGCTGGCTTTGCCAGTGACGCCCACATCCCATTAAAGAATTAAAAAAAAAAATACATGGGGATCAGGTACTGTAGTTGGTTAATACACTAGCCTTTTGGACTGTGGGACTTGGATTCATGTCCAGTTGAAAGCCGCCTTTATCTGTGAATTGTATTGGTCATTTGTGAAAAAGTTTAGATATTGTATTCAGTTCCTACTGGTCCCTCAGATATAACTGTCTCTAACTTAGCACCAAATTACAGTCTTGATCCGAGAAAGTAAGGAAGTCTGGTGTGAGAAATAAAATTGTCATACTGATATAGCTGGGGACAATCTTTTCAGTGTGAGGGTGTGGCATGTTATTGGAATAGAAAACGGGCCTTTATTTTGTGTTTAGTTTTGCAATCTCTAACTTGGGAATGCTCGATGATGGGTGCCTGAAAAGGAAAAGTTGTCTCTGCCAAAACTCCAATTCTCACTTCAGTGAGCACAAAAACTTTTTTTTTGCCTCTAGATTAAGCTGTGGTAGTATATTTGAATAGTTTGTAGACTAATATTGTGCTGTGCTGTAATTAACATTTTTTTATTAATATTTCTGAAATGTTTTTGTCCATTACTTTAATGAGAGGGTTAAGCCATTTATTTAAACAGTTTATCCCATTGGATATAGTAGAGGAAGTTTACTAGCATCACGTAACATGACTTCAGTGTTAGTTTGTTAAGTATTTAAACAAAAATGGAGCTACTGGAGTTGCCTATAGTAATTCCTGTAAATCTGCATATGGATAGGCTCCTAGTCTGTCTTCACACAGCAGCCTGACAGTGCATTTCACTGCTATAATGACATGCAGAGCCTCCCAGCTGACTAATTTGAATGGAGCCACTGTGGAAAAATGGCCTGAAAATTCAGGTGACTGGGGCTGAAACCAGGCCAGCTCCACAGAATTTGATCCCATTCTTGGACAGATGCCAACAGTAGAAATAGATGTCAGATGAGTACAAATATCAAAGTGGAAATGTGTATGGTGAGAGAAGAGATGAAATAGTTAAACAATCTACAACATTGTTGTCCAGTGGAAATTGCTGACTAGTGTCATGCCCAGTAAAGACATATCACATGCCTACTTTTAAAATATGAACTTTGACAATATGCTGCAAGATGACTGCCAAAGGTCAGATGACCTGGCCTGTATATTCAAACTGTCTCACGGTCTTGAAAGGGCAAAAGGGTACTTTCTGGACCAAGGGGTGTTGACTACGCCCATCCTGCAAACATCAAGATATTCCTGAATTGAATGATTTTCTTGGCAAAAGAAGGTGTGAAGTAGACGCATCATAACAGAATAGTACTCTTAATTTGATGGATTTTGATCAATAAAAGGTAACCCTCTGGAGAGAGAGGAGCGATCACAGCAACCTCACAGTAGGGGTCCAGCCAGGGGCTATGGAAAGATCCAGTCTAAACTAGAAGAAGCACTGCTGCTAATTCTACACTTCAACTTGGTGCAGCAGAGAACTGAAAATGACCACCACCTCCAGTCTGAAATCTTAACTGCCAGAAATTTACAGTACCTGTGTTATAAATTTCAATGATGCTGTAAGTTCAAGACTACCAACAACCCAGACCTGCACCTTTAAAAGAGATGGTCTTACTTAGAAGATTCAACAGGTTTACTGTAAACTGTGAACACCTACTACACCTTGAACTCTTGCCCTTTTGGCTTCTGTCTATCTTCCCACCAAAATGCAAGTGAGAGCAGATGCGTCCGTGAGTGGTGTTGCGAATATTTTGGGGCATGAATATTGTTCAATAAATAGTTAATCTTCTGTTTTAAACCTGCAATAAAACCTGTCATTGTCTGTTTATTTGGCAAGTAAAACAATCGGGCTAACTCATCATGTTAAATAAAACACTATTGTGGTCAGTTGGGAGGTGAATCGTGGGAACTACCCACACCCCTTACCACCTGTCCATAACACTAGCCACAGGTGTGGCTGTGGCAACACTGTTTTAGCTGCCTCACTAATATTAATAGAAAACAGCTTGCATACACTCTCACAATATAGGTACTGCACATGTATATTTACTTAACATCTACCACCATTCAGTAACCAAGGAACTCTCAACGATCAAAAAAAATTCTCTCTCTCACTCTGCTTTTCGTGTTACTATTTTCCTGATAAACGCACAAAAAAGGTTAATAAAGTATATAGGCATGCGCTGTGCAAATGAATATTGAGATCACATGCTCAAAAGAGGTGTCTACTGCTCAATTTTGTTAATCAGGAATGCAAGTAGTCACAAATGGCTCGTGACTAATGTATTGAATAAGACTGATCTGTAGAAGAATGACATTTTGAATTCTACAAAAGGGAAAGAAAGTAAAACATATGCAGAAGTTGCCATGGTCGTCAAAGGGACACTCTGCAATTATATTTGGAGCCAAACTAATGCATGTTAAAAATGAAAAGTGTGTAATATACCACGATGCATTTAACCGTGAAAAAAAAACAAGAAAAATTATTTTTGGATGAGGACTTAGTATTTTCAAGAAGTATTTGATGAGATGCCACATGAGGTTATTACAAAAAATTTGAGCTCATTGGGTTGGAGGTAATATTTTACCGTGGATTAAAGGTTGATTAACAGACAGAAAAACAGTAGGAATAAACAGGTCATTTTTCAAGTTAGTAGGGGATTGCAAGGATCAGTGCTTGGGCCACAGCTGTTAGAATCTATATCAATGACTTAAGATGAGGGGACCAAGTGCTGTGATGCAGGACAGCTTGTGTTTGTTTTTTTGTTTTGAGACGGTTTCAATTCCAAATTAGGAACTAAAAGATTTCAAGGTTTTTTTTTGCGGGTGTTAAAGCAAGGTTAGACAAACAAACAGACGTGTGACTAAGTTTTTTTTTTAACCAAGGACATGCGCCTGGCGGTGTAGGTTTCAGTTTTAACCAGGAGGCTTTTGAAGAAGGTGGGAGCCAGCAAAAAGGCACTTTTTTAAAAAAAAGAGGCTTTTGAGGGTTGTGAAGGGCTCTGCACTAGATGGAAAATCAGCCCAATTGTTTTAAACAGACAGGCTGAGGGCTTCTAAAGAATCAGACTACAAAGCATCTAGTTGAACAGTTTGACTGCAGGCAGAAGAGTCTGGACTGAAGGCTGACCATTAGTGAATGACTTAACGGCAGTTGTCTTCGGTGACTGAAAAGTTATCAGCGGAACCATGCCATCAGGACAGTAGTGGGAAGGTCAAGATTGTTCGAGAGGTGACAAAACCAAACTGTAAAGGGAAGATTGCATCGCTTGCTATCGGCTGGACCTCATTACTTCTATATCTGCATCTTGGAGGACAGAACTATGGAAAAACTATCTGAGGAATATGCTGATTTTGTTGTACTGTAGTATTGTACAGCGGCACCTTGCTGATAAGACTATTCTGAAGATCAGTAAGAACTATCTTTGCTTCTGCTAATTAATGTGTAACCTTTAAGAGATGTATATATTTATATCAACCATAATAAAGGTTAGTTCATGTTTAATTTATGTTGGTTTTGGTTTGAGTGTTAAAGTAAACTTATAAAGTGAAGTCTTGTCCATTTGGTTTTTGGTTTCCTAAACTGGGTCAGTTGGTGGATTTGGTTCTTTTGGTTTGTTGGTAGTCTCCACGGGGATCATAGTGCAATATATCCAAGTTTGCTGCTGATACAAAGTGGGAAAGTAGGCTGCGAGGAGGACACAGAGGCTGCAAAGGGATAAAGGCAAATTAAGTGGGTGGGCAAGACCATTGCAGATGGAATATAATGTGGGAAAGTGAAATTATCCACTTCGGAAGGAAAAATAGAAAAGTAGAATATTTTTTAAATGGTGAGTGACTGAGAAATGTTGGCATTCAGAGGGATCTGGGTGTCCTTGTACATGAATCTGTAAGTTAATATGCAGGTACAACAAGCAATTAGGAAAGCAAATAATATGTTAACCTCTATTACAAAAGGATTGAAGTACAAAAGTGAATAAGTCTTACTACATTTGTACAGGGCTTTGGTGAGACTACGGCTGGATTTTAAGGAGCCCTCAACGTCTGGGGTGGGGGGGGGGAGCGGGTTGGGGCCTGAAGATGGCCCCGGATGAGGCCCGCCATGGACCTTGACATCGGTAGGGCCCGGCCTGATTTATTACCAGCGGCGGCGAGGCCTCGGCAGCTCCCCCACCGCTTGGCAATGGGACCCCAGTTTAAATATTTAAATTAAAATACCTGTATTAATTAATTTCACATCGAATCTTGATGTCCCGCCGCAATCTTCACCCCTGCGGCCGGCACTGCCGTGCCTTCGGATCCCCGTCCGGGAAAATAAGGCAGAACGCTTGTGGGGGTGGGGGAGGTAAGTTTATCGGGGTGGGGGGAGGGAGAGAACTGAGTCAAATTAGTGTCATAGGTGTAGGGGATGGTGGGAAGGGTTGGAGGTCAGAGTTTGTGCAATTTGTTGTGGGTGGGGTAGGTCATATGGTAAAGTTACGTGGTGTTGGGGGGGGGGGGGGTCGGTGGAGGAAGGGCAAATGATCAATTTAATTGTTATTGGGGTGGGAGAGGGGCAAAAGTTTTTTTTTTTAAAAACTCCATTTACCTTTATTTAAATTTCATGGTAGTGTTGACAGCCCTTTAAAAATGGCGTCAGCGCCTGCGCACAGGCAGCTGCGCCATTGCCGGGGATGGACAGCCCACCCCTTCCACGTGATCGGTACGGTGGCGTGCGGGTGGGCCACCGTCTTTTTTTAATCAGCAGGCTTATAAAATTCAGCCCTACACCTAGAGTACTGTGTACCGTTTTGGTCTCCTTATCTGAGGAAGGTTTTAATAACCTTGGGAGTGCAACAAAGGATCACTAGACTGATTCTTGGAATGAAGGGAGAAATTTAGTAGACTGGGCTTAAATTCTTCAGAGTTTAGAAGAATGAAAGGGGATCTCATTGAAACATACAGAATTCTTAAGGGGCTTGATAGATTAGATGCTCGGCGGATCTTTTCCTCTGGCTGGGAAGTCTAGAACCAGTGGTCACAGTCTTGGAATAAGGGGTATTTAGGACTGAGATGAGAAATTTCTTCACTCAAAGGGGTGTGAGTCTTTGGAATTCTGCACTTAAGAGCTGTGGATGCTCAGTTGTTGAATATATTCAAGACCGAGATTGATAATTTTTTGGATACTAAGGGAAATAGGGATATGGGAATATTGCGGGGAGGTAGAGTTGAGATAAAAGATCAGCCATGATCTTATTAAATATTGGAGCAGGTTTGAAGAGCTGAAAGGCCTACTCCTATTTCTTATATTCTTACATACTTATTTGCCTTCTGCTTGATTCAAGAATGTTGTAGAATGACTAGGATGTTTGGAACACAGACATTCAGTGCTTGAATCGAGCATTAATCTGAGGCATTTCTGTTCCCACTGTTATGGCACTGTTATCTCTGTTTTAAATAAACCATCAGCTATGACTCGAGGCAGACTGGCAACTGGCTCGGTCGCCTTGAGCTTTAATGTATAAAATGTTTTTTAAAAATCCATTTTATATCTTATTTCACAGATAATAGAACCAAGAATAAAACTAGAAGAATTAACTGAGAAATTTTGCATATTATATGGCATTTTTTTATATAATCTTTTAGGTGAAACTGGTATCGGTAAATCAACATTAATGGACACTTTATTCAACACTAAATTTGAAAATACACAAGCAACCCACAATGAACCTGGTGTCCGGTTAAAATCAAGCAGCTATGAACTACAAGAGAGTAATGTACGGCTAAAGTTGACCATTGTAGATACAGTAGGATTTGGAGACCAGATAAACAAGGAAGATAGGTAAGTTTTTAAATGATTTTTATTGAAAATGTAGCATTAAAGATTCTGTGTCTATAGTTTGATGTTTCTATTGATGCTGTCACTCTTCCAGTACCTTACCTTTATGTGTGAACTTGTATAGTGTGTATCAGCAAGTAGTTTGAGCCTGGGGAACAGTGATGTCCACTCCTGTCCTTTCAGATGTCCACATATCTAGACTTACAGCAAATGTCACTAGATAGCAATCTGGAATAAAGCCAGTAGTGGGACTCTGTCTGGATTTTTTAACCTCTGTTCTCCTTTTCCTCCTACTCTTGCTCTTTTTTTTCTCCCCTGTTCTTGCTTTCCTCTCTTTCCCCCCCCCCCCCGCCCCCTCCCGTTTGTATCTTGAATTTAATACAGTTTCCAGGTAACTTCTATATTTTTAATTGGGAAATGTTTTCTTATATTGCTAAATATACCAATTGTTTGCATTCCAGCTATAAGCCTATCGTTGAATACATTGATGCACAGTTTGAAGCCTACCTCCAGGAAGAATTGAAAATCAGACGTTCCTTCTACAATTATCATGACTCAAGAATTCACGCCTGTCTGTACTTCATTGCGCCCACTGGACACTCACTGAAATCCCTCGATCTTGTTACCATGAAAAAATTAGATAGCAAGGTAATTGACTATTTTTCCCCCCTTAACTACATGGGGATTGTCAAATCTCTGGACAAAATGTTGATCAATTTTTGAAAGTGTGAAGGATTGTTTTGATTACTACTGTTTTCATTTTATAAGGCACTTGTTAAAATGACCTCTGTGACTTTGATTCCTAGTTTGTTCCTGTTGTTTTTCATACTGTTGAAACAGGGCATCAATGCACTTGTTTTAAATGCTTGACTCCTAAAGGGGTGCTCTTATGACCTTTTGTAGTCTACTTCATTTTAATTCATACATTTGGTTGAGTCCTCAAACAAAAATAACTAAATGTAAAATTATAATATGAGTCCATTTGCTCCTGTTGTTTGAATTTATTGGAAGGAATGTAAATTACCTCACAGTGCAGGTCTAATAACCTATAGTGTCATTTCAGTTCATTTTGGCCTATAAATAAAGAGTATGCAGATGTTAAATACTTATCAATAGTTATCAACAGCTTATCTGCTGTTGAAACCCTCATCCATTGCCTTAGTTACCTCCTCACCTTGACTATTCCACTGCTCTCCTGGCTGGCTTCCCATATTCTATTCTCCATAAACCTGAGCTCATCCAAAACTCTGCTGCCTGTATCTTACCTTCCAAATCCTGTTCACCCTCATGCACCTGCTTGCTGACCTACATCATCATCTGGTCCGACAATGCCTCAACTTTAAAATTCTCATCTTTGCTTTGAAATCCCTCTGTGACCTCGCCGCTTCCTCTGTAACCTCCTACAGCCTTCTGAGGCCTCTGCACTCCTCCAGTTCTGGTCTGTTGGCAATTCCCAATTTAATTAGTCCACCACTGGCAACCGTGCCTTCAGCTGCCTACGCCAAAGCTCTGGAATTATGTGACTGTGTCAAATTGTTTGAGAATGCTCCTGTGCTACATTTTAATACATTTAAAGATGTTATATAAGTTTGTATATTCGTGGAAAATTTCTGCCTCAGAAGGAGGCCATGCTGCCCATCATGTCTGTGTCAGTTGACGAAGAGTTACCCAGCCTAATCTCACCTTTCTGCACTTGGTCCATGCCCTTCAGGACATGGCTCTTCATGGAGACATCCAAGTGCATTTTAAATGTGATGAGAGTTTCTGCCTCTACCACTCTTTCAGGCAGTGAGTTCCAGGTCCTTACCACTTTTTTGGGTGAAAAATGTTTCCTCATCTCCCCTCTAATCCTTCTACCAATTACTGTAAATATATGCCCCATGGTTTTTGACCCCTCTGTTAAGGTAAACTTAAGGTCTACTTACTCTATCTAGGCCCTTTATAATTTTATACACCTCAATTAAGTCACTCCCTCAGCTTCCTCTGTTCCAAGGAAAACAACCCCAGCCTATCCAGTCTTTCCTCATAGCTAAAATTTTCCAACCCTGGCAACATCCTCACAGATCTCCTCTGCACCCTCTCCAGTACAATCACATCTTTCCTGTAATGTGGTGACCAGAACTATGCAGTACTCCGTCTGTTTAACTAGTTTTGTATACAGTTCTACCATAATCTCCCTGTTATATTTTATGCCATAGCTAATAAAGGAAAACATGTGGCCTGAATAACTTTATTGATATGTCCTGCTACCTTTAAGGATCTGTGGACGTACATTCCACGGTCCCTCTGTTCCTCCACACTACTCCTCATCCTCCCATTTTTTGTGTATTCCCTTACCTTGTCCCCCCCCCCCACCCCCCCAAAATGCATTATCTCGCACTTCTCCAGATTGAATTCCATTTTCCACTTTTCTGCCCAACTGACCAGACCATCTATATCCTCCTGTAGACTAAAGCTTTCCTTCTCACTGTCAATTTTTGTATCATCTGCAGCCATCTTTATCATGACCCTACGTTTAAATCTAAATCATTAATATAAACTACAAAAAGCAAGGGACCAAGTACTGAGCACTGCAGAACCCCACTGGAAACAGCCTTCCAGTTGCAAAAATACCAGTTGCAACCATTACTCTTTGCTTCCTGCCTCTAAGCCAGTTTTGGATCCAAGTGCCACTCTCCCTTGGATCCCAAGAGCTTTTACTTTTTTGACCAACCTGTCATGCGGGACCTTGTCAAAAGCCTCGCTAAAATCCATGTAGACCACATCCACTGCACTGCCCTTATCGACCCTACCTATCGCCTCAAAAGAAAATTCATCAAGTTAGTCAGACATGACCTTCCCTTAACAAATCCATACTGTCCTTCCTGGATTAATGTATGCCTTTCAAAAGGAAGGTTTATACTGTCCCTCAAAATTGATTCCATTAATTTGCCCACAACCTTGGATATCTAAAAGGCATTTGATAAGGTGCCACATCAAAGTTTACTACACAAAATAAGAGCTCATTGTGTAGGGGGTAACATGTTGGCACGGATAGAGGATTGGTTAGCTTACCGGAAGCAGAGAGTAGGGATAAATGGGGCATTTTCAGGTTGGCAAGCTATAATTAGCAGAGTGCTACAGGGATCAGTGCTGGGGCCTCAACTATTCACAATCTATATCAATGATTTGGATGAAGGGACAGAATGTATGTTTGCTACATTTGCTGATGACCCAAAAATACGTAGGAGAGTAAGTTGTGAAGAGGGCATAGAGTCTGCAAAGGGATATAGATAGGTTAAGTGAGTGGGCAAAAATTTGGCAGATGGGGTATAATATGGGAAAATGTGAACTTGTCCACTATAGGAATAGTGTAGAATAGGAAAGCTGTATACTATTTAAATGGGGAGAGATCATAGAACTCTGCAGTATGGAGGGATCTGGGTGTCCTATACATGAATCACAAAATGTTAGTATGCTGGTACGGCAAGTGATTAGGAAGATAAATTGTCATTTATTGCAAGGGGAATGGAATATAAAAGTAAGGAAGCTTTGCTAAAGTTGTACAGGGTGTTTGTGAGACCACATTTGGAGTACTGCATACAGTTTTGGTCTGCTTACTTAAGAAAGGATATAATTGCATTTAGAAGCAGTTCAGAGAAGATTCACTTGACTGAAGGGATTATCTTATGAGGAAAGGTTGGGCCTGTATCCACTGGAGTTTAGAAGAATGCGAGGTGATCTTATTGAAACATGTAAGATCCTGAGGGGACTTGACGGAGGATGTTTCCCCTTATGGGAGAGACTAGAACTAGGGGACATAGTTTAAATATTAGGGGTCTCCCATTTAAGACGGAGGTAAGGAGAAATTTTTTTTCTGAGTGCCGTTAGTCTGTGGAATTCTCCTCCACAGAGAGCAGTGGAGGCAGGCTCATTGAATATTTTTAAGGCTGGTTTAGATATATTCTTGATTGGCAAGGGAGTCAGGAAAGGAATCAGATCAGCCATGATCTTAAATGGTGGTGCAGGCATGAGGGGCCGAATAGCCTACTGCTAACTCGTATGTTCGTATTTGACCAAAGTTAAGCTAACTGGCCTACAATTACTCAGATTATCTCCTTTTCCCTTTTTTTAAACAATGGTACAACATTGGCAATCCTCTGGCACCACTCCTGCACTGTTTATCCAGGACACAAGAAGTGTCCTGAAGTTCCCACATGGACTGAGGTGCCCCACCATGCCTCTATTTATTAGACTAACTAAACCTAACAGAAATAAACTAAAGACTTAAAAAATCTTCACCAGCTACTTGCCAATCAGCACTTTCCTTTGTGCTGACTTCATTTTAATTTTCTTTTACACCTCTTCCTGATGCTCATGCTGTCTCTGAGTTCTGAACTCCCTTCAAGTCTGCTGCTTTTACCTGTTGGTCTCTGACACTGTTTCCCCTCAGGCTCGCTCTGAATCTAATCCACTGTTTGCTAAGTCTTTGCCCCATCATGGTTCTGGTTGTTGGAATGCTCTTTCTAATGCTCCTGTACCCCTCCCTGCTTTCAAAAGCCACCGTATAATCTTTTTCAATTACCTTAAATTACCTACTTTACTCATTTGTTGAAGTGCATTTACTGTGCTGAAAGTGCTATTTAAGTGTTACTTGTTCCTTCTTTCTCCTTTCATCTGTCTCCAGAAGCAGCAGTTATTTGGTCTGATGTGATGAAGATGAAAAATGAAATTTAACATGCAATAAACTGCACATAACGTTCTGCGAATGGGGAAAAAAATCAAAAAGTTAAATTTCTAGCTAGCCTGGTGCTCAAAGATTAATCACAAGGTGGGGCTGCCCTTGGGTCTCCACTTGTTAAATAGAGTTGTTTTCTAGATCTGCAAATTCAAATAAGGTAGTTTTTAAGGAGCTAGCTCAATGTGATGAGATTCATTTCCTGTGTCAAATCTCATTCTCGATTGACTTCCTGTGACATCCTTCCTCTTCATTCCTTACAAGTGTTGTTGAAAAGGATGTAGATACTAGTATTTTCTGTTACAGCTATTTAAAAGGAAATAGCAAAATTTGTTTTGAATGAGTATATTGTTTCATGCAATTTTTACCTATCTGTCCAGAATGAAAGATTATTTCCTTGGAAACTTGTATTGTTTTAAATGTGTGAAACAAATTATGATTCGAATGTATTATCCTGCCTGCTTTGGATTGCAATTTACTCTTTATGCACTGCATGTCACAAATTGGAGCAGCTCACAAACTAGGTTTCCCCATAATTTGGGCTGACTGGAAGTAACAAAGTATCTAAATCTGGGCACTAGCTGTTTGTGACTTGCCCTGAAATCCTGACAATAGAAGTACAAATTTCTGAGAAATGTTTGTGTGGGTTTGGAAGTACATTTGAAAACAAAGACTGCTTTATGAAAGCACAAATGGCTTTAATATCTTGCTTTTGGTGAAAATTCAAGTTAATTCAGTGAAGGGGGTGAGGGGGGGGGGTGGTGGTGGGTGGGTGGCGGAAGAGGGAAGAAGTGGCAAATCCAGCAATTTGACTCCTGTTTGAACCTATAAACATGGTGAATTCACGTTTGGAATAATCAAAATTTTACTCTTTCGATATCCTGTCAAACTGAATATGCCATTCTCATTAGTATAACAGTAGCTGTTTAGTAGTAGTTTTATTTCGCCACTGAGTCACTAGGAAGACATTCCAGTGGTTGCATTGTACTCTGGATAAAATGTAGGCCTTCCTGCCTAACTACAACATGAAATTTATACTGGAATTTTGTTTGTGCCCTGAAAGCTGCCCTTTTCTGTCTGTGGTGATCTTCTAGTTTTTGGACTTTTGTGGTTCTGAAAATTTTGGTGTATTTCCTATTTTGCATAAAGGCCTGTTTTTTAAATTACAAACTTAGTCTGACCAGTGGAAATAAAGACTACCTCCGTCAATGTCGTCGGGCATGCAAGCTGTAGGTATTTTCATACCTCATTGTTCCCACCAGGTGCCCAATAAAATGTTTCAATTTCACGCTCTGGCTCCAGTTCTTCCTCGTTTTCTTTCTCAGGAGGCATAGTATGGTTGCACAAGTGCTAATATGTCTCCATTACTTCACCCAAAGAGCAATTATTCAGGAGCCTAGGCAGTGACTATTAAAAGATTATTTGATTTTGCAATCAAAGCTGAGTGCGATCTTGATCTCGTCTGGCATCCGTAGTCCATGTGTGTGCACTGTTTCAGCAAGTATGAATAGACGCATGCTGGTGAATTGTGGGTGCTACTGCCCCAGCTGAGGTTAGCTAACTCAACACCAAATAGGAATCAAACAAAGGACCTTCCTCCTCTTTTAAGTTTTGGTTTATTCACTGATGCATCGTAGTGACAGCTGTTTTAAGGAAACCGCTTCAACTATAAACTAATAGCAAATGAAACAGTTGAATCCCTCAAGGCACTTCCACTTAAGTCGCTCGCAGGATATAAAAACCTCAACTTGAATGTATATAACATGGGAAATGATCTTAAGAGTTTTACAGAGGAAAAAAAAGGAGTGGACACTGAGCCACATTTGAATAGCTGATTGAAAGATTGGTCAACAAGATATTTTTCTTGAGCAAACTTTTAAAGTTGGAGTGAGAAGAAGGAGGATGGTGGTGAGGTCAATTCCAGAGATTGTGGCCAAGCCATCTGCTGTAAATGGGGCAACGAAGCAGATGTGCAGAAGGACAAAGTTACAAAGGGAGGATGTAAAGGTTGGACAAGGTTGCAAAGTGCTGTCTAGGAATTCAAAAATAAAGACAAGGGTTCAAGACATTGGGGGAAGATGTGGGGTCGGGGACGCAGTGTAGATCTCTGACTGAGTGATGGGCAATGCATTTTAATATTGGACAGGATGTAGGCAGTCAAGTTTTGAACAACTTTGAGATTAACTAGTTGTTCATTTCATTGCTGTTTGTGGGATTTTGGTTGATGCATTTGTCTGCACAACAATTACTGTGCTCAGACCAAAGGTGCCATATAAATGTAAGTTATTTCTTTTATTGGAAAGCAGCACATTGGAGAGAACTGCAGTAACTTCAAATTGCACACTGTAGTAAATGATTGCTTTTCTTTTTTGCCAGTTTCAGTGGCATAGATAGGAATAAAAATTTGGGTGATTCCCCACTGCAGTTAGGCAGTAATATCGCAGCAGGGTGCCCGCCTGCAACTTCACAACCTTCACTAGCCACATGCAGTTGTAAACTCTGTGACATGGACACTTCGGTTCTGCCTCTGCAAAATTCAAATCAGCTTTGAAACCTTCTCTCCATCAGGATTCAAGATATATTATGCCTCAATCCCCTCCAGTCCATGTACTACAGCACTGTAATTCAAAGGGGTCGGATAGACATGCACCGTTAATGATCCCATTTCATACCTGGATTTTTAATCTACCATTAAATATATACTAACACTTTTATTTCCAGTCACACTTTAATATTTTCTGCACTTTGCTCACCCATTACGAAACAGGTGACGTTGTTCATCTCTGAAGTTAATTGCATTTGAGAAGACTGAAATCCAAATAGGTAGTTCCCATTTTTGCAAATATTTGGCAAAAGTAATTAAGATGGAGTGAAACATTTTGGAAAGCAAAGGGAAGAAAAAATTAGGAAAAATTAATTTCAGAAATGAATACCAGTTCCATTGAAAATAGAGAATTTTTTCTACTTGTGCAATATTTTGAATTCACTGTTATTTGTATTCAAACATAAGAATGTAAGAAATAGGAGCAGGAGTAGGCCATTTGGCCCCTCGAGCTTGCTCTGCTATTCAATGCGGTCTTGGCTGAACTTGTACATCAACTTCACTTTCCCACCCTATACCCATATCTCTTGATTCTCTTAATGTTCAACAGTCTATTGACCTCGGTCTTCAATGTAGTCATCAACTGAACACCACAGCCCTTGGGGGGTGTGGTGGGGGTGGGGGGGGAACGGTTTGCTGAGAGAATTCCAAACGTTTACAACCCTCTATATAAAGACATTTCTCCTTTCCTCAGTCCGAAATGGCCAACCCCTAGTTCTAGGTTCTCCAGATAGGTAAAACATTCTCTTAGCATGTCCTCATTTTAAAAAAAAGTTTCAATTAAATCACACCTTGCTCTTCTAAACTCCAGAGAATATAGGCCCATTACCTGATGTTGCCTTATTAATAGGGAAATTCCTCATTTTTATAAGTTGGACATTTTGTGTATTTGGAGACAGTTCTCTTCAGAAACCGTGTTGCAGCCTGTGCTTGAGAATGAACTCCCGTATATGTCTTGCTTAATACTTTATAGCTACATGATAATTAAAACAATGCAACACTGGGTATTCAATTAACAAACTTTGCAAATAAAGACACGATGTACATTATTCTGTTTTTGTACATTGTGATCTAATATCTTGCATCTATCAGAAATGTTTGACATTTTTCTTTCTCCTTCTCACATCATATCTTTTCATGAATTGCCATGAAATGAAATGACCATTGACCTGCTTAATCTGGAATTCGGCAATCATAACCAACTAATTTCTATGCCTATCGTGTTTATCTCCGACCTGGTTAATTTAAAATAATGATTCCATATGGCTTTGCAGTTGTCATACAAGCATGGAACATCCTCTTTTTCATAGTGGCAATGAGACTGCGGAAATGGGAGGGAGTTGGTAGTGGTGCCGGTAACCTTAAGAACATGAGAGGTAGGAGCAGGAGTAGACCATATGGTCCCTTGAGCCTGCTCCGCCATTCAATACAATCATAGTTGATCTGCCACAACTCCACTTTCCCATCTGCTCCCCATATCCCTTGTGTCCCTGAGATCAAAAACCTTGATTTATCTATCCACGAGACAACTACATACAAGCATTGTAATGTGCTAATAACATGTATGAGAGTATGTGGGTGATTTGTGACCCATCCATAGCTACGCCACTGGTCGGTTTACTGTCGTCAAAGCTAATCAAAAATGTGACTTGATTTTAATCTAGTTCTTCAACTTCAATTTGTAGCCACTAAGTTGCATTTGGCCAAACAAAGCAAACAAGAACCAATTATATTTTTATTTTTGCAGGTGAATATAATCCCCATCATTGCCAAAGCAGACACAATCTCCAAGAGCGAACTACATAAATTCAAGATCAAAATTATGAGTGAATTAGTCAGTAACGGCGTGCAGATTTACCAGTTCCCAACAGATGATGAAACTGTTGCCGAGATCAATTCAACAATGAATGTAGGTTGTAATTACTTATGGAATATATTTTCTTTTTAACATTTAAATTACTTTTTGCTTTTACATTGACTTCTTGGCATCTAATTTGTGAAGCAGAATGACTTCTAGAAGTTGCTGCCTTGATATTACTTCTCAACAATCTTTCCCCTCTGATAATTTTGTACATCATTGGAGAGTCATGTCACTGCACTTTGTTTTTTTAACCAAACCTTCTTGAAATCTCATTAGAATAAAGGTGTTCAGTTTCAAGCTTGTGATGCCATATTGCTACTGTCATTTCTAAGTGGGAAGATGTAGTTTACTAGGACAGATTGTCTTGGGGCAAGCACTAATAACTTGATTCTACTATCTACTGTTAAACAAGAAAACATTTTCTGCTTACAGTTGGCAAATATCCTTGAAACATTGGGTTACAAAAACTGATGCATTTTTCATTTCAAAGTTAGGCATTTTAGTCGATTTTAAATTATTTTGGGATTGTATACTTCCAAAACCACTCGTTCTACTTGAAAACAGTCACTATGTCAAAGAAAACATTTCCGTTTTAGATTTCTGAGACATTGGGACTGGTTCTGGGGCAGGTGGGTCCTGTACAAGATGGACGGGTTGCATCTTAGCAGGACTGGGTCAAATATCCTCACGGAGATTTGCTAGTGACGTTGGGGAGGGTTTAAACTAAATTGTCAGGGGGATGGGAACCTGAGAGGGAGCTCAGATTGGAGGGAAGCAAAACTGGTAACTTGTCTGGGGTGTGGGAACCAGGAGCAAGTATTAGAGAAGAATACCAAGATGCAGAAAATACTGGAGATCGATAGCACCAGAGTAGTGAATAGTACATTATTAGGTGGGGTCAGAGTGAGGGAGAAAGTAATAAAGCCTGAATCAGGGTTAATGTGCATGTATGTGAATGCAAGGAGTGTGGTTAATAAGACTGATGAGGTACAGGCACAGATTGCCATGTGGAAATATGATGTGGCTATAACTGAGACCTGGCTCAAAGGAGGGCAGGACTGGGAGTTAAATACATCTGAATACAAGGTGTTCAGGAAAGGTAGGAAATGGATAAAAGGGGGAGGTGTGACTGTATTGATTTAAGGAGAGCATTGCAGTGCTGGAGAAAAGGATGTCCCAGATGGGCCAAGGACAAAATCAATTTGGCTTGAGCTAAGGAACAAAAAAGGTGCGGTTACATTGCTTGGTGTTGTCTGTAGGCCAGCAGCTAGTGGGAAGGACATGGAGGAACAAATTTGCAAGGAGATTACAGAAAGGTGCAAAAATTATAGGGTAGTTATAATGGGGGACTTTAATTATCCAAACATAGACTGGGATATAGCGGTGTGAGGGGCAAGAGTTCCTAGAGCGTGTTCAGGAAAATTTTCTACAGCAGTATGTTTCTAGTCCAATGAGAAAGGAGGCACTGCTATACCTGGTTCTTGGGAATGAGGTGGGCCAAGTGGATCAAGTATCAGTAGGAGAGCATTTAGGGGATAGTGATCATTGTATCGTAAGGTTTAGGCTGACTATGGAAAAGGACAAAGAGCAATCCAGGGTAAGAATAATTAACTGGGGGAAGGCTAACTTTATTGGGGTAAGAATGGAGCTGGGGCGAATAAATTGGAGTCAAAAGCTGGCAGGAAAACTGTTAGCTGAACAATGGACTACCTTCAAAGAAGAGATAGTTTGGATACAGTCAAGGTGTGTTCCCTTGAAGGGGAAAAGTAAGGCGAACAAATCCAGAGCTCCCTGGATGACAAAAGAAATGGAGATTAAGATAAAGAAGAAATAGTGTGCTTATGACAGACGCCAGGTAGAAAATATTATTGAGAACCAGGCTAAATATAGAAGGTCTAGAGGGGAAGTGAAAAAGCAAATGGGAGAAGAAAAAAAGAGCATGAAAAGAGACTGGCAGCTAGCATTAAAGGAAATCCCAAAGTTTTCTATAGTCATATAAATAGTAAAAGGGTGGTGAAAGGAGGAGTGGGGCTGATTAGGGACCAGAAAGGGGATTTACACATGGAGGCAGAGAGCATAGCTGAAGTATTAAATGAATACTTTGCACCTGCCTTTGCCTGGGTTGCATCTTCTTGGTAATGTTGAAAGAGGAGGTAAGTCAGACACTAGAGGGGTTTAAAATTGATGAAGTATTAGATAGGCTGTCTATACTTAAAGTGGATAAAGCACCAGGGTCGGGAGAGATGCATCCAAGGACACTGAGGGAAGTGAGGGTGGAAATCAGAGGTACTGGCCATAATTTTTCAGTCTTCCTTAGACTCGGGGTGGTGCCAGAGGACTGGAGAATTGTAAACACTACACCCTTATTCAAAAAAGGGTGGAAAGATAAGCCCAGCAACTACAGGCCAATCAGTTTAACTTCGGTGGTGGGAAAATATCTAGAGAAAATAATTAGGGACAAAATCAATAGTCACAACTTCAAATGTGAGTTAATTAAGGAAAGCCAGCATGGACTTCTTTAGGGAAAATCATGTTTAACTAGCTGTCTGGAGTTTTTTGGGGAGGTAACAGAGGGTTAATGAGGGCAATGCTGTTGATGTGATGTACATGGACTTTCAAAAGGCTTTGATACAGTGCCACACAACAGACTTGTGAGCAAACCTGTAGCTCAGGAATAAAAGGGACAGTAGCAACATGGATATGAAATTGGCTGAGTGACAGGAAACAAAGAATAGAGGTTAATGGATAAAAGCAAAATACTGCAGATGCTGGAAATCTGAAATAAAAACAAGAAATGCTGGAAATACTCAGCAGGTCTGGCAGCATCTGTGGAGGGTAAAGCAGAGTTAACCTTTCAGGTCAGTGACCCTTCATCAGATCTGAAACATTAACTTTGCTTCTCCCTCCACAGATGCTGCCAGACCTGCTGAGTATTTCCAGCATTTCTTGTTTTTATCTTAGTGGTTAATGGATGTTTTTCGTGCTGGAGGAAGGCTTGTTGTGGAGTTCCCCAGGGGTCAGTGTTGGGACCCTTGCTTTTCCTGTTGTATATTAATGACCTAGACCTTGGTATACAGGGCACAATTTCAAAGTTTGCAGATGATACGAAACGTGGAAGCATTGTGAGCTGTGAGGAGGATGGTGTAGAATTTCAAAAGGACATAGACAAGTTGGTGGAATGGGCAGATAGGTGGCAGATGAAGTTCAATGCAGAGAAATGTGAGGTGATTTATTTTGGTAGGAAGAACATGGAGAGACAATATAGAATAAAGGGTACAATTCTAAAGGTCGTGCAGCAGCAGAGGGACCTAGATGTATATGTGCGAAAGTCATTGAAGGTGGTAGGACAGGTTGAGAGCATGGTTAATAAAGCATACAGTATCCTGGGCTTTATTAGTAGAAGCATGGAGTACAAGAGCAATGAAGTTATGTTGAATTTGTATAAGACACTATTTCAGCCTCAGCTAGAGTATTGCATCCAATTCTTGGCACCACATTTGAGGAAAGACATGATGGCATTGGAGAGAGTACAGAAAAGATTCATGAGAATGATTCCAGGGATGAGGAATGTCAGTTATGAAGATAGATTGGAGACGTTAAGACTGTTTTGCTTGGAGAAGAGAACGCGGAGAGGTGATTTGATAGGGCGGCGCAGTGGTTAGCACCGCAGCCTCACAGCTCCAGCGACCCGGGTTCAATTCTGGGTACTGCTTGTGTGGAGTTTGCAAGTTCTCCCTGTGTCTGCGTGGGTTTCCTCCCACAGCCAAAAGACTTGCAGGTTGATAGGTAAATTGGCCATTATAAATTGCCCCTAGTATAGGTAGGTGGTAGGGGAATATAGGGACAGGTGAGTATGTGGTAGGAATATGGGATTAGTGTAGGATTAGTATAAATGGGTGGTTAATGGTCGGCACAGACTCGGTGGGCCGAAGGGCCTGTTTCAGTGCTGTACCTATAAATCAAAATCAGGTGTTCAAAATCATGAGGGGTCAGGACAGAGTAGATAGAGAGAAACTGTTCCCACTTGTGAAAGGATCGAGAACGAGAGGGCACAGATTTAAAATATGTGGTAAGAGAAGCAAAAGTGACACGAGGAAAACTTTTTCACGCAGCAAGTGGTTAAGGTCTGGAATGCGCTGCCTGCGAACGTGGTGGAAGCAGGTTCATTTGAAGTATTCAAAAGGGAATTAGACAGTTATATGAAAAGGAAGAATATGCAGAGTTATGGGGAGAAGGCAGGAGATTGGAACTGAGGGAGTTGCTCTTTCAGAGAGCCAGTGCGGACATGATGGGCTGAATGGTCTCCTTCTGCGCTGTAACAATTCTGTGATTCCAGTGGAGTGTATTGCTACCTTTCACTCTGTTGCTGACTGATTTCAGGAAGAACTAATTTCCTTTTATCTTTCCCTGCAGGGCCATCTTCCATTTGCTGTTGTTGGCAGCACTGAAGAAATAAAGATTGGGAATAAAATGGCAAAAGCTCGGCAGTATCCCTGGGGAATTGTACAGGGTATGTTTGACTAGCAAGTTTTTTTTTATCTGCCCTTGTCGCGTTTCATGTGTTCGATGGCAGAAGGAACAATTGTGAAATTACTAAGGAAATTTGTTTGTGGTAATTGTTTTAATTCTTTCATGGGATGTGGGCATTGCTGACAAGACCAGCATTAGTTGTCCATTTCTCATGGCTCTTGACAACTGAGTGGCTTCGAGGCCATTTCACTGGGCAGTTAAGAGTCAACCACATTGTTGTGGGTCTGGAGTCATATTTAGGCCAGACCAGGTACAAACAGCTTCCGACCTTATAGTCCCGCAATCCCGGACAGCCCGCTTCTGCCTCCTTAAAATCCACGAATAGGACTGTCCTGGCAGACTCATTTGTCTCGCCCTGTTCCTGCCCCACATAACATATTTCTTCCTATCCTGACTCTATCTTTTCTCCCCTGGTCCATTCTCTTCCCACCTACATCCTTGACTCTTCTGACGCCCTACGTCATTTTGTCCATTTCCAGTTTCCTGGACCTAACCGCCGCCTCTTCACTATGTGCGTCAATCTCTCTACACTTCCATCCCCCACCAGGATGGTTTGAGGGCTCTCCGCTTCTTCCTTGAGCAGAGGCCCAACCAGTCCCCATCCACCACCACCCTCGTCCACTTGGCTGAACTTGCTCTCACATTGAACAACTTCTCCTTCAACTCCACTCACTTTGTTCAAGTAAAAAGGGTTGCTATGGGTACTCACATGGGTCCCAGTTATGCCTGTCTTTTTGTGGGATATGTCGAACATTCTTTAGATTAGATTAGATTAGAATATTACAGCGCAGTACAGGCCCTTCGGCCCTCGATGTTGCGCCGATCATCTGACCTACACTATTCCATTTACATCCATATGTCTATCCAATGACCACTTAAATTCCCTTAAAGTTGGTGAGTCTTTGTTCCAGTCCTACTCAGGCCCCCTCCCCCAACTCTTTTTCCAGTCCATTGATGAATGTATTGGTGCCGTTTTCCTGCTCCCACCCCAAATTGGAAAACGTGATCAACTTTGCTTCCAATTTCCACCCTTCTCTCACCATTACATGGTCCATCTCCGACACTTCCCTTCCCTTCCTCAACTTCTGTGTCTCCATCTTGGGGGATAGGCTGTCTACTAACATTCATTATAAGCCCACCGACTCCCACTGCTACCTCAACTACACTTCTTCACACCCTGCCTCCTGTAATGACTCCATTCCAGTCTCCCAGTTTCTCCATTTCTGACACATCTGCTCTGATGATGCCAGCACCGCAGCCTCACAGCTCCAGGGACCCAGGTTCGATTCTGGGTACTGCCTGTGTGGAGTTTGCAAGTTCTCCGTGTGTCTGTGTGGGTTTTCCCTGGGTGCTCCGGTTTCCTCCCACAGCCAAAGACTTGCAGGTGATAGGTAAATTGGCCATTGTAAATTGCCCCTAGTGTAGGTAGGTGATAGGGAATATGGGATTACTGTAGGGTTAGTATAAATGGGTGGTTGTTGGTCGGCACAGACTCGGTGGGCCGAAGGGCCTGTTTCAGTGCTGTATCTCTAAATAAAATAAATAAATAAAATAAAACAGTGCTTCTGATGTCTTTTTTCTCAAACAGGGATTCCCCCCACTGTGGTTGACAGGGTCCTCCACTGTGTTTGGCCCGTTTCCCACACCTCTACCCTCCCTCCCTTCCCTTCCCTTCCAGAACTGCGACAGGGTTTCCCTTGTTCTCACTTTCCACTCCACGAGCCTCCACATTCCAAGGATCATTCTCCGCCATTTCCGCCACCTCCAGTGTGGTGCTACTACCAAATGCATCTTCCCCTCCCCTCCCCTGTCAGCATTCTGAAGGGATCGTTCCCTCTGTGACACTCTGGTCCACTCCTCCATTACCCCCCACACCTCGTCCCCTTCCCATGGCACCTTCCCATGCAATCACGGGAGGTGTAATACCTGCACTTTTACCTCCCCTCTCCTCACTATCCATGGCCCCAAACACTCCTTTCAGGTAAAGCAGCGATTTACTTGTACTTCTTTCAATTTAGCATTTGCTGCTCACAATGTGGTCTCTTCTACATTGGGGAGACCAAACGCAGATTGGGTGACCGCTTTGCGGAACGCCTCCGCTCAGTCCGAAAGCATGACCCAGAGCTTCTGGTTGCTTGCCATTTCAACACACCCCCTCTGCTCTCATGCCCACATATCTGTCCAGGGCTTGCTGCAGTGTTCCAGTGAACATCAATGCAAGCTCGAGGAACAACATCTCATTTACTGATTGGCACGCTACAACCTGCCGGACTAAACATTGAGTTCAAAAATTTCAGAGCATGACTGGACCCCTCTTTTTCTTTTCACTTTTGTCTTTTTCTTTTTATTTTAGTTTGTTTCGTCATTCATTTTTCTTACCATATGCCTACCCACTGTTTGTTTTCATGGTTGTGCTTTGGGCCAGGGCTGTTCATTTTTCTGTCTATTAACACCCTCTCTGCACTAACGCTTTGTCTTTCAACACACCATCAGCATACCGTTTGCCTTTGCTCCATGACCTTCTGGTCAGTTATTCTCTGTGACCCTGTCCTATCAACACCTTGCCTTTTGTTATCTCTTGTCCCACCCCTGCTTTATTTGCTTAAAACCTATTACATTTCTAACCTTTGCCAGCTCTGATGAAGGGTCACTGACCTGAAATGTTAACTCTGCTTCTCTTTCCACAGATGCTGTCAGAGCTGCTGAGTATTTCCAGCATTTCTTGTTTTTATTTCAGATTTCCAGCATCTGCAGTATTTTGCTTTTATTTAAGAATAGCAAAGTTCCTTCCATAAAAGGCATTCTTGAACCAGATGGGTTTTTTCGATAATTTCATGGCACCATTACTGAGAGTAACTTTCAATTCCAGATTTTTTAGAAATTAATTAATTGAATTTGAATTTCATCATCTGCTATGGTAGGATTTGAACCCATGTTGCCAGGGCATGAGCCTGGGCCTCTGGATTACTAGTTCCGTGATATTAACACTACAGCATCTCCCCGTGAACTAAGCATTCTCTACCTCTTAAATTTTGTTTTACTATCAGTAATCATGTGTAGCACTTGAACAGACTTAGTTGATGTATTGTGCTTTTAAAAATGATTACATTCCTTTTTAAAAGAAACATTAGAAGAAGTTGGTTGCAGCATGTTGGAGCACTACCATTTTGTGTTAATGGGATCACAGTCAGTTTCCCACACTGTTGCTGAATGCAGGCTGAGACATGGTGCCTCACTACACCAAGGAGAGATGTCACCAGGCTGAACCTTCAGGTTCCCCAACAGTATGTCAGGCATATCCCAGAGAAATTATTTTAAAAAGTGAATTCTAGAAGCAAAGAGCTTTTCTTCATGAGCCAAAACCGTTCCAGTAAAACTTTTATATTTGGACATGATAAAGTAGCCGAGTAATTCTGTCCTTTGATGAAGATATCAGATTCTTGATTTTGTTTTTGCGAGAGCTTTTTGAATGAAGCAAAGTAGTGGTCAAAGCATATCTATCCTCCTTCCCCTACAACAGAACAATAGATTTGATATTTCATGAGATAGTCTGAAACAGAATATAGTGCACCCTGCACACGACTAATACAATTATATTTAACATATGTTTCGCATAAGCAGTACATCTCAAAGGTCTGTGAAACAGGGTATATAAACCACTCTTTGCTTGTCTCATTCAGGGTTCATAACGACTGGTTTATACCAAAATGGATTATAGTACTGAACTGAATAATAGCGAAGCAGATTGTAATACTGAGCTGGTTTGTACTGAACCAGGTTATAGTACAATAGTTAGTATAATAATTCTACAATGTAGGAGGTGATTTACATCTGAAATAATCAATTTTAGATTCTGGTGGTTTTGTAGTTGTACTAAAACAACCCTGCCCTCCTTTCAGCTCCATAAACTGGCCTCAAAATATTTGTGTCTGAAAACTGTGCGTGGTGGTTGCAAATAATTGTTGATTCCTTTCAGGATAAATTGCAACAGTGAAACCTCAGGAGTTTTTTAAATTTACTTGGTAAAAACTAAATGAGAAGAGAGTTTTATTTTGTATTTTGATTATTTTGTAGTATGTATCAAATATATTGGAAAAATGGCATCCTAGATGCCAATGGGAATTGGAAGCATTAAGAAACTTGAAATTCTATGCTTTAGAGTTTGTTTAAAGAATACAGTTGCTGACTGTCTTATTTTCCTCTCATTTTTGCCCCTTTTGGGGGAAAAATAAACAATTCTATAGTGGAAAATGAAAACCACTGTGACTTTGTGAAGCTCCGCGAAATGTTGATTCGTGTAAATATGGAGGATCTGAGGGAGCAGACACATGCACGTCATTATGAACTGTACAGACGGTGTAAGCTGGAGGAAATGGGATTTAAAGACACGGATCCAGACAGCAAACCATTCAGGTAAAGAACTAGGTTTAAAGTTGTTGAGGTTTGATGCTTTGATTAGATATTGGTGCGATGTTGAGTTGTGTAGACCAGGAAAGTCCCAGACTGACTCTATGGACTACGCTGCATTCACTGAATTCAGACAGTGCCATGTTAGGGACATGCAAGAGAGGAGGGGACAAGTGATTCTTGATTCTGATCCTATCCAGTAACACTTGCTCCCAGTACTTGTGGATCGCATTCAACAGTGGTGTCCTCTGCAAATAGCCTATTAAAGCTTACATTCTGGAACTTTGAAATATTGCCAAGCTGTTGGTGTCTTTGTTGCTATGTCCCAGCATGTCAATATATTCTGGAGAGTGGAGAAAAATCTGAAAATAAACAAGAAAAAAATGTTATAAAGTACGTATTTTAATTTAATGGGGTCAATTTTATGTTGAGGTGGGTTTGGTGCTTGGGAAACAGGCAGAACACCAGGAAGTATGGAAGCTCGTGAGGCCCTATTGTGTCTTGCAAATAGCTACAATAAGAAAAAGATTCTGGATTATATTCAATTGGATGGAGATAATTTCAACATCCATTTGAATTTTTTAAATAATTTGAGTACAGTCCTTCAATTTATTTTAAAAGTTGTGGCATGGATTATTACATTTTGTTGCACAGGCTCTTTTTATATTCATAATAGATAAAAGCTGTGTTTTAACTCCAGTATGGGACAGAGCCAAGCAGAACTCTTGTCATTTTTGTTGAAAAACATATGTGACATTTGGAGTATGTTACATAGAAATACGATTGAGACTGTTTTCATCCCATGTGTTTTTTTTGCCTTATAGTCTGCAGGAGACCTATGAAGCAAAGAGAAATGAATTCTTGACTGAGCTGCAGAAGAAGGAGGAAGAGATGAGACAGATGTTTGTCATGAGGGTGAAGGAGAAGGAGTCTGAGCTGAAAGAGGCTGAGAAAGAGGTAGAACTGTACTTTGACTGAAAAACGCACAATTGATGGGTATTCCATATGCCTCTGGTTCATCCTCCAATCTGCAGGAGTTTGTCTAAAGAGGAGGCACAGAGGAATAACTAATGGATGTAAACTAGAAAAGCGAGGGCATATTTTCTTAAGACTATGAATTTTATTGGACACTAGTTGATCTTAGTGTTAAACACGAGTCATAATCAAGTGTTGAGTGTCAAAGGATGGGGAGTAATTGGATGAAGGCTGAGGGAAGAGAGGCGATGGAGTGAGGGAAAGCGGGAGTCGGTCAGAGGACTAAGTGGGATGAGAGAGGAGGGTGGATTGGGAAGAGGGAAGAGAGTACAGGAAGGGGGGAAACTGAGAAGAAGGCAAATAACAAAATGTTGCTCGATAGGGTTGTAGGGTGGGGCAGGTGTACCTAAGGACATTTCTCTGTGGGGACTGATCCCTGAGGACAAACTGTTGCCCTGTGGGGAGGGAGTAGGATTTGGCACTGTGTACTTCGGCCATGGTAGTTGAAAAGGGGTTGCAGTTTTACTCTGGGCTGGGACATGCTGTCAAGAGGGAGAGGATTGGCCTGGAAGTAGGGTGGTAATGTCAGCTGAATGTCACAATGGAGAATCTGAGCGGGCCACACCCAACCACTCATCCATTGGCAGTGCAGAAAAGGTCAGAGGAATGATGGCCCATTCATCAGCCAACAATGCTTCTGAAAAGTGGTGAGGGACATTGGGTGCTACTGGGGCACAGTGAACCAAAGGTATAGTAAGACAAAGTGTAGGTTAGTTTACGGTGGGGAGAGGCTTCAGGAGATAGCAAGACAAATGATCCAATGTGGGAGAATAAGGGGAAAGGCCTCCAGTGGGCAGGAGGTCTAGAAAACCTGAGTACAAAATATTTTTTTAAAAGATTAAAATTTTCATGTTTTCTTTCCTCCTTTACAATACATGCCTGATGGGTGATGCAGTGGAATCCTAGAGATTTGGGCTGTTTTACAGTGATGCTGAGAGCCTAGATTCAAACAGGTTTTTGCCATAAACTCTTATAGCAGGTAATGTTACATGACATGTAGCATTGAAAACTTATTTTAAAATGAGTATTTCCATGGACAAAGCCTAGCATAGGAGTTTTCAATTTATTTTGAGATGCAAAGTTGTGACATACTCAGCATTTTTAATGTGTTGCCAAAGTTTGGAAGATGTTTGTGTAGAAGTTTGATATCCAGGTGAATAATGTTTAACAATTTCCTCAAACAACAAAATGATAATTTAACTAATTTATTAATGTACTTCTAATAATTTTAAGCAAAAATCTGGCTTAGTGTGGGTCATTTATTTCTTATTCATTCTTGGGATGTGGTGTTGCTGGAAAAACGAGCATTTATTGCCTTTCCGTAATTGTCCTCGAGAAGGTGGTGCTGAGCTGCCTCCTTGAACCACTGCAGTCCATGTGGGGTAGGTACACCCACACTGTTAGGAAGGGAGTTCCAGGATTTTAACCCAGTGACGGTGAAGGAATGGTGATATAGTTCCAAATCAGGATGATGTGTGACTTGGAGGGGAACTTGCAGGTGGTGGTGTTCCCATGCGCCTGCTGCCCTTGTACTTCTAGGTGGTAGAGGTAGTGGATTTGGAAGGTGCTGTCGAAGGAGACTTGGTGAGTTGTTGCAGTGTATCTTTCATACGGTACACACTGCAGAGACTGTCAGTGGTGGAGAGAGTGAATGTTTCAGGTGGTGGATGGGGTGCCAATCAAGAGGGTTGCTTTGTCCTGGATGGTGTCAAGCTTCATGAGTGTTGGAGCTGCACCCATCCCGGCAAGTGGAGAGTATTCCATCGCACACTGAAGTGTGTCTTCTAGACGGTGGACAGGTTTTGGGGAGTCGGGAAGTGAGTCACTTGCTGCAGAATTCCCAGCCTCTGACCAGCTGTTGTAGCTGCAGTATTTATGTGGCTGGCCCAGCTGGGTTTCTGGTCAGTTTCTGGTTAAGTTTTTATAACAACTGGTGCAAAGGTCAGCAAAGTACATGCTCTGTGCTGTTCCTCAGTTTAACTGGGATGTGGGGCTACTGTAACTAAGTTCCTGTTTCTGTGACGTATCCAGTAACTCCTGCTAGAAAATGCATGTGTGGACAAAATATACTTGAAATGTGATGCCTCTTTGCCCAAGTCATAAAATAATTGTAGGCATTTGCTGTCTAGTTTACACAGAATGGATGTCTGCTTGGGTGAGGAATGCTGGTACATATGAGATCATACTTTTGTATGAAATGCCACTTTCAGGAGCGAGAGGGAGAAAACGGGTCTGACTGAGTATTTCTTCATTTTCTGTTTTTTGTGGCAGTTTTTCTTGTGATAGTCCACAAATTAGCAGATTTATTGACGACTTCGGTTTTACAACTTGCCATGGTGAGATTTGAATTCACAACCTCTGGGTTACTAGTTTACACTATACTCTTGTGTTTATGCATCGTGCTGATTTCCTTGTCATGAATGTTCATTCACTTGATTGTGCATGTGAGGCAGACCTGTGTTTGAACTGCATGGTATAATGTGTGTTCACAGCTTCATGAGAAGTTTGATCATCTGAAGAAGACTCACCAAGATGAGAAGAAGAAGCTTGAGGATAAGAAGAAGGATCTAGAGGATGAAATGAATGCATTCAACAAGAGGAAAGCAGCAACTCAGCTGCTTCAGTCACAGGCTCAGCAAGCTTCCCAGACAACCAAGAAGGACAAGGATAAGAAGAAGTATGTCAGTTCTCAGTGTATTTATGATGCTGTTTTTTTTTCTTCCATATATTTATATCCTACTACAGAGATCTCCTGATCTGATTTTAATGTTCAAGAGGAAGGGGAGCAAAGCAAAGTTAAATTAGTAATGATTTTGTATTAGGTATTTGTGTTAACACTTGCTAGCAGGTAGGTCTCCTATACACACAGGCACGCTATCCGAGAAATGCTTTGTGTTGTTTCACTATACCTTGTAAGATGAGAAGCAGGCCCAATTACCCACAAATGACCCCGTATGGATTGCTTCAACTTGATTCTTGCATAACCGCGTCAATGGTCTGTTTCTAAATGGTAAAAGTAAAGCATCTTAACGTAACATGAACTGGAGAGTCAGTGATCTGACGGCAGGAATTGAACTGTGGATCTCTGCATCCTTGCACCTAAGGGGTTTAGGCAACTCTTAATAACTGAGAATTAAGTTTGGGCAGTTTGTAGAATTTAGTCTTGAATTAATTTGTGTGCCCTTGCGTGAATAGTGTGGGAGATTTTAAAGGGTTTGTCTTGTAGCATTCCATGGTTTCTTGGGTTGGTTTCCACAGTGTTCCTCTGTTCAGTGCTGATGGGCATTTTCAGAAAAAGCTTGCATTCTTTTTGTGTGATCATTTTTGCCAGTTTATCAAATTCTTTCTGCAATTGGCAATAATATTAGATCATAGGAAAATTATTTAAATACTTTTTAGGTCAAAAATGAGAAGCTGACTAGGAGTAAAGAGTGGTTTGTTGTATAAATGTTTGAGTTCCCACTGTTATGATCAGGTGAGGAGGGATTGAAGGGCTCCCATCTTTTCCCTCTCTTTTTGACCGCAACAGGGTTTATTTTTTGAGGTGAACATGCTTGCCAATTTAGTGAGTATTTCACTATTTATGTGCTATGATCCTAAAAGAACCTATTGGACAGGTTTTCTTGAGTTCAACAAAGAAAGAGGTTAGCTTTATTGTACTTAAACCGATCTAAGTAAAATAAACTATGCTCCAACTTTCTCACACACATATACTCGAGGTTCACACACAAATAGGTTACAGAGTAGGAAAGGATAGGTGGGTCGGCTTAGAGTCCGGAGCAATAAATAGGGGTATACAGTCTGTGGAGTTTGGTTACTCGGTTGACTTCCGGCTGAACTCAGTGGTCCTGAGGCTTCCGGCTTGTAGATGTGTACAGTAGATTCAGTGGTTCTCCTGGAAACAGTGATGCGGATGAGTTCCTTCACGGGGTCTCTGTCTGCCTTAGTGATAGGCTTTAGGTGGTGACGGCCAGCAAGCAGGGTTTGAAACATGCAAGGTGGACTGGAGAGGGAGAGAGGGCCCCCACTTGGGTCTTCTCTGATCAGTGTCTAGTTGCCTGTCTGCTGCAGAGAGAGAAAAAACAGCTTAAAACACACAGATGGTGGGCCTGCCAGGTGATGGCTATGTGTATTTCCTCTTGCAGCTCAATTAGTTCATGTCTAGGAATTCCCTTCTCTCAATCAGGGTCCTATTGTTTAAGTAATTGCCTTTGAGTGGTTCGTCTCCACCAGTTTAATGTCCCAAGAGATTCCCTCTAATGTCTTGTTAATGGAGACTGGCCAGGTGATTCACTCAAAATTTCCCAGGTCATTGTTCTGGAGGGGATTGGCCAGACAATTTGACTCCACCTTGATGCAATGGGATGTAGGGGATTTTGATGCAAATTTTGGTAGCCATTTTAGCTGCTAGCGGTCAGCTTTCTTAAAATGGATTAAAAAATCATTCAGCATAGCATGTATTCGTGACATGACCTACTGTGGTAGATCTTGACTTTGCGATAGTGTAGATCAGTGATAACAAGTCGGCAACCTGTTCTACATCTTGCCTGATTTTTTTTTTTACTTTTATTGATTTCAAATTCTGTTCTAAGATGGGCTGTCAACTTCCTTTCACCTATTTTGCAATATTGCACAAAGTAAAGGTATAGCCCGTTGTGTTCAGTAATAGACAAATTTTACTGTTATGAAAATGAAAATTTAAATGATCACAGCGATTTAATTGAAGTCATAAACCAATAGAGTAAATGGTGGGCACAGGGAGTGGGCAGCCCTGCAGTCATTGAGATGCTTTTTGCTCATTTCCTAAATTGGTGATTTTTACAATGACCTGCAAGTACAATTGAACCTCTACAGGTTTTAATTCATCAAGCATTATTTGGCTTGGTATATTTTAACAACTATTTTCTATTATAAAACATATTTACTCTTTTATCTGCTTTTTTTCTCCCCCTTCTCTAAATGGGCCATCTGTTCACCAGCGCAAAGTTGTTAAGTGAATGATCTTGGCTACGGCCATAACTGCTCTGTACTAGCCACTAGGTGACGTACTTTGATGGCCAGGTAAGACTTGTCCCACATCTTTCCACTGCTTGGTGTCACCCAAAGTGTTGTGGCTAACATTTAGAATTTGAATGGGGAATCGGTTCTACATGACAGTATACAATACTGCTCCAGTGTTCCAGAGTCTCTGTGTATTGAATGTATACTGGAGTGGCCTTGGCTGACTTGCTATTGGAATTAAATTGTGAACTTTATGTTCATACACAAACCTGTGCTGTACCACTAGGCTATTCTTCCTCAGGTTTGTTACATTTCTCATTAGAAACTTATGAAAAGCTCCTTGATGGCTTACTGAATAAGTGCAGTCTTACAGAGCCAAGAAGTTTAGTCAGTCAATCCTTTAATGTTATCATAAGTTAGCAAGTCTCGTCAGGATAGTACAGAGAGCTTGTGTAAATGTCACAGAAGGACTAGATAAGGCTTGACATTCTATTATTGAATAGCCTTTTGGTACTGGAGGCCTAGGCTCTCACAGAGAAATAACCACTTGGATGGGGTAATTTTTTTTCTTGCATGGAATGTGAGCATCACTGGCAAGGCAGCATTTATTGCCCATCCCTACTTGACCTTGAGAAGTCGTGATGAGCTGCCTTCTTGAACTGCTGCAGTCCATGTGGTGTAGGTGCACTCACAGTGCTGCTGGGAAGGAATGATATATTTACAAGTCAGGATGGTGTGTGGCTTGGAGGGAAACTTGCAGGTGATGGTGTTCCTGTGTTTTTATTTTTTTTATGGGATGTGGGCATCGCTGGCAAGGCCAGCATTTATTACCCATCTCTAATTTCCCTTGATAAGGTGGTGGTGAGCTGCCACCTTGGACCACTGCAGTCCATCCACAGTGCTGTTGGGAAGGGAGTTCCAGAATTTTGACCCGGCGACGGTGAAGAATTAGTGATATAGTTCCAAGTCAGGATGGTTAATGACTTAGAGGGGAACTTGAAGGTGGTGGTGTTCCCATGCGTCTGTAGCTCTTGTCCTTCTAGGTGGTAGAGGTCGCAGGTTTGGAAGGTGCGGTGGAAGGTGAGTTGCTGCAGTGCATCTTGTGTATCATACACACTGCTGCCACTGCGCATCGGTGGTGGGGGGGTGGGGGAGGGTAGGGGGAGTGAATGTTCAAGGTAGGGGTTGGGGTGCCATTCAAGTGGGCTGCTTTGTCCTGGTTGGTGTCGAGCTTCCTGAGTGTTGTTCGAGCTATGCTTATCCAGGCAAGTGGAGAGTATTCCATCACACTTCTGACTTGTGCCTTGTAGATGGTGGACAGGTTTTGGGGAGATGGGAGGTGAGTTACTCACTCGCCTCAGAATTCCTAGCCTCTGACCTGCTCTTGTAGCTACAGTATTTATATGGCTGGTCCAGTTCAGTTTCCGGTCAGTGTTAACCCAGGATGTTGATAGTGGGGTATTCAGCAATGGTAATGTCATTGAATGTCAAGGGGAGATGGTCAGATTCTCTCTTGTTGGAGATGGTCATTGCCTGGCACTTGTATGGCACGAATGTTGCCACTTACCAGCCCTATAGTGGCCCAACCTAGGATATTGTCCAGGTCTTGCTGCATATGGACATGGCTGGTTCAGTATCTGAGGAATTGCAAATGGTGCTAAACATTGTGCAATCATCAGCGAACATCCCCACTTCTGACCTTATGATTGAAGGAAGGTCATTGATGAAGCAGCTGAAGATGGTTGGGCCTAGGACACTACCCTGAGGAACTCCTGCAGTGATGTCCTGGAGCTGAGATGATTGACCTCCAACAACCACAACCATCTTCCTTTGTGCTAGGTATGACTCCAACCAGTGGAGAGTTTTCCCCCTGATTCCCATTGACTTCAGTTTTGCTAGGGCTCCTTGATGCCATATTCAGTCAAATGCTGCCTTGATGACGAGGGCAGTCACTCTCACCTCACCTCTGGAGTTCAGCTCTTTTGTCTACATTTGGACCAAGGCTGTAATGAGGTCAGGAGCTGAGTGGTCCTGGCAAAACTTAAGCTGAGGGTCAGTGAGCAGGTTATTGGTGAGTAAGTGCCACTTGACAGCACCGTCGACGACACCTTCCATCACTTTGTTGATGATTGAGACTAAACTGATGGGACTCTAATTGACCAGATTGAATTTGTCCTACCTTTTGTGGACAGAACATACCAGGACAACTTTCCATATTGTCGGGTATATGCCAGTGTTGTAGCTGTATTGGAACAGCTTGACTAGGGGTGCAGCTAGTTTTGGTCTTTATCACTATAGCCGTATTCGAACAAGAACAAAGAACAGTACAGCACAGGAACAGGCCATTTGGCCCTCCAAGCTTGCGCCGATCTTGATGCCTGCCGAAACTAACACCTTCTGCACTTCCGGGGCCCATATCCCTCTATTCCCTTCCTATTCATATATTTGTCAAGATGTCTCTTAAATGTCGCTATCGTATCTGCTTCCACCACCTCCCCTGGCAGCAAGTTCCAGGCACTTACCACCCTCTGTGAAAAAACTTGCCTCGCACATCCCCTCTAAACCTTGCCCCTCGCACCTTAAACCTATGTCCCCGAGTAATTGACTCTTCCACCCTGGGAAAAACCTTCTGACTATCCACTCTGTCCATGTCGCTCATAACTTTGTAAACCTGTATCATGTCGCCCCTCCACCTCCGTCGTTCCAGTGAAAACAATCCGAGTTTTTCCAACCTCTCCTCATAGCTAATGCCCTCCAGACCAGGCAACATCCTGGTAAACCTCCTCTGTACCCTCTCCAAAGCCTCCACGTCCTTCTGGTAGTGTGGCGACCAGAATTGCACGCAATATTCTAAGTGTGGCCTAACTAAGGTTCTGTACAGCTGCAACATGACTTGCCAATTTTTATACTCTATGCCCCGACCGATGAAGGTGAGCATGCCGTATGCCTTCTTGACTACCTTATCCACCTGCGATGCCACTTTCAGTGACCTGTGGACCTGTACGCCCAGATCTCTCTGCCTGTCAATACTCCTAAGGGTTCTGCCATTTACTGTATACCTCCCACCTGCATTAGACCTTCCAAAATGCATTACCTCACATTTGTCCGGATTAAACTCCATCTGCCATTTCTCCGCCCAAGTCTCCAACCGATCTATATCCTGCTGTATCCTCTGACAATCCTCATCATTATCCGCAACTCCACCAACCTTTGTGTCGTCCGCAAACTTACTAATCAGACCAGCTACATTTTCCTCCAAATCATTTATATATACTACAAACAGCAAAGGTCCCAGCACTGATCCCTGCGTAACACCACTAGTCACATCCCTCCATTCAGAAAAACACCCATCCACTGTTACCCTCTGTCTTCTGTGACTGAGCCAGTTCTGTATCCATCTTGCCAGCTCACCTCTGATCCTGTGTGACATCACCTTTTGCACTAGTCTGCCATGCGGGACCTTGTCAGAGGCTTTACTAAAGTCCATATAGACAACATTCACCGCCCTTCCATCATCAATCATCTTCGTCACTTCCTCAAAAAACTCAATCAAATTAGTATGACACGACCTCCCCTTCACAAAACCATGCTGTCTCTCGCTAATAAGTTCGTTTGTTTCCAAATGGGAGTAAATCCTGTCCCGAAGAATCCTCTCTAATAATTTCCCTACCACTGACGTAAGGCTCGCCTGCCTATAATTTCCTGGATTATCCTTACCACCCTTCTTAAACAAAGAAACAACATTGGCTATTTGCCAATCCTCTGGGACCTCACCTGTAGCCAATGAAGATGCAAAGATTTCTGTCAAGGCTCCAGCAATTTCTTCCCTTGCCTTTTGTACTGACGTGCTGGGTTCCACCATCATTTAGGATGGTCATATTCGTGGAGCAGCCTCCTCCCATTAGTTGTTTAATTGTCCACCATCATTCATGACTGGATGTGACCGGACTGCAGAATTTTGATCTGATCCGTTGTTGGATTGCTTAGCTCTGTCTATAGCATGCTGCTTCTTCTATTCAGCATTAATGTCGGCCTCTGTTGTAGCTTCAGCAGGTTAGCACTTCATTTTGAGGTATGCTTGGTGCTGCTCCTGGCTTGCCTTCCTACACTCCCCATTGAACCAGGATTGGTCCCTTAACTTGTTAATGGTAGACCTGAGGAACATGCTGAGCTCTGAGGTTACAAATTGTGGTGGAGTACAATTCTGCTGCTCTGATGGCCCACAGTGCCTCATGGATATCCAGTTTAGAGCTGCTAGATGTGTCCAGAATCTATCCCATTTAGTATGGTGATAGTGCCACACAAGACGATGGAGGGTATCCTCAATGTGAAGACAGGACTTTGTCTCCTCAAGGACAGTGTGGTGTTCAGTCCTACCAATACTGTCATGGACAGATGCATCTACCACAGGTAGACTGGTGAGGGCGAGGTCAAGTAGATTTTTCTCTTTGTTTGGTTCTGCGGTAGGTGGCGAGAGAACCAGTCTGGCCGATATGTCCTTCAGGACTCTGCCAGCTCGCTCACTAGTGGTGCTACTGAGCCACTCTTGGTGATGGATATTGAAGTCCCCCACCCAGACTACATCCTGCGCCCTTGCTACCCTCTGCTTCTTCCAACTGGTGTTCAACATGGAGGAGTACTGATTCATCAGCTGAGGGAAGGCGGTAGGTGGTAATCAGCAAGAGGTTTCCTGGCCCATGATTGACCTGATGCAGTGACACTTGGTGGGGTCCGGAGCCAACATTAAGGACTTTCAGGGCCACTCCCTCCCAACTGTGTACCCCTGTGCTGCCACCTCTGGTGGGTCTGTCATACCCAGGGATGTTGATGGAGGAGTCTGGGATGTTGGCTGTAAGGTTTGCTTCTGAGAGTATGACTGTGTCAGGCTGTTGCTTGACTAGTCTGTGGGACAGCTCTCCCAATTTTGGCACAAGCCCCCAGCTGTAAATGAGGAGGACGTTACAGAGTCGACTGGGCAGTGTGTCTTTGTCGTGTCTAGTGCCTAGGTCAATGCCGGGTGGTCCATTCGGTTTTATTCTTAGACTTTTCTATAGTGATTTTGATACAACTGAGTGGCTTGCTTGGCCATTTCTGAAGGCAGTTAAGAGTCAACCGCATTGCTGTGGGTCTGGAGTCACACATAGGCCAGACTGGGTAAAAACGGCAGATTTCCTTCACTAGAGGACATTAGTGAACCAGATGGGTTTTTACGACAATCTGGAAGTTTCATGATCATTACAGACACCAGCTTTTTAAAAATTCGATTATTTAATTAATTGAATTTAAATTACCCAGCTGCAGTGGTGGGATTTTGAACCAGTGTCTTCAGAGCAATAGGCCGGGCCTCTGGATTACAAGTTCAGTAATATTACCACTGGTCAATACCTGTGGAATCACCTGATGTGCTGCAGCATCTTTCGAAGAGGAATAGAATAAATTGGGGGGAGGGAGATTTTTTTTTTCCTTTTTTAATCATGGACTTCTTCAAGATGTGTGAGCAGCTTAGTTATTCCATCAACAGCATTGTTTACAACTTCAGTCTGAGAAACATTAAATTAGCACAGGATCAAATTTGATGTTTCCTTCACAACAGTGAATACCAGTAAACTGAGCCACTGTTTCTGCATTCTTAAGCATTTGCACGATGTTTGGCTACACCTCAGAATATAAAAACCTTCAAACCAGTAGTTTAAGGTCCATATTTGCTCCATCCTCCAGCATTTTGTTTATTATTGAACTGAATGCTGATAAACTTGGGATAAATACCTTCCAATTTGTTGCAAAACTGCTAATGATCAGCCTGAAAAGTTGTTGGAGATTTATGCTTCAAGTGAAATCTGCTTGGCCAGTGCTCAACCATCTGAAAAAACAGGGAAGCTTTGGGAATGGAAATATATATTTTAAAAACCTACCTGTGATTTTTGTGAGGCAAATTACTCATCCTTTGAGTTGCAGACTTCAAGGTGAATCTTTTGTTGGATTCTTTGGGAAACTGCCTTATTTTTCAATTTGGAAGGAAAAGTGCTGCTTGCTAATTACAAAAGCCAGTTCACAAATTAAGAAAATGGATTAAACTAATATTAGAAGGTTTTTGAGAGGAAGAAACACCCTCAGCTAGAGCTGTTCGTACTTCAGATCACCACTGACTCCTATACATTAGGAACATGGGAGCAGGAGTAGGCTATTTGGTCCCTTGAGCTTGTTCCGCCATTGTTCCTTTAAATAAGGAGACCAAAACTGCGCGCACTGTTCGAGATGTGGTCTCACCGATGCCCTGTATAACTGAAGCATAACATCCTTCCTTTTATTTTCAGTATCCTCTGGCAATAAAGGATAGCATTCCATTAGCTGCCTTTATGGCTTGCTGTACCTGCATACTAACTTTTTGTGACTCATGCACTAGAATACCCAGATCCCCCTGCATCTCGGAATTCTAAAGTCGTTCTCCATTTAAGTAGTACTGTGCTTTTTTATTCCTGCCATAGTGAACAATTTCACATTTTCCCACATTATACTACATCTGCCAGATTTTTGCCCACTCACTCAACCTATCTATATCAAGTCTGCAAGCTCCTTATGTCCTCTTTGCAACATACTTTCCTACCTATCTTTGTGTCATCTGCAAATTTAGCTACCATGCCATTGCTCCCCTCATCTAAGTCATTGATAGAAATTGTAAAAAGTTGAGGTCCCAGCACACACCCCTGTGGGACTCCACTCGTCACACCCTGCCAATCAGAGAAGGACCCATTTATGCATACTCTGTTTTCTGACAGCCAGCCAAACCTCTATCCATGCTAATATGTTACCCCCTACCCCATGAGCTCCTACTTTGCAAAATAACCTTTTATGTAGCACCTTGTCAAATGCCTTCTGGAAATCCAAATACAGTACATCAACGGGCTCCCCTTTATCCACAGCGCATGTTACTCCTTCAGAGAACTCCAACAAATTGGTTAAGCATGATCTCCTTTTCATAAAACCATGCTGACTATTCCCGATTACCTTGAGTTTTTCTAAGCGCCCAGCTATAGCCTCCTTAATGATCGATTCTGATGCCTTCCCCACGACCGATGGCAAGCTAACTGGCCTATAGTTACCTGTTTTCTGCTTCCCCCGCCCCTTTCTTGAATAGAGGGGTTAGATTTGCTGTTTTCCAAGCTGATGGAAACTTTCCAGAATCTAGCGAATTTGAAAAATTAACGGCAACGCATCTACTACCTCATTAGCCACCTCTTGGGATGAAGCCCATCAGGACCCGGGGACCTGTCCGTCTGCAGCTACATTAGTTTGCTTCCCCAATGATTGTAATTTCACCAAATTCCTCTCTTCCTTCCACCTCCTGATTTATAGCTATTACTGGAATGTTTTTTGTATTCTCTAATGAAGACAGAAGCAAAATATCATCATTTAGTTCAGCTGAGAATTGGCAGAACTTTGCCACTGGCATATGTTGAATATTTTGCTGAAACCAGATTTGGATTGTTCCAGTGTTGGAGTTGTTTTTCCCAATGGGTGATACTAATCTGGAATATTTCATCGGAACAGGAGTAGGCCAGTCAAACTCTCGAGCCTGTTCTGTTATTCAATTAGATCATGGCTAATCTTTATCTTAACTCCATTTGCTCCATATCCCTTGCCCATCAAAAAATCTTTGAATCTAGTCATGAAAGTTTCAGTTGACCCAAAATCCACAGCCTTTGGGGAAGAGCGTTCCAGATTTCCATTGCTCTTTGTGTAAAGAAATACCAATTTCATCCCTAAAAGGCTTGGCTCTAATTTTAAAATTATGCCCCCTTGTTCTGGATTTCCTCAACAGAGGAAATAATTTTTCTTTATCTATCCTGTTGAATCCTTTTATCGGCTGGAATTTTAATGACCGTTTTGCCGTCATTGCCATTGCAAAATCCAGGCCATCATTTTAAGCGCTTTTGATTAGATCATTCCTCAGTCTTCTGTACTAATGGGAATACAAGCCTAGTTTATGCATTCTGTCCACGCAACTTAACCCTTTCAGCTTCAATAACATTCTGATGAATATATGCTGCATCTCCCTCCAAGGCCAATATATCTTTCCTGAGATGTGGTGCCCAGATCTGATCCCAATACTCCATATGGGGTCTTCCCAACGCTCTCTAGGATTGAGCCATAACTTTCTTTCCTTTTGTATTCCAGCAGTCTTCTCCCCTGCCCCCGAGATACAGGCGGCTATTCCATTAGCCTTTCTGATTTTTTTTGTACCTGTCCATTAGTGATTTGCATACATTAATACCTAAATGCTTTTGCTCCTCCACAATTTGTAGTTTCCTTCCATTTAGAAAATATTCCCATATATCTTGGATCCCAAGTGAATGATATCACACTTCCTCACATTCAGCTCTATTTGCCAGTTTTACCCACTCAATTAAACTGCCTATGTCCCTTTGTAAGTTCCTGCTCTCAACTGCACTACTTGCTGTGCTTCCCAACTTCATGTTATCTGCACACTTTTATATACAACTCTCTCTTCCTTCATTCAGGTCATTAATAAAAATGATGAAAGATTGAAGCCCTCGTACTGATTCCTGAGGAACACCACATGTCACATCATCCCTATCGGACTAACTACTTTTTGTCCCCACACATTCTATCTTCCCTCCCAGCCAATTTTGAACCCATTAAATGGCTGCCTCCAATTTCATGTGCTCTCACTTTTTTCTGATAGTCTCTTGATTTGGGATCTTATCGAATGCTTTCTGTAAATCTACGTAGATAACATCCACATTAGTGACAAAAAAATTCAACTATTTTAGGCAGACATGACTTAACCATTAACAAAGCTGTGTTGTTTCTCACTCATCAGCTCCTGTTTGTTCAAGTGCTCAGTCATCCTATCCCATAAGTGTAAGTAAGATAAAATAATATGCAAGGGCTAGAAGGGAGATATGAGGTCTGCACAAAAAGAACATGAAAAAATAATGAACAGAGAAAGAGAATGGAAAAAATTAAGCTGCAAATGTAGCAGATGCAAAATGAAAACAAATTGCAAGTGAAACAGTGGGTCAAAATGGGTCCATGCCACAGGCTTTGTCCTTTTCCAGTTCTTTGCTCTGACAAAAGGTTTCCACCCCAAATGTCAACTGGCATCCCCTCCCCCTGGACTCCATAGACCCTCTCCACATCACAATTACCCACCACTATGAAGGACAAGGAGAGGATAGCTAAAATCTGAGTTATTAAAGCCAGTGTTCATACCAGAGAGCTGCAGAGTGCCCAGAAGAAAATTGAAATATTGTTCCTTGAGCTTCATTGGAACACTCTAGCAGACCAAAGATGGAGATATCAGAGTGGGAATGAGGAGGCATTAAAGTGGCACACAATATGGGGTTACCCTACAGACAGAATAAAGATGTTTGGCGAAGTGGTCACCCAATCTACATTTGGTCTTTCTAATGTAATAACATTACAAATACTTTATACTCGATTGTAAGAACTAAAAGGGAATGAGTCTTAGGGACCCTGGAGGGTCATCTGGGAGTAGGTGAATAGATATTTTCTGCAGTTACACAGGAAAGTGTGAGGAAAGTATAGCTGAAATTCAGGCTGGTGGAAAAGTGAATTAGGATGTTATGGAGATATCAGAAATAATTTTTGTTTTTTGCATAGGTAAGTTCCATATTGTTCATCAGATTTGATTAGCCTTCATAGCAACCTGGCCATTCAGTACCTTACTGCAGTAATTACTAGTAAAGTCGTAGCAAAGGACATTAATCCAGCTCTAGAGAGCAAGGCATTGTAAATTTTGAAATCAAACAAAGATTGAACTACAACTGAAGTTTTAAAAACTACACCATTTGCTAGTGTAGTTGATATTTAAAATTACATTTAATTTAATTTCTTGGTTAATTGTTGGTTGCTAATGTACTAGTAATGATTCATTTAAACAACTATTTCCCATAAGAGCGAATGAAATAAACAGCTGGGAGCATATTTGGGATTTTAACCATTTAAAGTGTGAATGCTACTGGGTCTTTCTACTTTGAAAATCCCTTGTTTCCTAATTTTTTTTCTCTCTCTTCCATTACTGTGGTGCCCCTAATAATTTGGTTGTACCCCTCATTATGCCAGATTATTTTTTGAGGACTAATGAAAGGAAATCACTCAGCAATTCTGATTTGGCTTCAACCTCTCCACTCCCCTCTCCTCTTGTGACATAATGTGGAGTACTGCATTGAAACTTATTTAACTACTCTATGCAAAAAAAGAAAGTTTGTGATAGAAACAAAAGTTCTCTCTTAAATTGCAAAATATTCCCGTATGACCTTAACCATAAACAGAACAAAATGTATTGATCATTCCTCAACAGTAGTTAATTGAAGAGTTACTGAATATGGATTATACCAGTAACCACACACCATTAGTCCAATCAGCTATAATTATTAAATTGAAGGAGGAATTGTTACTTACTGATGCCTTTAATAAAATTTCATATTTTTGAAGTTGAGTTACTGCTGTCCTACTGGAATCAAGTGTGTGGCCTGGAATATATTCGAAAGCATTATTTTGTAGGGGTGGGAAGATCAGGAATAGTTTTGAATTATTTCCATGTTCCCTGCATAATGGCTTCTTTTATGAATGTTTGTTTATAACCAGTGACTTTAAGGCATAAAGTATAATCCATGTACTTTCCACTCTCAGGAACAAATATGCTCTGATAGATTTGGCAACGTAATATATTCCTTTTACATGGAGCTCACATTAGGGAAAAGTCTGTGACAGGAAAAATCACGTTTCCTATCACCAGTGTACTGGGGATAATTACCAGATGAAGATTGTGGGGTGCGGCTATCTACAGTTGGTTCTCCAGCTGCCTCCTTTGACGTACCGCAATATTATTCTGTGTTGTGTGTACTTAACAATTACTCCATTGTTTGTGCTGCTTTAGTCATTTTACTATTTGCATGCCTGTATTATTAGCATTAGTGATTGAAAGTTATGTTATCATTGCATTGCTTACACTATGCATTGATGAAGCAGATTTGTCAAATGTGATCTGTTGCACGTTTCCATTTGTGTTTGCCTTATAATAAGTGCATTTATGCTCTTTTATAATGTGCGTATGGAGCTTCTAGCATTTATTTAACTTTGTGCCATATTAGGGATAGAATCAGTGTTTGGCTACTGGTTAGAATCAATTAACCATAAACTGATAAGACTAATAAGAACATAGGAACTCAAATATAGGGGAAAAAGATGTTGGTACAACTGGCTAGCTCAGAATTGAAAAGCAGAATGCATGTTTCACGAGCTGATCCCTCAATTTTTTGTTTTGTGAAATGTCTGTCGTCCTCCCTTTTTAAAATTACTGATCTCCATCTCAATTGGCTCACTGGGCAATCCATTGCAAACCTTCACCACTCAGTGTGAAATACTTTTACCTTCTTTCTTCTGGGCTTCAGGCCATGTCATTTTTAAGAGCATAGGAAGATGTTTTTCCAGAGCTCAACTTGTCAATATCCTTAAGGATTTTGTATACCTGAAGATCCCTTCTCAGTCTTCTCTATTGTGAATATAATCAGTTAAGTCCCTTTTTCAATGTTATGATCTTCCTATAGTATGGAAACCAGAACTGCACACAATACTCCGAATCAGGATGAATCATTTTATTATATAGACTCATCCTTTGATTTGTGTTCTATTTCATGTGTTATACAAACCAAGATCCTATTTACCACTGCTACACGCTGTATAAATAGCATCAGTGATCTGTCCACCAAATCTTTTTCTAGTGCTGCATCCTGTAGACTATTATCAATTAGTTTATAGTGCAATGTTTATTCTTCTGCCCTAGTCTCATCACTTTTCTCTTGTCGATATTTGAATTTCATTTCTTATTTCTCAGCCCAATCTATCTAGGCCCCTTTGTGCCTGATCAACCTGCTGTTGATTGTTTGAAACTTCCCCCCACCTTAGTGCCATTGGTAAATTATGACAATATTGGCGCTATCCCCACTTCCAGATCATTGATATACAACATGAATGGCAGGGGTTTCAGAGCTGATCCTAGGGGGACCACATTACTCACTTGGTACCACTCCAACACAGCACTGTTGATGATTACTCGGTTTCCTTTTGATGCAGCTGGTTGCAAATCACTTCATTAACTGCTCAACTATTCCATGCTTTTCCACCTATGTTTTAAGCTCCGATGTGGTACTGTATCAGAAGTCTTTTGCTGAAGTCCAGGTAAAGAATTTCTATAGCGTTCCCTTTATCTATAAGCTCTAATATCTTCGAGAATTCAAACAGTTTTGTCGAACATGGTGTTTACTCTTGTAAAACCACACCGACTTGCTCTAATGACTTCATACTCCTCTGGTGTACAAAATACCCTTCTTCAGTAGAATCTCTAACATTTTACCCACGACAAACATCAGGCTCACTTGCCTGTAATTTTCAGGACAGTCCCTTTTGCCCTTTTTAAAATATGTGTTGTATTCCTTTCTCCCCAACTTCAGATTCTAATGAATCCTTTAAGATCCCTTTCATAACATGACCAATAACATTGGTCATTTCTTTAAGTACCCTTGTGTGCAGGGTCATCCAGCCTGGGGACCCAGCCCTCGTTCATTATTTTTAATGTTCTCATCACGTCCTCATCAGTAACTACTGTTCTCTTTATTGTTTGTTCTTCATTCCTAAAAAAAAAATCAACCTCACTTCTGAGGATATCGACAGCTTCTTCAGGGAATACAGATGGAAAAAAACTGTTCAGGATATCTGCTGTCTCCCAGTTGCATCGTGTAATGTTTTAACGCCTCACAGATAAAATGGGGAAAGTAATGAGCAATTTTAAGTCTTTAATCAAATTGTAGACTATCCATTCCAACTTCATTTTCATTTTTCATTGTGATAGTTATTCCCAAGATGTTCCTTAAATGACTCCAAGACTCTATGACTGACATCTCTTGCGAAGGGTTCCAAAAGCACTTCTGGATTATTGAAAAAATTTTTGAAATGAGGCTGGAAATAAAGTATTCTGACTATTTTAAACCCAGTCTATATTGAGTGAACTGATTTAATCTGGACTTAAGTGAAAGCACTGCAATTGACCTCGGCATCCTCTGAAGAGACAGATGGTTGCCACTCCTGATTGCTGTCTTGTGAACCCTGTTTGAAAGTCCACATTCAGATGTCTGATCAGGACATAATCAGGTTTGACTGTGAAGATTATTCCAGTCGTTAATCTACACTCTCCATACTTTCATATTAGGAAGAATGGCCACTTGACTGAGAGCGGTAGGGCAGCAGACACCCATGTGATTGTTCCCCAGTGTCCAAGAGAGGCAGCAAAAGCTGCATAACCAGCTGCTTCTGTGAAGAATTTTCCAATAATCAGGAGTTAATCACTTAAGCATTTAATTATTAAATGTTAAGAATTTGACTAATTTCTGGGCACACACCACACAGGCATCAGTTGTGAAGATGATGAGCCATAAATTATATTGGCTCATTGAGACCCTATTGAATTTCTCCTTTTTAAAATTAGAGGGACTGAAACTCCACGAGGCTGAAATCTCCGTATATGTGCTGGAATGTGTCAGCTGGGAACTTCTGCCACTGATTCTACCAAAGTTAATTATGCCCAATGGGCACCATCTTGTCTACCCACCATAACAAGGGATGGGCAAGTGGTGGGTAGCAAGATGCTTGCAAATCTACCAATATCCTTTGCAAAAATTAGGGGAAAAATAAGCGCCCAGTGGCCCCTCCAAAAGGGCCTGGAAAAATCTTCAAAATATTTCAACGTCATCAAGAGTCCAGGCGAAATTCCAGGCCACGCTTTCTTGTTGATGAGTGGTTTTGTGTGGGATGGTTGGAGGTTCATCTGTAAACATGGATCCTGGAAACTTAGAGGAGACCAGGACCTGGATAGCTCTCAAGCATTTTGCAACATCCGTGTCTGACTTAGGAACAAACGAACAAGAGTAAGTCATTCAGCTCCCCCAAAGCTTGTTTTGCCGTTCAATTAGTTTATGGCTGATCTATATTGTAATGCACTCCTGATTTATGACATGAGTGCACTCGAAGGCACACACAACTCTGGGACCAAATTTTTAATTTCTTTGTTTTGCTTTCTAAGTTCAACCCTTTGCTTTCCTCTAAGAAGTTGAGGGATTTTTATACTGAGTATTAAAAACTCAAGAGTTCAACTCCATGGCACTAGAGTCATAGAGAGATACAGCACTGAAACAGGCCCTTCAGCCCACCGAAGCTGTGCTGACCATTAACTGCCCATTTATACTAATCCTACATTAATCCCATATTCCCTACCACATACCCACCTTCCCTCAATTCTCTTACCACCTACCTTAACTAGGGGCAATTTACAATGGCCAATTTACCTATCAACCTGCAAGTTTTTGGCTGTGGGAGGAAACAGGAGCACTTGGCGGAAACCCACGCGGTCACAGGGAGAACTTGCAAACTCCGCATGGGCAGTACCCAGAACCGAACCCGGGTCACTGGAGCTGTGAGGCTGTGGTGCTAACACTGCGCCACTGTGCCACCCCCTGGACAGGGTTCTCTTGATGGATAATACAAATTGTATAACCATTCAAATTTTAATTGGGCAGCTCAGAAAAATAGCGGTCAAACAGCTAACACCACAGAATAAAATAAAAGCAAAATACTGCGGATGCTGGAAATCTGACATAAAAACAAGAAATGCTGGAAATAGTCAACAGGTCTGGCAGAATCTGTGGAGAGAGAAGCAGAGTTAATGTTTCAGGTCAGTGACTCTTCTTCAGAACTTGTTCTGTTCTGATGAAGGGTCTTTGACCTGAAACATTAACTCTGCTTCTCTCTCCACAGATTCTGCCAGACCTGCTGACTATTTCCAGCATTTCTTGTTTTTACCACAGAATGCACTACTTGCTTTTCAGTGGTGTACTGTACTCTTTAGGAACTGAAGTTGCCAGGGAGTGTGTATAATTAGTTGGAATACAAACCTAATCAAACAGTCCAATACTTTGAATTTCCAGTGTTAGGTCAAGCTGTGGAATAGTATTTCTCCACAGGAAAGATTGGGATAGTGGGAATAGAGAAATTGTGACTTGTATAAAGAAGTGGTTTAAGTGTGGAAAAACCTTGCAATGTATTTCATTGCATAAAGAAATCATTTTTAAAATATTGTGGGCCTGTAAAACACAAGCTTGAAACTACATGAACATAATGATATTTTAAATTAAATTTCCAAACCTCGATGCTATTTTAATTGGTCCAATATATAACTTTGGGGGAGGGTATTTTGAGTGGCTGTCTATTTGATGACTCCATTCTTCCATGAATATATCTTGTGTGTGTAATTTACCAGTTATCTCTCGAGTGCCTGTGCTTTGTTTTTTTGAAATTTGTATATAATTTGCTATAATGCATGAGTTACTTATTTGCAGCTGTTTCTAAAATGTTTTGTTTTTTAATCTTTGCTTATGAAACTGTATTGGAATGCAACAGATTAGTTTCTTTATGAAGTATGATTTCTAATTGTGTGTTTTATTTTTTTCCCTTTTTAATTGCAGTGCAAGCTTCACATAAGCAATACTGGCAAGTCAAGGATGTCACCCTATCCATCTGCTTAGCTGTAACGTGTCTGCCATCAGAATGTCCACCCATTTTAAAAAAAAACATTGAGAGAACATTAACAATTATCTTTTAATGTAGGAAAATCCTTTCAAGTGCATTCCATAAAATGGAGAAGGGGTGCAACTTCAAACTGAAACAAACTGGTATCTGAGGGGGCAGTGGAGAGAAATGGGTGAAGCCTAATGTTTTGAAAACAGAAGCTGTAGCTAACATAATAGGATAGTTATTACATACAAGGGAGTGATCAGCTGTATAGCTGGGGGGGGAGGTGATGCATATCAAAGCTGCCTCCCCAACTCTTTTTTTCGTTTAGAAGTCTTGCAGAAGCCAAATCTGAAAGAGATGATTTCCAGTTTCCCAGTTTATAGATAGTACTTTCCTTTGTCTATTGCCACCATAAGAAGCAGCCTATTTAGGAAGCAGAAAGAGTTCATTTCTGATCATTAATATTTCCTAGTTCCATGACATGTGTTTCTGTCATTAATAAGGTGGAATTTAAAGTAATATCTGTCCCTGCTTTTAAAATGTGCTAACTATACAGGTCAAAACTGTTCCTTTTAACACTTTCTTTAGTGCCATTCACCCGTGGATAGATTCTCCTTTTGATGCCTTTCCAAAATGTAGTTGTCTCTTGGTCCTCTGTGGCTATTCTGGCTTAGTAGTGCCTCTCCCTGATTTTGAATATACCAATCTATTTTAAAACCAGGATCATTGTTACGACAGCAGAGTTACACAGCTTCAAACCTTTCAATAGCAGGCTTCAATTTTGCTTACCAACCAAACATGGCTTGGGAAAGGAGAGATGTCAGTATCCATCTTGGCATGTGCACGAGCAGTCTTAACACCAACCTACATTTAACCTTTAGCATTTGTGTTTCAATCACAAGTGCAGTTAACCGCACATCTGTTGCTTGAAAACTTTGCACATTAAAACTTGTGAAAGTTCGCCACTCTACAAATTGGACCTAACCTATTGAATGAAACTTGTCATCTTTTAGTACATAAGAATTTTAAATCCGGAAAAACAACTCATTTTGAAAGATTTCTTTACTGGGGATTGGCATTTAAACTGGTATTCAGTAATCTTGAAATTCATCTTTCCTCTTGGGGTTGAATTCTCATCTGAGCATTAGATATTAGTGTGGGCTGAATTTTCCCAGCCCTGGGGCGCCGGTTTGGTGATATGGCAGGGGAAGGCGTCTGGAGGGGAGCCTGACGTCTTCCCGCCGCCATGGCATAGTACCAGCAGTGGGAACCTCAGCAGCACGGCCAATTGAGCCATCTAAGTGCCTAATTAAGAGCCAGTTCCCTCCCCAGCCTGCATTTTACTGGAGTCGGGAGGGCCCACCACCATGTGGGGAGACTGCCATATAAACCCTGGCAACCTCCCAGCGGGTTCCTGGGCGCTGTTGCTTGAAGATGACGCCCCCGCGCCCCCATCCCTCATGTCCCTGATTACTGAGGCCTGCCTGCCTGCCTCTCCCCAGCTCCTTACAATCTGGACCAGCAGCTCTGGGAGGCGGCCCACTGTCCTCAATTGGACAGCAGTCCCGGCGATGACCTGTTAATTGGCTGCTGCCGGCAAAATACTGCCTGAGGGTCCTCCCACCCGCTGGTGCAGGGTCAGCTCCCGCTTTTGGGCCCAGTGGCGGGACCTCTGCCGTGGTGGAAAAATTCAGCTCTGTTTTATTTTTCTCTCTATGAATCTCAATTTCGATACTGACTAGCTTTACAATGTTAGTATGTTATTGAATAGCAGCAGTACTGTTTTTGTTTAACCCAGTAGCTCTTCAGTTCATATTCAATAACGACGTGTCCTTCAGTCTGCCTCAATTGGGTAGGGCCACCCCAGTGCCAATTCTTAGCTCGGCATCGCATGCGATAATGGAGTAGATTATGGGGGCATGGAGAGAGGAAGAATATCAGAAGGATTTCTCCCTCCAAGTGACTGAGAGATCATTCTCAAGTTGTATTAAAGTCAATCATCTTTTTCTGACCACCTCCAACAAACTATAGAAAGGAGCAATGGGATTCAATAAGTACAATTTTTTCTAATGATGCCTTAATGGTGAGCAAAGTTTTAACATTAGTCCTTAATAGGTAATGTTGAGGACCTGTTAATCAAAAGAAAGTGCTTTTAACTGTACATCTTTCCTGGGCCATGTTTAGCTGACTACCCTAGCAGCAGTTTTATTTTGTTTTGTATGTCTTCTACCTTTTTTTCACAGTAATCCTTGGCTCTGCACGGAATAACTAATATCGCACAAATCTAGTTGGATTATACTTTCACCTATGCATGTAAGTATGGCAGTTGGAACTTTTTGTATTCTTGGCAATGAATATATAGCCCAAAAGATTGGTTGCCTGTGCTCCGACCTCTATTGTGACCTATTTTGATGAGAGAGTGGTTCAGAGCACTGGCAGAAATAGTCCTAGACCAATCTGCTGTCTGATTTCACCACTGTGAAGTGTTCCACCAGCTGCCTCTTACACATTCGTATCCTACGTTGCTTTGTGCTCTGCCAAATGGTTTGCACGCTGAGTTGCCACATTTATTTTTGCATTTCCTGTGCTCCACCACTTTAATGCAGTAAACACGAGATGTTTTTCAGATCATATAGATTTCTTTGCATTTTGTATGAATTGCAGCCTCTTAATGACCTTGTTGCTAAAAGTGATTGTTGCCATTTCTCCAAGATGCACCATTACATACATATGTGTACTTTGACCAGTCATTTTTATATTGCTTGTATGAAGTCCTTACTTAAAGATGTGAGCAACATGTACAACACAATGTATTTATATGCCCTTTTGTGCTTCCTGCTTCCTATTTGTGAATTTATATTGGGGTGGGAGGGGGGAGAATTAGTAAATCTTTCAATATAGTTCAAACATTTGCATCTCGAAAGAAACGCTTAAAGTTGTGTGCTTTTAGCTAATTGTTTATTGCTGTTAGGATCCGTAAGGTGGTCATGAAGTAATAATGGTTAATTTTCTGGTAGTATTATAAAATACTAAGCTATTGGTTATATCCACACTCGTGAATATTCTAGAGCACATATAAATATAATGGTGCCCGCACTGATACATTTTATTCAAATGGCTGTTTTGTATGACCTGTGTGTGGTGTGTGTTAAATGTTTTTCTGTTCCACCAAAATATTACACAAGATAATTGTACCACAACGGCACTTAACATACTGTATTCAGCTCCCAATGATAGGGGGCCAGAATCTGAATAGCCTGCATCCTGAGTACATTCATAGTGTTCACATGCATTTTATAATTTTTTTAAATTGGAATATTTTATTGTGAAATCTTGTTTGTCAGTGTAAGCTGCTCTCCCCTTTCTTGTTCAATTAGTGCATTGTTTGTTGTATGCAGCTTGAAAGAAGTTTATTGCCTTGTCAATTTACTGTTTCTGTAAACCTGCACATGCTCCTAATTCTATTGACTGTGAAACTGGGAGTTGGAGATTTATGATTTTCAACATTTTCACTGGTGTTCATACAGTATCCTGTGCGGTTGGGGAGGGGTAGTCCCTTTTACAGGGAGAAAAAATGTTCATACAGAGTCCAATTTGTGATCTTAAAAGTTGTAAGAATTTATTGGGGAAATAAAATCTTTTGTACTTGTTTGGTTTTTTTTTTACAAAAAAAGGTCAACTCCCAGTGGTTCAGTAGGTAACTCCATTGTCTGGTGCATAATTAAGCCGCATAAATCTGAAGGCTGTATTTGCTGATCTCAGTTGGGATAGCAGTAGAGGTTCTGCAGTAATCCTTCGTTGGTCAGGGAGGGGAATATCAGCCAGATAATCCTGCTCATGATCACTATCCAGTGATTCCTGCTGGAAAGTGCGCATGCACAGTTGGCAGATGGGGTTGGGCTCTGCTGTAATGCCTGCTGCAGATGAATATTCTGCTGGCACTTACTGTCTAAACCCACAATTGAGGGTAGCTAACACTACAGGAACTGTACCTATAAAGGACCTTCAGCGTGAGGAGGGTGAGTTGACAATTCTGCTGAATTTCTTATTCCAATAACTTCACTTGTGCACTATTTTCCCAGTTTCATCCCAGGGTCTGGAAGTACACTTGGTCGTTCCTTAGCTTCTGTTCCTTTTTTTTGTTCTCCCTCCACCTTCTGTCTGTTTAATCGATATTCTTTCTTTAACTTTCCTCTGTAGCTTCTTTATCTAATTGTCCTGCTGCCTGTCCCCTTCTCCACTGGACGAGATTCCTAAAGCTTTAGAAGAGCTACAGTGTATTCACACACCACGCAGAAGAATTCTTTCTTGGGTCATCACTGCCTCTGCTCTTCCTTGGTCACATTTCTTGTACTGTAGCATGTTAAATATGTCAGTATTTTATACTTTCACATGGAGTCACTGATTCTCACTGTTAGCACATTGTTTCAGTCTATTTTTATTAGTTTAGCACTATTTCTTTTCTCCCTTCTCCAATGCACACATGCAAATAAACCTAAATGAACAAACTGTTTAAAACAACTGTTGAAAAGCATGTGTTTTTAGTCAATCATAACTCCTGACTCTCCTGTACAAAATTGGATTAGCGTGGAAAAGGCTGATTGACTCTTGAATGTGTCATAGTGTTGTTGCTTGATATTCTTATCTCAGTTTTCTGAAAGGTGGGTAACTAAATAAGGCCAAGGTTTTTATAAGAGACCGACTTACAATTTTATTATCTTTGTTTGTAAGTTTTAATATATCATACCAAGACCACTTTTACTAATATGTGCACCCAATGAAAAGCTTGTTTGTAGGTTTTTGCAAAAGGTATCACCTTTACAGTCTCTGGATTTTACTCCAGTCTACTAAATACACCATTTGTGGACTTGGCATCAATGGAGCAATTACGTATCTTTACAGATTTAACACAGTAAATAATAGCATTTCTGCATTAATATTTTAAAGAAGAAAATTTAAAGTGAACTAATTACCAACAGTTGAACTGACAACTAGCATTTATTCTGGTGTAGAGGTCCATATAAGTGTATGAAAAATGCAAGAATGCTGCAATGCTGAGGTGGTTTTGGGTGAAAACTGTCCCATTACAATTATACTGGCTTTTCAGATGTGCAATGTTGTTGATCTAGTAGAGTATGCTTTCCTGTAACCAACCATATATTTGAACCATTGATTTGGAGACTGTGAAAAGTGAAGTTCTATAAGGAAATAAACTGATTTTTAAACCACAATTTCACCCTAATTATCAACGTGATAAATTGATTCTAGGGTATATGTTTGTATTTTTGCCTTTTTCCCCCATCTGCACTGAATGTTTGACTAAAGAGTTCAATTTCTGATGTATTTTATTTCAACTTCAAATAAAAGCTGGATAAATTATGTGGTGATTAATAGCTGAATAGATACGTCTTTGAACCTCCTCAATTGCCCCTACAACCCCCCTCCCCCCTAAATCTGCAACATCAGAATGCTCTGTGTCCCTCATCTTTGGGGGGCAATCGCTCCTTACAACATGTGCACATGTGCTACTGAAACCAATGATACAGGATCTTGACGCCTGCCCTGGTTACACATTGACAGGAAAATAACACATTGATTCCACCTATTTGTGATGTAGCGCTAGTCCTCTTGACTGGCTGATGCTAATTCAGACGCTGAGAATTTTGATCAGCTACTGTATGCCACTTTTCTACTTCATATCCGTATTCCAGGAGCTAAAGTTTACTAATTACGGAAACTAGATAAAAATGCTGTTTACTGTCACTTCTAGGCAAAGTAGTTGTCCTTATGACCATATGTGGATCCTTATTGTGTGCAAATTGTCCAACCATATAGAAGAGAACACTGCTCCTTTTAAGAGTCTTAAAATGTAAGTCCGTAATTGCCGATTCCCTGTACCAGGGGTGTTGTCAGGTGACTGACTTTATCTGGAGGCATTTGCAAGTAATGCATGAGGAACTAAAAATTTCATATGTATTGAAAACAGCAAAGAGACACTTGGTGATGGCCTGTAATCTATACACAAAACAATTACTACAAAATTGGTTGTTTATTAAAAGTAGACTGAGAAATGTGGTATGTTAAAGAACCCTTTAATGTGCATTTTTTCCTTATTTATTACATTCTGCATACATGCATCAGAGTTATGTCTCTGAAAGACGAGAAGTAGAGGGTCTTACAAGAATCTTTCTAGTGATGGATTGAAGTGAGAGCCCTCTGGACCTATTTCTTTTTTAGCCTCAATTTTAAAATTCTCATCGTTGTGTCATGCAGGCCCCACCTGCCAAGAATGAGGCACACAGTCTTTAAATAGTAGCGAAAAAAAGAGGGCCTATCACAAGGAATTGCCAGGCCCCTCGCCGGAAAGACCTTTCTTGCATACTAGCAGACAGTGTTGGAATAAATGACCCAGTCCCTGCTTCCCCAATACACCTTTCTCACCGGGTTGTAACAGAAATTTGGGTGCTAGCGTCCGGTATTTTACGCACAGGCAAAAGAGACATTGTAAGTGGGAAGCCAGATTGTTCCCAATCAAAAAAAAAGAGCAAGATTAATACAGGTTTTCTTGTGGTTGTGCTTGAATACTAACATGTCTGCAACTGAAGCTAGTAGCTCTCCAAGCCAGGGTGAATTAACTTGGGATAAGTTAAAAGCACTGTCTATGGAGGATTTAAGAAAAATGGCTGAGCAGTGTGGGATCACTATGTGGCAAGGCAAGGAAGTGTGAACTCCTAAGGCCAGTGACCAACCATTTTTCCCTTGAATCTGAAGAAGCAGAAGCAGTGTTAGAAGTAGACCCAGACAGGGTACTACCAGCAAAGATACAATTGGAACAAAGTAAACTTGAATTAGAAGACAGGGAAACAAAGAGAAAGGGAGAGACAGAAAGGCAGGAGAGGGAGAAAGAAAGAGCCTTCCAGAAGGAACGTGAAGAGAAAGAAAGAGAGAGGGAGGAGAGGGAAAGAGAAAGAATATTCCAGAAAGAATCCAAAGAGAGAGAGCTGAAGCGGCTTGAGTTACCTAGGGGGCGATAGAGTAACCCCAGTGAAAGCACGTCCAATATGTAAGAGCAGAATTCAGGGCTGGGTCCAAAGTTGCTAAAACCTGCTCAATTAATTCCAAAATCCAATGAAGAAGATGTGGAAGTGTTTTTTGTATCTTTTGAGAAAATGGCAAGGCAGCTAAAATGGCCAGCTGAGACTTGGTCTCCCTTATTGCAAAACAAACTAACTGGAAAAGCCCATGAAGTTTATTCCTTGTTGCCAGATGAGAGTTCATCAAATTATGAACTGATCGAAAATGCTTTCCTCGGCATATGAATTAGAACCCGAAGCCTACCGCCAAAAGTTTAAAACCCTCAAGAAGCAAGCTAATCAAACTTATCTGGAGTTTGAAAGAAGTAAGTAGCTGCCTTTTGACCAGTGGCTGAGGGCTGTTAAAGTACAGCTCAGCTATGAGACTCTCAGAGAAGTAATTCTGTTAAAGAAATTTAAAATCTCTCTCCCACTCAATAAAGTCCCATGAAGAGGAGCAGCGGGTTCAGGGAGCCCGGCAAGCGGCTGTTCTAGCTGATGAGTTTGCTTTAATCTATAAGTCAGTTTCCCAGGGGAGAAACTTTCCTGATCACCACCACAAATCCAAAAAGGACGAAGGGTCGGAAGTTGATTTCTGCCTAGGCAGTCCTGGGAGAGAAAGGAAAGCAGGAGACACGGGGCCCTCCTTCAGCCAAATAGCTGTGAGCAAGAGTGAGACCCGGAGACTTGTGTGCTTCCATTGTAATAAAGCAGGTCATTTAAAAGCTGACTGCTGGAAACTAAAGGGGAAACCGGTAGGGTTAATCAGGGCACACATGCTCATTGAAGACGGGACCCTGATGCAAAGCACAGCAGAACAAGCTGTGGCTTTAACTGTAGTAAGAGTGCAACCCAGAAAGCTTACTACTGCTAGTACAGGAAAAGTTAATAGGATTGCTGAAGGTTATCAGGATTTTGTGTCTGAAGGGAAAGTAACCCCATACCCCTCGAGTGGGGTAAGCAAGCCCATAGTGATTCTCCGGGACACAGGGGTCACTAGATCCCTTTTACTGGGAAAAGGCCTGACCTTTCCCCCAGAGTGTGCAGTGAACACCAAAATGGTGATGAATGGTATTGGAGGGCAGTGTATGCCTATACCTGTACACCGGGTGCACTTGGAGTGCAACCTAGTTTCAGGACTGGTGACCGTAGGAGTTGTCCCTAGTTTGCCTGTGGATGGGGTTGCCCTCCTAGGTAATGATCTGGGGGGGTGAAGGTGGTACCCCCCTTCCCCACCCAGTAGTGCAAGAAAGACTACAGGAGGTCAGAGAGATAGGGTAGTGGCAGGAGACAGTCCCCTGCAGTGTCCCTGAATATGATTTGAATGAGGCCATAATCAAACCAGCTCCTCCAGAGGAGACTGAATTGGCACTGCAGGTAGATGACCATGAGGTCTGCCTGTCCGAGACGTTAGGAGACCCAGGGAATTAATGAGGCTCAGCGAGCCAACCCAGTATTGAGAGTTAGCACAGGTTGCCCAGTCTGAAAGTGAAGCAGAGGGAGTCACTGATTGCTACTATTTAAAGAATGAGGTACTGATGAGGAAATGGAGTTCTCCTCACAGACCTGAGAGCAAGGAGTGGACAGTAATTCACCAGTTAGGGGTGCCGCAGAGGTACCGGGGAGAAATATAATTTGCACTGGAGTGCTGACTTGGGGCTGCGTTAGAGTGCTAAAGCAGGAGTTTTGTGACAGGGTAAGTAAGGGTTAGTTTTATCTGAAGTCTAGGCTTTTATTCAGCAAATTAACTTAACAATAACTGTTTGGGTTGGAGAAGGTGAGTTTTAGACCAGCTTTAAACAGAGTTCACTCAGGCTCTGCTTGCAGCTGCACCTTGTTAATTAGATAACTGGCTTAAACCAGTTTTCAGGGGCTAGAGTCAGACAGTATAAAAGTGGGCCATCTTACAGTGCTGACTTCGTTTGTACTGGAGTGCCGACTTGGGGCTGCATTAGAGTGCTAAAGTGGGAGTTTTGTGACTGAGGGAGTTCGGTGAGGTGGGAGCGAGGAGCTCCTTTCATTTCCTACCTGTCCTCAAAGAGCGTGAAGGGAGCCAAGAGTTTCCAAAGAGCACAGCTGACTGGTGAGTAAGTCCTGGCGGGTATTTTTCAAACTGGATTGAATTGTAAGTCATTGTTTTAGCAAGTCTTAGTTGATTTATTTTTTTATTATAATAGTCTTCTAAAGTTTTTAATTTAAAGGGTTTAGTCATGGCAGGAGAGCTTAAAGTCGTGGTTTGCTCCTCTTGCTGCATGTGGGAATCCGGGAACATTTCCAGTCCCCGGGACCAGCATGTGTGCACGAAGTGTGTCCAGCTGCAGCTCCTGGAAGCTCAGGTTTCAGAGCTGGAACAGTGGCTGGGAACACTGTGGAGCATCTGCGAGTCTGAGAGCATTGTGGATAGCACTTTTAGAGAGGTCACACTGCAGCTGAAGGGACTTGAAGGAAGGGAATGGGTGACCACCAGGCAGTCCAAGAGAAACAGGCAGGTAGTTCAGGAGTCCCCTGGGGTCCTGTTTGCAAATCGGTATTCCATTTTGGAGGCTGATGAGGCTGGTTCCTCCAGGGAGTGCGGACAGAGCGAAGCTTCTGGCACCACAAGCAGCCTGTCTGCACAGGAAGGGGGAAAGAGAGGAAGAGCAATAGTAATAGGGGATTCTATAGTCAGGGGAACAGATGGGCGCTACTGTGGCCGTCAACGTGACTCCAGGATGGTGTGTTGCCTCCCTGGTGCCAGGGTCTGGGATATCACTGAACGGCTGCAGGGCATCCTGAAGGGGGAAGGTGATGAGGCAGAGGTCATGGTACATGTTGGTACCAATGACATAGGTAGAAAGAGGGATGAGGTCTTGCATCAAGAATTCAGGGAGATAGGCAGTAGACTAAAAAGCAGGACCTCTCGGGTTGTAATCTCTGGATTACTCCCAGTGTCACGTGCTAGCGAGTATAGAAATAGGAGAATAGCACAGATGGATGTGTGGCTTAAGAGTTGGTGCAGGAGGGAGGGTTTTAGATTCCTGGACCACTGGGACGGTTTCTGCAGAAGGTGGGACCTGTACAAGCTGAACGATTTACATCTGAACCAGACGGGGACTAACATCCTTGCTGGCGGGTTTGCTAGTGCTGTTGGGAGGAGTTTAAACTAATTTGGCAGGAGGAGGGGACGCAGACTTCTAGCAGAATAGAGACACCGCTAAACACAGGAAAGCAAACAAGTTAGAGGGAATACAGCGGAAGTAAGTTTAAAGGGAGTAAGACCAGGATGGCTGGCCTCTAATGTCAGCAGTATTACAGGTAAAACGGATGAGTTGAGGGCAAGGATTGACATGTGGAATTGGGATATAGTAGCCATCACGGAGACATGGTTGTGGGAGGGGCAGGATTGGCAGCTTAATATCCCGTGATATAGAATCTTCAGGCGAGACAGAGGAGGGGGCATTGCAGTATTAGTTAAGGAGTCAGTTACTGCAGTAAGGAGAGATGATATCTTGGAGGGGGCATCAAATGAAGCTTTATGGGTAGAGTTTAGGAATAAAAAAGGGACAGCCATATTGCTAGGTGTTTATTATAGACCCCCAGATAGTCAACGGGAAATTGAGGAGCAAATATGTGCGCAATTCGCAGAGGTGTGTAAAAATAATAACAGCGTAATTATATTAGATGATTTCAACTTGCCCAACATTAATTGTGATAGTCATCGTGTTAAGGGCTTAGATGGAGTGGAGTTCTTAAAATGTATACAGGAGAACTTTTTAGCTCAATATGTAAAGGATCCAACAAGGGAGGGTGCAGTGCTGGACCTAATTCTGGGGAATGAACCGGACAGGTGGTTGATGTGTTGGTGGGGGGGCATTTTGGTGATAGCAACCACAACATCGTACAATTTAAGCTTGTTATGGAGAGCGAATTTTTGTAAAATAAGGCAGGATCTGGCCAAGGTAGACTGGAAAGAGTTACTTGTTGGGAAATCTACAGAAGGGCAGTGGGGGGCATTCAAAAAGGAAATGGGGAGAGTATAGGTCCAACATGTTCCCTGTAGGGTAATAGGTAGGAGCAACAAGCCCAGAGAACCATGGATGACCAGAAACATTCAGGGTACGATGAGAAGGAAAAGAGAGGCTTTTAGCAAATACAAGGAGAGCAAATCAATGGAAGCATTAGTGGAGTACAGAAAGTGTAGGATGGAGCTTAAGAAAGCAATTAGGAGAGCAAAGAGGGGATATGAGAAAGCTCTAGCTGGTAAAAGTAGGGAAAATCCCAAGATATTCTATAAGTATATCAATGGGAAGAGGATAACCAGGGAAAGAGTAGGAACCATTAGGGACCAAGGAGGAAATCTGTGGGTGGAGCCAGAGGACATTGGTAGGGTGTTGAACGAATAATTCACATCTGTCTTCACCCAAGGGAATGAGGATGTAGATATGGAACTCGGAGAGAGAGAGACTGTGAGGTTTTTGAGCAAATTGTCATAGGGAGTGACAAGGTATTGGAGGTTTTGGCAGGCTTAAAAGTGGACAAATCTCCAAGTCTGGACGATTTATGTCCCAGGATGCTGTGGGAGGCGAGGGTGGAGATTGCAGGGTCTCTAACCCAAATTTTTAATTCCTCTCTGGTCACGGGGGAGGTGCCAGAGGACTGGAGAACAGCTAATGTGGTCCCACTATTTAAGAAAGGTTGTAGAGATAAGCCAGGGAACTATAGACCAGTGAGTCCCACGTCAGTGGTAGGGAAACTATTGGAGAAAATTCTGAAGGAGAGAATCTATCTCCACTTGGAGAGGCAAAATTTGATTAGGAATAGTCAGCATGGCTTTGTCAGAGGGATGTCATGCCTAACAAATTTGATTGAATTTTTTGAGCATGTGACCAGGTGTGTCGATGAGGGTATTGCAGTTGATGTAGTTTACATGGATTTCAGCAAAGCCTTTGACAAGGTGCCACATGGGAGACTCATCAAGAAAGCAAATGCACATGGGATACAGGGTAACTTGATAAGGTGGATTCAAAATTGGCCTAGCTGTAGAAGACAGAGAGTGATGACAGACAGCTGTTTGTGATTGGAAGCCAGTGTCCAGTGGCGTACCACAGGGATCTGTGCTGGGTCCTCTATTGTTAGTCATCTATGTCGTTTATATAAATGACAATGTGGGGGGTAGGATCAGTAAGTTCGCGGATGACACAAAGGTTGGCTGAGTGGTTAACAGTGAGGTTGAGTGTCTTGGGTTACAGGAAGATATAGACGGGATGGTCAAATGGGCAGAAAAGCGGCAGATGGAATTTAATGCTGAAAAGTGTGAGGTGATGCACTTTGGAAGGAGTAATGAGACACGGAAGTATTCAATGAATGGCCTGACACTGAGAAGTTCCGAGGGACCTTGGCGTGTTTGTCCACAGATCTCTGAAGGCAGAAGGGCAGGTTAATAGGGTGGTGAAAAAGGCATATGGGATACTTGCCTTTATCAATCGAGGCATAGATTACAAAAGCAGGGAGGTCATGGAGATATAATCATAGAGTCGTACAGCACAGAAACAGGCCCTTCGGCCCACCTTGTCCATGCCGACCATAATGCCTATCTATGCTAATCCCACCTGCCTGCATTAATTCCACATCCCTCTATGCCTTGCTCATTCAAGTACCTGTCCAGATTACTCCCTGTGCCAAGTGCCAGTGAGGCTAGAAATAGGAAGATAGTGCAGCTAAACACGTGGCTGAGCAGCTGGTGTAGAAGGGAGGGTTTCAGATATCTGGACCATTGGGCTCTCTTCAGGGACAGATGAGACCTGTACAAGAAGATGGGTTGCATCTAAACTGGAAGGGCACTAATATCCTGGCTGCAAGGCTTGCTAGCGTCACTCGGGAGGGTTTAAACTAGTGTGGCAGGGGGGTGGGAACCAGAGTAGTAGGACAGCTAGTGAAGTAAATGAGGAGGACATAGTAAATAAGGCCAGTAGGACTAAGAGGAAGAGCAGGCAGGGAGATGTTGCTGAGCACAGCGGGACAGGTGGTCTGAAGTGCATTTGTTTCAATGCGAGAAGTATAACAGGTAAGGCAGATGAACTTCGAGCTTGGATTAGTACTTGGAAATATGATGTTGTTGCTATTACAGAGACTTGGTTGAGGGAAGGGCAGGATTGGCAGCTAAATGTTCCAGGCTTTAGAAGCTTCAGGCGGGATAGAGGGGGATGTAAAAGGGGTGGGGGAGTTGCATTACTGGTTAAGGAGAATATCACAGCTGTACTGCGGGAGGACACCTCAGAGGGGTCATGCAGCGAGGCAATATGGGTGGAGCTCAGGAATAGGAAGGATGCAGTCACGATGCACCCTAACGGGTTTACTACAGGCCTCCCACCAGCCAGCGGGAGGTAGAGGAGCAGATATGTAGACAGATTTTGGAAAGATGTAAAGGTAACAGGGTTGTCGTGGTGGGTGATTTTAACTTCCCCAATATTGACTGGGACTCACTTAGTGCTAGGGGCTTGGATGGGGCAGAATTTGTAAGGATCATCCAGGAGGGCTTCTTGAAACAGTATGTAGATAGTCCAACTAGGGATGGAGCCATTCTGGACCTGGTATTGGGGAATGAGCCCGGCCAGGTGGTCGAAGTTTCCGTGGGGGAGCATTTCGGGAGCAGTGACCATAATCCATAAGTTTTAAGGTACTTGTGGATAAGGATAAGAGTAGTCCTCGGGTGAAGGTGCTAAATTGGGGGAAGGCTAATTATAACAATATTAGGCAGGAACTGAAGAATTTAGATTGGGGGCGGCTGTTTGAGGGTAAATCAACATCTGACATGTGGGAGTCTTTCAAACGTCAGCTGATTAGAATCCAGGACCAGCATGTTCCTGTGAGGAAGAAAAACAAGTTTGGCAAGTTTCGGGAAGCTTGGAAAACATGGGATATTGTGAGCCTAGTCAAAAAGAAAAAGGAAGCATTTGTAAGGGCTGGAAGGCTAGGACCAGATGAAGCACTTGAGGAATATAAAGACAGTAGGAAGGAACTTAAGCAAGGAGTTAGGAGGGCTAAAAGGGGTCATGAAAAGTCATTCGCAAACAGGATTAAGGAAAATCCCAAGGCTTTTTATATATATATATATATAAAGAGCAAGAGGGTAACCAGGGAAAGCGTTGGCCCACTCAAGGACAGAGATGGGAATCTATGCGTGGAGCCAGAGGAAATGGGCGAGGTGTTAAATGAGTACTTTGCATCAGTATTCACCAAGGAGAAGGGAAGGGAGTGCAGATAGTCTCAGTCATCTCATTATCAAAAAGGAGGAGGTGTTGGGTGTCTTGCAAAGCATTAAGGTAGATAAGTCCCCAGGGCCTGATGGGATCTACCCTAGAATACTGAGGGAGGCAAGGGAAGAAATTGCTGGGGCCTTGACAGAAATCTTTGCATCCTCATTGGCTACAGGTGAGGTCCCAGAGGACTGGAGAATAGCCAATGTTGTTCCTTTGTTTAAGAAGGGTGGTAAGGATAATCCAGGAAAGTATAGGCCGGTGAGCCTTACGTCAGTGGTAGGGAAACTATTAGACAGGATTCTTCGGGACAGGATTTACTCCCATTTGGAAACAAACGAACTTATTAGCGAGAGACAGCATGGTTTTGTGAAGGGGAGGTCATGTCTTACTAATTTGATTGAGTTTTTTGAGGAAGTGACGAAGATGATTGATGAGGGAAGGGCGGTGGATGTTGTCTATATGGACTTTAGCAAAGCCTTTGACAAGGTCCCGCATGGCAGACTGGTGCAAAAGGTGAAGTCACACGGGATCAGAGGTGAGTTGGCAAGATGGATACAGAACTGGCTCAGTCACAGAAGACAGAGGGTAACAGTGGATGGGTGTTTTTCTGAATGGAGGGATGTGACTAGTGGTGTTCCGCAGGGATCAGTGCTGGGACTTTTGCTGTTTGTAGTATATATAAATGATTTGGAGGAAAATGTAGCTGGTCTGATTAGTAAGTTTGCGGACGACACAAAGGTTGGTGGAGTTGCGGATAGTGATGAGGATTGTCAGAGGATACAGCAGGATATAGATCGGTTGGAGATTTGGGCGGAGAAATGGCAGATGGAGTTTAATCCGGACAAATGTGAGGTAATGCATTTTGGAAGGTCTAATGCAGGTGGGAGGTATACAGTAAATGGCAGAACCCTTAGGAGTATTGACAGGCAGAGAGATCTGGGCGTACAGGTCCACAGGTCACTGAAAGTGGCAATGCAGGTGGATAAGGTAGTCAAAAAGCCATACAGCATGCTTGCCTTCATTGGTCGGGGCATAGAGTATAAAAATTGGCAAGTCATGTTGCAGCTGTACAGAACCTTAGTTAGGCCACACTTAGAATATTGCGTGCAATTCTGGTCGCCACACTACCAGAAGGACGTGGAGGCTTTAGAGAGGGTACAGAGGAGGTTTACCAGGATGTTGCCTGGTCTGGAGGGCATTAGCTATGAGGAGAGGTTGGAAAAACTCGGATTGTTTTCACTGGAACGACGGAGGTGGAGGGGCGACATGATAGAGGTTTACAAAGTTATGAGCGGTATGGACAGATTGGATAGTCAGAAGCTTTTTCCCAGGGTGGAAGAGTCAGTTACTAGGGGACATAGGTTTAAGGTGCGAGGGGCAAAGTTTAGAGGGGATGTGCGAGGCAAGTTTTTTACACAGAGGGTGGTGAGTGCCTGGAACTTGCTGCCAGGGGAGGTGGTGGAAGCAGATATGATAGCGACTTTTAAGAGACATCTTGACAAATATATGAATAGGAAGGGAATAGAGGGATATGGGCCCTGGAAGTGCAGAAGGTGTTAGTTTCGGCAGGCATCAAGATCGGCGCAGGCTTGGAGGGCCGAATGGCCTGTTCCTGTGCTGTACTGTTCTTTGTTCTTTTGTTCTTAAATGTTGCTACTGTTCCTGCCTCCACCTCCTCCTCTGGCAGCTCATTCCAGATACCCACTATTCTTTGTGTGAAAATTTACCCATTTGATCCCCTTTAAACCACCTCCTTCTCACCTTAAATCTATGCCCGCTAGTTTTAGTCTACCCTATCTATGCCTCTCATAATTTTATATACCTCTATCATGTCCCCTCTCAGCCTCCTTCGCTCCAGGGAAAACAGACCCATCCTATCCGATCTCTCTTTATAACTCGAGCCCTCCAAACCAGGCAACACCCTTGTGAATCTTTTCTGCACCCTCTCTAGCTTAGTCACATCTTTCTTGTAGTGCGGCGACCAGAACTGCACACAGTACTCCAAATGCGGCCTAACCAACGTTATGTACAACTGTAACATGACGTCCCAACTCTTGCACTCAATGCCTCAGCCGATGAAGGCAAGCATGCCAGACACCGCCTTCACCACCCTGTCTACCTGTGTTGCCACTTTCAGGGAACTATGTACTTGCACCCCAAAGTCTCTCTGCTCAACAACACTGCCCAGGGCCCTGCCATTCACTGTATATGTCCTGCCCTGGTTTAACTTCCCAAAATGCATCACTTCACACTTGTCTGCGTTAAATTCCATCTGCCACTCCCTTGCCCACTTTCCCAGTTGATCTATATCCTGTTGTAACCTGAGACAACCTTCTTCACTGTCCACTATGCCACCAATTTTGGTGTCATCTGCAAACTTACTCATCATGCCCCTTAAATTGGAGGGGTGTTCAAGGGAAGGAGCCAGCAACGAAACCAGCAATCAAAATTTTTGTTGACGGTTCCCCTACAGTGGAGGAAGGGATTAGGCAGACAGGATGTGGATTACATGTACAGGAAGATGGAAGTCCCAGACTCGGATGAATTGCAGTGGGTCTTTCTTGTAAACGTTACTATCGGACAGTGGGTATGTGTCAAATGCCCTTAAGGGACCCACCAGGCGTCCCCCCCACCCCCGATTTCGCTCTATGGCAGTGCGATGATCAAGACTGTAGAAACCCATCAATATGTGTGAAACCACACAACGATAGGGGCTATTGGCTCTATTGTGTTGGGAAAAATAAAAAAAGGAGTTCCTATTCCAGGTTGTGAGATTAAATGGACAAGAAGCACCAACCACCAGTTACCCCAAAATCCGAATTACCAACGAGTAGGGTTACGACCCAGCAGCCACAGGTGAGTGATCTCCCAGGCCCTGCCTTAACTGCAGGACCAGAAAATGGACTTGTGATAATAAAAACGAATAAACTTGTATACAATAATATATAGCATGAGTTGGTACCAGTAGTATTGAATATCTCAGATATTCAGCGACCTGACTGGTGCCCTGAGGAAACCCGAGAGTTGTACAAGGTATTACTACAACAATTGCTGGGACAAGAATTCAGTGATGAGGGAATAATAAAGGGAAAGAGGCATAAACGTAGTTTAGTGAATGATGCAGCCACAGTCTTTAATGCGGGAACTTCAATCGTCAATACTATAGATTTGGAAAGCGTGGACCAGGAGGTTAGAACTCTCAGCTAGTAAAGGAGATTTTGAAAAAGGAACAAAAGGAACAGAGTGGTGTAGCTAAAGTAGGCAGGATTTGACAAACACAGTGACAGGACTGGTCAGAGTACTGGAAGGCCATGTTCATGCTATTAAAGGAGGTCCACGTCATTTCAAATAATGAAAGTGTTTGTATGACACATGGTTCATGGATTTTCGAACACACTCCAGCAAATTTGAGGCAAACTGATGCTGGACAGGTGCCAGTTTGGATAAATGACACCCAGTTGGAGTACTTAGCTAGTCACACAAATGATAAAATTACCAGGTGCCAACTCAAAAAGCTTGTTAAGGTATGGAAAGGTCAGGAGCGTTTAAATGCGAGATCTATGAGTATTGGAGTAGTACTGGGAATACCTGTGATTCCGAGAGATAAGTTAGGGATGAAATTGTATGAAGTAGAAAATATAGGGGTGATGTTGTATTGAACTTTGGTAAGGCCACAGCTGGAGTACTGTGTGCAATTCTGGTCGCCACATTACAGGAAGGATGTGATTGCACTGGAGGGGGTGCAGCGGTGATTCACCAGGATGTTGCCTGGAATGGAACATTTAAGCTTTGAAGAGAGGTTGGATAGGCTTGGGTTGTTTTCGCTGGATCAGAGAAGACCTGAAGGGTGACCTGATCGAGGTGTACAAGATTATGAGGGGCATGGACAGGGTGGATAGAGAGCAGCTGTTCCCCTTAGTTGAAGGGTCAGTTACGAGGGGATACAAGTTTAAAGTGAGGGGCAGGAGGTTTAAGGGGGATTTGAGGAAGAACTTTATTACCCAGAGGGTGGTGATGGTCTGGAATGCACTGCCTGGGAGGGTGGTAGAGGCGGGTTGCCTTGCATCCTTTAAAAAGTACCTGGATGAGCACTTGGCATGTCATAACATTCAAGGCTATGGGCCAAGTGCTGGCAAATGGGATTAGGTAGACAGGTCAGGTGTTTTAATGCATTGGTGCAGACTTGATGGGCCGAAGTGCCTCTTCTGCACTGTATTATTCTGTGATTAAAAAGGGCCCACGAGACTACGGTGGCTGTACATACTGGTATACGAAAGACCTAAGCCTGCATAAGACAGCAGTTTGACTGGCCAAAACTCCAAAAAGATGTGGTGGAGTACTGCAGAAGTTGCTACGTGTGCCAGGTTGAGGGGAAACCCCAACCTACAATGAAACCTGTACCCCTAAGTCCTGTACCGGTGTTAGGAGGACGCTCCAGCAGAGGGTTGGTGAACTGTAAGGGGCCCCCGCCGAGAACAAAAGGAGACAGGCAGGCACACGGCTAGCAAAAGTTTAGAAAGAGAAGGGGGGAAAAGTGACCCAGAGGGCAGCTTAAATGAAGTCTGGGAGGAATCCTGGATGAAAAATCCCTACCGTCAACCAACCCCCAAAAATGTGAAAAGTTAGACCCCGCATCCTTCTATGTAAATGCAGACTCTAGAAGCACCCCACCAGAGTTGCTAACAGCATTTACAGGAACCTGCAGAGACAGAGAGATCTCTAGGGGGCACAGAAACTGTGAGGGCAATGCCTCACCCAGTCGAAGTGCCACAGGAGAGTGCAGTTAAGTCTGCACAAATACCTGCAGGTAGTAACGTCCCAGAGAACAAAGGGGAGATTAACAAAGAATCCTCCCTCCACAGAGGAAAAGGGAACCACCCATCCCCTGAAGGCAAAAATCTTTGCATGAGTCAGAGTTTAGGATAGACCCACCCACTGTTAACTCTCCTGAGAAAAAAACATGACCTCAACAGGAACAAAAACCCTAGGCAGTCATGGCAAAGGGCAAACTGAAGAAAAGCTTCCCCAAAGAACCACATGGCTACTGGGATGCCAAAAAAAGGGGGAAATTAAAGCAGTACTGGCAACCAAAAAAGACTATTTTAATAAGCTTTAAGATTGACGAATGAATGGAAATGAGTGAAAAATGCATGGTTTTTCTTTCTATATCTTATATTTTTCTCAAACCTTGTTATGAAATGTGCCCTTTTGTTTCAAATCACATTTCATCCCCCTGGGTGTGGAGGTGTCATGCAGGCCCCCACCTGCCAAGAATGAGACGCACATTATTTCGCCACATGTACATTAAAACTTAAAGTTGCTGCTGGGAAGAAAAGAGGGCCTATCACAAGGAATTGCTAGGCCTCTCGCCACAAAGACCTTTTTTGCATACTAGCAGACAGTGTTGGAACCAAGGACCCAGTCCCTGCTTCCCCAATACACCTTCCTCACCTGGTCATAACATTTGTTTTCAAATTCCTCCATCACCTCGCCCCTCCCTATTCCTCTTCGAGCCCCACAATCCTCCAAAATAACTGCACTCCTCCAATTCTGGCCTTTTGTGTGTCCCAGATTTTAATTGCTGCACCATTGGTGGCCATGCCTTCAGTTGCCTCAGCCCTAAGCTCTGGAATTCCCTCCCTAAACATCTCCATCTCTCTTTCCTCCTTTAAGATGCTCCTTAAAACTTACCTCTTTGACCAAGCTTTTGGTCATCTTTCCCAATATCTCCTTATTGGGCTCAGTGTCAAATTTTGTAGATAACGCTCCTGTGAGGCTTTACGGGTACTATTTAAATGCAAATTATTGTAAGGGTTGAGATGACTCATGCATTGATGACCAATACATCTTGATTGTTGTAGTTCCTTAATGAGGGGAAATTTATTGAATGCATCTACGATGTAAAACATACTTGGCAAAAGGTTAGCCAGTGAAGGGCCTGCTATCTTAATGGAATATACTTTCATGCCACCACCCCTGCGGTTCCTCACCCCTTGTGTTGAAAACAAAGTCTATAAAGACTGCTGTCAAACAGAGTTATGGAGGTTGGAGCAAAAGCAGATACTGGAAATCTGAAATAAAAACAAAATGCTGGAACAACTCAGCAGGTCAGGCAGCATCTGTGGAGAGAGAACAGAGTTAATATTTCAGGTCGGTGACCTTTTGTCAGAACAGATTGATGGTTGGAGATTTTAGAAACCTGGTGTTTTAGTCATGAGTGTTGAGCTGTCCTGAGATGATTTTTTTTTCCTAAATAAAAAGCAAAAATCCTTTCTGCATCCATATCCTGGAACCTTCTTTCTGTGTCCTGTCCTCGCCTATCTTCATTGGCTCTTGATTCCTTAATGCATTGAATTAGATATCCTTGACCTCATCTGCACATTCCTATATGGTGTTGGTCCCATCCTACCCCTGTAATCTCTTCCTGTCCTGTGTGCAAGGATGCCCTCTACTGTTCCGATCCTGACCTTCACATTCTGCTGCCCACCTGGCCAGTATTCCTGAAGTGACGTTTATCCTTCACTTATCAGCTGTTTGAGGACCTGATTCTGCACAAATTGGTTGCTGCACATCAAGAACGACTACACTTCACGAGTAACTGTGAGCTGCTTTTAGACATTCTGAGGTTGTGATGTGTGCTTTGTTAAAGAGGTTTAATTTTTTTTAAATTTCCCCCTCCCTTTTTACCATCAGTGCTGTGGTATATTGTAATATCTTTTTGTATACTGCCTCTCTGTTGGGAGGTGTAAATAAAAGTTCCAACATGGCTGCTCCCAGTTAAGACCTCATTAGTTTTACTCTGTAAATACACAACAGAAACAGGACGATGAAAGGATGGGATTGATTTTTTTTCTTTCTTATTTGAGACATTACAGGGGTAGGGTAGGGGATGCGCCCCTAGCCAAGCTGTTCCAGTACAGCTACAACACTGGCATCTACCCTGCAATGTGGAAAGTTGCCCAGGTATGTCCTGTACACAAAAAGCAGGACAAGTCCAAACTGGCCAATTACCGCCAGGGCCACTCAACTCCTGATCTCGTTACAGCCTTGGTTCAAACATGGACAAAAGAGTTGAACTCGAGGTGAGGTGAAATTGACTGCCCTTGGCATCAAGGCAGTATTTGACCGAGTATGGCATCAAGGAGCCCTAGCAAAACTGAGGTCAATGGGAATCGGGGGGAAAACCCTCTGCTGGCTGGAGTCGTACCTAGTGCAAAGGAAGATGGTTGTGGTTGTTGGAGGTCAATCATCTGAGCTCCAGGACATCACTGCAGGAGTTCCTCAGAGTAGTGTCCTAGGTCCAACCATCTTCAGCTGCTTCATCAATGACCTACCTTCAATTATAAGGTCAGAAGTGGGGATGTTCGCTGATGATTGCACAATGTTCAGCACCATTCGTGACTCCTCAGATACTGAAGCAGTCCGTGTAGAAATGCAGCAAGACCTGGATCATATCCAGGCTTGGGCTGATAAGTGGCAAGTAACATTCACGCCACACGTGCCAGGCAATGACCATCTCCAACGAGAGAATCTAACCATCTCCCCTTGACATTCAACGGCATTACCGTCGCTGAATCCCCCACTATCAACATCTTAGCGGCTACCATTGACCAGAAACTGAACTGGAGTAGCCATATAAATACCGTGGCTACAAGAGCAGGTCAGAGGCTAGGAATCCTGAGGCGAGTAACTCACCAACTGACTCCCCAAAGCCTGTCCACCATCTACAAGGCACAAGTCAGGAGTGTGATGGAATACTCTCCACTTGCCTGAATGGGTGCAGCTCCAACAACACTCAGGAAGCTCGACACCATCCAGGACAAAGCAGCCCGCTTGATTGGCATCCCATCTACAAACATTCACTCCCTCCACCACCGACGCACAGTGGCAGCAGTGTGTACCATGTACAAGATGCACTGCAGCAATACACCAAGGCTCCTTAGACAGCACCTTCCAAACCCGCGGCCTCGATCAACTAGAAGGACAAGGGCAGCAAATACATGGGAACACCGCCACGTGCAAGTTCCCCTCCAAGTCACACACCATCCTGACTTGGAACTATACCGCCATTCCTTCACTGTCGCTGTGTCAAAATCCTGGAACTCCCTTCCTAACAGCACTGTGGGTCTACCTACCCCAATTGGACTGCAGCGGATCAAGAAGGCAGCTCACCACCACCTCCCCAAGGGCAAAAAGGGATGGGCAATAAATGCTGGCCTAGCCAGCGATGCCCACATCCCTGAATGAATTTTAAAAAAAGAGCATTCTGGCACTTTTTGGAATTCCTAAAGTCAATTTTAAGGAAGTTTGGGCAATTTGAAAGATTGCTCCAGGTGTGTCTTCAATTTGTGTTCAGTTACAACTCAGTACATTACTTTAAAAATATGGCACTGAAGATGTACTTTGGGACATTGGGGGAATTCAGCCTTAACGCAGAGGACTGGTGTAATTACAAACAACGATTACACATTTGGCTGCAAGCTAATAATGTGCTAGATGAGGATATGGTATGTTTTCCTCACCATGATGGGGCTGGATGCATTTGAGGTGATGGTTGACCTATGTTGCCCACGAGACCCCCAGTACTTCAGACTATTCTGAAATAAATGAGATTCTGGACTCCGTATGGCTCAACTAAGAATGAAATTGCACTCTCAGTTACATTTTGTGGAAGGAAGCAGTTGCCAAATGAATCTATTGCAGATTATACTCTTGAATTAACGAAACTGTCTCGTCACTGTGGTTATGGTGCCAACTTAGCAGCTAACCTTAGAGACACATTTGTTGGAGGTCTAAAGAACAGTAAAATCTAGGCCAAGCTTTTGTGTAAAGGCAATAAACTGACATGGAAGGAGGCCTGTAATGAGGCTATAGACATGGAAATGGCAGGCGGAGATAGCTGCAGATTGCAAAGAAGTTCTTTTCCTGAGCTGGCAGGGGAGGTCCACAGGATTTTAGCAGGAACTGGGCAGCCAAGTTCACAAACTCAGGGTCAGAAATTTAGTTGCTCTTGTTGCCAGGGTAGCCACCAACCATCCAAAGGCTCCCATTTCCAGTTTAAGTGCTATGCCTATGGTAGAGTCTGTCCTATCCAGAAGACATGCAGGAGTAGAGGAAACCATAATGCTCCAGGTCACGGTAAAGCTCCAGGTCGCAGCAATGCACCAGGTTGTGGTTGTGGTAGACCTAAAGCCAGTTCCGACTACTGGAAGTCGTCAAATGTGCATATGGTAGATATGGAAACAGAAGTTGATTATATCAAGCAGAAAGATCAAGAATTGTACCCAGAGAAAAAAAAAAACAGCATATGGCAGTTGAGAGAAAAAGGGCAGAAGATATACTTCCAGCGCCCACAATAAAAATAAAAATTGGGGAGTTGCAACTTGCCTTTGTCATTGATACTGCTGCAGACGTGTCTGTTGTCTTGAAAGGGGAGTACAAGAATCACCGAATTGTTACAGCGCAGAAGGAGGCTATTCAACCCACCAGTTGTGCACCAGCTCTCCTAATGAGCATTTCACCTAGTGACACTCCCCCATCTTCTCTCCGTTACCCTGCACATTCTCCCTTTTCATACAGCAGTCTAATTCCCTCTTGAATGCTTCAGTTGAACCTGCCTCCATCATACTCTCAGGCAGTGCATTCCAGACCTTAACCACTCACTGCATGAAAAAAATTTTCCTCATTTCATTTCTGCGTCTTTTACCAATTACTTTAAATATGTGCCCTCTCATTCATGATCCTTTCATGAGTGGGAACAGTTTCTTCCAATCTACTCTGTCCAGACCCCTCATGATCTTGAATACCTCAGAAGTCCCCAAGTCACATTCCCTATGTAAAACTGACTAGTTATTCCAATAACTGTATTCCAGTATTAGGTGAAGTGAGTGCTAAGGTGGAATACAATGATCCATCCTATTACTTGCCATTGGTAGTAGTAGGAGGGAACAAAATTTCCATGATAGGAAGAAATTGGTTTAAGGAAATATGTTGAGAACGTTTACGGCACACTAAGAGGCCACTTGGCCCATCTTGTCTGTGCTGGCCAAAAACGATCCACCCATTCTAATTCCACCTTCCAATATTTGATCCGTAGTCCTGCAGATTATGGCACTTGAGGTGCATATCCAGACTCCTTTTGAATGAGTTGAGGGTTTCTGCCTCAACTACCCTTTTCCGGCAGTGAGTTCCAAACTCCCACCACCCTCTGGGTGAAAATTGTTTTCTCACCTCCCCTCTAATTTTTCCACCAATCGCTTTAAGTCTATGCCCCCTCGTCACTGACCTCTCTGCTAAGGTAAATAGACCCTTCATCTCCAGTCTATCCAGGCCCCTCAAAATTTTGTACATTTCAATCACATCTCCCCTCAGCCTTCTCTGCTCCAAGGAGAACAACTCCAGCCTATCCAATCTTTCCTCCATAGCTGCATTTTTCCAGGCCTGGCAACATCCTCAAAAATCTCCTCTCTACTCTAGTGCAATTACATCCTTTCTGCAATGAGGTGACCAGAACTACACACACAACTCACGTTGTGGCCTAACCATTGATTTATACATTTCCGGCATGAGCTCCCTGCTCTTATATGTTATACCTCGGCTAATAAAGGAAAGGATTCCATATGCATTCTTAACCACCTTTTCGAAATGTCCTGCTACCTTCAGGGATCTGTGGACATACACTCCAAGGTCCCTCACTTCCTCTACACCTCTCCGTATTCTCCTATTCCAGGTGTGGCCTCACCAAGGTTCTGGATATCTTGCTGCAATTATACAAGGCCTTGGTGAGGCCACACCTGGAATATTGTATGCAGTTTTGGTCTCCTTATCTGAGGAAGGATGTTCTTGCTATAGCGGGAGTGCAGCAAAGGTTTACCAGCCTGGTTCCTGGGATGGCGGGACTGACGTATGAGGAGAGATTGAGTTGGTTAGGATTATATTTGCTGGAGTTCAGAAGAGGTAAGGGGGGATCTCATAGAAACCTAGAAAATTCTAACAGGACTTGACAGGGTAGATGCAGGAAGGATGTTCCCAATGGTGGGGGAGTCCAGAACCAGGGGTCATAGTCTAAGGATACGGGGTAAACCTTTCAGGACTGAGATGAGAAATTTTTTCACCCAGAGAGTGGTGAGCCTGTGGAATTCTCTACCACGGAAAGCAGTTGAGGCCAAAACATTGTATGTTTTCAAGAAGGAGTTAGATATAGTTCTTGGGCAAAAGGGATCAAAGGATATGGGGGGAAAGCGGGAACGTTACTGAGTTGGATGATCAGCCGTGATCATCATGAATGGTGGAGCAGGCTCGAAGGGCCCAATGGCCTATTCCTGCTTCTATTTTCTATGTTTCTATTAATCGTGTATTCCTTTGCATTGTTTGACCTCCCCAAATGCAACACCTAACACTTCTCCGAGTTGAATTCCATTTGCCACGTTTCTGCCCATCTGACCAGACCATCAATATCTTCCTGCAGCTTACAGCTATCCTCCTCACTATCTACAATATGACCAATCTTTGTGTCGTCTGCAAACTTCTTGATTATGCCCCCTACATTTACATCCAAATTTTTAATATATACCACAAAAAGCAGGGGACCCAGTACTGAGCCCTGCGGAACACCACTGAAAATAGCTCTCCAGTCGCTAAAACAGCCATCAACAATTGCCCTTTGTTTCCTGCCACTGAGCTAATTTTGTATCCACCTTGCTGCATTTCCCTGGATCCCATGAGATTTTAAATTTTTGAACCAGTCTGCCATGTGGGACCTTGTCAAAAGCCTTTTTAAAATCCTGGTAGACCGCATCAACTGCACTACCTTCATCTATCTTCCTTACTACGTTTTCAAAAAATTTGATCATGTTGGTCAGATAAGATCTTCCCTTAACAAATCCATGCTGACTATCCTTGATTAACCTGTGCCTTTCTAAGTGACAGTTTATCCTGTCTCTCAGAATTGATTCCAATAATTTGCCCACTACTGAGGTTAGACTGACTGGCCTGTAATTATTTGGACTATCCCTCGCTCCATTTTTAAACAGAGGTGCAACATTAGCAGTCCTCCAATCCTCGGGCACCACACCTGTATCTAGTGAGGACTGGAAAATGATGGTCAGACCTTCTGCTATTTCCCCTCGTACTTCATTTAATAGCCTGGGTACATTTCATCTGGCACTGGTGATTTATCAACTTTCAAGGATGCTAATCCCACTTGGGCTGAGTTGTTTACATTAGGGATCAGTAAGAGTACTTCTGGCATTGAGGAAGTGAAGACCAATTCATTTTTAGCCCATGAGTTACCTATAAATTACATACACAAATGACATGCCAGTGTCTGCCAGAGAAATTTCTGAAGAAACTCACAAGGATCTGATGCTCAGTAAAGTACTCAATTATGTCATGAATGGCTGGTCTAAAGTGTGTGATGAGAAATTGCAGGAGGATTTTACATGTAGAAATGAACTGAGTGCAGATCAAGGCCGTCTCCTATGGGGTTTGAGCTATTATTCTGCCAAGGTTTAGAGAGAAATTGTTAGAGGAACTTCATCAAGAGCACACAGGGGTAGTCTGTATGAAAGCAGCAGCAAGAAGCTATTTTTGGTATCCAAAAGTAGATTAGAGATATTGAAGAGTTGGTGAAAAGTCGTGAAATGTATCTCAGAGAAGTGATCCAACCAAAGGCCCTTTTTATTCCATGTTCAAACACAGGAAACCCGTGAGAACGAGTACGTCAATTTCTTTGAAGTGGAAGGTAAATTTTGGTTGATGGCTATAGCAAATGCATAAATGTTGAGTTTATGCCCAATACCACAAGTGTCAAAGCTATTGAAGTTTTGAGAAGTTGGTTTGCAGTTTATGGATTACCGGAAGTATTGGTGTCAGATAATGGTCCACAGTTTGTCACAAGAGTTTGAAATATTTCTAAGTAAGAATGGAGTGAAACATACTCTTATACTTCTGTATCACCCAGCATCAAATGGAGCTGCAAAAAGAAGTGTACAGATTGTGATGAGGTCTTTGCAGAAGTATTTGCTAGGTGACAAGCTAGGCAGTAATTTCCATGTTTCTCTTCAACACAGGCTAGACCATTTTCTGTTCTCTTACAGAATACAATAGATTGTTTATAAATTAGTGTCTAAACATGCTGCTAGGATAAGTTTAGTTTGCTTAAGCCAGACGTCAATAGCAAAGTAAGAAAAAAGCAAGACAGAGTAAAGATGAGTCATGATTCTTGAGGTATGAAACCAAGAGATTTCAGTGCAGGTCAGAGGTAATGGTGAAAAAGCACCGAGGTGATGAGGAGAAGTATGTGTTTGGAGTTGTTGTAAAAAGATTAGGTGTATTCACATATCTAGTGAAGATTGGTGAGAGACTCCATCAGTGTAATTTCGATGATTTGCTTGAAAGAGGAAATCTGACATAGGGAGAGCATGAGAAACCTCCTATAGTCCAAATTCCTACAGTTCCAAGTGAAAGTCGGAAAGAACCTGAAAGTTTGCTGGTATCACAGAATCCACCGGTACAACAAAGATTAAGTCGAATCAATCAAATTCCCAACTATTAAGTGGAGTTGGTAGTCAAAGTCCAGGGTTGACACAGTCTCAGATGTTGGGAGAGCAGAGTCAAGCTAATGAAAATGGAAGAAGATATTCGGACAGAAAGAGGAAGAAGCCAGAGTAATTGCAAATATGTAGCAAGGAAGAGAAATAAGCTTTTCTTTTCATTACTTCTTGTCAATAATGATATTTTAAAGACATTCAGGTGTTAAGGTTTAAAAAATGTTTTTCATGTAAATTACTCTGGAAATATTGATTATATATGTTTTAGTTGTGATTACAGTAACAAGAATGCAACTCAACCTGATAAATTTCAGGTTGTATTCTGGGAAATTATGTACATGTACCATTTTACACTTTAAGTGGGGAGGGAGTTTGGTATATTGTAATATATTTTATACACTGCCTTTCTGTTGGGAGGTGTAAATAAAAATTCCAACGTGCCTGCTCCCTGTTAAGACCTCATGTTAGTTTTACTCTAAATACACAACAAGTGCCAAGTCCTGGCATTATCTAGGCCCTACACTCTGCAATTCTCTTCCTAAAACTACGTGTTACCGTATCTCTTTCCACATTTGGAAGCCTCTTCAAAGCCTATCTATCTGCCATTCCTTCATTTACCTCCCTTAATTCTGCTACACCTCAACATTGTATCCCCTTTTTTAAAAATTCATTCATAGGATGTGGAGGTCGCTGGCCAGGCCAGCATTTATTGCCCATCCCAAATTGTCCTTGAGAAGGTGGTGGTGAGCTGCCTCCTTGATCCGCTGCAGTCCATTTGGGATAGGTACACCCACAGTGCTGTTAGGAAGGGAGTTCCAGGATTTTGACCCAGCGACAGTGAAGGAACGGCAATATAGTTCCAAGTTAGGATGGTGTGTGGCTTGGAGGGGGACTTGCAGGTGGTGGTGTTCCCATGCATTTGCTGCCCTTGTCCTTCTAGGTGGTAGAAGTCGCGGGTTTGGAAGGTGCTGTCGAAGGAGCCTTGGTGCGTTGCTGCAGTGTATCTTGTAGATGGTACACACTGCTGCCGCTGTAATGGAGTGAGTGAGTGTTAGTGGATGGGGTGCCAATCAAGTGGTCTGCTTTGTCCTGGATGGCGTCAAGCTTCTTGCGTGTTGTTGCAGCTGCACCCATCCAGATAAGTGGAGAATATTCCATCACACTCTTGACTTGTGCCTTGTAGATGGTGGACAGGGTTTGGGGAGTCAGGAGCTGAGTTACTCGCCACAGGATTCCTAGCCTCTGACCTGCTCTTGTAGCCACAGTATTTATATGGCTACTCCAGTTCAGTTTCTGGTCAATGGTAGCCGCTAAGATGTTGATAGTGGGGGATTCAGCGATGGTAATACCATTGAATGTCAAGGGGAGATGGTTAGATTCTCTCTTGTTGGAGAGGGTCATTGGCACTTGTGTAGCGTGGATGTTATGAAGTGGGTATTTAGTTTGTTAAAGGTGCAATATAAATTAAGGTTGTGTCACACCTTCAATGGTTGCTGGATGAAATGGAGGAACAGTATTAACAAACTCTTACTGCTTTTGGTGAGCATTTGGATTGTAAACAAAGTATCACCTTGCCTTTTTTTTTCCAGGTGATGCATGAACTTCAGGGCTTATTAATCTGAGCCGCTTATCTCCTGGAGTTCAGGCCACAGATAGGAAAACACTATATTAAGCCACTTTTATACAGTTGCATATGTTTCCTTAACCAAGTGACAAACATACCATATGCCAGGAGTTGACTCATGGATGCCTACCTCCCAGAATCTGATCTAAACATCTGCCACTACAAAAGCAGCTTTAAAATTGTTCCATTTGATGGGAAAATAAGTTCCATCAAGTGTATCCTATGGAAGGCAATGAAGATTTTATTGTATTCTCATTTTCTAACTCCTGTGTTTACAATAAAGTAAATATTCAGCAAAAAATCCTCATGGGAGGGAATTCATTACCAAGTGAATGAGTCCAATCCTACTCCGGCACCTCCCTCAGGTTTTTCCACTACATTGATGACTGTATTAGTACCGTTTCTTGCTCTTGCCCTGAACTGGAAAGTTTCATAAACTTTGTTCCCAATTTCCACCCTTCTCTCACCTTGTGGTCCATCTCCAACTCTTCCCTTTCCTTGCTTGACTTTGTCTCCATTTCTGGGGATAGGCTATCAACCAATATTTATTATAAACCCACTGCCTCCCACAGTGACCTTGACTACACTTCCTGACATCCTGCTTCCTGTCAGGTCTCTCTTTCATTCTCCCAGTTTTTTTATCCCCATCACATCTGTTGAATGATGCAACTTCCATACTCGTGCTTCCGATATGTCTCCCTTTTTCCTCAACCGTGGATTCCACCGCTGCCCCCAACCCCCCCCCCCTCCTCCCCCCATCCCTATGGTTGGTGGGGTCCTCTACTGTGCCTGTTCTATTTCACGTACTTCTGCTCTCACCCCTTCCCCCTCCTTCCCAGAACCACAATCAATTTCCCCTTGTCCTCACATTCCACCCCACCAGCCTCCATATTCAATGGATCATCCTCTGCCATTTCCGCCACCTCCAGTATGATGCTGCCACCAAACATATCTTCCCCTCCCTTCCTTTCAGCATTCCAATGGGACTGTTCTTTCTGACACCCTGGTCCACTCCTCAGTCACTCCCAAAACCCCTTCTCCTTCCTACAGCACATTTCCATGCAAGTGCAGGAAATGCAAGCCTGCCCTTTTACCTCCTCCCTTCTCGCCTTTCAAGGCCCCAAATACTCCTTCCAAGTGAAACAGCAATTTACTTTGTTACGATCAAAGCAGAAGGAGTGCACTGTTAATTCAGTCCACAGTTCACAACATATTTTTAAAATTTTCCCACTTACTGAAGCAGTCAATCAGATACACTATTTCTCCCCTGAATAACCAGGTTTCTTTACAGAACAACAAAATTAACAGTTTATTACAAAACAAGTTTTAACTAGTAATGAAGTAAAAACAATATCACACTGATCAAATTTTTAAAGATCCAAAATTAAATTTTTACAAGTCCCCTTTTTACCTTAACCAGATTCTCAGGTCCCTTTTTACCTTAGTCCCTGCACACACGCACACACACATATAAAAAGGGATGTTTAGATTAAAGCTCTATTACAGACAAAAAACCCACACCTGGGCAGGTCATTTGCCCACCCCAGAAGGGTGGCGCAGTGGTTAGCACCGCAGCCTCACAGCTCCAGCGACCTGGGTTCGATTCTGGGTACTGCCTGTGCGGAGTTTGCAAGTTCTCCCTGTGACCGCGTGGGTTTCCGCCAGGTGCTCCGGTTTCCTCCCACAGCCAAAGGCTTGCAGGTTGATAGGTAAATTGGCCTAGTGTAGGTAGGGGAATTGAGGGGATGTGGTAGGAATATTGGATTAATGTAGGATTAGTATAAATGGGTGGTTGATGGTCGGCACAGACTTGGTGGGCCAAAGGGCCTGTTTCAGTGCTGTATCTCAAATAAATAAATAAAATAGCAGATGAGACACGCTGCACCAAACTGGCACATTGTCCAACATCCAAGCGCGCACAGACATGATTTTTAGGACAGTTCTGTTCAAGCGGTGTTGAGAATTATATTTAGCAGCCTTTCTTGAAATACAGAAAACCAAGATGAATCGACAAAGTGGACTTCACAGAATTTTTTTAGGAAATTGTGAGAAAGCGAGCTGGGTTGTAGTCTCCTGTTCTTCCTTGGAATTTTGCAGACTTGACTCGATCTCCTACCAGAAGGTAACACACACGCACTGACTGACAACCAGAAAGCTTGATGAGTTTTTTCCGGCCCATCCCAGGTGTGCTCTGCTTCCGAAGAAGGGTCACTGACCCAAAACTTTAACTCTGCTTCTCTTTCCACAGATGCTGCCAAACCTGCTGAGTGGTTCCAGCATTTCTTGTTTTTATTTCAGATTTCTAGCATCCGCAGTATTTTGCTTTTATTTTAGTGCTCTGCTACTACTAGGCTCGTCCAATCAAAGGAGTGCTTGTCACTTTTCTGCCTTTTACTAGGGTTTCTGTTTGAAGCCTAACCTGAGCCATGTGACAACCAGCAACACTGTTGCCAATCTGGCTCCCTCAGTGCCCTTGATGGCTTCCTTTTTTTAAAAAAACCTGGTCCACATTTATTCAGCTTAACCCATAAATTCCTTCTAAAAATATTTTTTAACAAAAAGAATCACTTTCATAACAACTTGTACTACTTTCAATTTAGTATACTGTATTCGCTGCTCACAATGTGGTCTCATGTACACTGGGGAGACCAGATGCAGACTGGGTGACCACTTTGTGGAACACCTCCATCCAGTATGCAAGTGTGACCCCGAGCTCCCAGTTGCCTGTCATTGTTTACCTTGCTCCCACTCCTGACATTTCTGTCATGGCCTGCTGCAGTGTTCCAATGAAGCTCAATGCAAGCTTGAGGAGCATCTTCGGACTGGGCAGTTTACAGCCTTCTGGACTCAACATTGAGTTTTAAAATTTTTAGATCATAACCTCTACCCCCATTTATTTTGTTGTTTCTTTGTTGGTCTGTTTTTTCTCCCCCTCATTTCTCTCTCGTTTCCTTTACTTGCTGTTCGGACGGCTGCTATCCTGACATTCACACCACCTCGAGACACAATTTTTGTTTTTTTACTTGTCCCATTACCACTCCCTTTGGGCTTGCAACTTGAAACCTTTTGTCATTTAATCTCTCCTGTTCTTCGCTCTATCACAGACCTTCCCTTTTGTTGTTCTTCCCACCCTCCTCCTTTTCACTTGCTCAAACCCTATTACATTTTTGAAAAGGTCCCACATGGCAGACTGGTTAAAAAAAAAAGGCCCATGGGATCCAGGGAAATGCAGCAAAGTGGATACAAAACTGGCGCATTGGCAGGAAACAAAGGGTAATTGTTGACGGCTGTTTTAGCGACTGGAGGTCTGTTTCCAGTGGCGTTGTGCTGGGTCCCCTGCTTTTTGTGGTGTATATTAAAGATTGAGAAATAAATGTAGAGTGCATGATCAAGAAGTTTGCGGATGACGCAAAGATTGGCCGTGTGGTAGACAGCGAGGAGGATAGCTGTAGGCTGCAGGAAGATATTGATGGTCTGTTCAGATGGGCAGAAAAGTGGCAAATGGAGTTCAACCTGGAGAAGTGTTAGGTGATGCATTTGGGGAGGTCAAACAAGGCAAAGGAATAAATGATTAATGGGAAAATACTGAAGTGTAGAGGAAGTGAGGGACCTTGGAGTGTATGTCCACAGATCCCTGAAGGTAGCAGGACAGGTCGATAAGGTGGTTAAGAAGGCATATGGAATCCTTTTCCTTTATTAGCCGAGGTATAGAATACAAGAGCAGGGAGGTTATGCTGGAACTATATAACTCATTGGTTAGGCCGCAACTTGAGTACTGTGTGCAGTTCTGGTCACCTCATTACAGAAAGGATGTAATTGCACAAGAGAAGGTACAGAGGAGATTTACGAGCATGTGGCCAGGCCTGGAAAAATGCAGCTATGAGGAAAGATTGGATAGGCTGGGGTTGTTCTCCTTGGAGCAGAGAAGGCTGAGGGGAGATCTGATTGAAATGTACAGTATTTTGAGGGGCCAGGGTAGAGTGGAGGTGAAGGGCCTATTCACCATAGCAGAGAGGTCACTGACGAGGGGGCATAGATTTAAAATGATAGGTAGAAAAAATAGAGGGGAGATGAGGAAAAACTTTTTCACCCAGAAGATGGTGATGGTTTGGAACTCACTGCCTGAAAGGGTAGATTAGATTAGAGACACAGCACTGAAACAGGCCCTTCGGCCCACCGAGTCTGTGCCGACCATCAACCACCCATTTATACTAATCCTAAACTAATCCCATATTCCTACCAAACATCCCCACCTGTCCCTATATTTCCCTACCACCTACCTATATTAGTGACAATTTATAATGGCCAATTTACCTACCAACCTGCAAGTCTTTTGGCTTGTGGGAGGAAACCGGAGCACCCGGAGAAAACCCACGCAGACACAGGGAGAACTTGCAAACTCCACACAGGCAGTACCCAGAATCGAGCTGTGAGGCTGCAGTGCTAACCGCTGCGCCACTGTGCAGAAACCTCAACTCATTCAAAAGGCATCTGGAAATGCACATCAAGTGCCGTAAGCTGCAGGGCTGCGGACCAAATGCTGGAAAGTGGGATTAGAATAGATGGATCGTTTTTTGGCCGGCACAGACACGATGGGCCAAGTGGCTTCTTTCTGTGCCTTAAACTTTCTATGATTCTATTTCTAACTTTTCCCAGTTTTGATGAAAGGTCACAGAGCTGAAATCTTAACTGTTTTTCCCGCCACAGATGTGCCTGACCTGCTCAGTATTTCTAGCATTTTCTGTTTTTATGCAAAGTGAATGAGCTCCCACTTAAACTACTTACCCAGCTCTCAATGCAGCTGCTTACCTTTCATGAGTAGGTCTGCCATAGCTATTTCCAACGGAGGTTTGTGAAAATTCGCCTCCATTACAAGACAAGGATGTAAATGCATTGGAGGCAGTACAGAGAAGGTTTACGAGACTAATACCTGGAATGAGCGGGCTGTCTTATGAGGAAAGATTGGACAGACTAGGCTTATATCCACTGGAATTTAGAAGAATAAGAGGTGACTTGATTGAGACATATAAGATCCTGAGGGGTCTTGATAGGGTGGATGTGGAAAGGATGTTTCCCCTTGTGGGAGAATCTAGAACTAGGGGTCTCTGTTTAAAAATAAGGGGTCACCCATTTAAGACAGAGATGAGGAGAAATTTTATCTGAGGGCCGTGAGTCTTTGGAATTCTCTTCCTTGAAAGGCAGTGTCTTTGAATATTTTTAAGGCAGCGATAGATAGATTCTTGATAAGCAAAGGGGTGGAAGGTTATCGGAGGTAGGTGGAAATGTGGAGTGATAGGCTCAGTCATGAACTTAGTGAATGGCAGAGCAGGCTCGAAGAGCCGAGTTGCCTACTCCTGCTCCTAATTCGTATGTTTGTATGTTCGTATATTCATGCTGTATAACTTCCTCAAAGTATCAAAGCCATTGAAGACATCAGAACATATTGGTATTGATTTTGGGTCAAAGCTCCCAATTTTCATGTTCAATGCACAAATGTTCCTCCTATTTAGTGTCCATCTTTTGAGTCTGGTGGTGAATCTCTCGTGGAGGGAATAGTTAAGAAAATGAAATTAAAAAAAAAAAATATTGGAAACACTCTTGTATCTCAGGCAACGTCTGAGGAGAGAGAAACAAAGTTAATATTTCAGATCGATGACCTTTTCATCCACAGATGCTGCCTGACCTGCTATTTTCAGCATTTTCTGTTTTTATTTCAGATTTGCAGTACTTTGCTTTTACATTAGGTAAATGACTTCATTGGCCATGTTGCTGATTAAAGTAATTATGGCAAATGGATATGTCCGGATTGAAGGGATTGGTTTATTTTATTGGTTTATATGCACAACATGAAAGAGTTTTGTGTATAAATCGCATTAGGTGCAGCTTCCTGAATTCAACAGTATTTTGCTCAAAAGTATTTTCCCCTCCCCCACTCCATTTGAAAAAAGATAAGTATATAGTATTTTACTAGTATTAAATGTTGATTCTGCCACAGTTTGCCAAAGCTCTACTTAATGTGTAGTGGATTCTGTTTAAGAAGGGAGGAGGGATTGGTTAGTGAACTGAGGGCAGTAGAATGCAAGTTAATGACTTTGGTATATGCTTGAAAATCAATAAGCAGCATTTAATACCTGTGTAACATCCCATGTGTTCTATAAAGCCATAGCCTGTGGAACAGGGGCTAGGATTAACTATTTTAAAAAAAAATCAGAGTTGTAAACCTAAATTTTCATTACACTTAAATTGGGGAAGCTGAATTAATGTGGAACTTGGGACAAAAGTATTTTTTAAAAAAGGGGGAGATGAAGGTCTGTGACCTTCTATTCCTAGCAGTTGGGGAATGACCTAAATTCTAGCGTGTCTGTTTATGAATTTTGAGCAGCTGTACTGATAAACTACATCCTGTCAAGGTGGCATTTTTTTCAGTCACTTTTGTAAATGCTTACCAACTCTGCTCAAGCTCTTACTACTGACCTGTTGAATTGTGAAGTCTGAAATGAATAACTCTTTTTGCATTAATATAGTACTTCAATTATTTCAACTTTTCTTTGCAGCTCCTCTTATTCAAACAAACCCGGATTTATACAGAGATGAGGAGAAATTTTTTCTCTCAGGGTTGTGCAACTTTAGAACTCTCTGCCTCAGAAGGTGGTGGAGACGGGGTCATTGAATATTTTTAAGGCGGAGGTAGATAGATTCTTGTTAGACAAGGGAATCAAAGTTTATCGGGAATAGATGGGAGTATGGAATTCGAAACACAAACAGATCAGCCATGATCTTATTGAATGGTGGAGCAGGCTCGAGGGGCCGAATGGCCTACTTCTGCTCCTAATTCGTATATTCATATACATAAATAAAATTTCAAAGCATTTATACAAAAGGGGTTCTTAATTTCATGGTCGCAAGTCTCATCATGATGAAACTTTTTTTTTTGCTGTGCTCGTGACTTGCTAAAGTTTGACCATTTTTTTTGCCTTTAATTTGGATTTTATGTTAAGCTATGAAATTTGAATTAAAAAAAAAAAGTAAAAGCAAAGTTTAAAATGTCAAATCAAACTTGGTAAGCTGTATTTTTCAGAAAAACAAATGCACCATAGCCCAGTAAGGAACAGCGATGGCATCCAAACAGGTTTCTTGCACTAATTTAAGCAGCATATAGCTGCAAAATTTTAGTTTTATTGATGAATAATCTTGCTCATTCCCTTTTTAAACAGATGCTTCTTGTATGTGATGTGCTTCATTTCATCTGTTAACAGGCTGAGGTTATTGCTGAAACTTCACTGTTTCGGCCAGAGATTAGCTATATAATTTTACCTATAAATCTCCAGTTACCTCAAATCTGTTGAAATTGCTGCAAGGATATCTTCCTCGCTCAATTTCAAGGAGTGAGGTGGGGAGGGTGGGTGGTGTTCGAAGAGAATGGAATAAATGCCTTCCTCTCGGTTACTCGTTTTGGGAGGAATACTGGCCTGGATGTTCCCTTGGAGCTGAATTTTGTCACTCCGTTGTGGGTCTTGACGGCGGACCTGGAACCAGGTGTTGTTGCTGTATGTCATGCGTACGGCTGGCCGACCGTGACCATGTGGCAGGCAGCCACTTACCAGAATGGCAGCATGGGGCTCATCCAATTGCACGAACTGGGCTGGCTCAGAGGCAGTGATTGTGGAGTCCGATAACTCCAATGCAGTTACCATATTTAAAGTGCTGCCAGCCCTGCATGTATTGCTGCCAGTTAGTGAAACTGTGAAGCTGGAGTGCTAGTGGACCCCACGAAAGTGTTGTTGCAACACCTGGACACCCTCACCCCCACCCCCTACTCAAGCACATTCGGACGGAGCAGGAGCAACCTGGTACTATGTCAGAGGCAAGACACCAGGTGGCCCCACAGTTTAGCAATGCCTCCCTGGAGATTCTCCAGGCTGTAAGGGAAAGGCAGGAGGTTCTCTTTCCAAGGCATGGCAAGAAGTATTCCCACAAAAGCACTGGCAAGGGGTTTCGACATCACCACATCCTGGCAGATGCGTGGCTGCTTCTTGGTGATAGGCTGCTGCCTTTCACAGCTCAGCCCCATTATGTCCTGAGAATGGACGTGGGGAGGAGCTATTTAGGAGACTGCATCCAGGGACAACGGGCTGCTACCAGTGTAAATGTCCTATTGCTCTTCTGCCAATATCTCACTATTGTCCCTCTTTCTACTTGCAGGACAAACAGGCTCATTACATGAGGGAGACCTCGAGGACTGGCAGAGGCATCCCAGATCTTCAGCCTCTATTGCCAGCTAGGGAGGAGGCACAGGAGGTCATCGGGGCCCAGGACAGCCGTTCAATAGCAAATGATGAGACAGGAGTCTCTGCACAAGAGACTGAGGATTGTGTGTATGTGTTCTCCACCACACTTCTGGAGATCCACATCACTCATGCTTGGCATGAGGGGATCTGCGCAACCTTTGGGGAGATGGTGGCATAGTAGTATTGTCGCTGGACTATTAACCCAGAGACCCAGGGTATTGCCCTGGGGATAGAGGTTTGAATCCCACCATGGCAGAAGGTGAAAATTGAATTCAGTTAATAAATCTGAAATTAAAAAAGCTAGTCTATTGATGGTCATGAAACCATTGTTGATTGTCGTAAAAACCCATCAGGTTCACTAATGTCCTCTGCTGTCCAGACCCACAGCAATGTGGTTGACTCTTGAATGTCCTCTGAAATGGCCTAGCAACCCACCCGTGTATCAAACTGCTACAAAGTAAATAAGGAATGAAACCAGACTGACCATCCAGCATCGACCTAGGCACTGGAAACGGCAACGGCAAACTGAGCCTTGTCGACCATGCAAAGTCCTCCTTACTAATGTGGGGGCTTGTGCCAAATTTGGGAGAGCTGTCCCACAGACTAGACAAGCAACTACTGACAGTCATACCAACCAATCATGTCTTACAATGTCCCAGACACCGCAATCACCATCCTCGGGTATGTCCTGTCCCACTGGCAGGACAGACACAGCAGAGGTGGTGACACAGTGGTATACAGTCGGGAGAGACTTGGCCTGGGAGTCTTTAACATTGACTCTGGACCCCATGAAGTTTCATGGCATCAGGTCAAACATGGGCAAGAAAACCTCCTGCTGATTACCACCTACCATCCTCTCTCTCCTTCAGCTGATGAGTCAGTACTCCTCCATGTTGAACACCACTTGGAGGAAGCACTGAGGGTGGCAAGGGTGCAGAATGTACTCTGGGTGGGGGACTTCAATGTCCATCACCAAGAGTGGCTTGGTAGCCTCACTACTGACCGAGCTGGTCTAAAGAACATAGCTGCTAGTCTGGTTCTGTGGAAAGCGGTGTGGGAACCAACAAGAGGGAAAAACATAGTTGACCTCTCCCTCACCAATCTTCCTGGCACAGATGCATCTGTCCATGACAGTATTGGTAGGAGTGACCACCGCACAGTTCTTGTGGAGATGAAGTCCCATCTTCACATTGAGGATACCCTCCATTGTGTTGTGTTGCACTACCACCGTGCTAAATGGGATAGATTTCGAACAGATCTAGCAATGCAAAACTGGGCATCCATGAGGCACTGTTGGCCAGCAGCAGCAGAGTTGTACTCAACCACAACCTGTAACCTCATGGCCCAGTAAATACCCCACTCTACCATTACCATCAAGCCAGGACTACCTGCGTACGAAACAGAGTAAGCAGCATGCGATAGACAGAGCGAAGCGATCCCAGAACCACTTTCTCAAGGACAATTAGGGATGGGCAATAAATGCTACCCTAGCCAGCGATACCCACATCCCTTGAATGAATAAAAAAAACCCACGTTTTTGTGCTGTCATGCAGGTCATCATCCGGAGGAAGTTAGTGCTGACGCTGCGACAGTGGGACAACTGTCCTCCTGTGAGGAGGAGGAGCAATCAGAGGATGCACCGTTACATTCTCCTGCACCTTCCACCAACACACATACTTTTACCTCGGTGGGTATCGGGCTTAAATTCGGGGTCACAAGCTGGTGAGACCATGATACGTGCACCTGAGCAGCTGACTGAGGCTGTGACAGCCAAGGCCACTGATATTCGGAGGAATGTGGGTGGCCAGACCTCTGATGATAAGCCTCTGGTGTCGACAGCACTGCACAGGCTGGAGTTGCAGAGAGGGGTAAGGCAACATCTGGTGGGGCTGCTCGAGGCAATGCGCAGCCATGAGCGAATGATGGAGGAGTCCATCCATGCCATGAGTGCTACCATGTCTCAGGCATGTGGGCGCATGGCTTCCTCAATGGAGAGGCTGGCGACCCTGATGAAGAGCCAGATTCCACTAATGCACGCAGACTTGCACACCATCACCCTGACAATGAGCTCAACTCAGCAGTGGCAAGGCAAGAGGACGAAGCACCTGGAATCTTCTCCAGGTCCTCATTCTTCTCTGGTCAGCAGGGAGGATTAAAGGAGGAGGAGAGGCTGGACTCTACATCTGGGGGCATCCGTTGGGGCACTCTGACAATGGACAGCGGCTCCTCAGCCCCTCCGCCAGTGAGCCCAGCTCCAGCAGACGCGACCACTGTGCCGCAACTTCTCGGCCAGTTGGGGCCTTCCAAGCCTCAGGAGTCCAGAGGATGGCCACCAAAGTCATCCCAGACAAAGGGGCAGTCTGATCAGCAGCCTGCCTCCATCCCAGTTGCTGGCGCAGGGGTCACACCTCGTAAAAGAACTTGTTAACGTATTAAGAAGAGCACCTAGATGTACTTGGGGATTCAGGAGTGTATTACATTTGCCCTTTGGAGTTTAGAAGAATGAGAGGTGATCTTATTGAAACATATAAGATTCTAAGGGGGCTTGACAAGGTAGATGTTAAGAATGTGTTTCCACTGGTGGTGGAATCTTGAACTAGGGGACATAGTTACAGAATAAGGGGTCACACATTTAAAACTGAGATGCGAAGGAATTTCTTCTCTGAGGGTGGTGAATCTCTGGAATTCTCTACCTCAGAATTGTGGAGACTAGGTCACTAAATGTATTTAAGGAGGAGGTGGATAGATTTTTGAAATCTCGGGGAGTCGTGGGTTATGTGGAGCAGGCCCGATAAAGGAATTGAGGCCTAGGACAGATCAGCCATGGTCTTATTGAAGGGTGGGGCAGGCTTGAGGGGCTGAATGACCTACTCCTGCTCCTATTTCTTACGTTCTTTATATTGTTCTCTGCACTTTTGTCAGAGTTCACATTCATTGTTGTCAAATGCTCATTCTTTCAGGCCTTAATTGGGAAATGCTGCCATCAACCTTGCTCCCTCAATGGGCTGCTAGTGTAGCACAGGCTACATTTGGTTAGCATCTCCGATGTGTCAGAGGGTGTGGTGAATCTGGGCGCAAAGCATGGAATTGAGATAGAAAAGAGGCCGCAGGTGGAATACAGTGAAGTGAGCCTTTATTGAGTTCACTTCGAGAGTCCATCATGGTGGCAAGAAACGGGTATGTGAGAAATTGTCTCTTGCCTCCCTTGCCTCTCGATGGCCTTGGTCTCTGCTGCAAAGGAATCGTTATGCAGTTGTGCCTGCTCATTAGCCTCCACTATATCCTCGTCAGATGAGGAATGGCCATCAATCATGTCCTCTTCATGCAAGGCATCCCCCCCTCTCTAGTGTTAGATTGTGCAGAGCACAGAAGACTACCACAATATGCGAGACCCTCACTGGGACATACTGCAGGGCTCCACCGGATCGCTCCAGGCACCAGAATGGTCAGTCAGGTGGGTGGAGCTGTGTCAAGTGTTGTACCTCTCCTCTGTTGCAGTTTGAAGGTTCCCCTCGGGTGTCAGTAGCAATGTATTCAATGGTAGCACTTGTCCCCGAGAATCCATCCCTGGAGGTGAGCAGGCTGCCTGAAAGGCTGTGACACCTGGGAGTGCTTAAGTGTGTAAGCGTTGTGGCTGCTTCCTGGGAAGCAGGCATACACCTGCAGGAAACACTTTCAGTGGCCACAGACCAATTAAACATTGATTGAATGGAAGCCCCTCCTGTTGAAGGAGGTGACCGGTTGTTCATCGGAGCCTTGATGGTCACATGCATGCAGTCGATGATATTTTGCACCTGGGGAAATCCAGTGATGGCCCTGAAGCCGATGGCTTTCTCGGCCTGACTGCCCAAATCGGTCCAGTAGCGCACATAGTCGTTGCCCTCTTGAACAGGCCATTGGCCACCTCCTTGATGTAGCAGCGGGCTGCTGCTGTGAGACCCCACACATGTCCCCGGTGGATCCTTGGAAAGGGCCAGAGGTGTAGAAGTTCAGTGCTGTGGTGATCTTCAGGGCCACAGGCATTGGGTATCCACCGAAGCCCATGGGTCACAGCTCATCCTGCAGCATAGCGCATAAGTTGGTGATGGCCTTCCCGCAGAGCCTCAGTCTTGGTTGACACTGCCTGTCATGCTAGGCCCCCACCTGGCAAGAATGAGGCAAATGAATTTTGTCATGAAAATTGATGTTAAACTGTTACTGGAGTGAAGAAAGGACTTGTTAAACAGATCTGCCGTGGTTGGAAAAGACATTTGCATATTACCAGACGGTGATTGGAAGGACAAAGGACCATTCCCTGATGCATTCAACCCACAATGGACCCTGATCACCAGGTATTGTGTGTAAGAGGAGCATTCTAGAGACAGCTGTAATCCAAGACGTGGTCAGACCAGTTAGTCACATGACTAACCTGCTTGGCAACTTGGGTTTTTCTGAATTGTACTAACAATTTGAACTCTGAGAGAGTGTCTGTTTGCTCCTGGATTGAGAAGATCTCTCCTGTCTGCTCCTATCTCTTTCTCACAAGCCTTTGAATCCGCTGAAGACGCGTGAATCCCAAGAGAGAAAAGTCTCCTACAGCGAGCAAGGTTTAAGAAGAATACTGGGCCTCAATGAAAAGCAAGGTCTACCTACAATCAAGGACTCTATAGTGAGCTCGAAGAACCATAAACAAAACTCTTCAGATATTGCCTCAAACATTTCCACTTTTTTTCTTCTCTTTTCTGTGTCTCTTTGCATGTGTGTATCGCGTAGGCGTGGGTGCATCATGTAGCTGTAGGCATTAACTGAATTGGAGTTTAAGTTTAATAAATTTTAACTTTTCTTCTTTAAACTTAAGAAATCCTGTTTGTGCTGGTTTCTTTGACTTGTAATTGAAAAGTGGTGAACAGATTCACCACCACCTTCTTTGGCCTCCTTGTCTCGAGAGACAATGGGTAAGCGCTTGGAGGTGGTCAGTGGTTTGTGGAGCAGCGCCTGGAGTGGCTATAAAGGCCAATTCTAGAGTGACAGACTTTTCCACAGGTGCTGCAGATAAAATTGGTTGTCGGGGCTGTTACACAGTTGGCTCTCCCCTTGCCCTTCTGTCTTTTTTCCTGCCAACTGCTAAGTCTCTTCGACTCGCAACACTTTACCCCCACCTTTATGGCTGCCCGCCAGCTCTGGCGATTACTGGCAACTGACTCCCACAACTTGTGATCAATGTCACAGGCCTTCATGTCGCGTTTGCAGATGTCTTTAAAGTGGAGACATGGACAGCCGGTGGGTCTGATACCAGTGACGAGCTCGCTGTACAATGTGTCCTTGGGAATCCTGCCATCTTCCATGCGGCTCACATGGCCAAGCCATCTCAAGCACCGCTGGCTCAGTAGGGTGTATATGCTGGGGATGTTGGCCGCCTTGAGGACTTCTATGTTGGAGATATGGTCCTGCCACCTGATGCCAAGGATTCTCTGGAGGCAGCGAAGATGGAATGAATTGAGACATCGCTCTTGGCTGACATACGTTGTCCAGGCCTTGCTGTCATAGAGCTAGGTACTGAGGACACAGGCCTGAAACACTTGGACTTTTGTGTTCTGTGTCAGTGCGCCATTTTCCCACACTCTCTTGGCCAGCCTGGACATAGCAGTGGAAGGCTTTCCCATGCACTTGTTGATTTCTGCATCGAGAGACAGGTTACTGGTGATAGTTGAGCCTAGGTAGGTGGACTCTTGAACCGCTTCCAGAGCGTGGTCGCCGATATTGATGGATGGAGCATTTCTGACGTCCTGTCCCATGATGTTTGTTTTCTTGAGGCTGATGGTTAGGCCAAATTCGTTGCAGGCAGCCGCAATCCTGTCGATGAGTCTCTGCAGACACTCTTCAGTGTCATATGTTAATGCAGCATTGTCAGCAAAGAGGAGGTCCCTATTGAGGACTTTCCGTACTTTGGTCTTCGCTCTTAGACGGACAAGGCTGAACAACCTGCCGCCTGATCTTGTGTGGAGGAAAATTCCTTCTTCTGAAGACTTGAACGCATGTGAGAGCAGCAGTGAGAAGATCCCAAACAGTGAAGGTGCGAGAACACAGCCCTGTTTCACGCCGCTCAGGATAGGAAAGGGGTCTGATGAGGCGCCGCTATGCTGAATTTTGCCTTTCATATTGTCATGGAATGAGGTGATGATACTTAGTAGCTTTGGTGGACATACGATCTTTTCTAGTAGTCTGAAGAGACCACGTCTGCTGACTAGGTTAAAGGCTTTGGTGAGATCAAGGAAAGCAACGTAGTGGGGCATCTGTTGTTCGCGGCATTTCTCCTGTAGCTGGCGAAGGGAGAACAGCGTGTCAATAGCGGATCTCTCTGCTCGAAAGCCACACTATGCCTCAGGGTAGACACGCTCAGCCAGCTTCTGGAGCCTGTTAAAAGCGACTCAAGCGAAGACTTGCCCCACTATGCTGAGCAGGGAGATTCCAAGGTAGTTGTTGCAGTCACCGCGGTCACCTTTGTTTTTATAGAGAATCAATGGCATCACTGAGTTCTGATTTTGTTGGCTGGACATCCAGGATTCACTAAGGGGGAGCTAAAAACAGTGTGTTTAAAGTAACCATGTTACAGTAAGACCAGGTGAAGGCTGAAAGGACCTCTGGACCTCTTTCTCACCTGGCCCTAACACTGCCGCTCGGCCATTTGGAGGAAGCTGAGGCGAGTCGGTACACTTTGGCACGGGTAGGCCCTTCTTGGTGTGGCTGGCTGTTGCCGCTCTCCTCTTGGAGCTTCATGGGCCCAGCTCCATCCTGGCCCAACCGCTGTCTGAGCTGCTGCATGGGGGGGGTCAAGAATGATGGGTGCATGAGACCCATGCCAGTTGATCAGTAGCCCTCCAGAGCACTGGCCTTGCCGAAGGAACTCGCCTTGGCGCCTTTCACTTTGCTACTACCCTCAGAATATGCACCCATACCCCGGTGTCCACCCTTATAGATAGCCCAGCACGTGAAATATAACCGAACTCGGCAGAGAGCCTGATATGTCCACTGGACCCTTGCAATACTATATAGCCTGACTGGGCAGAGCCCAGCACTACAGGCCAATAATGACCTCCGCTTCCTCCTCTTTTCCTTTATCCACTGCTCCCCATGGCTGCCTTCCCGCAGCCACCTTTTAAACAGCCACAGCGCAGAAGACATAGGATCCCTGTTCCCTGTTGCCAAAATTTAACCCCCCCAATAAAATCGCTATCACTTCCATGCAAATGTATTATAACTAGCTGTTCAGCAATTTAAATAGCAGAACAGCTGTCAGGGCAGCAGTGCTGCCTGACCTTTCCTGTGGTTGACAAAAGCCAGAACCAACATCAGGTTTCCAAACGAATCATAGAAAGTTTACAATACAGAAAGAGGTCACTTGGCCCATTGTGTCTGCGACAGACAAAATACAAGCCACCCAGCCTAATCCCACTTTCCAGCATTTGGTCTGTTTCCCTGCAGGTTATGGCACATGAGGTCCAATTTTTTGCACCCCCCCTCCCAAGTCTCCATTCCTGCTCCTTCTGGCCGCACAAATTTCAGCCCTCAGTGTGCAGTTCAATGTGTCTATTCCCCACCCCCCGCCCCCCTCAACCACTGCTCCAGTGGGAGACGTATATATCAGTTATCCCAGAAACTTGGGTAGAAGAGTTATTAGAAATTTGCCTTAGGAATGGAAATTGTAGTTGAAGTACCAGTCTTCTCAAACATTTTTATTCTGGAGAACTATAACTAGTTTCTCGCTCTACACCGTCATACACCTCACTGGTCAGTCCATGCGGACATGGAAAGTAGTGACCATCATTTGTTACAATTCTAAGCAGTGGCATACGCAGGGCTTCAACTTGCTGTATTGGTAACACAAGCCCTTCAGTGGCTACTGGTGGCAGCTGTGGCTCAGTGGGATCCCAATGGTTCCATTTGCTCAGATGGACATAAAAATCCCATAGCACTTTATTATTCCATCATGGGCTGTAGACATTGTTGGCTCGGCCAGCATTCATTGCCCATCCCAAAATGCCCTTGAGAAGGTGGCGGTGAGCTGCCTTCTTGAACAGCTGCAGTCCTTGGGGTGTAGGTACTCACAGTGCTGTTAGGCAAGGAGTTCCAGGATTTTGACCCAGCGACAGTGAAGGAACAGCGATATAGCTCCATGTCAGGATGATGTGTGGCTTGGAGGGGAACTTGCAGGTAGTGGTGTTCCCCATGCATTTTCTGCCCGTGTCCTTCTAGGTGGTAGAGGTCTTAGGTTTGGAAAGGTGCTGTCAAAGGAACCTTGGTGTGCCCTGGTTTAATGCTTTATGTCCTACTTGAAAGTACTCATCTTATACTCACGTTCCATTGTTCTGAATTGCAGCAAATAGCCTTGATCCTTAAGATGGAGATATTAATCGGCCCTTCAGGTGTCGTGAAGAACAGGGAAGTTCTCCACCGTGTTCCTGGTCAATAGCTATCAGTCAACTAACTTCACAAACAGCCCATCTTGTTTGCTTTTTGTGAGACTTAGCTGTATACAAATTGGCAGCTATGTTTCCTGCATTACAACAGTAACTGTACTTCAATGGCTGTAAAGGACTTTGGGAGGTTGTGAAAGCTACACTATCAATGCAAAACTTGGAAGCTGGTATCAGACAAAACAATCCTAGTCAATGGGCACTATACATGACACAGGCCAGAAAGATCTTGGCACATACACCTTGCTGTCCTGTGTAAGCAAGCAATGAGTTTCTCTATCGGTTGGATGAGAATGTTAAACTGAGGTCCCACCTGCCTGCTCTGGTGGATGTAAAAGATAACATGGCACTATTTCAAAAAGGAGCAGAGGAGTTATTCCCCCCCAGTGTTCTGACCAATATTTATCCCTCAATGAATATCACAAAAACACATTTTTCTGGTCATCATCACATTGCTATTTGTGGAAGTTTGCTGTGTGTAATTGACTGCTGCATTGCCTGCATTACAACAGCGATAACACTTTTAAAAGTACTTCATTGGCTGTAAAGTGCTTTGAGAGGTCCAGTGGTTGTGAAAGGTGCTATATAAAGGCAAGTCTTTACTCAAGGTATTTGACCATAAGGAAATCAAAGTTACTTACCCTCACCACCTTTCCTAGATAAGCGACTGTAAAAGCCAATCACCACTCCCTGATTTAATGCTTTATGTCCTACTTGAAAGATATGTTGTATTGTTCCAAATTGTATCAAATTGCCTTGATCCTTAGATGGAGGTATTAATAGGCGCTTCAGGTGTCTCCTATCCAATAAGAATCTCAGTTCTGTGAGGCTATCATTTTTATTCTCATTGGAGCTCCTCTGCATCTTTTCCAACTAGACTACATCCTTTCTGGAGTGAAGATTCCAGAACTGAAACCAACACTTCAGGTGGAAACCAACCACAACCTAATAGTAACAGATTAACCTTTGATCTACATGCTTCCTCTTAGATTGATAAACATCTCATTTAATGGCTAGCCATGGACTCCAGATCCCTTACTTCACATCCATTATGCACAACCAGTCCAAGTGTTCCTGTATCTTATGGCAAAAAAGTGAAAGATGGAAATAAGTTGAAAACAGATGGATATACCCACACCTTCATATGGATCATTTATCACTCTAACCCTGAAAGTCATAGATACAACACTGAAACAGGCCCTTCGGCCCATCAAGTCTGTGCCGACCATCAGCCACCCATTTATACTAATCCTACATTAATCCCATATTCCCTACCACCTACCTACACTAGGGGCAATTTACAATGGCCAATAGCAATTTAGCAGCGGAGGTTTAGCATGATGCTAACTAGGCAAAAAACCTCCATTCTTCATCATGCGCACAGTTCAACTCATGCACATGAAGCTACGTTAAATGTGCCATTGTGTATGGTTGCCCTCAGACTGATGCATTCCTTCCACATATATTTACATACATGAGCTGAGGTGATCTTATCCTATCTTCAAACGTCATGATTAAGTCAACTAATTGCATTACTTTTCCAACTTTAGTTTCATATCTGCTTTTATAAGGTGGTTGCATAATTCATCTGCACAAAAGCAATGTTTGTGTCACAATGTCATGAGAGAATAAGTGTGATGCCACTACTGAAATGCACTCAAACAGCAGATTTACTGATCATGATCAGTACAAAGTGTGTTTAGGGCCATTCATCTTCCAAAAATTCTGCAAGTTGACCTTCACTTTGCCCATTGGCTGCAAGAAGAATACAGGAGCTCATACCTCTCTGGTCCCACTTGAATTTCTTTGAGCAGTCAAGAAAGAATGTTATTTTTCCCCCTTTCAGATTGGGGGGAAAAAGCCTCCAAAATGAACTCGAACAATTGGTTACTGCATCTTCAAAATTAACTTGTGGTTTGAAAACATTGACAGTTAACTACAAATATATTTCCATTATATCCAATAAATTAGTTCATCAGTTTAAATGTTTGTTGCATTCTTATATTCCTGTCATTGTTTAACCCAATAATTAACAGATTAAGCCGTCATTTTAAAAAGAGTTACATTTGTCTGTCTTGTCACCAACAATTTTTAGGCTCATTTCAGGTTCAACTTAAATGGTGGCATCATTCATATAGGCAGGGGAGGAATAAGGGAAAGCATGGTCAAACAAAACATGACATACATGAATTTTAGCTTGCCAATATTTTTAACAAAAATTCTTAATGGACTGGCACTGGTTTGGCTGAGTTTACCCAAAATCAATTAAGCATTTATTTTTGCAGGAACAAATTCCAGGGGTCTCTGGCTAGGTAGATCAATATTGATGTTTCAAGATTTTAAAAATGATCTAACCAAGTTAAAAAGATTAGAGTTTAATTGGGGTATATTGCAGTCCACTTTGTTTTTCTATCTTCTGGAACGAGTAGGGAATGATGTCTGCATCAGTGTAGGCCAAAAGGAGACATACCAGAACACAGTTATTATAGGAAGGATGTGGAAGCTATGGAAAGGGGTGCAGAGGAGATTTACTAGGATGTTGCCTGGTATGGAGGGAAGGTCTTACGAGGAAAGGCTGAGGGACTTGAGGTTGTTTTCGTTGGAGAGAAGGAGGAGGAGAGGTGACTTAATAGAGACATATAAGATAACCAGAGGGTTAGATAGGATGGATAGTGAGAGTCTTTTTCCTCGGATGGTGATGGCAAACACGAGGGGACATAGCTTTAAGTTGAGGGGTGATAGATATAGGACAGATGTCAGAGGTAGTTTCTTTACTCAGAGAGTAGTAGGGGCGTGGAACGCCCTGCCTGCAACAGTAGTAGACTCGCCAACTTTAAGGGCATTTAAGTGGTCATTGGATAGACATATGGATGAAAATGGAATAGTGTAGGTCAGATGGTTTCACAGGTCGGCGCAACATCGAGGGCCTGTACTGCGCTGTAATGTTCTAATTCTAACAGTTGCTATAGAATGGGTTAACAGCTTGGTATATTTCTGAATAATCAGCTAGTATAAATGTAGTTGTGTAACAGCTTTAAACATAAGAATTTAGAAACTGCATTCTGTATGTAAAAAGCAAGCAAAAAACACAATTCTGAATCAAGGACAACTTTATTGCTGCCAGAAGCACCTCAGCAGTACAACCACACTTTTTTTCCCAAAAGAATGCAGTACCTTTTTCAGACTGTAGAGAGAGCACTATGCTCACCAAGTTAGATGATTTAAGGAACAGGTAGGGGGAAAAAAAAGATTAATTTTTTTCACATTCAGGATCAGTTAATGCATAGTGGAGCTAAAATAAGTTTAAATTTAAATAATTACCCATTTAGAATCATTTTTGATCTTGTGTGAATTCCTGGTAATAAAACCCACTGTGATGTGAACTGAAGCCCCCCACCCCCCACATATAAAAGTTCAAAGCTCAGGTTTGTGTGTAAAATAAACTGATGCACATTTATGGCAAGTTCATGGTTTCCCAAAAATGGCACAACTCAATTAAAGGACAAATAAATAGGCATCTTTTTAACAGTGGTACACCACTTCAGTTAACTGATTCTAGCATTAATTTACAAAACGATGCTTAGAATTCACATAAAACTAATCATATCCTTCTTAAAGAAACTAAACAACGTTTGCCTCAGACCCCAAAGAACAGCATATCTTGCAAATTAAAGGAAATACAACTCAAAAGTGGTGTTTCCATTATAAAACAAATTTACAGAGCATTTCAGCCATGTTAAAAATCTTTTTTTTCTTGTTCATAACCAAAACCACCTAGCAATTTCAGCTTTTGGGGCAATTTGTGAGCAGCTTGGACACCCCAGAAAATGTGCTTATTTGACATTTTTTGTTTAACATCACATATCCTGAAGAGTTACAGAAACACTCCTTTCCAAAAATCCTCTTCAGCAAAGGTCAATGTGTGTAGGACAACATGCACAAAACAAATTTAAGCACAAGGGAACTACAGGTTGAAATTGGACATTAAGCAATCACTAGGCTGTAAAATTGAATGTCTCAGTGAATTGTGGACTTGGAACAGAGAACAGATGGCACAAAAACAGATTAAGATTTAGAAAAAGATGCAATTATACTGACAACACGAGAGAAAACGGTTTAAAAACTGCTACAACTTTTTTTGTTCCAGTTTTTGGGTCTTTTAATTTTTTTTAGTATATTCTTTTTTTTACTTTTTATGAGTGCTTGTTTAAATGGTTAGACTAAAATTAGCAGCATGAAAATGTTTGGCTCACTTCATTTCAGCCTGGTAAGGTATGCCCTTCAAACACCATCTTCTTCGTTGTAATAGTAGCTTAAGCCTCAAACTTTAGCCACTTTGGTCAGTTAGATGACTGTAACTGGCTGAAGCGGAGGACATGGGGAGATACTACCCTCTTTAATCTGTAGATTTGTGCCACAGCTAGAGGTTACAGTATCCATCCCCACAACTTCTTGACTGCCATCCTCATTGTACAAACGCTTTATGCCATCATAGAAGTCATCCACTTCCATCTCCTCTACTTTACGTTTTGCCGAGGCCTGTTTGCAGCGATAGGAAGCAGGCAGGCGTCGGTAGGGTGCTGCTGTACTGCCAATTCTCTTGGTAGCGTCCTTGACAACAAACTCTGGCTCTGTGGTAGGGGAGGAATATAATGCAAGTGCTCCCCTACCACATGGGACCATTGTTTGCTTGCAGGGGTTGTAGACGTACACCGCATTGGGTGGTAGGGAAGCCTGAAATGTGGATAGGTGTCCAGCCACAAGCTCTCGACAGCGAATTAGCTGTAAACTATCGATCTGAAAAATGAATACAGTATTATTTTGCGAAATATTTGAATATGATTCAATGTAAAAACAAAAGCCAGGTGCAAACACTGGGAACCCATAATTAATTGATGTATTGAGCCCTGTCACATGAAATCAATCTGCAATAGTTTTGGATAATTGAAAACTCAAACATTGTATTCTGCCTCCTCACAAAAATGAGTTCCATTTCCAGGCAGTTACAACAGTTTGGATATTTGGCATTTAAGACAGCAGTGAACACACCTTAAAGCTCTTAATCCCCAAGAACATTTAGCATTCTAATATAGTACATCTAGTTTTAGCAAACATAGTTAGATTTTATCTGGAACTGTTCAGTGAGTCACAATCTTAATTGTACTGGTCTTACTGTGCTGTGCAACAATTAGATGTTCTGTGCTGTGCTAAAATATAAATGTGAACCAGCTGCAGTCAATAGTAATATTATGTTTCCATTCTTGTTTTCCACAGGAGTGATAAGAATTAATGAGAAATGGGAGCTGAAGTAGGCCATTTGGCCATTCAAGCCTGCTCTGCCATTCAGTAAGATCATGGCTGAAAATCTACCTCAACTCCACCTTCCCACACTATCCCCAAATCCCATCATACCCAAAAAGCTATCAACCTCAGTCTTGCATATACTTAACGAAGGAACAACCACAGGTCTATAGGGTAGTGAAGAAATTTCTCCTCATCTCAGTCCTAAATGCCAGACCCCTTACTCAGAGACACTGACCCCATGTACTAGATTCCCCCAGCCAGGGATAACATTTTCTCAGCATCTACCCGGTCAAGCCCCTTAAAATTTTGTTTGTTTCAAATAGATCACCTCTCGTTCTTAACTCCAGGGAATACAGGCCTCTTCTACTCAATCATTCCTCATAGGATTATCCCCTCACCCCAGGAACCAGTCTCGTAAACCTTCACTGCACTCCCTCAAAGGGAAGTAAGGAAACCAAAACTGCACACAGCACTCCAAGTGTGGCCTCACCAATGCCCTGTATATATAATTGTAGTCAAACCTTTTACTCTTATACTCTCATCCTTTGTAACAAAAAGCTAACATACCATTTGCCTTCCTAATGGCTTACTATATCTGCATGTTAGCCTTCTCTGATTCATCTACATGGTCCCTTTGAATTCAAATAATTCCCAGTCTCTGAACATTCAAAAAAATTCTTTTATTTTTCCTAACAAACTGTATAGCTTCACACTTTGCCATTGTATTCCATCTGCCATGTTCTTGGCTAAAGGCATGTGCAGCAAAAATAAAAAGCAGTAATTACTGAGCCAAATTTATAAATCCCATCAAGAATATCAGTGGTTATTCCAATTGTCCATTTACATATTGTTATAAAGAACAAGGCTACATATATGCACACATAATACATGCCAATTTTTAAACTGGCCATTTTTGCAGGTATCTAACCAAGATTAAATGCAATCAGGTCATACCTGTGCCTTTTTCAGCAGGTCAATAGTGAGAGCAAGCCAATCAGGAATTGATGTTTCCAGCTTGAGACTGATGATAGCCAGTGCAAGTGTAGAGCCCTTGAACTGTAGAAGCTGGTGAAAGGCCACACACTGCTGTAGCTGCCTGATAAGGAGTGCAATATGTTGGGATGGGGTCATCTTAGGCAGGTTACTGAGTAACTGGGGACGGCTGGACATCATCATCGCATGAAACTAAACAAACATAAAAAGAGTCAAGAGTTGTACCTACATTGTACACCAACATAAGAACATTTAAACCTTAGTATTTAACGCATTGTGGAACTAGGATGCAAACACATCCTCACTACCAGCATTAGCATAGTGGAGTTTTAATTGCAGGACTTAGCAGTAGCAGACATTTCGTCCAGTCACACACAACACCACAGATTTGAGCAAAGGAAACTAACCATTTCAATGCATAGAAGTGGGGGTGGAGTGGAATCGATCAATTACCTGCATGGGTCCTAGTTATACCTGTCTTTATGTGGGGTATGTCGACTAATCCTCGTTCCAGTCCTACTCAAGCTCCCTTCCCCAAATCTTTTTCCAGTACATTGATGACTGTATCAGTGTCATTTTCTGCTCTCATCTGAAACTAGAAAACTTCAATTTGCTTCCAATTTCCACCCTTCTCTTACCTTCCCATGGTCCATCTCCGACACTTCCCTTCCTCAACTTCTGGGGATAGGCTGTCTACTAATATATAAGCCCACTGACTCCTACAGCTACCTCAACTACACTTCCTCACACCCTGCCTCCTGTAAGGACTCCATTCTATTCTCCCAGTTTCTCCAACTCCGTCGCATCTGTTCTGATGATGCAACCTTCCACAACAGCGCTTCTGATATGTCTTCCTTTTTCCTCAACCAAGGATTCCTGGCCCCCGCCCCCAATGAGTTTGACAGGGCCCTCGACCATGTCCAATCCATTTCCCACACTTCTGTTCTCACCCCTTCCCCTCCCTCCCAGACCATGATAGGGTTCGCCTTGTCCTTAATTTCTACCCCACCAGCCTCCACATCCAAATTATCATCCTCTGCCATTTCCGCCACCTCCAGTGATGCCACCAAACACATCTTCCTCTCCCCTCCCATCAGCATTCCGAAGGGACCGTTCCCTCTGCGACACCCTGGTCCACTCCTCCATCACCCCCGATACCTTGTCCCCTTCCCATGCAATTGCAGAAGGTGTAACCTCTGCCCTCTTTCCTCACCATCCAAGGCCCCAAATGCTCCTTCCAAGTGAAGCAGCGATTTATTGTACTTCTTTCAATTTAATATACTGTATTTGTTGCTCACAATGTGGTCTCCTCTCTGTTGGGGAGACTAAACGAGATTGGGTGACTGCTTTGCGGAACACCTCCGCTCAGTCTGCGAGCATGACCCTGAGCTTTCGGTTGTTTGCCATTTTAATTTACCACCTTGCTCTCACCCACATTTCTGCCTCGGCCTGCTGCAGTGTTCCAGTGAAGCTCAACACAAACTCGAGGATTAGCATCTCATCTACCGACTTGGCACTTTATGGCCTTCTGGTCTCAACATTGAGTTCAACAATTTCACAGCATGATTCCCATTTTGATTTCTTTTTTAAACTTATTAAAATTAAATTCTTAACATTTTTAAAACTTGTTTTTCATGTTTTTGCTTTCAGACAGAGCTGCTCATTATTCTGCCATTAACACTCTCTCTGGACTAATGCTTTGTCTGGTACTAAGATTATTACCATTCCCCTTGCCTTTTGTTCCATGACATATTTCATATTTGTTATTTAATCTCTCCCACCCTCCGCCCTATAAAAAGATGGCTTAAAGAGGAATGGCAGCTCAACGTTCCAGGTTACAGGGTTTTCAGATGAGATTCCAGAGGGGGATTAAAAAAAAAGGAGGGAGGCGGCAATATTGGTCGAATGAACAATTACAACTGTGAGGAGAGATGATATGTTAGGAGATTCATCAAATGAGGCCGTATGGATTGAGCTAAGGAACCAAAAAAGGGGAGTCAATACTACTATAGACCCCCAAACAGTTAGAGGGAGACTGAAGAGCAAATATGTAGGCTAATCTCTGAGAAGTGCAAAAACAGGAAAGTAGTAGGGGATTTTAAACTACCCCAATTTTAACTGGGATAGTTTTAGTGTGAAAGGAATGGAGGGGAACAGAATTCTTGAAGCGCATTCAGGAGATCTTTCTTTGGCCAGTACGTAGCAGGTACAACAAGAGGGCGTGGCTCTGAATTTAATTTTAGGAAATTAAGTTAGGCAGGTGGAAGGGGTGGCAGTGGGAGAGCATTTTGGGGGTAGTCATCATAATTCAGTTAGTTTTAACATAATTATGGAAAAGGACAAAGATAGAACAGGAGTTAAAGTTCTAAATTGGGGTACGGCAATTTTACTAAGCTGAGGAGTGATTTAGCAAAACTGGACTAGAAACAGCTACTTGAAAGTAAATCAGTGTTAGAGCAGTGGGAACCATTAAAAGGGGGGGATTCAGAGTAAACATGTTCCCACAAAGAAAAAGGGTGGGTGGCCAAATCTAGAGCCTCCTGGATGTCGAGGGGCATACAGGGTAAGATAAGGCAAAAAAAGAAAGTTTATGTCAGACACTGAGAACTCAATAATACTGCAGAAAGCTGAGAGGTGTATAGAAAGTGGAGGGGTGAAATCTAAAGGGTAATTAAGAAAGCAAAGAGAGGGCATGAAGAGGCAAGTAAAATCAAGAACAACCCAAAGATGTTCCAGAAATATTTAGATGAGCACTTGAAACGCCAAAACATACAAGGCTACGGGCCAAGTGCGGGGAAATGGGAATTAGTTAGGACAGGTGCTTGATGGTCAGCATAGGCTCGTTGGGCCGAAGGGCCTGTTTCTGTGCTGTAAAACTCTGACTCTATGTTTTATCAATACATTAAGAAAAAGAGGATAACTAAGGAAAGAGTAGGTCCCATAAAAGACCAAAAAACTTAACCTATATGAAGAAGTGGAAGATGTAGGTATGGTTCTTAATAAATACTTTGCGTATGTCTTCACAAAAGAGGGGGACAATGCAGACATTGTAGTTAAAGAGGAGTGTGAAATATTGGATGTGAAACATAGGGAGGGAAGAAGTATTACAGGGATTAGCACCCTTGAAAGTAGATAAGTCACCAGGACTGGATGAAATGTACTCCAGGCAGTTAAAAGCAGCCAGGGAGGAAATAGCAGAAGGTCTGCCCAACATTTTCCAATCCTCAATGGATGCAGGTGTAGTGCCAGAGGACCGCTAACTTTGTAGCTTTGTTTAAAAAAATGAGTGAAGGATAGACTGAATAATTACAGACCAGTCAGTCTAACCTCAGCAGTGGGAAAATTACTGGAATCAATTCTGAGCAACAGGATAAACACGTAGAAAGGTAAGGAGTAATCAAGGTCAGTCTGCATGGATTTGTTAAGGGAAAATAGAGTCCGACTAACTTGATTGAATTTTTTGAGTAAGTAACAAGGAGGATTGATGAGGGTAGTGCACCTGATGTGGTCTACATGGATTTTAGCAAGGCTTTTGACAACCACATGGCAGGCTGGTTAAAAAAAAACAAGAATCTAGGGGAATGTAGCAGGCTGGATACAAAATTGGCTCAGTGGCTGGAAACAAAGGGTAATGGCTGACAGGTGTTTTTGCGACTGGAAGGTCGGCGTTTGGAGGGGCTCAGTACTAGGTCCCCTGCTTTTTGTGGTATATATTAATGATTTGGACTTAAACGTATGGGGTATAAGAAGTTCGCAAATGACACAAAAACTGGCTGCGTGATTGATTGTGAGGAGGGAAGTTGTAGACTGCACGAAGATATCAATGGACTGTTCAGGTGGGCAGAAAAGTGGCAAATGAAATTCAACTCAGAAGTGTGATGTAATGCATCTGGGGAGGTCAAACAAAGCAAAGGAATATACAATAATTGGGAGGATACGGAGAGGTATAGTGGAAGTGAAGAACCTTAGAGTGCATGTCCACAGATCCCTGAAGGTAGCAGGACAGGTCGATAAGGTGGTTAAGAAGGAATATGGAATCCTTTCCTTTATTAGCCTATGCATAGAATAAGTGCAGGGAGGTTATGCTGGAGCTATATAAAACACTAGCTAGGCCACAACTTGAGCACTGTGTACAGTTCTGGTCACATTACAGAAAGGGTGTAATAGCACTAGACGAGATTTATGAGAATGTTGCCAGGACTGGAAAATTGCAGCTATGATGAAAGATTGGGTTGGCTGGGGTTGTTTTCCTTGGAATTGAGGAGGCTGAGGGGAGATTTGATTGAGATGTACAAGGTTGTGAGGGCCTGGACAGAGTGGATGGGAAGGACCTATTTCCCTTAGCAGAGGGGTCTGTGGTAGGGGGCACAGATTTCAAGTGATTGGTAGAAAGATTAGAGGTGAGATGAAGAAAACTTTTTTCACTCAGTGGGAGGGGGCTGGAACTCACTGCCTGAAAGGGTAGCAGAGGCAGAAAACCTCAACTCATTTAAAAGGTGTCCGGGTACCTGAAGTCCCATAACCTCCAGGGATATGGACCAAGTGCTGGAAAATTGGATTAAGATGGGTGACTCATTTTTTGGTCAGTGCAGACACCATGGGAAGAGTGGCCTCCTTCTGTGCCGTTAATTTTCTACATCTTCTAAACATCTGGAAAGGGAGGGATGTGCGGGGAAGGTGAAGTGGCAGAACGTGAATTGCTATTTAGGAGAGCCAGCACAGACACAATGAGTCAACTGGCTGCTTTCTGTGCTGTAATGGTTCTATAATTCTATCACAGACCTTCCCTTTTCTTGTTTATCCCTCCCCGCTCCCTTTCACTTGCTTAAAACCTATTACATTTCTAACCGTAGCCAGTTCTGATGAGTATTTCCAGCACTTTGTTTTTATTTCAGATTTCTAGCATCTGCAGTATTTTGCTTTTATTTTACCATTGTGCTAGTCCTTTATGATCCAGTATCAACCATTTCTGTGTATGCAAATAGATGCAGTTATTGTGGCATTGCCTCAGTGGTAACTTTAGCACTGATCAAAGCTGCATCTGGAAGGCTGTACTTTAGAACATACCATATTTGGAGGGAGGGAGGAAGTTTGGTGGTGAAAAGACAACAAATCATGAGCACAAACCTACAATCTAACATGCCAATGTGCAGTACATAACACACTATTTTGCAGCACCACCACAAGACCATCTGGATCACGACTGACTGAATTCCCATGGACAATGCAGCAGTTTTCCAAGAAATATATTTCAAAATAAATACACACAGTAGACATATAAAGACAAACTCACACCACAGAATTTTACACCATGCACAGTTCACCATGGCTTCACACCAGATCAATTTCCAAGTTCTGGAGTCATTTTTAGTGCTGAAAGTCTGTTTGATGGAGGGGGTACATTTCCCTGACAACAGACAGGCACACTAAATCAATTTACACCTATTTTATGTATGTCTCTTAATTAATTAACCATGGATACAAATAAGCAACAAAAGTTTGCCTATCCATCTTCTCACTAGGAAATAGTGTTTTTGCAGATAAATTACTGGACCTAAAAGGCACAAAGTATTTACATGAAAAATTATTTGGAGCTTTGGAGTAATTTACTCAAATGCTTTTGCTGAAAGTATTGGGAAATTTTCTGTTACAGGGAAAATGACAGGGGAATGGCACTAGGTGAATTGCTCATTTGGCGAGCTGGGGCAGATAAGATGGGCTGAATAGCCTCCTTCTGTGCTGTAACAATTCTGTGATTTTAAGAAAACATATTTACAATATGAAGGAAATCCAAAGGTGTTGCTGTGTGCAGATCCCAGTTCAGTTTATCCAGTACAATCCTCTCCATTCTTAGAATATCTGCAGATGAACAACCACAATTGCTGTTCTTTACCATGTCCTTTAGTGATGGAATGATCTGTAGAGGAGAAATACAAGTGGGTGACTATATAAATGCCAGGTATTACATCGAACCAGAATGAACAGAAAAACAAAAATGATACAAGATTTGAATCTTCCAGTTCTCTGGAAGCAGTAGGAATCCACTTTACTGCTCGATTAATTGAGCTTGTAGGATTGTCTTATACATACATACATATCTGAGGCATCTCTGAAAGAGTCCTAATGAAGATCATTTCCACACTTGTAAGCTGTCACAATGGTACAAGTTTCAAAAATATGAATAAATGCTATTGAATACCTTGCAGTCTAACACTTATTTTCACAAGTTCACATAACCATAACTAAAACAAACATTCCATACAGTATTATTCTGAAACAAATGTTACACCACAAGCACTCAATAACCTCTAGCTTTGATGTTGTAGAAGGCTGGGGTGTCTTCCAGAAAAGAAAGTGATCTCAGAGCAGTTTCAGGGTTAGATTTGGAAGCCACAGCTTCAAGACACTCTGGCTTGATAGCATCAGCTAAAGACCAGGGTAGAGTGATCTGTCTGGGACGACAAGTTTAACTTGTATTCCAACAGGTAAAGTGAAAACAAAGCACTACAATATTACGATCTTTAAATACTGATCTTAAAATGAACTTGAAGCATTCTAAAAAGTTGTAAGATGCATAACATAGTGGGCTTTGGGCATTTCAATGTGCTGTGCCACAAAATAGCACGATGTAGCATGCAGCAGTGCAAATAGCAAATTCCCAATCCCAGCTCCACAGTAAATGGAAAAAACAGCAAGGGGTTCACGAATGTATACACCACTTTCCAACAGTTGGGAATGATAGGAGGGGGAAAATAAAAGAAATTAAATACATTTTGCCAATTTACAAAAAAAAATTGGGTAGTCTACCAACCTCATCTTCTTCATTGGTTTTAGCTGCCAGGAAGAAACAACTCATGGCTATACATCGCAGATACTTTGGACGGGCCTTAAAAATCAGGAAAAATAAAGTTAATTCTTCAGAAGTATTAAATTAAGCAGTACATATTTCAAATGCTTAATGCCAAGGAATCAAATAGTGTGCCAGTTGTGTATTTTTCTCACTGTGCTTAAAGTTGCAAATTATTCTTCATGGCTTTGAACATACAAAATGCAAAACATTGTGTTTATGTGAGCTATGTCAGGAATCTCATTATGTACTCAACTGCTTACTAGTGCATTAAAGGGAAAACCCAGAATGCCAAATGAGACAAGGGATAACTAGAAATAAAACTGGGGTGGCTCAGTGAGAAATTACATATCTGGCAATGACTGAAGTTTTATGATTTAATATCGTCAAACTCCTTAATAATTTTAAAGATCGCTAGTAGGTCACCTCTCAGCCTTTTCTAAACAGCACCAGCCTGTTTAGTCTTTCCTAATATAACCTCTCAGTTCTGGTATCGTCCTCGAGACTCATCTTTGGACGTCTTCCAATCCCTCTATATCCTTTTTAGAATATGGAGACTAGAATTGTGCACAGTACTGCAAGTGAGGTCTAAGCAAGGTTTGATGTAAGTTTAACGTAATTTAGCTGTTTAACAATTCTTTTCCTCTAGAAATGAAACCCTTCGCTTTTTTTTAAAAAAATGGCCTAATTAACTTGCATTGCTACTTTTAGTGATGTATGTATCTGCACTTTGCTTTTCAACCCCATTTAGACACATCATCCAAGAAGTATGTGGACTCATTCTTCCAAGTAAAATGTACACACATCACACTTGTCTGCATTGAAATTAATTTTTCAATTACGCACCGAGGGGTGGTGGGTCCCACTGTTCAACTCCCACCTGACCACAGCGAGTGTTTTTTTTATTAGGGTTTTTAACTCCTTTGTGTTTTATTTGTCAATTAAACAGACAGTAACAGATTTTTTTTGTCGGTTTAAAACAGAAGATTATTTATTGAGAGTATGCCTTATCCTGAAATTGTCGCAACTGCACTCATTCATGCATTCGTGCAGGCGCACACACACAAGACAGAGAAGAAAAGTAGTAAGGGTTTGAAGAGAGGCAAGTTTCAGGGTAAACCTGTTGAATTCCCTCTTAAGTCAAGTTCTCTTTAGTTGCAGGCCTTAGGTATTTGTAGATTTTTCTGATGGTTGAAAGTTCAGTTTGAAGACGAGTTTACTTCCAATTCTCTGCTGCACACATTGAAATGCAGAATTCACAGCAGGGTATCTACCTTTTTGGCCTGCTGGATTTTCCCCCAGCTTTCAGCTGGACAAACTCTGGCGATGCCTGTTCCTAGGTTGCGCTCTCTCTCCTTTAAAGCTAAAAGTCTCTCACATCTGTTGGGAGACAGAAATTTTCCTCCCCGTGGTGACCAGGATGTGACTACTTTGCATCTTCTTTGCTTCAGAAGAATGTATTCAATTCAAAAATATCTCTTGATGGGTTCAGGATGTGTGTACTTGACACCTCTTAGCTTTGAATGTATTCTTTTGTCCTTGCCAGACAGTTTGAATATACAAAAACAAGGTCTTTGGACATTCGGCGGCCATTTTTAAAAGCACATTGTCCACTTTCTTTTAAAAGAAAAGTCCATTTTTATAACTCTTCTGGTTGAATTCTTGTAAAGTGCAGCGACTGAAACTAAGTGTGCGTCACAGCACCCGTTCAAGAATATTAAAGTTGTCTTGTATTTTGTCACATTCTTCGTTGGTGTTATCTACCCCACAATTTGATGTTATCAACAAAAACAAAACATGTTTTTATATAGTGATTTTGAATGCTCCAAGGCTCTTCAGAGGAGCATTAAACAAAATACGACACCAAGCCACATAGGGAAATATTAGGGCAAATGACCAAAAACTTGGTCAAATAGGTAAGTTTTAAGGAGCATCTTAAAAGGAGGAAAGACAGGTGGGAAGGTTTAGGAAGAAAATTCCAGAGCTTAGGGCTTAACCAGGAGCTAATATAGGCCAGCGAGCTCAGGGGTGATGTGTGAACAGGACTTGGCGCAAATTAGGGCATGGACAGAGTTTTGGATGACCTCAAGTTAACAGAGGGTACAACATGGGATGGCAGCTAGAACAGCCAAGTTTAGAGGTAACAAAGGCATGGATAAGGGTTTCAGCAATAGATGAGCTGAGGCAGGCGATGTTTGAGGTGGAAAGAGGAAGTCTTAGTGTTGCCGTGGATATGTTGTCGGAAGCTCGTCTTGGGATCAAATATGATACAAGGTTGCAAACAGTTTGGTTCAACCTCAAACAGTTGCTAGGGAGAGAGACTGAGTTCATGGCTAGGGAATGGAGTTTGCAGTGGTCTTCCCAATATGTAGTTTGGTCTGCAAATTTTTAAACTGTACTCCCGATTCCTAACTCCAAATCATTTATGTAAACAGTGAACTGCAGTAGTCTCTGTATCGATCCTTACAGAACACCATTTCCCACCTTTTGCCATACTGAGTGGCAATCTGTAACTCCTATTGTTTTCTATGTAGCCAGCTTGCTATCTATTCTACGACTTGTCCCAGCTCCACATACTCTGACCATAGTCATGAGTCTGTTATGCAGTACCTTTATCGAAGGTGTTTTGAAAATCCAAATATATAACTACTGCATTACCCCAATACTTCTTTGAAAAAGTCAATAAGGTTGATCAAGCATGACCTCCCCTTTTGAAATCCATACTGACTATTCTTGAATATATTTTTAGCTTCCAGATGTTTTGCTATTGCTTCTTTCAGTAAGGAATCAATTATTTTTCCTACTACTGATATTAAACTAACTATAGTTCCCTAGACTTGTTCTACCTCCCTTTTTAAATCTCGATATAACATTAGTGTTCTGGCACTGTTCCTTTTCCTAGTGATTTTTTAAATATACATTTAATAGTCAGTACCTCTGCTATCTCTTCCATTTCTTGCTATCTGACCTCGTCAGCAGACGTGGTCTCTTCAGACTACTAGAAAAGATCGGATGTCCACCAAAGTCTTCAGAAGAAGGAATTTTCCTCCACACAAGATCAGGGGGCAGGTTGTTCAACCATGCCCGTCTAAGAGCAAAGACCAAAGTACGGAAAGTCCTCATCAGGGAACTCCTCTTTGCTGACGATGCTGCTTTAACATCTCACACTGAAGAGTGTCTGCAGAGTCTCATCGACAGGTTTGCGGCTGCCTGCAATGAATTTGGCCTAACCATCATCCTCAAGAAAATGAACATCGTGGGACAGGACGTCAGAAATGCTCCATCCATCAATATCGGCGACCACGCTCTGGAAGTGGTTCAAGAGTTCACCTACCTAGGCTCAACTATCACCAGTAACCTGTCTCTCGATGCTGAAATCAACAAGCGCATGGGAAAGGCTTCCACTGCTATGTCCAGACTGGCCAAGAGAGTGTGGGAAAATGGCGCACTGAAGCAGAACACAAAAGTGCGAGTGTATCAGGCCTGTGTCCTCAGTACCTTGCTCTATGACAGCGAGGCCTGGACAACGTACGTCAGCCAAGAGCGACGTCTCAATTAATTCTATCTTCGCCGCCTCCGGAGAATCCTTGGCATCAGGTGGCAGGACTGTATCTCCAACACAGAAGTCCTTGAGGCGGCCAACATCCCCAGCTTATACACACTACTGAGTCAGCGGCGCTTGAGATGGCTTGGTCATGTGAGCCGCATGGAAGATGGCAGGATCCCCAAAGACACATTGTACAGCGAGCTCGCCACTGGCATCAGACCCACCGGACGTCCATGTCTCCGCTTTAAAGACGTCTGCAAACGCGACATGAAGTCCTGTGACATTGATCACAAGTTGTGGGAGTCAGTTGCCAGCGATCGCCAGAGCTGGCGGGCAGCCATAAAGGCGGGGCTAAAGTGTGGCGAGTCGAAGAGACTTAGCAGTTGGCAGGAAAAAAGACAGAAGCGCGAGGGGAGAGCCAACTGTGTAACAGCCCCGACAAACAATTTCTTCTGCAGCACCTGTGGAAGAGTCGGTCACTCGAATATTGGCCTTTATAACCACTCCAGGCGCTGCTTCACAAACCACTGACCACCTCCAGGCGCTTACCCATTGTCTCTCGAGACAAGGAGGCCAAAGAAGAGAGCCTCTGCTATCTCTTCCAAAGCATCTTTGATATGCACGGATGCAATCTGTCCAAACCAGGGGCTTTATCCTTGCCAAGTTTGATTAGTTATCAATTACATCCCTTTTTGATCTCTTTTTTACCACAATGTTCGTTTCCCTAGTAAATAACTGAGATTTCTGCTATGCCACTGTCATTACCTGCAAGTTTATTTTATGCATCCCTTAGTAGCCATGTCCCTATTCAATTTTTTCTTGTGTTATATTTGTGTCTGTAGAATATTTCATTGTTTTATATTCCTTGATAAAATTTTGTAGATTCCCACTGCCTTTCCAATTGTTTTGACTTCTTTCCTAACCTAATGTTTCCTTTTGTCATCTTCTCCTTTGCTGTCTGTTTACTTAGTGTTATGCTATTATTTTTAGTTTTAATTTTGCTATGTTTATATACATACATCCATGGGGTTTTATTATTGGCTAATTTGTTCCTTTCATTCAAAAGGAATCATTCACATGAAAACATGTACTTTTATGGTGCAAGAAGGAAGTGTGATTCACTTGCAAATTCAGACAAATCAAATACCAGTCTTATGGTATCAAAAAACAACCTAATTTGCATTTACATACAAATATCCACCCCTAATAATTTGTGTGCGCTTTCTGTTTCTCAGTCAAAACCAGTAAGCCAGGTAGAAACTAGTACAAAAATACATGCAGTAACAGTCTTGGGTATAGGTGGCAATGTGGAGTGTTTGGATTTCAAAGGAGTCCATCTATCAGCCCCAGCTGAGTGTTTTACAAAAATCACATTGTTCCATCCACTGATCCCAGCAAAATCTAAACTATATGATCTACATACAGATACATGTGCTTTTCGCCCCACGACTTGCAATACAATTGCAGCATGATAGGCTGGAGGGAGAAGCATAGAACTATTACAGAATCATAGAAACTTACGGCATAGGAGGCGGACATTTGGCCCATTGTGCCACTGCTGGCCAAAAGAGCTATTCAGCTGAATCCCACTTTCAGCTCTTGGTTCCTAACCTTTTAGGTTACATGAAGAAAATTTGAATACAAGAATATCTGAAAAAACTTGGCCGTGTTCCTTATAGAAACAAAGAGTGAAAATGGCCAAAGAGCAGAGCAGAACACAGCATTCGTTCAGATAAAAAATCAGGTTAAATGTGATGCAACACAAGGTCCTTACCTTTACCAGAGCTAAAAACCTGTCCAAAATAGTGACGGCAAGAGAAAGTGTTTCTGGATAAAAGTGAAATTTGCTGTTCAAATCAGCCAGCCATTGAATCACCTCATCCCGCTGTGCTGGAGAGACATCTGTATCCTCGAGAGGCAAACAGAAACCAGTTGTTAAGAGGATATCCATACAGATACTAGCTTACAAAAAGTTTCTCACAAACCTTCTCCCTCAGTCTCAGCAGTAATCTGAAATCGACCTGGTCAATGACTGCCCAAACAGAAAAATTGTCTTTCCCTAAAAGCTTTATCAAAGAGCTTCATAATTTTAACATCCTCTTAATCCCCTCAACTCCAGCAGAAATAGTTCCAGTATCTCAAGTCTCTCACCATTCTGGTGAAACAATGTTGTCTACTCCCTATGGTTTTCATGTGCTTTGTGTAATGGGGGACCCGAAACTGCACACGCTATACTCGGTTTTGGATAAATGTAATCTTTAACTCTTGTACTCTATACTCTAAAACCCTGTTACTATACTTTTTAAAGGCTTTATCTGCCTGCACTTGCATTTCAGGAAATCAGTTGAACCACTAAGTCAATTTCTTCATCTATATTGGTCATTGTTGTTCCACTAAATGGAGATTTCCACTCCTTGACCACTCAATGTCCTTCTGAAGTTCTACACTATCATAGAGTCAGAGTTATACAGCACAGAAACAGGCCCTTCAGCACCCAACTAGTCTAATCCCATATCCCTGTACTTGGCCCATAGCCTTGTAGGCTATGATGTTTCAAGTGCTCATCTAAATACTTCTTAAATGTTGTGAGGGTTCCTCCCTCTACAACCTCTTCAGGCAGTATCCTCCTCACAGTTCATAATGCTTCCAAGTTTTGTATCATCCACAAACTTTGAAATTGCGCCCTGTACACCAAGGTCTAGGTCATTAATATACATCAGGAAAAGCAAGGGTCTCAACACTGACCTCTGGGGAGCTCCACTACAAACTTTCCTCCAGCCCGAAAAACATCCATTAACCACTAGCCTTTGTTTCCTGTCACTCAACCAATTCCTTATCCATGTTGCTACTATCCCGTTTATTCCATGAGCTATAACTTTGCTCACAAGTCTGTTGTGGCACTGTATCAAATGCCTTTTGGAAGTCCATGTACACCACATCAACTGCACTGCTCTCATCAACCTTCTCTGTAAACTCTTCAAAAAAAAACTCCAAGTTAAACTTTCTCTTAAGAAATCCATGCTGGTCTTCTTCAATTAATCCACATTTGTCCATGAGACTATTAATTTTGTCCCAAATTATGCTTTCTAGAAATTTCCTCACCAGTTAAACTGGAGAAGTTAAACTGACTGGCCTGTAGTTGCTGGGCTTATCTTTACACCCTTTTTTGAACAAGGGTGTAACATTTGCAATTCTCTAGTCCTCTGGCACCAACCCCAAGTCTAATGAAGACTGAAAAATTATGGTCAGTGCCTCCGCAATTTCCACTCTCACTTCCCTCGCTATCCTTGGATCCATCTCATCCGACCCTGGTGCCTTAGCCACTTCAAGTACAGATAGCCTATCCAATACCTCCTCGTCAATTTCAAACCCTTCTAGTGTCTAAATTACCATCTCTTTCACAATTGCCTGGGCTGCATCTTCTTCCTGAGAAAAGACAGTTGCAAAGTATTCATTTAATACCTCAGTTATGCCCTCTGCCTCCATGTGCAAATCCCCTTTTTGGTCCCTAATCAGCCCCACTCCTCCTTTTACCATCCTTTAAATATTTTTACATCAATAATACTTTGTGATTCCCTTTTATATTAACTGCCAGTCTCTTCTCATACTCTCTCCTTGCTTCTCTTATTTGCTTTTTCAATTCCTGACTCTGTGGTTCTCCACACACACAACACCCACTCTCTGTGGATTCCCCCTTCTAACTCTGACCCTCCCCCCCCCCCACTCCCCCTCTCTCTCTCCTCCCCCCCCCCACTCCCCCTCTCTCTCTCCTCCCCCCCCCACTCCCCCTCTCTCTCTCCTCCCCCCCCCCCACTCCCCCTCTCTCTCTCCTCCCCCCCCCCACTCCCCCTCTCTCTCTCCTCCCCCCCCCCACTCCCCCTCTCTCTCTCCTCCCCCCCCCCCACTCCCCCTCTCTCTCTCCTCCCCCCCCCCCACTCCCCCTCTCTCTCTCCTCCCCCCCCCCCACTCCCCCTCTCTCTCTCCTCCCCCCCCCCACTCCCCCTCTCTCTCTCCTCCCCCCCCCCACTCCCCCTCTCTCTCTCCTCCCCCCCCCCACTCCCCCTCTCTCTCTCCTCCCCCCCCCCACTCCCCCTCTCTCTCTCCTCTCCCCCCCCACTCCCCCTCTCTCTCTCCTCCCCCCCCACTCCCCCTCTCTCTCTCCTCCCCCCCCACTCCCCCTCTCTCTCTCCTCCCCCCCCACTCCCCCTCTCTCTTGCTCTCCACCCCACTCTCTCTCTCTTGCTCTCCACCCCACTCTCTCTCTCTTGCTCCCCACCCCACTCTCTCTCTCTTGCTCCCCACCCCACTCTCTCTCTCTTGCTCCCCACCCCCACTCTCTCTCTCTTGCTCCCCACCCCCACTCTCTCTCTCTTGCTCCCCACCCCCACTCTCTCTCTCTTGCTCCCCACCCCCACTCTCTCTCTCTTGCTCCCCACCCCCACTCTCTCTCTCTTGCTCCCCACCCCCACTCTCTCTCTCTTGCTCCCCACCCCCACTCTCTCTCTCTTGCTCCCCACCCCCACTCTCTCTCTCTTGCTCCCCACCCCCACTCTCTCTCTCTTGCTCCCCACCCCCACTCTCTCTCTCTTGCTCCCCACCCCCACTCTCTCTCTCTTGCTCCCCACCCCCACTCTCTCTCTCTTGCTCCCCACCCCCACTCTCTCTCTCTTGCTCCCCACCCCCACTCTCTCTCTTGCTCCCCACCCCCACTCTCTCTCTCTTGCTCCCCACCCCCACTCTCTCTCTCTTGCTCCCCACCCCCACTCTCTCTCTCTCGCTCCCCACCCCCACTCTCTCTCTCTCGCTCCCCACCCCCACTCTCTCTCTCTCGCTCCCCACCCCCACTCTCTCTCTCTCGCTCCCCACCCCCACTCTCTCTCTCTCGCTCCCCACCCCCACTCTCTCTCTCTCGCTCCCCACCCCCACTCTCTCTCTCTCGCTCCCCACCCCCACTCTCTCTCTCGCTCCCCACCCCCACTCTCTCTCTCTCGCTCCCCACCCCCACTCTCTCTCTCTCGCTCCCCACCCCCACTCTCTCTCTCTCGCTCCCCACCCCCACTCTCTCTCTCTCGCTCCCCACCCCCACTCTCTCTCTCTCGCTCCCCACCCCCACTCTCTCTCTCTCTCGCTCCCCACCCCCACTCTCTCTCTCTCGCTCCCCACCCCCACTCTCTCTCTCTCGCTCCCCACCCCCACTCTCTCTCTCTCGCTCCCCACCCCCACTCTCTCTCTCTCGCTCCCCACCCCCACTCTCTCTCTCTCGCTCCCCACCCCCACTCTCTCTCTCTCGCTCCCCACCCCCACTCTCTCTCTCGCTCCCCACCCCCACTCTCTCTCTCGCTCCCCACCCCCACTCTCTCTCTCTTGCTCCCCACCCCCACTCTCTCTCTCTTGCTCCCCACCCCCACTCTCTCTCTCTCTTGCTCCCCACCCCCACTCTCTCTCTCTTGCTCCCCACCCCCACTCTCTCTCTCTTGCTCCCCACCCCCACTCTCTCTCTCTTGCTCCCCACCCCCACTCTCTCTCTCTTGCTCCCCACCCCCACTCTCTCTCTCTTGCTCCCCACCCCCACTCTCTCTCTCTTGCTCCCCACCCCCACTCTCTCTCTCTTGCTCCCCACCCCCACTCTCTCTCTCTTGCTCCCCACCCCCACTCTCTCTCTCTTGCTCCCCACCCCCACTCTCTCTCTCTTGCTCCCCACCCCCACTCTCTCTCTCTTGCTCCCCACCCCCACTCTCTCTCTCTTGCTCCCCACCCCCACTCTCTCTCTCTTGCTCCCCACCCCCACTCTCTCTCTCTTGCTCCCCACCCCCACTCTCCCTCTCTTGCTCCCCACCCCCACTCTCCCTCTCTTGCTCCCCACCCCCACTCTCCCTCCTGTGATTTGTCAGTTTTTTTAATAACAAAATCATGCTGTATGTTTCACAGCTGACAGTCGCTGACGGTGGGAGCAGCAGTTTCCCAACTTTGGGCAGATTCAGGGTTCGGTGGCTTTTTAAACCGTCAGATCCCGCTGAAAACCCCCAAATCTGCCCCAAGTTGGGAAACCGCAGTTCCCGCGTCAGCACCTGTCAGCTCTGAAACTGACAGATTTTTTTTTGAAAGCCAGTCTGAAAGACGACGACAATGGAAAATTTTTCATCTCAAGTGCATCTGCAGGCCGGTTGGAAATCTTTGGTGGGCCTGATCCTGGCCGGCGGGCTGTATATATTGCACAACCCTGGGATAAACTGTCACTTAGAAAGGCACAGATTAACCAAGGATAGTCAACATGGATTTATTAAGGGAAGGTTATGTCTGACTAACTTGACTGAATTTGTTGAGGAAGTAACGAGGAGGATTGGGAGGGTAGTGTTGACGTGGTCTACGTGGATTTTAGCATGGCTTTTGACAAGGTCCCACCTGGCAGACTGGTTAAAAATAAAGCCCATTGGATCCAAGGGAATGCAGTAGCAAGTTAGATTCAAAATTGACTCAGTGGCAGGAAACAAAGGGTAATTGCTGACGGGTGTTTTTGCGACTGGATGGGTCCCCTGCTTTTTGTGGCATATATTAATGTTATGAATGTAAATGTAAGGGGAATGATCAAGAAGTTTGCAGACGACACAAAGATTGGCCACGTGATTGACAGGAAGGAGGATAGCTGTAGCCTAGTTTCCCAGATATGCTATGGAAATCAACAGCAGGGCATCTTAAATTTTTTCTGCACATTTTCCTTGTAACAGTCAACCAGACTAACAGGCTGGTTGTCTGTCATACAGAAAAGTAGCTGGGGAGCAGACGTCAGTTAAGTTGGATATCACTTTGGTTGGTGGGCAATTGTTATTGCACGGAGGTAAGCTTGTTGGGCCTGGAAGAAACAAAATTTCCTGCCCTTCCTGATCCACAAGCAGTGCAATAAAAGGCATTTAGCTCATAGATCTGGCCTTTCTCACCTCCTTTTACTTGCTGGGATTACCAAGGCCAGGGAATCCCAGCCTCAAGTTAAAAATAAAAATGCATGCAACCTTCTTCAAAAGTTTGTGAGTGACCCATCTCTTAACAGCAGATTGGTGACCCGCCCTCCGATCCACCTCCATTAAAACCGGAAGTGGGCGGGTTGGGATCAGTTGAGATTTTAAAAGGTTTACCTTTCCAGCTGCCCCCAAGTCACCTGTACTTGGGAATTAAACCGATCCCCTCTCTCCCCACAGATGTAAAATATTTCACATACTTTTCTTACTTGGTCAGAAAAAACCTGGAAGGTTTAAACAGTTCTGCACACTCAGGTCATGAAGAAAAATACAAACTTGATCTCTTGGAGCTTTCAAACAGGGGAAGAGAGTCTAATATAACATGGAGGCTAAGCATTTTATCTACTTCTGCCCCAAAACACTCTAGCCATCTTTTGATTTTACAGGAGCATGTATGGACCAGGGCCAAAAGGAATCCTCGGTATATTTTAGTCTGCTTTTTATTTGGAGTCTGCCTGGAGTAAAATGAGTGCAAAAAGAAAAATGCCGCCTTTTGATTTTGAGATTAACATGGAATTTTCTTTTTTAGATGCTCCCAGACCATGTTTGCTCTGAACCAATAATTATACGTATTTTCTTTTTATACTGGGATGGTTGGAGAAACCATTTGAGTGTAAAAATGTGAGAGTCAAAATTGAGTTGTTGACATGTATTATCTTGTGATAGGGACAACCACCTACAATAACAATGTCTTCATACTGTTTGAGTAACTGAAAATAGAGACATGTTGTCGAAGCTTTTCGTATTGCACTCACCAGGACAATCGCAAGAATAACCAATCTAAGGGAGAACAACAACTTATACTGCATAAGAGTGTGCTGGTTGGTTGGCAAGTGAACTCTGGTAGAGGGGTTGCCATGGGGAATGCACCATGCAACGCCTCTACCAGAGTTCATTTGCCAACCAATCAGCACTCTCTTCTTATGCAGTATAAGTTTTTATTTTTCATTTTTAAATACTCAAGTACTTCCCTTTTTCAGTTTTTCCTCAAAATGTGCTTTTCCTTCATGCAAACATGATTTTTTTCCCTTAAGACTAATAAACAATGTTAGAACTAGGATAACAGGCAGCTAACAAGAAGTTATAACAATTCAGTTAATTTTTTTGAAGACATCATAAACCCAGTCTAATGTCTCTAAGTTTCACTATTATGCAGTGATTGCTACACATTGTAAAGAGGCTCTGATATCGGTAAAGAGTCCATAATAGCGTGTGATTTAGACGTTTAGGATATCATGACTGATACCGAAAGTAAATTACTAAACAACAAACCATACATTAATTGTACTTATTCTGAGATAACTGCATTATTTCTTTTATAATTAACTAGATTAGTAGTTGATTAATTAACAATCATTTGTTATCCTTCAGAGTCTTAGTTGCAAGAAGTGCACTGGTTATTGCTGTCTGCTACCAAAGCAAAAAAGACAAATGTGAGATCAGATCAAACATGATGAGCTCCACTTTAATTTTTTAGTTAACATATACATGGGTATTATATAAGGTGTAATTTTATATTGGTTAAATAGCCATCACCAGATCTAAATGGATTATCAAGCATTGTAGGGCCTCACTCTCCTCTCCCAAAACATCCCACTGCTCCAGGATTATTCAGAACAACAAAGATGACCCAAGGATTCTTCTATCCACTAATGATAGTCTTCTGAAAACTCTCACCTGTGCCCCCTCCACTCTCGCCTCCATTAATGTTTGAGAAGCTCATAGGTTCCTTTGTCAGCAAGATCGAGACCCTCCATTTACGTATGGAGATGGGTAATAGGAATGGATAATAAATGCTGGCCTTGCCAGCGACGCTTACATCCCATTAATGAATACAAAAATCCATTCACGCGCCTCTGCTACTTCCACGCTATACCCTTACCCACCAAGCCAAATATCCCTCCAGGGTTCCCCGTCTTAGCCCCGATCCTGCATCTTTCTCTTGCTTCTCTATTTCCCTTTATGCCCTCTCTAAGCTCGTCTTATCCGTTATTATTCACCTCCTACTCCCTTCCTCCAATTCCCACTAAACTGCTGACCATCCAACTTCCATTCATGGGCCCATTGTAAATAGTATCATCTTGGTTACTACCTCCTTTCCAAAATCACCGTCATTACTTCCCCCAAATACCACCATGCTTTTGGTCGTGCCTTGGGATGTTTCTCTTTGTTAATGGCTCTATTTAAATGTTAGTTGTTGCAATCAAATCCTGGGCATCAAACAAACAATCTCAATCCCTCTATTCATGCCGAAAAACATCATCTGAACTCTTTGATGAAATCAGTTTTGTCATTACCCCGTGGCATCGGCTATTCTTTGTGAACACTATGCTGGTCTACACGGACTATACTCTATAGATACTCTTCAGAACCCTTCTCCTGAAGGGTCACTGACCTGAAACGTTAACTCTGCTTCTCTCTCCACAGATGCTGCCAGACCTGCTGAGTATTTGCAGCATTTCTTGTTTTTATTTGATTTCCAGCATCCGCAGTATTTTACTTTTATCTTGAAAAGCAGTTGTTTTGGTGATGAAGAGGAGACTGCACGTCTGAAATTTACCAGCATAGTTTATAAGCAATTAGGAAGGCAAATGGTATGTTAGAACATAAGAACTAGGAGCAAGAGTAGGCAATTCAGCCCTTCGAGCCTGCTCCACCATTCAATAAGAGCATGGCTGATCTCATCTTGGCTTCAACTCCACTTTCCTGCCCATTCTCCATAACCCTTCAACCCATTACTAATTAAAAAACTGTCTATCTCCTCCTTAAACTTACTCAATGTCCCGACATCCACTGCACTCTTGGGTAGTGAATTCCACAGATTCATGGCCCTTTGAGAGAAGTAATTTCTCCTCATCTCTGTTTTAAATCTGCTATCCTCAAACTAAGACCTCTTGCTCTAGATTGCCCCACAAGTGGAAGCATCCTCTCTATGTCTACGTTGTCAATCCCCTTAATGATCTTGTATACCTCAATTAGGTCTCCTCTCATTCTTCTAAACTCGAGAGAGTAAAGGCCTAAACTGCTCAATCTCTCATCATAAAACAAGCCCCTCATCTCTGGAATCAATCTAGTGAACCTCCTCTGAACTGCCTCCAATGCAACTACATCCTTTCTCAAGTAAAGGGGCCAAAACTGTACGCAATACTCCAGGTGCAGTCTCGCTAATGCCTTATACAGTTGCAGCAACACTTCCTACTTTTATACTCTATTCCTTTAGCAATAAATGCCAAAATTCCATTTGCCTTCCTTATCACCTGCTGTACCTGCAAACTAGTTTTCTGCGATTCATGCACGAGGACACCCAGATCCCTCTGCACCGAAGCACTCTGACGTTTCTCTCCATTTAGATAATAATTTGCCTTTCTATTCTTCCGATCAAAATGGATAACCTCACACTTATCCACTTTAAAATCCATCCAAAAGGGATAGGTCAATAGAAATTTAGTGGCAGACATTTAAGGGGATATTTCAGAATACACAGAATGGATACATTTCAACAAGTGAGAAAAATACCAAGGGAGGACCCACCATCCGTGGTTAACTAAAAAAAAAATAAACAGTATCAAACTTAAAAAGCATATAATTGCACCAAGATGTGTGGCAGGCCAGAAGATTGGACGGAATATTTTGTTTAAAAATGACAGATTAATAAGGGAAAAATTAGAGTACGAGACAAAGCTAGCTAGAAATATGAAACAGTTTGTTAATTTTTTAATATCTGTAGAAACTTTTACTGAGCACTGGTCCTATAGAAAGTGAGGAACCGTTCCGAAGAAGGGTCACTGACCCGAAGCATCAACTCTGCTTCTCTTTCCACAGATGCTGCCAGACCTGCTGAGTGGTTCCAGCATTTCTTGTTTAGCTTAACATCTGTCTTGGGGAAAATGTTAGAAGCTATTAAAGATGTTATAGCAGGGTACTTAGAAAAATTCAAGGTAATCAGGCAGAGTCAACATGGTTTTGTGGAAGGGAAATCATGTTAACCAATTTACTGGTGCTCTTTGAAGCAGTAACTTGTGCCGCAGGGATCAGTGCTAGGGCCTCAACTTTTTACAATTTATATAAATGACTTGGATGAAGGCACAGAAGGTATGGTTGCTAAATTTGATGACACAAAGATTGGTAGGAAAATAAGTTGTGAAGAGGACACAAGGAGGCTATAAAGGGATAGATAGGTTAAATGAGTGGGTAAAGATCTGGCAAATGGATTATAATACGGGAAAATGTGAAATTGTCCATTTCAGCAAGAAAAATAAAAGCATATCTAAATGGGAAGAGATTCTGGAGCTCGAAGATGCACAGGGATCTGGGTGTCCTAGTACATGAATTGCAAAAGGTTAGTAGGAAGCTAATAGAATGTTATCATTTATTATGAGGGGAATGGAATACAAAAGTAGGGGAGGTTTTCTTCAGTTATACAGGGCATCGGTGAGACCACATTTGGAGTACTGTGTACAGTATTGGTCTCATTTATTTAAGGAAGGATGTAAACACATTTGAAGCAGTTCAGAAAAGGTTTACTAGACTAATACCCGGAATGCGCAGGTTGCCTAATGAGGAAAGGTTGGACTGGGCTAGGCTTGTATCTGCTGGAGTTTAGAAGAGTAAGAGGTGACTTGATTGAAACATAAGATCCTTCAGGATCTTGACAGGGTGGATGTGAAAAAGGATGTTTCCCCTTGTGGGAGAATCTAGAACTAGGGGTCACTTATTAAAAATAAGGGGTCGCCCATTTAGGACAGATGAGGAGAAATGTTTTCTGAGAGTCGTGAGTCTTTGGAACTCTCTTCCTCAAAATGCAATGGAAGCAGAGTCTTTAAATATTTTTAAAGGCAGAGGTAGATAGATTCTTGATAAGCAAGGGGGTGAAAGGTTATTGGGGGTAAGTGGGAATGTGGAGTAGAGGTTAAAATCAGATCAGCCATTATCATGAATGGCAGAGCAGGCTTGAGGAGCTGAGTGGCCTACTCCTGCTCCTAATTCGTATGTTCACATGCCCACCCGTCTTTCCCCAAACATATCAATGTTATTGCTTAAACAAAACTATAATCTTGGACCCAAGGTCTTGGCATTACATATGATGGTAACTAAAACTTGCAATCTAAGTAGGTCATGTTTTGAACTAGTGTTGTACTTGTAGTTCAGTGACCTTGTTAGCTGTGCAGTTGAATGATTTTATTTTTCCCATAAATTAGATCAGTTTATCAGGTCACAACTGGCCATGCCCAATTAATTTCAGACTCTGAGCACTGATTTACAGGACATGATTAATACACTAGATCTAGCATATGAATGGAAAATGCATAGATGTTTTAAATATTCAACGTAGAAATATTTCTACCATTGACTGAAGCCCAAAAGTGTGAAGTTCAGTACAACTTTTCAGAGAAATTTACTAATGCTTAATAATGAAACAAAGCATCTGCACAACTTTTAGAAAACAACCAAGAACTGCAGCTTGCCACTGAAGACAGATTTTGCTTGATCCATGCACAGCAGCATTCCCTCAGTACACTTAAGATACATACACAATCATTGTCTGACATGCTTCAAAAATTCCCAGAGTAGATTTTTTTTTTGAACATCAGTTCAGATGTTGCAGTCATCGTCCACATATTTTCCCCCAAAATACTGACAGCATTTACAAAAAAACTGGTATACACCTCTCAATCAGCTAGCTCCCCTCCCTCCATTGGTTCACCAATGTCCTTTTTAGGGAAGAAAATCTGCAGTCATTACCTGGTCTGGCCTACATGCGACTCCAGATCCACAGCAATGTGGTTAACTCTTAACTGCCCTCTGAAATGGCCAAGCAAGCCACTATGTTGTCAAGGACAATTAGGAATGTGCAAATGCTGGCCTTGCCAGTGATGCTAACATCCCATGAAAGAAAATAAATTAACATAGTATTGTGGTGCACCAACACCATGAGGAAATTATATGCTTTAGAACCCTTAATTATAAATACTACCTACCCTGCATTCTATTTTAAGGTTAACAGATCCCCTTCAGAATTTGAGAAGATATTTTTAGAAGATGGTTTTACATGGAGAACCCAGCTAACTTTTTTTTAATAATCAAGCAGGATTTGTACTAGCAGTGTAACTGTTCACACCCTTTGAAGAACATATCCACATTCATTCCCACTTTATCCCAGCAATTAAAATGCACCAATGAATTTTGTTTGAAAAGTGCATACATTTCCAAGAGCTTCATATAGTCTATCATTGCATTGCTCAATTAGATTTGTGTAATACAATAAAATAGTTACCGAATTGGTTAGGTATTTTGGCACATACACCTTCCACATCTGTTCTTCCCTAGAGACTGCTTTCTCCAAAAGGACGGACAGCCTCTGGCTCTCCAAGGATCCTGAAAACTTCATGATACCCCTTGGATATACCAACCTCCCAAATGGATACAGCTACCTGCAAATTAAGAACAAAAATTGAATCCAGATTAAAATTTAGTTTGCGCACTGGCATAGAACTGATTTGTACTAAACAAAAAAAAACTTGCATTTATATAGCTCCTTTCAAAATCACAGGACTCCCAAAACACTTTACAGCCCATGAGGTATTTTTGAATTGTAGTCATTGTTGTACGATAGGAAACCCAGCAACCAATGTGCCCCCAGCAAGCTTCCACAAACAGCAATGTGATAATGACCAGATAACATGTTGTTGCGATGTTGTTTGAGGGATAAATATTGGCCAGGACACTAGGGATAACTCCTCTGCTCTTCTTCGAAATAGTGCCATGGAATCTTTTACATCCACCCAGGAGAGCAGATGGGAACTCGGTTTAGGATCTCATCTGAAAGATGGCACCTCCAACAGCGTAGCTCTTCCTCAGTACTGCACCTGAGTGGCAGCCTTGACTATTGTGCTCAAGTCCTGAACTGGGACTCTAACACAGAACCAGCTAAATCCAAGGCGAGTGTTACCAACTGAACCACAGCTGATACACAAACTCTATGATGGTCCACCATCACAGTAAAGCAGTTTAAAAAGTTTCAAGACAGATTTATCCCAATAATAATTTATAGTGACATTCTGCTGGTTTTAATTATCTTCCCTTCCTTCTCGTCTGAAGCCACAGAAGCATGACCTACAGGTAGGCAGAACATTTCCCAAATCACTCATTATCCTCTACTGGGAGCACTGGAGCCTATCTGATCACTGTTGGCAGAGGAGGGGGAAGGAGGGGTGCAACACCATACCTGAGCCTGATATGTTCCCCATCCAATATTCACCCATTCCCAGCAGGAATTAAAGTGGGGGAGGGGAAATTCACCATAGTTCCTGTACCTCATTGTGATCCAAAAGGATAATGAGGACAAGCACATCACCTCTAGCATGATCCCGATGGCAATGCGCTAACTCCACAGAAATAAGGAACTGAACCTGTAATCTTTAGTCTGTCACTCCCCTACTCAGTGGGCAAACCTGCCAATCAAGACAGCCCTTTCAATCATTTCTAAATAGTTACAACTTTAGTTAGTGAATTTCTACCAGCAATTAAATAGAGGCATAGAGATATACAGCACCGAAACAGGCCCTTCAGCCCAACGAATCCGTGCCGACCATCAACCACCCATTTATACTAATCCTACATTAATCCCATTTTTTCCCTCTCACATCCCCACCTTCCCTCAATTCTCCTAGGGGCAATTTTTACAATGGCCAATTTACCTATTAACGCACAAGTCTTTGGCATGTGGGAGGAAACCGGGAGCACCCGGAGGAAACCCATGCGGTCACAGGGAGAACTTGCAAACTCCGCACAGGCAGTACTCAGAACTGAACCCGGGTCGCTGGAGCTGTGAGGCTAGCCACTGCGCTGACTTCATTCAATTAAACCAATAACAAGATTCACAAAACTATCCAATATTCCTAGATTCAAGCTTACAACCTTCTAAGTCAGGAAGTTAAAACATTTTGCTACTTAAGTCTCGGATAGCTTTTTTCTCCAAGTTAACAAGGTGTAAAGTAGCAATCATAAACAAGTTAATAAAGTGATGGGGTAGAGAAACAAAATACAATGACCCCGTGATCCCAGCCTTTGTAGAAAATCACTTTTTATACTAGGCTTTTCTAGTGCTCACGTGATACATTTCAATTAATATTGTTCCGAACGTTTCCATTTTTTTTGCTAAAGTGAGAATGTGTTTTCAAACTGAAGATTCCATAGATGTTGAAACTTTGGGTGTTTTTTTTGTTTAAAAGGAAGGTCACCAGAAGGTTTGGACTGAGTCTGAACTGCAATCAGTTACTGGAAGGCACCTTTTTTCAAATAAAAACCCAGCAGGGGTTGTTTCTGACTTGGAGAGATGTTCACGAAGAAGTGACAAGCCAAGATTTATGGTAATCCAGAGGCTGACTTCTGGCATGTTTTGGTTTCAATTTGAACAGTTAAAGGACAGTTGGTTGCCTGCAACAAATGATCCAGCTCACTTAGCTTTTTCTCTTGAAAAGAAATCCTGCATCAAGCGTGTTTCGTATTTCCTCCCATATTTGAAGAAACCTTGACTGCTACGTTTCTGCTGCAAGACCCAACTGAAACCTCCTGTTGCTGCATCTCTTGGAAAGCCTACCCAAACTGATTTTTCAACATCGTCAGGAAAGAACTGTTCCGGGAGATCCCATTGACTGTCGCCTAGACGCATTTGGGGCACCTAACCAAAGCAAAAGGCCATCTTCCATACCTTCTTTTCAGCCTAAGTTTTTTTTATTATTCCTTCTATTTCTTTGTAAAAGCTGTAAACAAAAATCTTCCTCCCCACCACCATACCCCAGTTAACTCTATGTGTCTGAGGGCTACGACAAATACGGGGCTTTAATATTTCAATTTTGTGTGTATGTTTTACTTCATTATTGGTTAAGACTTGGTTTATAATAAAATGATACATTTTGTTGTTTATTAAAGAAACCTGGTTGGTGTGCTTTTTTATCTGCGGAAAATAGATTGTTTCGGTAAGTGAGAAAATTCAAATATGTTGTGGCCTGTGGAGAAGTGGGACTAGAATAAATAGTGCACTCCCTCCTGCCTCAGTCGTAACAATATCTAGTAATCTCAGAATATAACATTCCTTAATTATGAATCATTTTATTAGAAACTGCTGAGCCATTTAGTTCACAAAAGTCAAAAATGTCAATAAAAAGCAAAGGCATTATCTAAGTATGCACCAGGGTAGCTGGCCTCAACACTACTCAGCAAGAGTGTGGTGGGAGGGAAAGACAGGTAGGGCTCCTATTCCTAACTGCCATCCAGTGACCCCTACTGGAAAATGCAGGTGCAGATGTAGTGAAGACATGATCAATAATTCACTTGCAATGGCTTCCATCATCAAATAAGCCACCAAACCTAGTCTAGGTTCACATGAAAAATGCCCACTTAGGCAAGGTACCAGAGAACCGTAGAGAGTCATGGAAACATTCCAGGAAACGTCACCATCTCGAGTAAAAGGAGGTTAGGGCAGAACATTGTATTAGTGTTTTTCTATATTTTTCTTCACAAAGAGAAGTTATAGTAGATAGCGAAACTGATAAATTGCATACACCTTCGGGACTGGCATCAGTTGCCTTTTTTTGCAGGTGTCCTCATTTTCAAAATGGTCATCTACTGTAAAAAGAAATTTCAGTAGAATGGAGAGTTCTTTACTCAGCATCCATCATGGCAGAGAAACTGCTCTATCCCTGGGGGGCATTCAATCCCAGAAATGGAGCAGTTTATCAGGCACTGTTTTTACGACCGAGGCGGCAGTTCACTGTTAATTCAGTCCCATTTCTCCACTGGTCACCATATATATTTTAATTTTCCCACTTACCAAAACAATCATATTCTTTTCCCCAGAATAAAGCACACCGAGGTTTCTATAATAAGCAAAATTATCAGATTATAAACCAAGTTTTAATCAGTAATGAAGTATAACATACACACAACTTGAAATATTAAAGCCCCTTATTTATCCCAGCGCTCACACACATCCGGTTAACTGGGGGATAAAAAAGATTTTTTGTTTACAACTGTTATAAAGAAATAGTGGCGCAGTGGTTAGCACCGCAGCCTCACAGCTCCAGCGACCTGGGTTCAATTCTGGGTACTGCATGTGTGGAGTTTGCGTCAAAGAACAAAGAAAATTACAGCACAGGAACAGGCCCTTCGGCCCTCCAAGCCTGCGCCGATCCAGATTCTCTATTTAAACATGTCGCCTATTTTCTAAGGGTCTGTATCTCTTTGCTTCCTGCCCATTCATGTATCTGTCTAGATAAATCTTAAAAGACGCTATCGTGCCCGCGTCTACCACCTCCGCTGGCAACGCATTCCAGGCACCCACCACCCTCTGCGTAAAGAACTTTCCACGCATATCCCCCCTAAACTTTTCCCCTCTCACTTTGAACTCGTGACCCCTAGTAATTGAATCCCCCACTCTGGGGAAAAAGCTTCTTGCTATCCACCCTGTCTATACCTCTCATGATTTTGTACACCTCAATCAGGTCCCCCCTCAACCTCCGTCTTTCTAATGAAAATAATCCTAATCTACTCAACCTCTCTTCATAGCTAGCACCCTCCATACCAGGCAACATCCTGGTGAACCTCCTCTGCACCCTCTCCAAAGCATCTACATCCTTTTGGTAATGTGGCGACCAGAACTGCACGCAGTATTCCAAATGTGGCAGAACCAAAGTCTTATACAACTGTAACATGACCTGCCAACTCTTGTAGTCAATACCCCGTCCGATGAAGGAAAGCATGTCGTAAGCCTTCTTGACCACTCTATTGACCTGCGTTGCCACCTTCAATGAACAATGAACCTGAACACCCAAATCTCTCTGTACATCAATTTTCCCCAGGATTTTTCCATTTATTGTATAGTTTACTCTTGAATTGGATCTTCCAAAATGCATCACCTCGCATTTGCCCTGATTGAACTCCATCTGCCATTTCTCTGCCCAACTCTCCAATCTATCTATATTCTGCTGTATTCTCTGACAGTCCCCTTCACTATCTGCTACTCCACCAATCTTAGTGTCGTCTGCAAACTTGCTAATCAGACCACCTATACTTTCTTCCAAATCATTTATGTATATCACAAACAACAGTGGTCCCAGCACGGATCCCTGTGGAACACCACTGGTCACACGTCTCCATTTTGAGAAACTCCCTTCCACTACTGCTCTCTGTCTCCTGTTGCCCAGCCAGTTCCTTATCCATCTAGCTAGTACACCCTGGACCCCATGCGACTTCACTTTCTCCATCAGCCTACCATGGGGAACCTTATCAAACGCCTTACTGAAGTCCATGTATATGATATCTACAGCCCTTCCCTCATCAATCAACTTTGTCACTTCCTCAAAGAATTCTATTAAGTTGGTGTCTGCGTGGGTTTCCTCCGGGTGCTCCTGTTTCCTCCCACATGCCAAAGACTTGCAGGTTGATAGGTTAATTGGCCATTATAAATTGCCCCTAGTATAGGTAGGTGGTAGGGAAATATAGGGACAGGTGGGAATGTGGTAGGAATATGGAATTAGTGTAGGATTAGTATAAATGGGTGGTTGATGGTCGGCACAGACTCGGTGGGCCGAAGGGCCTGTTTCAGTGCTGTATCTCCAAACTAAACTAAAAGATATCCTTTGTTTCAGTGAGGTGTCCCAAAGGCAACAACGGCTGTCAATGGAATCTTCATAGACCAGTTCATTCCAGGTGCTGTTCATCAGTTTGGGTAGGTTTCCAAGAGATGCAGCTACAGAAGGCTTCAGTCAAGTCTTTCAGTTCCACACATTTGACATGCAAGTTCTTTAATTGTGCAGGCTTTCTTCAAATACAGAAGGAAATAGGAATCTGCCACAATGGAAATAGTTTATTTTCAAGAGAAAGATATGAGCTGTCTTCTCCTGGCAGATCAGGAAGCAACTGCCTTTTTTTTTGTTAAATCTTGGCCTGTCGCTCCTTTGCAAATATCTCTCCAAATTAAAAACAATCCCTGCTGGACTCTTTGAAAACATGTGCCCTCCAGTTGAACTGTTTACAGTTCAACTTCAGTCCAAACCTTCTAGTGGCCTTCCTTTTTAAAAATAACAAAATTTAGCTTCAAGATTCCAGCATCTATGGAATCCCTTTTCAGTTTAAAAATATAATTTCTCAAATTTTAACGAGAAAAAAATGGAAACCCTCGTAACACTGTGCATACTGGATAAAGAGCTCCTATTCTGCAAAAGCCACTAATGCTTTTCACTGACTGGCATACATAGATCTCATGAGAATTTGGAGACAGAAAAGATGCAAGCTGCAGGGCAAGTGCCAGTGGTCCCGAATCAGTGCAAGTTCCAGAAACAGTAGCTCTGCAACAGGCTGTGCTCTGTATGTTGATTTGTAAAAGGGCTTAGTGCACTGAAGGCGATTCATAATTTTCATATGTCCATGGTTTCAGAGTGCTTCTTGTATATTTGCCATGGAAGTTATTTGGGTCACTCAGATGTCTGTTTTTTGGGAGTGTCTGGTGATTTAGGTTTCACTGTACGTCCAAAGTACATTTTACTCAATCTAAATTTTTTTTTAAACCAGAAAAGTTCAGACTAAACCAAATTGTAAATTGCATTCCATATTGAAATATGGAATTCAGCAGAGATTAAAATACTACTTAGCTCAGGTACAAGTATTTTCAAATGTTGACCACTGCACAAGTACAAAGGTAAGGCAATAGAGATGATAGCTTTTAACAACATTTACTCACTGAGTTATTGTTGAATTGGCAAGGAATATAAAAAATGCAATGCGAATCATGTTCCTTGAACTGAAACATACAAAGTTTAAAGGCAAAGTTTTATTTTTTTAAATATCAGTATTTTAGAATGAACTTTTCAGCCATTAACTTGTGGACTGCGGTTATCTAATAGTGAATATTGAGTCCATATCAGCTAATGCAGATTTGTTCCAAAATTCAGTGTACTGAGGCAAAAAGGTAAAATGCCTTCAGCCTCCAGTTGCGTTGACATACTGGGAAGCCAGCAATATTATGGTTTTATAGCCACAATTTGTTTAAAGTATTTTTGCTTTCATCAAGGCAAATTACACACATACTGGAGAGCAGGTGGAAATCAACTTCTTCACCCATTGTCTTTGGCCTCCTTATCTCGAGAGACAATGGGTAAGCGCCTGGAGGTGGTCAGTGGTGTGTGGAGCAGCGCCTGGAGTGGCTATAAAGGCCAATTCTAGAGTGACAGGCTCTTCCACAGGTGCTGCAGAAAAATTTGATTGTCGGGGCTGTTACACAGTTGACTCTTCCCTTGCGCCTCTGTCTTTTTTCCTGCCAAGTCTCTTCAACTCGCCACACTTTAGCCCCACCTTTATGGCTGTCCGCCAGCTCTGGCGAACGCTGGCAACTGACTCCCACGACTTGTGATCAATGTCACAGGATTTCATGTCGCGTTTGCAGACGTCTTTAAAGTGGAGACATGGACGGCCGATGGGCCTGATACCAGTGGCGAGCTCGCTGTACAATGTGTCTTTGGGGATCCTGCCATCTTCCATGCAGCTCACATGGCCAAGCCATCTCAAGCGCCGCTGACTCAGTAGTGTGTATAAGCTGGGGATGTTGGCCACCTCGAGGACTTCTGTGTTGGAGATACGGTCCTGCCACCTGATGCCAAGTATTCTCCGGAGGCAGCGAAGATGGAATGAATTGAGACGTCGCTCTTGGCTGACGTACGTAGAGCCATAGAGCAAGGTATTGAGGACACAGGCCTGATACGGAGCACAAAAGTCCAAGTGTATCAGTGCGCCATTTTCCCACACTCTCTTGGCCAGTCTGGACATAGCAGTGGAAGCCTTTCCCATGCACTTGTTGATTTCTGCATCTAGAGACAGGTTACTGGTGATAGTTGAGCCTAGGTAGGTGAACTCTTGAACCACTTCCAGAGCGTGGTCACCAATATTGATGGATGGAGCATTTCTGATGTCCTGCCCCATGATGTTCGTTTTCTTGAGGCTGATGGTTAGTCCAAATTCATTGCAGGCAGCCGCAAACCTGTCGATGAGACTCTGCAGGCACTCCTCAGTGTGAGATGTTAAAGCAGCATCGTCAGCAAAAAGGAGTTCCCTGATGAGGACTTTCCGTACTTTGGACTTCGCTCTTAGACGGGCAAGGTTGGAAAACCTGCCCCCTGATCTTGTGTGGAGGAAAATTCCTTCTTCCGAGGACATGAACGCATGTGAAAGCAGTAGGGAGAAGAAAATCCAAAAAAGTGTGGGTGCGAGAACACAGCCCTGTTTCACGCCTGTCTCCTTATATCACATCATCACAATACAATGCCCAAGGCTACTATGCTGTAGATGTAGAATCTACTCTGTTTAAATGGCAGGGTAGAACCCCCACACCAGAGCAACCAACAACCAAACTGCATGAGTAAGCTTTGAAATGCACAGCTACATGCAAATGTGAATGGGTTCTGTCCTTCTTCCTCCATTACTATTAACAGTGATAGGGATTAAAACTTGCCTTATGCTGGCAACGTGCCCAAGCCTCATTACCCTTTGCTCCAATTGTTTGGCGTCTACAGATAAATTGGGTAGATACAATACAGGATAAGATGTTAATTTCTTACTCCAATCTTGATTCTTTATAAGCTCAAGTAAATAGCTGACTCTCAGAAAAACATGACTACAAGTGAGGCAGGTATGGTGATCAAGAAGGGAGCAATGGAGGAGCTTCAGCCCTTGCACGTGTCCAAATGGTTCAAGGTTCTTACAGCTGCATGGATGAGAGCAGGGGTTGCAGGGAAGATGAACAAACTGACCACAACACCATGGTACAGGGGTGCATTCAAGCCGGTGGGGTAAAAAGGAATGTGGTAGTAGTAGCGAACAGTATAATTAGGAGGATATATACTGTTCTCTGCAGCCAAGAGCGAGTCCCGAAGGCCTTCTTGCCTGCCTGGTATCAGGGATAAGGACATCTCCTCGAGGCTGAACAGGATCTTGGCGTGGGAGAGAAAGGGTCCAGACAGGTTGAGTAGATTAGGATTATTTTCATTAGAAAGACGGAGGTTGAGGGGGGACCTGATTGAGGTGTACAAAATCATGACAGGTATAGACAGGTTGGATAGCAAGAAGCTTTTTCCCAGAGTGGGGGATTCAATTACTAGGGGACACGAGTTCAAAGTGAAAGGGGAAAAGTTTAGGGGGGATATGCGTGGAAAGTTCTTTACGCAGAGGGTGGTGGGTGCCTGGAACGCGTTGCCAGTGGAGGTGGTAGACGCGGGCACGATAGCGTCTTTTAAGATGCATCTAGACAGATACATGAATGGGCAGGAAGTAAAGAGATACAGACCCTTATAAAATAGGCGACAGGTTTAGATAGAGGATCTGGATCGGCGTAGGCTTGGAGGGCCGAAGGGCCTGTTCCTGTGCGGTAATTTTCTTTGTTCTTTATCGTGGTCCATATGGGTGTCAACAACACAGGCCTACTTGTCATTAGTACCCAATAAAGAGGTTCCTCTAAGGGAGTATGAGCAGCTAGGGGTTAAATTAAAAAGAACCACAAAGGTAATAATCTCTGGATTACTATCTGAGCTATGAGCAAATTGACATAAGGTAAATAAGATCAGAGTTGAATACATGGCTCAAAGATTGGGAGAAATGGCTTTTGATTCATGGGGCATTGGTACTGGGGAAAGAGAGCTGTGCTTTTGGGATGGGCTTCACTTGAACCATACTGGGGCCAGCACCCTGGTAAATCGTATAACTAGGGCTGTAGAGAGGGCTTTAAACTAAATAGTGGGTTTGGGGGGGGGGGGGGGTGGTGGGGAGTGTTCTCGTGAAGGGAAATTTAGAAAGTCAACAAGAAAAGACAAGAGTACGGTAGCAACATGGGTAATAATAACCAGAGTGTGACAGGAATGGACAGAGCATACAAACGCAAGAGTATACCAGGAAATAGGGCCAGACTAGGGAAAAAAATGGTAAAAGGACAGAATTAAAGGCTCTCCAGCTGAATTATCTGCACCTCCTTCCCAGCTCCACACACTCAGCTCACCACCCCCCCCCCCCCCATACCCCCCTCACAACCCCTTCCCAGCTCCCCCTCGCAACCCCTTCCCTCCACCCCTCCCACCAGCATCCTCCTACCCGTGTAGGGGCACTAACAACCCCACTGCCTTGTGGGCGTCTCGGGAGAGACCAAGGCTAAGGGAGTAAACCCGAAAAGAAAATCCGGAGCGGAACCCCGTAGGCAGTCATGTGTCACCTTTGGCATGTTTCCGGCAGTTCCTGCAGCCAGGAGTGCTCTGCACTCCTTTGGACCCCACCAGAAAGGCCAAGAGGGGGGTTTTGGCGCTTGGGCAACTCTCAACCTCCATACATTCGCCCAGGCATGCGCCACGGAGAGGTCACTCCATAGCCGCCTCACAGCGACTGAAACATGGAAGGCAGCAGTTACGGGTTATAAGTCCAGCTCAATTGGTGTAGAGATTGGGCGCCACGGGTTGCCTTTGTCGGTGGGAGAGGTCATCGCACCTCACTGGACAGCTACCGCCCGTCTCAAACCGGGTAGCCCCCGGTCAATAAGGTTCTGTCCCGCCACAGTCCACCTGCTTCAATGGGTGCTGGGAGCTCAGGGTCATTGCCCGAAAAGTGGACTGCAACACCGCACCAAACAACATGAAAAAAGGAAAGAAGGTACCAGCCCTTCGCTTAGCAAGCTGGAACGTCAGAACTATGTGTCCTGGCCTGTTGGAAGACCGCCATCATTAACATGGGGCGGCACAGTGGCGCAGTGGTTAGCACTGCAGCCTCACAGCTGCAGGGACCTGGGTTCGATTCTGGGTACTGCCTGTGTGGAGTTTGCAAGTTCTCCCTGTGTCTGCGTGGGTTTTCTCCGGGTGCTCCGGTTTCCTCCCACAAGCCAAAAGACTTGCAGGTTGGTAGGTAAATTGGCCATTATAAATTGTCACTAATATAGGTAGGTGGTAGGGAAATATAGGGACAGGTGGGGATGTTTGGTAGGAATATGGGATTAGTGTAGGATTAGTGTAAATGGGTGGTTGATGGTCGGCACAGACTCGGTGGGCCGAAGGGCCTGTTTCAGTGCTGTATCTCTAATCTAATCTAATCTAAACGAGCTCAGTGGACTCAATGTAGACATTGCAGCACTTCAGGAGACACGCCTCCCTGCGAGTGGATCTCTAACAGAGCAAGACTACACCTTCTTCTGGCAGGGTAGGGATCCTGAAGAACCAAGACAGCATGGAATGGGCTTCGCCATCAGAAACTCCTTGCTCAGCATGATAGAGCCTCCCTCAAATGGCTCGGAACGCATACTGTCCATCCGACTGCTCACCGCCTCTGGTCCAGTACACCTACTCAGCATCTATGCTCCAACACTCTGCTCCGCACCTGAAGCTAAAGACCAGTTCTACGAGGAACTCCATAATATCATTAGTAGCACCCCCAACACCGAACACCTATTCCTGCTGGGGGACTTTAATGCCAGGGTTGGGGCCGACCATGACTCATGGCCCTCCTGCCTTGGGCGCTATGGCGTTGGAAGGATGAATGAGAATGGACAGAGACTGCTTGAGTTGTGTACCTATCACAACCTCCGCATCACCAACTCGTTCTTTCACACTAAACCCTGTCACCAGGTTTCATGGAGGCACCCAAGATCGCGTCGTTGGCACCAGCTAGACCTCATCGTCACAAGGCGAGCCTCCTTAAACAGTGTTCAAATCACACGCAGCTTCCACAGTGCAGACTGCGACACCGACCACTCCCTGGTGTGCAGCAAGGTTAGACTCAGACCAAAGAAGTTGCATCACTCCAAGCAGAAGGGCCACCCGCGCATCAACACGAGCAGAATTTCTCATCCACAGCTGTTGCAAAAATTTCTAAATTCACTTGTAAAAGCCCTTCAAAACACTCCCACAGGGGATGCTGAGACCAAGTGGGTCCACATCAGAGACGCCATCTATGAGTCAGCTTTGACCACCTACGGCAAACGTGCGAAGAGGAATGCAGACTGGTTTCAATCTCATATTGAAGAGCTGGAACCTGTCATAGCCGCTAAGCGCATTGCACTGTTGAACTACAAGAAAGCCCCCAGCGAGTTAACATCTGTAGCACTTAAAGCAGCCAGAAGCACTGCACAAAGAACAGCCAGGCGCTGCGCAAATGACCATTGGCAACACCTATGCAGTCATATTCAGCTGGCCTCAGACACCGGAAACATCAGAGGAATGTATGATGGCATTAAGAGGGCTTTTGGGCCAACCATCAAGAAGATCGCCCCCCTCAAATCTAAATCAGGGGACATAATCACTGACCAACACAAGCAAATGGACCGCTGGGTTGAGCACGACCTAGAACTGTACTCCAGGGAGAATGCTGTCACTGAGACTGCCCTCAATGCAGCCCAGCCTCTACCAGTCATGGATGAGCTGAACGTACAGCCAACAAAATCGGAACTCAGTGATGCCATTGATTCTCCAGCCAGCGGAAAAGCCCCTGGGAAGGACAGCATTACCCCTGAAATAATCAAGAGTGCCAAGCCTGCTATACTCTCAGCACTACATGAACTGCTTTGCCTGTGCTGGGACGAGGGAGCAGTACCTCAGGACATGCGCGATGCTAATATCATCACCCTCTATAAAAACAAAGGTGACCGCGGTGACTGCAACAACTACTGTGGAATCTCCCTGTTCAGCATAGTGGGGCAAGTCTTTGCTCGAGTCGCTTTGAACAGGCTCCAGAAGCTGGCCAAGCGCGTCTATCCTGAGGCACAATGTGGCTTTCGTGCAAAGAGATCGTCCATTGACATGCTGTTCGCCCTTCGTCAGATGCAGGAGAAATGCCGCAAACAACAGATGCCTCTCTACATTGCTTTCATTGATCTCACCAAAGCCTTTGACCTCGTCAGCAGACGTGGTCTCTTCAGACTACTAGAAAAGATTGGATGTCCACCAAAGCTACTAAGTATCATCACCTCATTCCATGACAATATGAAAGGCACAATTCAGCATAGCGGCACCTCATCAGACCCCTTTCCTATCCGGAGTGGCGTGAAACAGGGCTGTGTTCTCGCACCCACACTGTTTGGATTTTCTTCTCCCTGCTGCTCTCACATGCGTTCAAGTCTTCAGAAGAAGGAATTTTGCTCCACACAAGATCAGGGGGCAGGTTGTTCAACCTTGCCCGTCTAAGAGCCAAGACCAAAGTACGGAAAGTCCTCATCAGGGAACTCCTCTTTGCTGACGATGCTGCTTTAACATCTCACACTGAAGAGTGTCTGCAGAGTCTCATCGACAGGTTTGCGGCTGCCTGCAATGAATTTGGCCTAACCATCAGCCTCAAGAAAACGAACATCATGGGACAGGACATCAGAAATGCTCCATCCATCAATATCGACGACCACGCGCTGGAAGTGGTTCAAGAGTTCACCTACCTAGGCTCAACTATCACCAGTAACCTGTCTCTAGATGCAGAAATCAACAAGTGCATGGGAAAGGCTTCCACTGCTATGTCCAGACTGGCCAAGAGAGTGTGGGAAAATGGCGCACTGACACGGAACACAAAAGTCCGAGTGTATCAAGCCTGTGTCCTCAGTACCTTGCTCTATGGCAGCGAGGCCTGGACAACATATGTCAGCCAAGAGCGACGTCTCAATTCATTCCATCTTCGCTGCCTCCGGAGAATACTTGGCATCAGGTGGCAGGACTGTATCTCCAACACAGAAGTCCTCGAGGCGGCCAACATCCCCAGCTTATACACACTACTGAGTCAGCGGCGCTTGAGATGGCTTGGCCATGTGAGCCGCATGGAAGATGGCAGGATCCCCAAAGACACATTGTACAGCGAGCTCATCACTGGTATCAGACCCACCGGCCGTCCATGTCTCCGCTTTAAAGACGTCTGCAAACGCGACATGAAGTCCTGTGACACTGATCACAAGTCGTGGGAGTCAGTTGCCAGCGATCGCCAGAGCTGGTGGGCAGCCACAAAGGCGGGGCTAAAGTGTGGCGAGTCGAAGAGACTTAGCAGTTGGCAGGAAAAAAGACAGAAGCGCAAGGGGAGAGCCAACTGTGTAACAGCCCCGACAAACAAATTTTTCTGCAGCACCTGTGTAAGAGTCTGTCACTCTAGAATTGGCCTTTATAGCCACTCCAGGCGCTGCTCCACACCACTGACCACCTCCAGGCGCTTACCCATTGTCTCTCGAGATAAGGAGGCTAAAGAAGAGAAAGAATCTGAATGCACTAGCATTCGTTACAAAATGGATGAATCGATAACACCAATAGAAATAAATGGGTATATGATAGCCACTATAGAGATGCGGCTACAGACGCAGTATGGCTGCAGAGTAACCAAGGCTGCGAACTGAATATTCAAGGGTATTAGACAATTCAGAAGGATAGGAAGAAAGGAAAAAAGTGGGGTAGTTCATAAAGGTTGAGATCAGTAGTGAGAAATGATCTTGGCTCAGAAGTTTGAGTGGAGGTAAGAAATAGCAAGGCCAAGAAGTCACTGGTGGGAGTAGTTTATAGGCCACTTAACAGTCGCCACACTAGGCCAGAGTATAAATCAAGAAATAATGGGGGTGTGTAAGAAAGGTACTGCAATAATCTGGGCAATTTTAATCTTCATATCAATTAGACAAATCAAATTGGCTAAGGTAGCTTTGAGGATGAGTTGAGTTCTTAAAAGTGTATTTGGGACAGTTTCTTCAAACAATACGTTTGGGAAACAACCAGGGAACAGGCTATTTTAGACCTGGTAATGTGTAATGAGACAGGATTAACTAATCTCATAGTAAAGGATCCTCCAGGCAAGAGTGATCATAACAGGATAGAATTTCACATTCAGTTTGAGAGTGAGATCCTTGGATCTGAAACTATTTTCTTAACCTTAAAGACAATTACAAAGGTATGAAGACAGAGTTGGCTACATTGGACTGGAAAAATAGGTTAAAGGTAACATGGTAGATGAACAGTGGCAGCCATTTAAGGAGATATTTCATAACTCTCAACAAAGATATATTCCATTGAGAAAGAAAGACAATATGAGAAGGATGCACCATCCATGGCTAACTAAGGAAGAATGGTATCAAATTGAAAGAAAAGGCATACAATGTTGCGAAAATTAGTGGTAGGCCAGAAGATTAGAAAAATATTAGAAACCAGCAGAGGATGACTTAAAAAAAAAAAGAGAAATTCGAGGAGAATAAACTAGCAAGAAATATAAAAAGACAGTAAAAGCTTCTACAAATATATAAAAAGAGAGAAGGAAGTAAGTGTTCATCCCTTAGAGGATGAAACTGGGGAATCAATAATGGGAAACAAGGAAATGGCAGAGATTTTGAACAGGCAGGAAAGCAACATGCGAGGAGGACACAGTCTGCAAATGGATAGACAGCTTAAGTGAGTGGACAAAAATTTGGCAGATGGAGTATAATGTGGGAAAATGTGAGGTTATCTACTTTGGTGGGAAGAATAGAAAAGCAGATTATTTACATGGAGAAGTCGGAATGCGGCAGTACTGAGGGATCTGGGTGCCCTCGTACATTAATCACAAAATTAGCATGCAGGTACAGCAATTAATTAGGAAGGCAAATGGAATGTTCCCCTTTATTGCAAGGGAGATGAAGCATAAAAGTAGGGAAGTCTTAATACAACTGTATAGAGCATTAGTGAGACCACACCTAGAGTACTGCGTCCAGTTTGGGTTTCCTTATTTAAGGCGGGATATACTTGCACTGGAGGCAAGAAAGAGAGAAGGTTCACTTGGTTGATTCCTGGGATGAAGGATTGTCTTAGGAAAGATTAAGCAGGTTGGGCCTATATGCATTGGAGTCTATAAGAATGAGGTGATCGTATTGAAACGTAAAAGATTCAGAGGAGGCTTGACAGGGTAGATGCTGAGAGGATGTTTCCCCTCATGGGGAAATCTAGAACTAGGGGGCACCATTTCAAAATAAGGGGTCTCCCATTTAAGATGGAACTGAAGAGGAATTTCTCGGAGTATCGTTAATCTTTGGAATTCTCTATCCCAGAGAACAGTGAAGGCTGGGTCATTGACATATTCAAGGCTAAGCTAGACAGATTTTTGATCTGCAAGAGTAAAGGATTATGGGGGGCTGGCAGGAAAGTGGAGTTAAGGCCAGAGTCAGATCAAGCATGATCTTACTGAATGGTGGAGTAGGCTCAAGGGACCAAATGGCCTATTCCTGCTCCTATTTCTTATGCTCTTATGTTGGACAACCATATTCCATGATTGCACAAATTCTAAAACTGACCAATCTGCTTTTGCATTTCAATTTTATGCACTTCCTTAGCAAGAAGTGTTAGTATGGGATGCTTCAATAGTCTCAATCTACTCAATGAGGCCTTTGCCACTCTTCCAAACTAGGAACTGAAACAGATACAAACGTATAAATTAAAAGTAGGCCATTCGGCCCCTCGAGATTGCTATTCAATAAGGTCATGGCTGATCTGTTTGCGTCTCAAATTCCACACTCCCATCTACCCCCGATAACCTTAGATTCCCTTGCCTAACAAGAATCTACCTCTGCCTTAAAAATATTCAATGACCCCGCCTCCACCACCTTCTGAGACAGTGTGTTCTAAAGTCGCAAAACCCTCAGAAAAATTTCTCATCTCTGTCCTAAAAGGACGACCCCTAATTTTAAATTAGTGCCCAGAGTTCTGGACTCCCCCACAAGAGGAAACATCTTTTCCATATCCACCTTGTCAAGACTATTCAGGATCTTATATACTTCAATCAAGTCTCCCCTCACTCTTCTAAACTCCAGCGAAAACAAGCCCGGTCTGTCCAACCTTTCCTCATAAGACAACCCGCTCATTCCAGGTATCAATCTAGTAAACCTCCTCTGAACTGCCTCCAATGCATTTACATCCTCCCTTAAATAAGGAGAGCAAAACTGCAAACAGTAATTCGAGATGTGGTCTCACCAATGCCCTGTATAATCCGGAATAAGGTGGGTGAGCTTGCAGCATGGGTTGGTACCTGGGATCCTGATGTTGTGGCCATTTCAGAGACATGGGTAGAGCAGCGGCAGGAATGGATGTTGCAGGTTCCGGGATTTAGATGTTTCAGTAAGAACAGAGAAGAGGGTAAAAGAGGGGGGGGTGTGGCATTGTTAATCAAGGAAAGTATTACAGCGGCAGAAAGGACGTTTGAGGACTCGTCTACTGAGGTAGTATGGGCCGAGGTTAGAAACAGGAGAGGAGAGGTCACCCTGTTGGGAGTTTTCTATAGACCTCCGAATAGTTCCAGAGATGTAGAGGAAAGGATAGCAAAGATGATTCTCGACAGGAGCGAGAGTAACAGGGTAGTGGTTATGGGGGACTTTAACTTTCCAAATATTGACTGGAAATACTATAGTTCGAGTACTTTAGATGGGTCTGTTTTTGTCCAGTGTGTGCAGGAGGGTTATCTGACACAGTATGTGGACAGGCCAACCAGGGGCGATGCCACATTGGATTTGGTACTGGGTAATGAACCTGGCCAGGTGTTCGATTTAGATGTAGGTGAGCACTTTGGCGATAGTGATCACAATTCGGTTAGGTTTACCTTAGCGATGGGCAGGGACAGGTATATACCGCAGGGCAAGAATTATAGCTGGGGGAAAGGAAATTATGACGCGATTAGGCAAGATTTAGGATGTGTAGGATGGGGAAGGAAACTGCAGGGGATGGGCACAAACGAAATGTGGAGCTTATTCAAGGAGCAGCTAATGCGTGTCCTTGATAAGTATGTACCTGTCAGGCAGGGAGGAAGTTGTCGAGCGAGGGAGCCGTGGTTTACTCAAGAAGTTGAACCGCTTGTCAAGAGGAAGAGGGCGGCTTATGTTAGGATGAGACGTGAAGGCTCAGTTAGGGCGCTTGAGAGTTACAAGCTAGCCAGGAAGGATCTAAAGGGAGGGCTAAGAAGAGCAAGGAGAGGACACGAGAAGTCATTGGCGGATAGGATCAAAGAAAACCCTAAGGCTTTCTATAGATATATCAGGAATAAAAGAATGATAAGAGTTAGAACAGGACCAATCAAGGATAGTAGTGGGAAGTTGTGTGCGGAATCAGAGGAGATAGGGGAAGCGTTAAATGAATATTTTTCGTCAGTATTTACAGTAGAGAAAGAAAATGTTGCCGAGGAGATTACTGAGATACAGCCTACTAGGCTAGATGGGATTGAGATTCACAAGGAGGAGGTGTTAGCAATTTTGGAAAGAGTGAAAATAGATAAGTCCCCTGGGCCAGATGGGATTTATCCTAGGATTCTCTGGGAAGCCAGGGAGGAGATTGCAGAGCCGTTGTTGTTGATCTTTATGTCGTCATTGTCGACAGGAGTAGTGCCGGAGGACTGGAGGATAGCAAATGTTGTCCCCTTGTTCAAGAAGGGGAGTAGAGACAGCCCTGGTAATTATAGACCTGTGAGCCTTACTTCGGTTGTGGGTAAAATGTTGGAAAGGGTTATAAGAGATAGGATTTATAATCATCTTGAAAAGAATAAGTTCATTTGCGATAGTCAGCACGGTTTTGTGAAAGGTAGGTCGTGCCTCACAAACCTTATTGAGTTTTTCGAGAAGGTGACCAAACAGGTGGATGAGGGTAAAGCCGTGGATGTGGTGTATATGGATTTCAGTAAGGCGTTTGATAAGGTTCCCCACGGTAGGCTATTGCAGAAAATACGGAAGTATGGGGTTGAAGGTGATTTAGAGCTTTGGATCAGAAATTGGCTAGCTGAAAGAAGACAGAGGGTGGTGGTTGATGGCAAATGTTCATCCTGGAGTTTAGTTACTAGTGGTGTACTGCAAGGTTCTGTTTTGGGGCCACTGCTGTTTGTCATTTTTATAAATGACCTGGATGAGGGTGTAGAAGGGTGGGTTAGTAAATTTGCGGATGACACTAAGGTCGGTGGAGTTGTGGATAGTGCCGAAGGATGTTGTAGGGTACAGAGGGACATAGATAGGCTGCAGAGCTGGGCTGAGAGATGGCAAATGGAGTTTAATGCGGAGAAGTGTGAGGTGATTCACTTTGGAAGGAGTAACAGCAATGCAGAGTACTGGGCTAATGGGAAGATTCTTGGTAGTGTAGATGAGCAGAGAGATCTTGGTGTCCAGGTACATAAATCCCTGAAAGTTGCTACCCAGGTTAATAGGGCTGTTAAGAAGGCATATGGTGTGTTAGCTTTTATTAGTAGGGGGATCGAGTTTCGGAGCCACGAGGTCATGATGCAGCTGTACAAAACTCTGGTGAGGCCGCACCTTGAGTATTGCGTGCAGTTCTGGTCACCGCATTATAGGAAGGATGTGGAAGCTTTGGAAAGGGTGCAGAGGAGATTTACTAGGATGTTGCCTGGTATGGAAGGAAGGTCTTACGAGGAAAGGCTGAGGGACTTGGGGTTGTTTTCGTTAGAGAGAAGGAGGAGGAGAGGTGACTTAATAGAGACATATAAGATAATCAGAGGGTTAGATAGGGTGGATAGTGAGAGTCTTTTTCCTCGGATGATGATGGCAAACACGAGGGGACATAGCTTTAAGTTGAGGGGTGAAAGATATAGGACAGATGTCAGAGGTAGTTTCTTTACGCAGAGAGTAGTAGGGGCGTGGAACGCCCTGCCTGCAACAGTAGTAGACTCGCCAACTTTAAGGGCATTTAAGTGGTCATTGGATAGACATATGGATGAAAATGGAATAGTGTAGGTCAGATGGTCGGCGCAACATCGAGGGCCGAAGGGCCTGTACTGCGCTGTAATGTTCTAATGTTCTAAACTGAAGCACAACATCCTTACTGTTATTTTCAATTCCTCTCGTAATAAAAGGAAAGCATTCCAGTAGCCTTCTTTATTTCTTGCTGTACCTACATACTAACTTTTTGTGACTCATGCACTAGAACACCTAGATCCCTCTGCACCTCAGAATTCTGCAGTCATTCCAAAGATGGAAGCAACATTCTTGCACACACAATCATACACACAGAAAATAATCAAACTGGTGCTTCAAGGGCTGGATAATGGGCCTGATTATGGACACCCTCTTGATAACCCACCATATCAATCAAGCTGCTTTTACATGTGTCTTGGAGTGCTAGTGCTCCCAGTTTCTCACTTCGGATTGCTCCTGCTGACCAAAATTCATAAAGAAATTAAAAAGTTAAGCTTTAATTAGATTTCTTAAAAACATGTTGACTCGTGATTAAATATAACAGGAGTTTGCTGTCGACAGAGATTGCAGGGATATAATTCAGCCAACACCATGATCAGATGATATAATAGTTCTCGAAACCAATCTGATTGCTGTCAGTTACAAACTCATCAGATTTATTTATTTATTTTATTTAGAGATACAGAACTGAAACCGAGTCTGTGCCGACCAACAACCACCCATTTATACTAACCCTGCAGTAATCCCATATTCCCTACCACCTACCTATACTAGGGGCAATTTACAATGGCCAATTTACCCATCAACCTGCAAGTCTTTGGCTGTGGGAGGAAACCGGAGCACCCGGCAAAAACCCACGCGGTCACAGGGAGAACTTGCAAACTCCGCACAGGCAGTACCCAGAATAGAACCCGGGTCCCTGGAGCTGTGAGGCTGCAGTGCTGACCACTGCGCCACTGTGCCGCCCTGATGTAAAGAAAATTTTTCTAAATCAGATTGTATATTATACTCTATTTCAATACAGTAATACACTCAGGAATCAGAAAGACTTGGGAATGCACAGTTAACATGCAGGTAACAGTAGGCTATTAGCAGGGCAAATGGCATGTTAGCCTTTATTGCAAGGGGATTGGAGTACAGGAATAAAGAAGTCTTACTAAAATTGTACAGGGCTTTGGTGAGACCACACCTGGAATACTGTGTGAAGTTTTGGTCTCCAGATTTAAGAAAGGATATACTTGCACTGGAGATAGTGCAGCTAAGATTTACTAAATTGGTCCCTGGGATGAGGGGGTTGTCCTATGATGAGAGGCTGAATAAATTGGGCCTATATTCTCTGGAGTTTAGAAGAATGAGAGGCGATCTAATTGAGACATACAAGATTCTGAAAGGGCTTGATAGGGTAGAAGCTGAGAGATTGTTTCTGCTGATCGGGGAATCTAGAACATGGGGACAAAGTCTCAGGATAAGGGGTCAATCATTCAGGACTGAGATGAGGAGAAATTACTTCACTCAAAGGGTTGTGAATCTTTGGAATTCTCTACCCCCAGAGGGTTGTGGATACTCCACCACTGAACACATTTAAGGCTGGGGTAGACAGATTTTTGGTCTCGCAGGGAAACAAGGGATAGGGAGTGGGCAGGAAAGTGGAACTGAAGCTCAAGATCAGCCATGATCGTATTGAATGGCGGAGCAGGTACGATGGGCCATATGGTCTGCTTCTGCTCCTATTTCTTGTGTTGTGTTCGTGAACAGTAGATTAGAACAGTATTCATTCCACTAGTCAACTTGACAGAACAGGCTTAAAGAGGGTCAAATGATCCTTTTGCCATTGCACAGAAAAAATAATTAGGTCTAAAGCTTCCAACAGGAATGCAAATCTCACTTTTGTGTTTTGTATTACACCAAGCTTGTGCTCACCGAGTTCTGCACCTGATGTCTCAACATGTGAGCAAGATCTATACTTTCCCAGCTTCATACTATGGTGCAGAAACATTGTTAATAAATAAATACTGTGCTGTGGGTCAATCATGACAATGCTATCTGATATCATAATGGAGAACATTTGCCCGTCTAAGAGCGAAGTCCAAAGTACGGAAAGTCCTCATCAGAGAACTCCTCTTTGCTGACGATGCTGCTTTAACATCTCACACTGAAGAATGCCTGCAGAGTCTCATCGACAGGTTTGCGTCTGCCTGCAATGAATTTGGCCTAACCATCAGCCTCAAGAAAACGAACATCATGGGGCAGGATGTCAGAAATGCTCCATCCATCAATATTGGCGACCACGCACTGGAAGTGGTTCAAGAGTTCACCTACCTAGGCTCAACTATCACCAGTAACCTGTCTCTAGATGCAGAAATCAACAAGCGCATGGGTAAGGCTTCACTGCTATGTTCAGACTGGCCAAGAGAGTGTGGGAAAATGGCGCACTGACACGGAACACAAAAGTCCGAGTGTATCAGGCCTGTGTCCTCAGCACCTTGCTCTACGGCAGCGAGGCCTGGACAACGTATGCCAGCCAAGAGCGACGTCTCAATTCATTCCATCTTCGCTGCCTTCGGAGAATACTTGGCATCAGGTGGCAGGACTATATCTCCAACACAGAAGTCCTTGAAGCGGCCAACAATCCCCAGCTTATACACACTACTGAGTCAGCGGCGCTTGAGATGGCTTGGCCATGTGAGCCGCATGGAAGATGGCAGGATCCCCAAAGACACATTGTACAGCGAGCTCGCCACTGGTATCAGACCCACCGGCCGTCCATGTCTCCGCTATAAAGACGTCTGCAAACGCGACATGAAATCGTGTGACATTGATCACAAGTCGTGGGAGTCAGTTGCCAGCATTCGCCAGAGCTGGCGGGCAGCCATAAAGACAGGGCTAAATTGTGGCGAGTCGAAGAGACTTAGTAGTTGGCAGGAAAAAAGACAGAGGCGCAAGGGGAGAGCCAACTGTGCAACAGCCCCAACAAACAAATTTCTCTGCAGCACCTGTGGAAGAGCCTGTTACTCCAGAATTGGCCTTTATAGCCACTCCAGGCGCTGCTTCACAAACCACTGACCACGTCCAGGCACGTATCCATTGTCTCTCGAGATAAGGAGGCCCAAAAGAATGGAGAACATTAGTGGAAAAAAAACACTTCATTATTTAATAGCAGCTTTTCGATATATACCAAAAACTCACTTTCTACCAAAATAAATATAGATACGCAAAGGAATTTTTTTCAAAATTTATAGCTTCCTGAAAATAGAAACAAAACTCAAAGTTAGGCCAGACATCAGGAATTTCTGGAGAGGATCTCTGTACCAGTCCACATGCTTCTGGAAAGGCTTCAGGAAATGGAAGCCTTCATATAAAAGCTTTTATAAAAAAGTGAAGAGATAAAAAAGCCAGAAATGTTATTCAATGGGAATAAAGGAAGAAAAGGATGAATGTGCAGGGCTACAGGGAGAAGACAGGCGAGTGGCACTTGGTAAACTGCTCTTTTAGAAAGCCAGTACAGACACAACAGGCCAAATGACCTCCTTTGTGCAGTAGCAATTCTGTGATTCAACAGTCACCTGTTCACATAATTTATTCAACTGCAAAGACACAATACTTTTCTGCTATTCATTCAATCTCGCATTGCCACAAATCATCAGCATCACAAAGCGAGACTGGACAAAAACTGCAATTCCAATTGGAAGCCCTCCCCAACTCCATGTAACTCCATTGCCCTCTTCTCAATCATACCAAACAAATAAACGACACCAGAGGTTGCATCACAGTTAGCAGCATTTGTGATTAGGATTTAGACATTCAAATTGCACAACAAATCAATACAGGTGACAGAAAACTGAATGGTGTAAATTTGAAATGTAAACAGCATGCAAGAGAATTAATTATACACAAACTGTTCGCACCTACGATCTTTGAGATGTT